>NC_141240.1:15225842-15913342 GCF_054856555.1 Leptonotus elevatus
TTCCCCTTTTTCAGGGTATTACCCAATGTTGCATTTATCCACTTTTAAACCCAAAACAAGCATTTTGGTTTTACTGTCAACACTTTCTAAACGAGCATAATGCATACCTCGTCTTGAGGTCGTCCAAAGTGCCTTCTCGAGCGCACTCCGTGTCAGCTAGCTCCTCTGGAAGTATGCCCTCACTGCAAACCAGTGAGCTTGAACGTCCATATAAAGCCTGCTGCACGCTGATGACTCCATGTTCTGTCACATGACAAGAGAGAAAGCAATCATCCTGGAAATGTACCGCACTCCAAATGACCAACCCTCATTGGAAATCATGTTTTTTGTCAAGTCTTACTGCAGTTCAGATGATGGACGTTTAAAGGGTCCGAATCGCAGGTGGTCGCTCGCTCTACAGAATCAACAACTATAGAAACCAAAATGAAAGTATGACCAGGTTGTTGTTTTTTTGGAACTGTATTTAGGAAAAATACGGTATATGTTGGACATGAACTGTGATAGTCACCTGCTGTGAGGAGAAAACATGTTGCTGTCAGCACTGGAAAACAAACATCAGTTTAGATACAGTAGGTGGAAAGATTATTTCCATTTTAGTCCTATATTTCTGTTGGGCAAGAATACAGTAGGTTTATCATGAATAGCTAGCGAGACACATGCACATCGCGTCTGTGCCCGTGTACAACCGAGCATGAAGTTGACTTCTTCTTTTTCACTTTTTGGATTACCTAATTCCGTTTGTTTCTTTTGTGCATAAAATAACTGAGAAGACATTTTTTTTCCTAGTTTACAGTTTGTTTCTCTTATCGTTTTATTTACAATGAAATATATGAGCACAACACTTTTGTTTTTGCTCACATTTTTAATGAGCTGAACTCAAAGGCCTCAGACTTTTTCTATGTACACTAAGGACCATTGGTGAGCACTTCTTCTTTACCGAGTTAATACATTCACTTCACAGGTGTGGCATATCAAGATGCTGATTATATAGTATTGATAATTGCACACAAAAAAGGGCCATTCTAAAATGTGCAGTTTTATTCAATGGGGCTGGCAGGAGGGTCAGAAAAGCACTTAGTATATGGTGGGACCACCATTTTCCATCCAACTATTATCCAAAGCGCTTATCCTCCTTCATTGCAACACATGTCCTTTGCATAGTTGATCAGGTTGTTGCACTGAATTTTTATGGAAAAGCTCTAATACCACTTTTTGCAACCCATTTTAAAGTTACAAAATGTGTTTTGGATCTAGACAGACAGTCAGACAGACATACTATTAACAGAGCAAGCAATCAACAATCTAACTTATCCACTCACTATTTTGACTTTTACCAACACATTTATTTCAAAAGTGAATACTTACACAGTGCTGAGCTGAGTCTGAAGAAGGAGGGCATGTTTCTGACGATCCGGTCTGTAGCACTAATGATGTTCAAAGGCAGATCACCTGTATTTATAATGATTTGGCAAAAGCCACACCCACTAACCTTTCGTCACTATTTTCCAGAAAAACAAGAATCTGACATTTGTGGAAGTTGGGGTTTGTAGATCTAAGCAAATAGAACTCTCAAAATGAAGGCTATGAAAGTGACATTCTATCGTCTTGAGTCAAAACTGCAGCTGTAAGTAACTCACCTTTCTCATTGCATTTCATTTCATTTTCAATAAACATTGTACAAGGATGTTGATGGCAGGCATACAACATAAATCAATTTTGTGTATTCCTTAGAACAGTTGATTTCATAGTTTAATTACAAAGTGTGTTGAACATTGATTTCCAACAGATTTAAAAACAAACTGGTAGTAAAAGGTTAATAACTGAATAATGTGCAATTTATGACCAAGAAAAGCCCAATTTCGGAAAGAGGGGCCCCAAAATACCCGATATACCAGTTTTTAATCGGTTCTACTCATCAAAATTGATGGGTTTCAGCATGATTTTCAGAAATTCTGAAAGTAAAGAGTTAATAACTCATTAATGAGCAAGTATATATGCTTTAAAAAATTAAAAAATATTGGCAAGAGGGACCCCAAATTACCCTTTGTACCAGGTTTTCAATCAGTTCCAAGGTGTCTTTGCCACAATCAATATTCAAGCATGTTTTTCAGACATCTTGCAAGTTAAAGTTTAATAACTCATTAACAAACAAGTTTCTAAACTAGAAAACCCAAAACAGGTACAAGGTGTGTTGAGAAAATTCTTTCGAGTAGGATTTTCAGAATTGTCAGTGATCAGGTATCCAATACCCAAAAGTTCTAATCCAAAAACTTTGCATGGTCATTGAACAAGACAGGCAGGAACTCACAAATCAGGCTCGGTAAGTGGCGGACCCAGAGCGGAGTCCGAGGTGGGACTGGCCCCCCCTCAAATGTGATTGGGTCCTGCAGGTCTTGGCACCAGCGCAGGGGCGCCGCACTTCTTGCAATGCAGCCTGCCAGCATTTTTTCCAATTAGTCGCCTACTAATTGGTATGCTTCTCCTTTAATAGGTTTTTGTGTGCGTGTGTTTTTTTTTATTACAAAATGTAATCCACCTCACGAGGACTAGGACAGATTCCCCGTGAGACGTGAGTGACTGAATCTTTTATGTTCAGATGGATGGTGTGAGATTTTTTTGTTTAATTGCTTCAAATTGAAATCAAAAGCCAAACATAGCAAACATTAAGCAAACAATAATCATTACAGTACACAACAATCTCACAATAACAGTAAAGGAAAAGGGGAAAAAATGAAAAAAAAATGTCAGGGGTCTTAAACTAAGAAATATTAAAAACACCAAAATGAGAACACAAAATGAAGGTCTTGATAGCCTTCTTATTTTTGGAAGTAGAGATGAACTGTAAATATACATCTATCTCTTTCAAAAACAGAAGAAAAAAAAAGGTTTTGACTTTACAAATTTACATTTATGAATATAAAACTTAGGAAGATAAGTTAAAAGATTAATCAAATAATATTATTTTTCAAATGAATTTTCATAGTTTAAAAATCCCTCAAAAACATTTGGTAAGGAAAGCTAAAAATTACAAAAGATATTGCCCAAAATAAATTTGCAAATGTCTTGCCATAGCTTGCGAGCATAAGTACATTTCCAAAACAGATGCAAAAGAGTCTCTGATTGGGAGCCACAGAAGGAGCAGTTCAGATCCATATCATAACCAAATTGACAAAAAATGATTTCACAGGAAAACAACAATAAATAATTTTGAAAGACACTTCCTTTACCTTGTTCATTAAAAAGAATTTCTGAGGCAGGGTCCACATTTTTTTCCAACATAAATTCTTTACACGACAGTGTCAGGAGGGTGAAAAAAAAGAAAAAAGGAATTTAATTATACAAAACAAAAGCAAACTCCAAATGTCAAGTGAAACAAAACGTGGGCAGGGGGGAATTTCTGAGTCTGTTACTGTAAGGTTCTATTAATATTTATTCCAAATGTATATTGTTGTTTCCAACCCACCTACTAAAGATCAAATGAAATCGATACCTTACAGCTTGTTTCAGACTTTCTGAATCACACTGCCTTGAAATTGTGCTTCAGTGTGATTATCGTTCTGCAATAACACATGACCAATGATGTCATACTTACATATGCAAAGTGATGGCCACTTCAAATAAAGACCCACAACATATTTACTTTATGTATGAAAAAGGTTGTTGTTGTTTTTTCTGGCAACTTTGCCCACTAAATTAACACACAAAAATCCTATGTACACAATACAATGATTGGTATCATATTTATTATTTTATTGCTCAAAGTGAGTGAGTTAATGTTTTACTCTTTTGGTTTGGCTTCACTATTCCACTAGATGTCCCAAATGTTGCTTTCACGGAAGCACCAAAGCTCCAAATCTGTTCAGCACAATTTGAAGGAAAGACTCAAGGCTTCGTGAAGCTTCACCTACCCATCTCTAAACCCACCCAAAACTGGATCTGCAAGCCCTTTCATGCTACCAACAATCTTCCAAATTTGTTTTTAGTACCACATGAAGTGAAGGAGCAGCAGGCAACAAAAATTCAACAACATTTTGTATGTATACATAATCTGCACTTACAATTTACATTGTGTATCAATTATATTGTGTATCAATTAAATGAGCAACATACTGCAAATACAGAATACATGGACTCGAAAACACATTGATAATGTGGCAGTACTCATTTGTTTGCAAAGTCGAACTAATGTGAGGGTTGGTTCCCACGATCTGCAAAAAAGCACAAAATAGTTACTCAGATAATATAACCAAGCTGGGTTCAAAGAATTTTTTTTGTTTGTTCTGTTTCTCTTTGGGATGACTTGATACATAAATAAATAGAGAAAATGACATTTAAAAAAAAATCTACTCTTAGTTATGTAAATTCTTCATCACCCCCACCTCCCATTTCCAAAGTACATTATAAAAATATCCAAATTTTCCATAAATGTCTATTCTGATCTCGTGCACAACATTACAGGACATGACAAGTACACAAATCCCACAAATACAATAAATATGATTTGCTATGATGGTTGAATAAGGTTGAATGCAATTGTGAATTAAAACCCCCCCGAAATAAAGCATTGTTTTCTTCTCCGACAGCAAAAATTTGTCGTGGGTGGTAGATATAGTACTGATTACTCACATTGGCACGTGTAAGCAACCTCCAAGTACTTGTAGGTGCCGAAACATGGATCGCCAAACACACCGTTGATGGCTGGGATCGTACATTCGTTTTTCCCATTGCACCTATGGATGCAGAAGAAATAGGCTTATTACTGTGCTAAAAACGACTCCTATTTTGATGAGGTCATGCAATTTCCAGACTACACAGCGCACCTGATTTAAAGATGCAACAGCTAAATTGCTATAATAAATATTAGTATAGACTATAAATTGGCTACTTCGTATTATTAGCCTACAAGCTAATCAAAGCAAAACAAAAGTGTCAGGTTTAGATGTTTGATCAGGGCAGTAAAGTTCTAATCCTCTCCTGCACCAGGTGGTAGACTGTGATTTCTTCCGAAGTGTGCCATCGTACCTGCTGGCGACAATGTCATTTGGACGCAGGCATTCCACATTTTGTATCTGGCCCGGAGGCCTTTTGAACGAGCACGTGGTCCGGTCTCGGCGTCCATAGTCAGCACCGAAGACGGAAATTACTTGCCCTTCATCTGGCATTGAGATGACAGAAAGAAAGTTGGTGTTGGAAATGTGGGTTGTCAAAATCAAGAGCATTAATAATAAACACACAGTAAAATCGAATGCTTGTAATATACAGGAATTTATCGTGAAAAAAAGGTTAATCTCACCACAAAATAAATGTGCCAAAGATTGCTCACAAGCCACCACCGTAACTGTTTAAAGTAAATTAAAAACATTATATAGAAAATGCTGCACATTTTATATGTCACACGAGACATACTTGCAGGCAAGCAGGTGAAATTGGTCTGCAGATATTTAAAGGTGCCAACACAGGGATCAGGATTGCGGAAATCCCCTGTGGTCACTTCACATGCTTTTTTGCCGTTGCATCTGGAAAACACAATAATAAAAGCAGGAATCAGCAGAAGAAACACAAAGGCAGTCACACGAAAGCTTGCCTTTAATAATCCATCCATCTACTTAACCACTTATTTCTCACAAGGTTCGCAAGGGTGCTGGAGCCTATCCAGTTGTCTTTGGGCAGTAGGCAGGGTACACCCTGAATTGGTTGCCAGTAAATTGCCGGGCCCACAGAGACAAAAAAACATTCACACGCCCAACCACACCTTTGAACAATTCGTTTTAATTAAACTGCCACACTCAATAATGTAATGTGGGAGGAGACCGGAGCAAATTTCACTTTTGCATTGTCAGGCAGACGTGCTAAACAGTCGGCCACCATGCCACCTGCTGCGAAAATTTACATTTTAATCATTTAGAATATATATTTTTTTTTAAAGCAAGCGCTATTGCAGCACATCTACTGTACCTACTTGGGCAAGTGGAAAAGGATTGTTCCATGTTGTAAGAGCATAAATGAATTTATAGAGAATTTTAAACAAATAAAGTACAAATATAGTACATTATAAATAATCAAACATAAAAAACACAACAATAATACTACTAATAATAGCATAATTTTTTTTTAGATCTGAGTGAAATCTATTATGTGTTCTATTTAAAATTATTTTGGACAACAGGGCCGGTTCTAAGCAGGCTTACCTGAGGGGGCAGCCAGAAATGTGAAGGGGGCATCATACATATGTACACAACATGCGGAACTTTTTTTCTTACAACAACAACAATAATAATAATAATAATAATAATAATAATAATAATAATAATAAGATAACTCTATGGAACATAAAACAATATATACTGTATGTTCCTGCAGTTAACTATTTAGAAACGTGGATTGTTCACCCAGTTTAGAACTGGCATTAACATTAAAAAGTGTGAAGTGCAATCTAAAACTTGACTTTTCTAAACTTCTTTGTCGCAAAATCCTCAATGACATCATCATACGAAATATGTTGTACAACTGTTTTGATTGATGACAAGCCTAGATTGATGCTCCTGTCACATAGTAGACCTCAACTACGTTTTATAATAAGATTAATAATAACACACTTGAAACGATTTAAACATCTATATCACATGCAGCTTACAAAATGTCACGTCAAAGTATGTTAGAAGTTATTTCATTTGGCAAGTAAATCCACATCAGGCAGATGTCTGTGTTGTGTTGCAAACACACTACACACTCAACTAGGTTTCCTATGGGTGAAATTTGTACTATTACATGAGGCCTAGTTTTTAATAGTTGCTAGTTCAGCCAAACTAAATACCAAATGAAATACAGTCGAGTTTTGTGGCTGAGCAACATATTAGCAAGAGGCTAATAAATAGCTGATAGTCAACTGTCACTCTCATAATGCACTCATAGCAATCGGCCTACCTTTTCTGTTTCTCCTCTCCTTTCCTTTTTTAAACTGGGCACCTGATGGCTATTGGTAGTAGTTGTCATCAAGTACCCAAACGTAAGCATACATACAAGCACGGGGAGATTATGCGAACTTCACAGGGCTGAGGAGAAATTGGAACCCTCAATCTAACTGTGAGCCATATTTGATAACCAAATATCTTAACAAAGATGTTTCTGTCTCAATCACTCACCTTACCAGAGCCAACAGGGTACATTAAATTAATATGTTTTTACAAAAAAATAACCTAAAATGACAACTTTATGTCAGGTAAAGCATACCTTCTCCTGAGGTCATCGACGGTGTCTCGCCGAGCGCACTGCGTGTTAGCCAGCTGCTGGGGAGGTCTGCCCTCACTGCAAATCAGTGAGCTTAAACGACCGTATAAAGCCTGCTGCACGCTGATGACTCCATATTCTGTCATATGACAAGTGAGACAGCAATCATCCTGGAACTGTCCTGTCCTGTACTGGAAACTCAAAGTGATCAACCCCCTTTGGAAATGATGTCTATATCGTACAAATCTCTGAAAGTCGCCTTTGAGAAGTACAGCAGCTTTTTGCCATTTCAGTCAGTGTCGGTCATAGTGTTGAAAGGCACTATTTAAGACAAAGGCTGACGTTTTACCGCAGTTAAGACGGTGGTCAAATGAAGCATCCCCATCACAGGTGGTTACTTGCTCTGCAGAATAAACAACTGCGGAAACAAAAACAGATGTATAAAAAAGACGGAAATACTTATACTGTATATGTTGGGCATGAACTTTGAAAGTCACCTGCTGTGAGGAAAAAACCTGATGCGGTCAGCACTGGAAAACAAACATCAGTTTACATTCAGTACAGGGATACGCAGACAAATAGTACCAGTACATTTTTGACTGTGGTTAATTTATTTTATTGTTAAGTATTGTATTTATTTACATTAGATTTTTTTTTTATGAGCTTAAACTCAAAGACCTAAAACTTCTACAACATACAGAACACTAAAGGCACGTTAAAATACTGTACTGTTCAAAAATCTGCCTGAATCTGTATTAGTGAGCACATCTTCTTTGTCGAGATAATACATAAAGCTCACAGGTGTGCCGTATGCTTCCACAATTACGAGCCACTCTAAATTGGACAGTTTTGGATCTAGACAGATAGATATATTTTTAGGACTATTAAAAGAGCAAGCAATCAACAACCTAACTTATCCATCTCTACTTTGACTCACACGAACTTTAACGAGCAATTCCAACAAGTGCCTTGAAACCACAGGTGCCAAATCCAGGTTCAGAAAGTAAAAGCCCTGCCATCGTTTAGCTTTAGCAAGGGGTGTTTCAAACTGCTGTGCTGGATTTGAGGTGCTGCTCGAGACAGATTTATTTCAAAGGTGAATACTCACAGTGCTGAGCTGAGTCTGAAGCAGGACGGCATGTTTCACACTATTCGGTCTGTAGCACTAACGATGGACAGAAGTGGAACACTTGTATTTATAATGACTGATAGACTTCCAGCGAAACTGATATGGCAAAAGGCACGCCCCCGCCCATCCCTGTCTCTCTTTATCACAAATAATTTTTTCATATCAATTGATCTAGATTTCTACAAGTCCTCAACCTCCACAACAAATAATGGTGAAGAACCTTGCATGCGGGAAAAGAAGGTTGAACAATAGGTTACATTGTCAGATGATGAGAGACGAGCGTCTGGACACACATTGCGTAACTCTGAAAGGGTACAACTGTTGCGGAAGTCTAACTCAAGGAAATATTGTGGAAAACTTTAGTTTCAGAAAGCGACATGCGTATTTACTGGAACAATTGATGTTATCAGACCAAGTTAAAATGATGCCGTGCGGCTTTCTGGTATATCCGTTTATGTTTACTGTTACAGGTGGTAGTTGTCAGGAACAGTTGCGTTATGGTGTTTGCATTCAATGTCTCAAGTGCATGTGAATTGCTGTTTTACGTTGCTTTATGTTTATTTGAGGGGCATGGTGATATTTTTGTCTCCTTTTCTCTTTGAAATATTGATTCTGAAAGAAAACTCAAGCAAATACAGTAGGCATATGTGGCTATGTTCCTATATGTTGCAGTATGTAAAAAGGTTGCAAACTACTAAAAACTCAAAACGGAAGGGACACAGACTCACAAAGACCATGTGTCACTGAATGCTTACGAACACAGCAAATTTTGGGTTTCGTCAGGGTTCGTAAAAAGTAACAAACATGTTTGAAAACAATTTTACTTTACAATTTTATCAGTGACAAGTGACGGCACTATAATTGATGATAAACTAAAATTTGAAGTCAACTGTGAGAAACTCTGGCAAAAGAGGTCTGAAACGGCTCTTTTGTCTGAGCAAGCTCACCAAATTTTGGTTGTCTGTGAAGGTGAAACAGTCTCTGTGGGGAGCCGCTGACACCCCGTAGTGGGGGCTTAGTCGTACTTCAGCCCCCTCTGGAGACTCACAGGACAAAAAGGACGAGTTCTTTTTTTTGGCTTTGATGAGTTGCAAAAATGTGATATTGATCACAATTTATTATTTAAAGAAGACTGATTGTATTAATTGAAATAGACAAAGTTGTCAGTCATACTTTTATAGCATAATAAGGATGTATTTTTCTGGGATCTGGCAATCTAAAGTCCAAAGTTTGCTGGGTTACAATCAGGGACGGAAGGCAGGAAATAAAGGTGATGAATGTTGATTAAGTTGCTCTGGTATCCATGAATTGTGGCTGACTGATGAGATCGTTTTTTTTGCTGTCTGAGGGTGATGTGTTCTGCGATGAAATGCAGGGTAATGTTTAGGGGGCATGTGAGTGGTAGTAAGAAGAGAACGTGTGACTTGGAAGAGACATTAGCGCCATACAGATAAGTTTTGTGTACTGTGGTGCTTCGTGAATGAACAGGTGAGAGTAGCAGTAATCCGCAATCATTATCAAAATCCAGTTTTCCAAGCCAAGCCCAAAAGCACTCTTACGAGCACAACATTGTCATCATAACCAACTAGCTATGAAAGCAGACGTGAGAAAATTTTCACACGGCCGTAAATGCTCTTAGCAGTGTGTCAAGTCTGGGACTGCTGCTTCAATCAGTGACACATTATCACCAGTGGTATGCCAGTTCACAGGAATGATAATGAAATCAAGGTTATGGACAGTGTTGGAAATCATTTCCTTGATTTCTGCGTGTTCAAATAAATTCAAAGTTGAAATCTGTGAACAAGTTTGCCAGCTTTATTTCAGATTCTGAAAGTCACCTGTAGTTTACTGCTCAATCATCGCAGCTCACCCACAGATGTGTTCTTTTCAAAGTTCATGCGTGCATATATACAGTAATGGTTCCCTCCCCCTCATTGACCATTTGGCCCCTTCTCAGCATGTGATATTTCCTGTCACCCCAATTCTACACACCCCCTCTCTTATCTCTTCCTCCTGGATGTGGGCCACTTGGCCCCCCTTCTCCCTCTACCAGGCCCCCTCATAAAACTCCACACAGAGCACAGCCCCCCCTTTGATCTTGTCCTGTCAGCAGAGTGAGATACAATCTGGCCAACTCCTATTGAGTTATTTCAGTCCTTACCAAATATTGAGGTAAACAATTGGCTTCCTAGATAAACTATTGACCTCGGGAGAGCTGGCTCCAGAGATTCCCGCATACCTGCTGTGTGGATTCCGACACCTCACTTCCTTAGGGGGAAAACAGACCACATTCTACCACAGTTGGATTTATCTAACTAAAATCAAAAACACTTTGAAGAATATATATGTAAAACAGAAAAACAATGTTAATAATTCTATCATTCCCTCATTTGAACTATTCTATAGTTCAACACATTAGATATTGTTTTTAAAGGAAAATGCCAGCGGCATCCTCATCCCCCTCATTCGAAGCAACAGGAGACATCCATTGATTAGCAACAGCTACCATCATATGAGACGACTTATTTTGTACATCCTGTTTCTCAATCGCAGTGGTAATAAGTCTTTGGCAAAGTGAACGAATACATGGAATAAAACAACATCCGCAAATCGTTAATAGTGCCGTGAAAACAGCCGCAGATATCAAAATTGAGGAAATCAAAGCTTTATAACGGCCAAACACATTCATCCACTTATCCCATACAGAAGTATCCACACCTGATTGCTCTTTCATTTTCTTATTGAGTGTTCGCAGCCCTTCAATTGCAATTGTCAGACTTCCATCTGGAGCAGTATTGTTAGGAATAAAAGTGCAACACTGATCTCCAAACATTGAGCAAACTCCGCCCTTTTCTGCCAGCAACATATCTAGTGCAATTCGATTTTGGAATGTCATCAAAGATGTGGCGGCTAACTGGCCGCGTACAGCCTCAAAGCCAGACTGAGTCCAATTTCCTAGCCTTTGTACATTATAATGTATATAATTAATTCTATCTACATTTTTGTTTATGGTGCACCACCAGCAAATTACAGATTCGAATCCTGAGAGTACTTGATCAGTTAATTTGTATTCATCTGGCACACCTCTTGGTACTCCAATTGCATCAATGTAGGTGGGAACATTCTGCTCTTGCCAAGAATGTCTTTTGGTCCTCTGGAAAGAAGGAGGTTTTGGTTCCCAATTATCAATCATTTGTAACAGGTTATCAATAGAGATGGGGTAGATTTGTACTGGCATGTGAAGGGTTATGAGGGCACAATATCCTTTTGTATTTAAAGGCAACTTATCAAATATTCTGTTGTCACCGCACCACCAGTATATGTCCGCTCTGGATTTCGGTTGGAACTTCTGTCCCACATCTACTATCGACACGCACTGAGTAATCTGATTTAATTTTCCCAATTGTTCTCCAGTGCCTGTCATTTTAATACATGTAAAATTACCATTTGCAACTGTGTTTGAAAATACTGGTTTAGTTTTCTGCCAATCGACGAGGGGATACACCTTATCCCATTTCGAGCATTTGACATTGGGGACAGCCTTATTCATTAGTTCCAATATACAGTGATCATCTATTTTAGCCGGAATGATTCTCAATAGAGGACGCGGACCTACACATACCACACAGTTGTCTTTATCAGAGGCTCGAGCCGCTTCATTCGCCAATAATAGCCAATTGTTACTGCCCCCGGAAAATCCTTTTGTAACCCGAAACCTCTCAACTATTCCCTCAGTTGGTACGCTGACCGCCTTTACTCCGCTCTCCATTGTGTATTTAGTCATTTTTGGCTGTTCTAAATTACTCATTGTTTTATTTACGCATACTAAAATGGGGAAATATGGGTCATGTCCGGAGAACCAGGCCCACAACAAAAATCCAAAACAGGAGGCGTTATCAATTGTTGTGTTAGGCGACCGTAATTCCCCTTCTGGAAAAATAAAGTTCATATAGAGTCGCCCCCCCATATTACGCAATGTTATTATTTTGCTAAAGAAGACTGCCTCCTCACTAGTTCCCGGACGCCAGTATCTTCCATCCTGTGTTGTTATCAGAGCATTTCAATCTCGTCGTACATGACCTGTCAAATACCACCAGTATCTTATCCAATCTTCCCCCTTAGTCTGTCTCCCCCTACCAAATCCCTTTAAGGATCTAATAGGAATTTTAACAGAAGTGTTTGTATTTGGAGCAACTGTCACAGCAATTGATTTCTCATAAGTCCAGAATGTGACCCAGGGATTATATGTAGACTTAATACTTCGCTTAATACGATACGTTGTAATTGCGTTCAAAGTTGTGTCAAAAGGCTGAAAAAAGTACCAAGTCATCATGAGAAGAAAGGTCGCAGTACAGCAGAAGGATATGTTTTTCAGCTTTGAAGCCATCTCGTAATGAAGTTCTTTGAAGGTCTTTTTGAATGAAAAGAGTGTCGCAATAGTTCGTCTCTTCTTCAAGAATTTGGGGTAGACTACCCAAATTCTTCGATTTGTCACCTGGGATTATTCTGCCCAAAATGTGACTTCTTCTTGAAATGATTGCCCAAGAAAAGGCACTTGATCTTGATCTTCGTTCAATAAGATTGAATGATGTCCTCAAACGACAGCTCCTGAGCCGGAAACTGGATCATCAGTTGACGTGGCTCCTAGATCGGGACATCCGATGATTGCAGGTTGGATTGTTGAGCCAGCTGGTTTCCCTGCCAGCCTGGTGGATGACAGGTGGTACCAGGTGTCCCCCTTCCTATGCAAGCGCACTGCACAGGACGTTCTCTCGGTTACACGATGTGGGCCTGTCCACCTGGGGAAAGACCATTTTCGCTTAGTTACCTTCAACCACACATATTCACAATCATTTATTTCTAAAGGAGCAACTGGCCACTTTTTTGTTAGCTTAGAGAACGTAGACACTAATTGTTTTAGTACTGGAGGTTCTTCAATGTGTGACTCTTCCAGCGGCACATTTGGAGCTGGAAATGGTCTGTTTTTGTGACCTTCAAATGGAGTCCAGCCTTTAGCTGAGTTTAATGACATTCGCACATTCATTAGTGCAATAGGAAGAGCTTGTAGCCAATTCAAATTTGATGAGGCCAGTGCTTTAGCTAATTTTTCTTTTATGTTTCTATTCATTCTCTCGACCTGTCCTTGAGATTGGGGATGATATACGGACCCAAATGTATGTCTTAGTCCCAATGCTTTTTCTACTTCCTGTAGATCTTTATTTTTGAAATGAGTCCCATTATCTGATCTAATTTTCCTGGGAAACCCATGTGATGGGATGTAATGATTTATCAAATGTTTTACCACAACCTCTGCGGTTTCAGATTTGCATTGATATGCCTCCGGCCATCCGGAAAAGGAGTCCACAATTACCAACAAATATCGGTACCCTTGTACGGGCCTGATCATGTCAGTAAAATCCATTGAGATTATTTGTCCCGGGGCAGTCACTTCTGGATCGTGAGTGCCCTGGGGAGGTTTAGATGTAGGCATACTGTTAAATTTATTGCAAACATTGCAGTCCTGCAGTTCACTTTTAACAATTTGTCTCATGTAAGGATGCCACCAATTCTGCAGCCGTCTCATCACTTCTTCTGTACCCACATGGCAAAGTCCATGTGCTTCAGAAATCAGGTTTTTTAATTGCTTCTGTGATGGGATATATTTACCTTGTTTCTGCCATACACCTGCTTCATCCTTTTGTCCTCCTTTTCCCAGCCACACACTCTGTTCTTCTGGACTGGCCTTTTCTTGCCACAGCTTAATTGTTTCCGTAGTTATTTTTTGTCCTAATTCACCTTCACTCACCATCAGTTGTAAGGTTGGGCTGTACCCTGCTGCATTTTTTGCAGCCCTGTCTGCGGAATCATTTCCCACTGACACAAAATCATTAGTTTTTGAATGACCTTTACACTTAATTATAGCTACTGCGTTAGGCAGGAGCAAAGCTTTTTTTAATTCAAGTATGTCCTGATGGTGTTTGATAGGCGTCCCTGAAGCAGTCATAAAGTCATTTCTTTGCCATTCTTTCATGGCTGTGTGTATCACTACATGTGCATACGCCGAGTCAGTGTAAATGTTCACAGTCTTATCTTTGGCTAACTGAAGTGCAGCTATCAAAGCCACTATCTCCGCTCTTTGAGCTGACTGTGGTCCTGTGAGTCTGTCTGCCACTAACAGATCAAAGGATGCTCCAATCATCTGTGTTACCGCAAAACCTGACTGAAGTCCTTCATTGCCCTTAAAACAACAGCCATCAGTAAATAACGTCAAGTCTGGGTCATTTATTGCGGTATCGTAAAGATCTTTTCTCAGTGAGTTGTCTTCCAGAATTCGTTGAGTGCAGCAGTGGGATTGTCCCTCAATTATGCCATCTGCCATGTTAATCCCCTCATGTACAAACAAAATGTGAGGTTGTGTTAGAACTGATTCAATCTTTCTCTGTCGTCCCCCTGTCATAGTAAATGCTTGGCTGGTTATGTATTGTACTGTACTATGAGCTGTACGTACTGTCAGCGGATGATGTAGCACAATATGAGATGTTTTCTGAATCAAGCGAGCTAATGCTGAAGCAAAAGCTGCGCACAGCGGGTGACGTTGTTCATATTTTTCCAGAGGTGTTGATGCATAAAGACAAACATGTCTATTACCATCTTCCCCCTTCTGAAAAAGAACAGCCGACACACTGCTGGATTTTTCAGAAACATCAAGGAAGAACATTTTAGTGTAGTCAGGGACTACAAGAGCTGCAGCCGAAGACAAAAATTGTTTCAGCAGAACAAAAGAGTTCTCAGCAGCTTGTGTCCAATTTAGAACAAGCGACAGGTTTCTCATTCCCTTTTCGTTCACCAATTCTCTCAATGCGTGAGTCAGTTCTGCAAAATCCGGAACATGATGTCTGGAAAAGTTACACAGACCCAGAAAAGCCAACATTTGTTTAACATTTGTCGGTTTAGGATGGTGCAAAATGTCATCTTTATGCGACGGAGAAATACCTGTTCCATGCCTCGATATAAGTCGACCCAAGAATGAAACCTGAGGCCGGGCAATCTGAAGTTTGCTTTTGGAGCACTTCAAGCCCACCGAAGCCAGGTGACTCAAAAGGAGCTGTGTAGCTTGAAGGCAGGACTCCTCGGAAGGCGCAGCAAGGAGCAGATCATCTACATACTGCACTAAAAGAACATCAGTAGGAAGTTGGAGAGGTGACAGCAATTGCCTAAGAGAAGCATTGAACGCACCAGGAGACAGCACAAAACCCTGAGGAAGCCGGGTGTAGGAATAACATTCATTATTCCACAAAAATGCAAAATACTTCCTCATAGACAAGTCAAGAGGAATGCAAAAAAAATGCATTTGCAAGGTCAATGCAGGTAAAATGCGTGTGCAACGGAGATATCTGTGACAGAGCTGAATGAGGATTTGGCACCGGCAGCGAGGGTGTCAGAACTTTAGCATTGATCGCCCTGAGATCATGCACCATTCGGAATTCGCCAGTATTTTTCTTTACTACTGGGAGAATGGGAGTATTGTAATCAGACCTATCCATCTTACAAAGAACTCCTGCTTTCAGCAACCCATCAATTGTTACTGAGATGCCAAGTCGCCCCTCCTCCTTCATCGGGTACTGTGGTACCCAAACGGAGCCAGGTTTCATTTCAAAAGTCACAGGTGCCACTTTACACAGTCCCACATCAGTCGGGTCAGTAGACCACAGTGCAGCAGGCATGGAGTGTAAGATGTCACCAGCAAGCTCACTGTCAGATGTCTCTCGGCCATGATGTCGGTCCAAAAGTTGATGTTCTAAGACAGACATGGAAATAAACAAATCAGATTTAATCCAATAGGCATCAAGAGATTTGGAATACAGTAAATCTGTATGAATTGAAGGCTGCCAATCCGTCGCTTTTGTGCAAGCCAGGACAAATGGACCTAAATCCTTCGCCATATGCTGGGATGACACCATCAAAGAAATGTGAGGATGACATGCCAGCACAGATACACCAGGTGGTACTGCCATCTCATACCATCGAGACTGTTCCTCCGTCAGAACAACCGAAAAAGCCACTCCGGCAGGTCCTGCAAACAGATCACCCACACGCAACTCCCAAACATTGTCAACAATTGCACTGAAAGCTTCACTGTATAACTCATCACCACATCTGTCGTAAAATAGTGTACAATGTATACAATCCGATATCACATCATATGGCCTGAGATGTCGCACCCAGGAGGACCAAGTCTTCCAAAACGTCTCCGCTTCCCTCCAGCCGGGGGAATCAGTGTCAATCTTTGCCCAGTACATGTCAGCAGAGGAACATGTCATGGCGTGTGAAGTCACCACATGGAACTGGGAGGAGACATTCGAGGAGGAATCACCCCCGCAGTGAAAAGTATGTCCATCTGGGAACTGAAGCGTCAGCCCCTCTGACCCGCATTGAATCAATGGAGCAGTCCTTATGAGAAGATCCCTTCCCAAAAGATTCACAGGACAACTTGGAGCATAAACAAACGAATGCATAAATGTTTGCGAGCAGCACTCCGTCTGCAACGGGTTCGTCATGTGCAGGATAGTGTTCTCTCCCTTGAATCCAACCAACGAGATGCCATCATTGGAGAGCGTACTTCCATTTGGTAAAGTCATAATGGTAGAGTGGCGTGCTCCAGTGTCTACCATAAATGATAAAGTAGTTCCGCTCACCTTTAATGCAATCATAGGCTCCTGCAGTGCACATAAGGTGGATTCTGGGCCCCGTCATTGTGGATACTGTCCGCTATGTGGCGGCAGAAATCGCTGATTCGGCACCGGCGGATACTGTTGCTGGGATGAAGTCTGGCGTGGAGGAACATTTCGTGACTCACGTCCTCTTGGCTGGTAATAGCCGCGTCCGCCCTGTAGACGCCTTCCACCTCTGCTTCTCCCACGTAGGTGATTTCGACAGGTGTCCGCTCAGTGGCCGAAACGTCCACAATTGAAACACTGGTCCTGGCTGATAGCTGATCTCGATTGATACATAGCACACTCAGAAACAAGAATAGGTGATGAGTCAACAGTAGAAGCCGGGAGAGCCAAAGTCTCCTCTGTACTTTTTTTCAAAGTCTGCAATTGTATAGCAGCCAATTGTAATTCAGTAGACCTATGTTTGTCAGTTTTAGATTCAAGATCTTTTGCATACCTTCTCAGATGATGTTTCAGATGAGATAACCACCGTACGTGTTCAGAGCCAGGCAAATCGGGATTCATTTCCATGGCCTGCCTCACAGACTTAGGGACACCTTTTAGCACTGCCGCACGAAAAACTTGAGAGTACAGTGTAGAATCAGTCGGTAAATGACCAGTCTTTAAGGAAAATTCCACAAGAGCACGGTCAATAAATGTCGCAGCCTCTTCATCAACTTTCGGAGCGTACAGTAAATCAGATATGACCACATCCGGAAGCGGAAACAATCCACCTAGCGCTCCAAACAGCGTCAAATAATCCTCACGGGACAATGCCTCACCGTCACTCAAAGATGACATTCCTGAATTAGCCATCAGCGCGTCCAGCTGAGACAAAGGACACGCCCCCGTTAAAAGAGCACGCATGTCTCCAGCTGTCAAAATCTGACCTGTCACACTTCTTTGTAGCGAGCGCAACCAATTTTCTCCACCTGCTTGCAACGGGGGAAGTTTTTGCACAAGCACACACAGATCAGTCGGCAAATAAGGTTTATACACAGTCGCCGAATGTCCGGAAGCCGGATCAACTTTTGTCAACATAGGTGCTTGCAAAACCCCCTTAGAACGAGTCACCATTCTCCTCGGAGTATCCTCCGGGAGTCTGTCAGGCGTGCTAAAGTCATATTGTTCCACAACATCTCCAACTCCACACGACAGATCATCCAACTGTTCATGAATGTCTACAGTAACATAGTTCTTCGCCAATGCATTAGAAGTGTCAGACCTCACGTCACAGTTACGTCGTCCAAAGTATTCGTCTTCTGTCAAGTCGTCATTTGCATCTTTCTCAAAGCGAGAAATAACCATAAGCCATTTGCGACGAACAACCTGGGGCACTTCAGCATGTCTAGCTAGTTCCAATTTAAAAGCACTTGCTTTGTCCAATTTCACTTTCGGACTCGCCCTCATTTCCAAAATTTCGTACAAGAGAGACTCCAAACGTGTCACAGAGGCGGTTACGCCAGCTGCCAAGCCGTCAGCCGCGGCCTGTAACGTAGACCGAAGCGGTCCAGAATTTTTATCATTACCACTATGCCATTCCACATCAAGATTACCGCTATTTACCGTCAACATCGGTGCCTGCAAATCCTGCAGCATCTGAGCCGTAGGCTTGTACGGTGAGCCTGTAAACGGGTTAACAACATCAGACAAAACAGCAACGAGCGGCCCGCTGCTCGCCAGAGGTGCAACAATGTTAGCATCACAATTAGCCACATCCTTAGCACCCGCTTTTACCAACGCTCCTCGAGCAATTTTAACCGAACTGCCCATCGCCAACATCCTAGCATTCCTCATCATTTGATCCACATGTCTACAATTTCGTCTCACTTTTCTACCTTTCAAAGAAAACACAAAAGTCTGTCGTACCATTTTTTCCAGCGAGAGCCGTTTGTTTACACATGCTAATTCCACAGCTTTCATCAGACCGATCAAACAAACCGTGGACATCAACGGTGGGAACCAACCCTTGTCGCAAGCAGCCGTAACCCAATCTATCAACAATGCTTGCATCTTTCGCCGACTCTTTTCACGCACAGTTCCAACCGCAACTCCGGAAGCATGCTTAACTTGCGCGTCCAAGTTCAAATTTCCACCATGTACCGGAAGTACATTAAGATCAAACCATTCAGTGTTACGATCAAAATCGCCCTCCATTATTCAGAGTTCCTACCACTCGTAGTTCCAACAAGTGTATATACTACCTAAGCAGTATCAATATTTATCAATGCAGTGACGTCTCACTTTACAATATGATAGTTCGAATAGGGTAAATTTATTCGACAACGTTTAAACAACCGTACAACAAGCAATCACAGAAGCCCACAAAACACACAGCACGCACAACACAACATAGAACGTACACACAACGAATACACAATGACTCACAGAACATACACAGACAACGAATCACGTGATCCAATTCCGCAGTGTCAAAACTGTCTCTCTTTTACTGCATATGTCATGCAAGACGCTCTTTCAGCGCAAAATCAAAACAAAATCACACGTAATCTAGCGATTGCAAATACAACGTTTAAAACCCAATGTCCGTTGCAATCGACCTGACTCCCCCAACTGTTCAATTTCAACAGCGCGCACACTTTTAAAATAACTTATTACGTGAAAAACGGACGTTCTTATACAGGCGACATGTACTACCTGAAAGAACAATCCTGAACCAACCAAACTGCCAAGGGCAGGCGCGTCTACTATGATCTTCAGATTTACCAATGGATCTTCAAATATCCACGAAACCCCGTAACCTCTTTATCCTTATATTCAAAAAATAAATATCATAGTCTCTCGAATCCTTCACAACGCAAAAACAGAATTTTACCAATTAATAAGACGTTGCTTCTTCCTGATAACATGGCTCTGTCCCCAGCAGCCGCGCGCATTAACCGGTCCGGGCCAGCACGTTCATCACCACATGCTCCACCCCACGTACGTGTTTATAGTTCAATGTCGCAGAAATTTTTAGAACGACATCAAACTACAACTTGTTCAAACAGATCTCATGTACAAATTTACACAATTTAGCAGACGAAAACAAGTTGCAATGATTTTAAACAGACAGAACTCCTCTACGTGGATTAACGTCTCCACTTACTGTAATTAATTATTTATTTAGGCGCCTAGAAGTTCCATTCGTTCATCAATCACTGCAGCTCGAAATCCTCTTACCTTCTCACTTTTAGCGTCGGGGTCACCAATTGTTGGAAATCATTTCCTTGATTTCTGCGTGTTCAAATAAATTCAAAGTTGAAATCTGTGAACAAGTTTGCCAGCTTTATTTCAGATTCTGAAAGTCACCTGTAGTTTACTGCTCAATCATCGCAGCTCACCCACAGATGTGTTCTTTTCAAAGTTCATGCGTGCATATATACAGTAATGGTTCCCTCCCCCTCATTGACCATTTGGCCCCTTCTCAGCATGTGATATTTCCTGTCACCCCAATTCTACACACCCCCTCTCTTATCTCTTCCTCCTGGATGTGGGCCACTTGGCCCCCCTTCTCCCTCTACCAGGCCCCCTCATAAAACTCCACACAGAGCACAGCCCCCCCTTTGATCTTGTCCTGTCAGCAGAGTGAGATACAATCTGGCCAACTCCTATTGAGTTCTTTCAGTCCTTACCAAATATTGAGGTAAACAATTGGCTTCCTAGATAAACTATTGACCTCGGGAGAGCTGGCTCCAGAGATTCCCGCATACCTGCTGTGTGGATTCCGACACCTCACTTCCTTAGGGGGAAAACAGACCACATTCTACCACAGTTGGATTTATCTAACTAAAATCAAAAACACTTTGAAGAATATATATGTAAAACAGAAAAACAATGTTAATAATTCTATCAACAGTTATAAATTAATGGCGTAAGAAGGATTTTTTTTTCGGGTTCTGACAATGTAAAGTCCAAAGTTTGCTGGGTTACAGTCAGAGGCGGAAGGCAGGAAATGATGGTGATGAATGTTGATTAAGTTGCTCTGGTTCCCGTGAGTTATGGCTGACTGATGAGAGGGTTTAAACCATCTGTGGGTGATGTGAAGTGGAATGAAATGTTCTGGACAATGTTTAGTGGGTATGAGAGTGGTAATGCCAGGAAGATGCAGTTGTACTATTAAGTATTGTGTACTGGAGGAGCTTGATTTGCCATGTGGAAGTAGCAGAAGTCTGCAATCAAAATCCAAACCTAATTTTTCAAAGGCAAGACAAGGCATCAAACACAAGGAACCCAATGTGTTTTACATGATTTAATGTACATTTACAAAAGTACAAAAGTAAAAACAGAGCTTACAAAATGTAGCTAAAGAAGATACAGTGCAATAAAAATATTTTGTCTAATGATTTTTTTTTTAAATGCTTTAATAGAGCACAATCATAAGCATGAGTAAAAAAAAAAAAAGAAAGAAAAAAAAGAAGTAGTTTTTAACCTGGACTTAAAGTAGCACTAAGGAACTTTTCAACCTAAATAAAATATTTGTATAACTCTTCTGCTGAAACATCAACTTAAAACTAGTTGAATGGTAGCTTTGCTATGGCCTAAGGGAGTCTGTATCATTTTTACTGGTACTAAGCAACTTTGAGGAAGATGGTAGTGTTGTAAAACAATCCTTAAGTTTTCCGCGTGTTTGTGAAATCAGACTGGAGATCGGTGAACAGTTCCTTCGAAGGATTTATTTTTCAGAAATTTCTGGACAAAGCACAAGATTCAGCCAATCGCCATGAATTCCCAGTGTCTCTGTGTCGTCCCTCCCACTTGTAGTCGTTCTTATAGTTTCCGCATAGCAGCCCCAAAAAAAACCTCCCCTTCCTCTTCCTCCTTTGCTGCCCTTAAGCCCCCTCCCCTTGCTCTGCCCTTAAACCCCCTCCCTCTCGCATTGGCGCCTCTGAGTCTCAAGACAATAACAGATGGCCGATTGATAAGAAAGACAGTACCCCCCCGATGGCCAACCAGGCCGAAACACAGTTTGCCAGACATCCTGGCACCTTTGCAGGCATAATAAAACTTTACAAAGGAATTAAATATAACACATTTTCTCCCCCAGAACAGATGGTTAATTACGTCATACTTACATATGCAAAGTGATGGCCACTTCAAATAAAGACCCACATGTATACAACATATTTACTTTATTTATGAAAAAGGTTGTTGTTGTTCTTTCTGGCAACTTTGCCCATCAAATTAACACAAAAAAATCCTATGTACATAATACAATGATTGGCATCATGTTTAGTCTTTTATTGCTCAAAGTGAGTGAGTTAATGTTTTGCTCTTTTGGTTTGGCTTCACTATTCCACTAGATGTCCGGAAATCCCCTGTGGTCACTTCACATGCTTTTTTGCCGTTGCATCTGGAAAACACAATAATAAAAGCAGGAATCAGCAGAAGAAACACAAAGGCAGTCACACGAAAGCTTGCCTTTAATAATCTATCCATCTACTTAACCACTTATTTCTCACAAGGTTCGCAAGGGTGCTGGAGCCTATCCAGTTGTCTTCGGGCAGTAGGCAGGGTACACCCTGAATTGGTTGCCAGTAAATTGCAGGGCCCACAGAGACAAAAAAACATCCACACGCACAACCACACCTATGAACAATTAGTTTTAATTAACCTGCCACACTCAATAATGTAATGTGGGAGGAGACCGGAGCAAATTTCACTTTTGCATTGTCAGGCAGACGTGTTAAACAGTCGGCCACCATGCCACCTGCTGCGAAAATTTACATTTGAAAAAGCTGATAAAACTTACAAAAATACATCCTATTATTATTAGCGACGATGCACCAGTCTCCCTTTCCCTACAAGTTGATTATACCTTTAAACCACCACCGACATGGCGTTTTAACATCTCACTGCTAAACGACGCAGAATTTGACAAAATTATAAGAAAAGAGTGGGCAGACTTTTTGGAAATAAATGACTCTCCAGACCTATCTCCATCTCTTCTCTGGGAAGCTGGGAAAGCAGTAATTAGAGGTAAAATTATATCATATTCATCTTATAAAAAGAAACAGGATCAAAAATTAGAAAAAGACTTGGAAGATAAAATTAAACAACTGACGGATGAGTACGCAATAAACCCAAATAACCAAATATGGACTGACTTACAAAATACAAAAATACAGTTAGACGATATGCTAACTAAAAAGACAGAGTTTATAATACAACAATTGAGATACAACAACTTTGAATATAATAACAAATCAGGTAAATTTCTTGCAAACCAACGTCAACGCAATCGGGAAAAATCGCTTATAACGGCTATTAAAGGGACAACCGGTGAATGTACACAATCACCAGAAGAAATTAATCAAATTTTTTATAACTATTATCACAACCTATACTCAGAAACTAATAAGCCTAACCCAGAGCATATTGAGGCATTCCTCAGTAGCTTAAATATACCTCAGTTAACCACTGAATATAAAGATATCTTAGATGCACCACTTACTATAAATGAGTTGTACAGTGCTCTAGATAGTATGCCAAATGGCAAAGCACCTGGCCCGGATGGTTATCCGGCTATATTTTTTAAGCACTTCTGGCTAATGCTTGCTCCACTATTCTTAAGAGTAGTAACAGAAATTAATCAACACTTCTACCTATTACAGAAAATTCATGGAACCCTGCAAGCCAGGACCCACACGACTCATTTCCTATAGGTAATTTAAAATACTTAGGCATAAAAATCTCTAACTGATTTAATTCATTTAAACTTTACTCCACTTCTGGATAGCATTTATAGTGACTTGGAGCGCTGGAATAATCTTCCTATTTCTGTAAGAGGACGAATAGCCACTATTAAAATGAAAATTTTACCCAAAATAAACTATTTTTTCTCAATGATTCCATTTAAACCTACGACTAACTGGTTCCAGTTGTTGGAGTGTCAGCCGTTACAAAATTTTACTGGAATAAAAAAAAAAGCAAAGATTAGTCTATCTACTCTTCAGAAAAATAAATCCAAAAAAGGTCTAGACGCACCAAATTTTATGCACTACTATATAGCTAACCAGTTACAAAATATTATTTTATGGGCACAAGCCAACAGAGATATTATCTAATTTTTGAAGCCCATGGAAAAATGCCATGTAAGGTGTGGATGAAACACTGAGACGACTACACACCTGATGGCATCCTTTCATGAGACAAATTGTTAAAAGTGAACTGCAGGACTGCAGTGTTTGCAGCAGGTATAACAGTATGCCTACATCTAAACCTCCCATTGGGCACTCACGATCCGGCCGGACGTGACTGATCCTGGTCAGGTGGTTTCGATGGATTTCACTGACATGATAAAAACAGTGTCAGGATACAGATATTTGCTGGTAATAGTGGATTCCTTTTCAGGATGGCCAAAAGCATATCCCTGCAAATCTGAAACAACACATACCGTGGTAAAACATCTGATTAATCATGGGTTTCCTAGAAAAATTTGATCAGACAATGGAACCCATTTCAAAAACAAACATCTACAAGTAGTAGAAAAAGAATTGGGGCTAAAACACACATTTGGTTCAGTGTATCATCCCCAATCCCAAGGACAGGTTGAGCGAAGGAATAGAAATATTAAAGAAAAATTGGCTAAAGCACTGACCTCATCACATTTGAATTGGCTACAAGCTCTTCCTGTTGCGTTAATGAATGTGCGAATGGAACTAAACTCAGCCAAAGGCTGGACTCCGTTTAAATGTCACACCAACAGACCTTTTCCGACTCCAACAGCTCCATTGGAAGAGACGCACGTTCCAGGACCTCCAGAACTCAAACAACTAACATTTACTAACAAAAAAACTACCAGATGCTCCTTCAGAAATAAATGATTGTGAATATGTATGGTTGAAAGTGATTAAACGAAAATGGTCTGAGCCCAGGTGGACTGGACCCCACAAGGTGACGGAGAGGACATCTTCTGCAGTTCACCTGCACGGAAAAGGTGATACGTGGTATCACATCTAATCCACCCGACCGGCAAGGACACCGGCTGGAGCCATTGTCCCTGCACCAGGCAAACACCCAACAACAACCGAGAAACAAGCCGGCTCCCACGGACATCATTCAACAAAGGTTGAGTTCACGGCATACGGGTAGAATAATCCCAGTGACTCATCCTGGGACCAGGCAGTCTAACCTAAGGTCCTGAAGAAGCTGACAGCGCCCTCCAGCAGCAACCCAAGAACATCATCTCATCCGACGAAGAGGACGAAGATCCCGCTGGGATTTTTCTCTGAAATGTTTATCTGCTTGTGTCGGACTCTTTTGATTCCGAAAGAGGGATTGAAGAGGGTCTTCTGCCCAGATTGAGTCATAACTGTTTTAATTTATTTATTTCCTCAGTAGAACTTTTATCTGTGGATGTGTCTTTGTGAGTGATGTCGCAATTTCTGCCAAGTGTCTGTAATCAATGATGTTTTTAAAGTCTTATCGTCATGACTGGGACCTCATCCATTTCCACAACAATGGGCCATTGTCTGTGGTTGAAGTGTCTGTAATCAATGATGTGTTTAAAGTCTTTTCTCATGTCCGGTGAACTCCAGGTGGGCTGTTTGGAGGGGGCGTTGTGGCGCCGCCCCTTCAAGATAGTACAAGAATGTTGTGAGTCCGCTGTAACTTCACAGTTGTGAGAAGCTGCACGCTGATGACTCCATGTTCTGTCACATGACAAGAGAGAAAGCAATCATCCTGGAAATGTACCGCACTCCAAATGACCAACAATTGAAAAATTTAAAAGTGAAGCAGCTTTATATGTCTATTAAGACTATTTAAGACGAAGGTTTTACCGCAGTTCAGGTGATGGATGTTCAAAGTGTCCGAATCGCAGGTGGTCGCTCGCTCTACAGAATCAACAACTGTAGAAACCAAAATGAAAGTACGAACAGGTTGTTGTTTTTTTGAAACTGTATTTAGGAAAAATACGGTATATGTTGGACATGAACTGTGATAGTCACCGGCTGTGAGGAGAAAACATGTTGTTGTCAGCACTGGAAAACAAACATCAGTTTAGATACAGTAGGTGGAAAGATTATTTCCATTTTAGTCCTATATTTCTGTTGGGCAAGAATACAGTAGGTTTATCATGAATAGCTAGCGAGACACATGCACATCGCGTCTGTGCCCGTGTACAACCGAGCATGAAATTGACTTCTTCTTTTTCACTTTCTGGATTACCTAATTCCGTTTGTTTCTTTTGTGCATACAATAACTGAGAAGACATATTTTTCTTCGAGTTTACAGTTTGTTTCTCTTATTGTTTTATTTAATTAAATATATGAGCACAACACTTTTGTTTTTGCTCACATTAATGAGCTGAACTCAAAGGCCTAAGGGTTAGGGTTAGACTTTTTCTATGTACACTAAGGACATTTTTTTTCTTTAATACTGTAAAAAAAAAAAGAAGAAGGTCTAAATCTGCATTAGTGAGCACTTCTTCTTTGCCGAGTTAATACATCCACTTCACTGGTGTGGCATATCAAGATGCTGATTATATAGTATTGATAATTGCACACAAAAAAGGGCCATTCTAAAATGTGCAGTTTTATTCAATGGGGCTGCCAGGAGGGTCAGAAAAGCACTTAGTATATGGTGGGACCACCATTTTCCATCCAACTATTATCCAAAGTGCTTATCCTCATACATTGCAACACATGTCCTTTGCATAGTTGATCAGGTTGTTGCACTGAATTTTTATGGAAAAGCTCTAATACCACTTTTTGCAACCCATTTTAAAGTTACAAAATGTGTTTTGGATCTAGACAGACAGTCAGACAGACATACGATTAACAGAGCAAGCAATCAACAATCTAACTTATCCACTCACTATTTTGACTTTTAAGACGATAGAATGTCACTTCATTTTGCTCAGATCTACAAACCACAAATTCCACAAATTCTTCACTTCTCTTAAAATGGAAGTTAGTGTGTGTCCAAGATTAAGGACTAATACCTGCATGGATTTCATGAACAGTGGTTTTGTCAATTGGTTCATGGATAGGACTTTCTTGCACTTAACAATAGTGATGGGAAAATGAAGCTTCATGAAGCTCCTCTAGATGGCACTCTTGGTTGAAAGATGCAGTGGAAATGTAATCAATTTCCTTTGCACTAGCCTTTATATTTAAACCAAGATCACCATCTAGGGGAGTCACAAAATATCACAAGTGCTTCATGGGAGCTTCATTTTCCCATCACTCCCTTTCACTGCATATGGATAGGACTATATTACAAAGTAGATTTATGCAAAATGGGCTTAAACAAATGCTGGGGTGAGTAACTCACCCTTCTCATTCCATTTCATGTCATTTTCAATAAACATTGTACGTTAGATGGAGAGCGTTTGAGAAACCGCAATCTTCATCTTTAGTCAGGACAAAAGAACATACCAGGCTGGTCAGGAAGTTGTGGACAGATTTAAAGCAAGAGAACATCTCACAGCGTACTCTTCAATCAAGCATTCATAAGTGTCTACAAGTTAAGGCCGTCCCTCCAAACTTTCTTATCGTAGAAGCAGGGCACTCATCAGAGAAGTACCCAAGAGGCTTTTGATCACTCTAAATGAACTACAAAGATCCTCAACAGAGGTAAGGGAATCTATCCAATGAAGAACCATCAGACGAGTACTGCACAAATCTGGCCTGTATGGAAGGGTGGCAAGAAGAAAGCGAGCCACAAGAAGTCACGTCTGCAGTTTGACAGGAGCCATGTAGGAGACACCGCTGACAAGTGGAAGAAGGTTCTCTGGTCAGATGAGACCAAAGTTGAACATTTTGGGCCTACATGAAAAACGCTATGTTTTGGCGTAAGAACAACACTGCTCATCAGTCTCACGCAACATCCCCATGGTGGTGGGAGCTTCATGCTCTGGGGGTGTTTCTCTTCTGCAGGGATAGGGAAGACTAGAAGGGATGATGGATGGTGCCAAATTTAGGGAAATCTTGGAAGAAAACCCGTTTTCACAAATGTTCTCCATCTAATCTAGCTGATCTGAAGCTGTTTTGCAAGGAAGAATGGGCAAAAATATCAGTCCCTAGAAGTGCAAAACTGATGGAGACATACCCCAAAAAGACTTGAAGCTGTAATTGCAGCAAAAGGGGGTTCTACAAAGTTTTAATTCAGGGGGACTGAATACTTTTGCACACCCTACTTTTCAGCACTTTAATAAGACTTGTGATTTGATGATACAGCATTATATATTTAGCACTTTGTATGTTGTTTGTATGTAATTTTAATTTGCACTATTATTTTATTTTATGGGGACTACAGGTGGAAATTGTGCCAAATCTGGTGCAGCCAACTTTTTAATGTTACTGCACACTGTCCTTTTAATAAACTAAACTCAAACTCATATTTTGACATGTGAGCCATTTTGTTTCACTTCCCGATTGTCTGCTACCGGTACTTTGAGTTTAACTTCCACATAAAATTGTAATGAAATATATATATTTATTTATTCAAGGGGCAAGGTGCTGTATGTGAGCTTCGTCTATCTAACATACCTACAATTTGATCAGCACTTTTTAAAAATGTTCTGTCACATGTTTTGTAAACTAGGCCTAGTTTGTTTCAGCTGTACCTGTTGTGAAAGTGATATACATCAATTTGAGATGGTGAATGTCGCAATGCCATAGTGACATCTAAAGGTCAACTTTGTGACCTACATGTAATCCCACAAAATGGCTCTTACATCGTCTTTATCTTTAAAATATACAGTCAATAATAATGTTAACATGCATCAACATGGAAATCAGTTGTCTTGAGGTCAGGCTTAGGGAGTAACGGAATACATGTACCGGCGTTATGTAATCAAATTACTTTTCTCTTTTTTTTTACTGTATTCCGTTAAAGTACAGAAAAAGACTACAGGTACATTTATTAAAAAAAGGGATTACTTCGAGGGATTACAATTTCTACAATGAGAGAGAGAGAGAGAGAGAGAGAGAGAGAGAGAGAGAGAGAAAGAGAGAGAGAGAGAGAGAGAGAGAGAGAGAGAGAGAGAGAGAGAGAGAGAGAGCGGGAGAGATGTTGATACAGTTTAGTACACGCGGGCAGTTTAAAAAAGCTTCACGGACGGGAAGAGGAAATGGCGACCGGTATTCACTGTTTGGAACTTACTCGACTTGCTGAAGGACCAAAAGTGTGAGCTCAGAGTCCAGCGGCATGCTACACGCTGCAGCGTCTTGCTAGCTAGCCAGCTAGCCAACAACCATAATGTGAGTTACACCTACCTTGGGAAATGTTGATTTCAAAAGAGGGAGAGAGGGAGAGGGAGAGAGGCTGTAATTTAGCCACGCTAACTGCTCATTTATTATGTGTGGCAATGACGTTACGTCATCGTTAAGGAGAAAAAAAGGAGAGATGAGGCGCTTGAACAGGCTCGCCTCATTTTCACAAAATATTATTTCTACCTCCTCCTGCATCACTCCTCTGTAGATATGAGATGGAAAAAATATGAGCCCCGACAACGGACTTATAAAAGTCCGTGGCCCTGACATGCTGGACCATACGTGTTTACTTCCGCAAACACAACGTTGTGAGTGACGTATCTTCTTCTGAGCATGCGGGTCACTTTGGGGACACATTACGTCCACACAGCAGACAGACTGAGGTTGCAATTAATAGGTAATGTGAACGCTTACTCAAAAAAATCGTAATTGAGCATTAAGACCTGCAGTGTGAACGTAACCTAAGTGTCTCTCTCCTCAAGTAGGCTTCCAGGGAGATCATTTTAGATTGAAGTTTTTCCTGAATTGTCAACATCTCGACCAGCATTTCGTTTTGTACTTCGCAACTTTTCTTCGAGCCTCGCATTTGTGTTTTTCCGAAAATCTTTCACTTCTCTCCTGACTCCTCTCAACTCCGTCAAGATTACCATCAGGTTCATCGGCCATTCCTCAGATTCATTTCCGACGCCGTCACGAGGCGGGCAAGACTCCTCCGCTTGCTCCGGGACAGCTATCATTAGCATTTTTGGTTAGCTGCACGTCGTCATTTCCAAAAACCTCAGAAGTCGTTTTTTTTGCCTTTCTTGTTCTTCTTGGGCGTCATTGGTGCCTCCTAAGACTTATCTTTGTTTACTTTGCTGGTAATTAACTTCACTCAGAGCAGTATTTACAACTTTTCGTCGAGAGCTCTGCTACTACGCAGCCATCTCCTACAAGCCGTAACCGGAAGTCTTCCACTTCAACTTTTCATGTTTCATGAAGCATTGATAACATGTGGTTTTTGCACTGAATTTATCTTGGCACTGTTGATTGGTAATGCTTGGAGAGATGGCACAAGGATAATGTAATAGAAAGCTGGCTCTATCTGCATGATGCTGAATGAGTGTAGTAACAGAGCCAGCACAATAGAATCGGCATCGGCACTGAAGTGTGCCGCCGCGTGGAGGAGGGACGAAACACTGGGGGCAGAAGGGGAGATGGGGGCACCGGAGGACGGCCGGCACCCCCGAACCCCAGGTACAGCGGAGAAAGGCCCTGGTCGTCACTCCAGTGTTCTTAGTGAAAGCTAACCCCTGTTACTGACCCCACCCAGTGTATATACAAGTGTGTGTGTGTGGTGCATTAAAATTGGGAGCAGCTGAACCGGAGCAGAGGGAAATGATATCCCCACGCTCCGATCCACCCGCCTCCCAGGCATGTCAGTGAGTGTATGTGGTGCATTAAAAAAATAAATAGGGTGGCGGCGGGGACACGGACAGGGGACCGCAGCACTGCTCTATACTGCGGTCTGCCCCAACCGATGGCACCCCCCACAGTTGTGTGGTGGATTAAAATTGGAGGGGAGTTGTAGGGAGAAGACGGTGTTTCCAAAAGTGTGTTATGTGCCCTATATGTCTATAAAAGTGTATTGTGCAAACCTAGTGCAGTGAGTTAAGAGGAGCGACCAGCGGGACCCCCCCCCCCCCCCCAACCGGGCGGGGGCAGGAGGGGCACCCGCCCACCAAACACCCACCCACCCCACCGGGACCCCGGCGGGCATATGGGACCAGCCCGGCGGGGCGATAGGGCTCGCCCCCCGGATACTGGGGCCCGCCCGAGGTGCCAGGAGGTCCACCGGAGCGGGGCGGGCACAACACCAAACCCGCCCACCCCCCTGGCCCCTGGAGCGCCGAGACCCGGGCCACGGATGGAGCCCCCGGCCCAGGGGAGGGGAAGGAAGGGGGGAAGGAGACGACATGAAGGGCAAGGGGCAGCGGCAGCGGCAGGGCCGCAGATAGAGGGGGAGAGGAGGAGGAAGGGTGACGAGGAAGAAGGGACAGGGAGGTGGAGGACGGGCGGGGAGAGGCAAGGAGGGAGAGGCAGCAAGGGGGAGGAAGGTGGAGGGGCCCACAGGCCCCGAACCGTGTCGCCGGGCCCAGAGCGACGGACCGGCGCCGCCCCGCACACCAGGGAGAGCCCCGCAACGCAGCACCCCCCCAAGAGACCCAGGGAACGGCCAAGACGCAGCCGCTACCCAGCAGCCAACAGAGGGGCAGACCCGCCCACGCCCAGCCAGGGGGGGACAGCACCTATAGAATTAACCCACTGGCATGCTGTGAATCCGAATATTAACCCTTAGTGCCCATTGGAGGTGAATCTGCTCGATCTTGTTGGCAGCAGCTGGTTTCCTGACTATAAAAACACAACCATTAGTTACAAATTGCCAAATACAGAAACATCAATGTAAGTTATCGCGATGCGGTGGCTCTCGCTAACAGGCAGAATTAAGTAACCAGGTTTACAATGACTCTCGATGACGTGTGTGAGTTGGGATGGCTAGTGGATGATAAGTGTAAAGGGATACGGATATGCTGCATAATCTTAGATTGCTAAAAAAAAAAAAATGATATCATTCTAGTGGCTTGACTTATACTTTTTAATTATGTTTTATTAAAATAAAGATGAGTGCATAGAATTATTATGGGAAGATTCTTGTGAGAGGATTAAAAAGGACAGGCAGGCAAGTATCAAGGGTAAGGTCAGGCTGTTGAGCTTCATGTGGAAAAGTTCAAAGCCTAATTGTTAAAAATTAAACATTTGTGCATAAGTGGCTGGCAAGCGAACAGAGGAAGCGTCTGACATCAACTGGAATTCACCCACCTTCTGTACCTCAACGGCAATGAGGAGGAGATCTGGACCAATCACACAAAGACAACGCCTCACTTCTGCTTTGAAAAAGTGTACAAGAGGGTACGACTCCAGGAATAAATAACCTTTGTCAATCTGCATCATCTTTGGTAGAGACTAGATAGATATTGACCCAGAGCTCTGAAATGTATAGACACCTCTTTCCGGAAATAAATTGACTTGCTTTTAATTTGTCGTTGTAATGGTGGTTCTTTCACAAAAACGAACACATGTGGAACCTAGAGAAAAAAACTGGTGATTTTAAAACACAGGTTCCTTCAAGTGCCATCGCCGATTCATCATGTTTAGCAAACTTAAGTGGCGCGCAAAAAGAGAAGTACAGACAGAAATACGATGAGCTTATGACAAAAATATTTTAAGACTTGTTCTTTAGTCAAAGCCTGCAGGCAAACGCTAGCATCCCGCCAGAGTTGAGTGGTAGCGTCCCTGAATGCTCTATCGCTGCAATAGCACATTGACCTGTCAACAGAAACCCATATAGCTTCTAATACTTGAGTACAGCTTCTTTTTGTTATGAAGTAGAATTGTTGAGATTTAAAACTATAGCTAAGTACTGTAGCAACTCTTGTATGAGGTTCAGGGGTTCTATGGTTTCTGATAGTCTGGAGGGGCCGTGAAGGCAACATGAAACTATGGTAGCGTGTTGCCTTGGCGTGGTTAGGTAAGGCCAACAGTAATTGTTACAAATTGTCATTAAGTTGTTGCTAGCTCACCTCTAGGCCTGATTATTTGTGCAAAGCTACAATACTTTTTTTTTTTTTGGGTGATGAACTTAGTGTGTTAGCTCCATTGCCGCAACTTGTGAGTAAACTTCACTATACTTCCCTTCACGAATCAACCACAGGTTTACTATTTAAATGTCATATTACCAGTATATTTTGCTGAATTTGTCACTGGGAAACAAAAAAAAAATATATATATATATATATATATATATATATATATATATATATATTTTGGGGTTGACGTCACGTATCTTTGTATCAAGAGAGTAGAAGCTCCTTTTTACTTTTTCACTGGTCGAGTTGAAAGGTTGATGAGGCTAGGAAAACAAATTTCTCTCTGCAGCCTGGTACACAAGTGGTGAGCATGTTTGCTTTTGGTTTTGCATTGCAAGTACTCAGGCTTCCTTTGGCATTCCAAAATAATGTATATTAAAAATTCATAAGACAGAAAAGACCAGACAAATATTAAAAAATATATATTGTATTGATTTTTTTTGCTTATTTGATTTTTTTGACATTTATTATAGGACAGGCATAAGTAACTATAAAAGTATTCAAGTTACATTACTTTAATATTAAAGGACTTGATTACGTACAAACTAAAAACAATTTAAACAGGTAACTAGCAACTGTATCGGAATACATTATAAAAAATAACCCTCCTAGCCCTGTGATTAAGTGAAAATATTAAACGAGGTTAAAATTGATTAAAAGAGGAGAGGAAAATATAATTTAAAGAGCAACAGTGTATTTTTTTAACAGTTGGAGTGCAGAAGAGAAAAGGGTTGTCCAAACTTGTCTGGGGTGCTTGGCTTGGTTGGGAAACACTGTTTTCAATCAATTTAATTGTGTCTTGTTTCCAAATATCTTTATTGAGTCATCATTTCAAGACACTCTGTGTGTGAGTGTGTGAGTGTGTGTGCGTGTTTAATACATGTATACAGTGATGTTTTTCAACTGGCACTGATTGAATCTGCACTTACAATTAAGAATGTATATCTTTTAAATGAGCAAAGTATTGCAAATACAGAAAGAAATGGACTCAATAACATAGTAATCCACTTTGTTTACTAAATCATACTACATGTGAGGGTTGGCTGAGCTCTCAGGATCTGCAAAAAGCAAAAAAATAGTTACCCAGTTATTAATGTAATTAAGCTATGTTCAAATAAAAAAATGTTTTTCTTTTTTGCTCTGTTTCTTTGTGGGATGACTTAATGCATAAACAAAATGTTAAAATTCCGTTTTAAGAAACATCACCTTTGAAAATGTGTATGTCAATTATGTACAATCACACTCACAATTCTTCAGTACATTTGCAAAATGTACAAATCTTCCATAAATGGCCACTTGTGTACAACATGATATTATAACTAGAAAAAGTCCCGCACAACACAATAAATATGATTTGCTATTATAGTCATGTCAATAAGAAAAAATTGAAATAAAGCATTTCTCCTAGAGTAAAAAGTAGTTGGAGGTAGTAGATATAGTGCTGATTACTTACATCGGCACACGTAAGCAACCTCCAAGTACTTGTAGGTGCCTCCACAGGGGTCTCCAAACACGCCATTGCTGGCTTTGATCGTACAGTAGTTTTTCCCATTGCACCTATGGATGTGGAAGAAATAGGCTTATTACTGTGCCAACTACTATTTTGATGACGTAATTGAATAATTTCAAAACTGTAATATTACGGAGTCTGGACCTTAATATCACCATTTAAAAATGTATAAGCTTGTAAAAGCAAACTGAGAGTGTCAGGCTGACATGTTTGATAGGGCAGTAAAGTTCAACTCCACTTCTGCAGGAGGCCCAAAAAAACCCAACACCAGTTATGCTAACCCAATGCTTCATTTTGCCATCCACGATCAAAACTTAACTGCTTAAATAATGTCTGTTTTCTACCCGTTATACAACCTCACAAAATTCTTCTTAGATCAGGCTGTGATTTCTTTCAAAGTGTGCCATCGTACCTGGTGGCAACAATTTCAGTTGGACGCAGGCATTCCACATTTTGTATCTGGCCCGGAGGCCTTTTAAATGTGCACGTGGTCTGGTCGCGGCGTCCATAGTCAGCACCCAAGATGAAAATTACTTGTCCTTCATCTGGCATCAATATGAGAGAAAGAAGGTTGGTTGATGATGGTAATGTGGGTAGTCAAAATCCAAATAAGTATTCAGGAGCATTAATAATAAACACACAATAAAATATCATCTATGCAATGATGCTTGTTATACAGGAATTCATCATGAAAAAACGATTAATCTCACCACAAAACAAATGTGCCAAAGATTCCTCACATGCCACCACGGTAACTGTTCAAAGTAAATTAAAAACATTAGCTATAAAATGGTACGCATTCTTTTTGTCACACATCATTTTAAACACGCGACATACTTGCAGGCATGCAGGTGAAATTGGTCTGCAAATACTTGAAGGTGCCAACACAGGGATCAGGATTGCGGAAAGCCGCCGTGTTTGTAACACATGTTTTTTTACCGTTGCATCTGCAGACATAATGATAAAAGCATGGGTCAGAAGAAACACAAAGGTAGTCACGATATAGTTTGCCTTTAATAAAAAGCAAGTAGCCGCACATACAGTATCTTCTGGGCAAGAGGAAAAAGATTATTGTTGTAAGAACACTTATAAACGGCACTTTATTTCTAGAACACTGTAAAATAAATAAGCATATTATTATAATTTTTTATTATTTTTTTAGATAGAGAGCTCAGTATTGTTCATTCGGTAATTTTACCGATTCGACATGTCATCATCATTGCTCTCTTTAAAAAAATATATATATTATTGTTATTTTTGAATTTTGTATGTGTGTGAGTATGGGCATATGCGGGTGTGTGTGTATGTGTGCTTGCGTGCGAGTGTGTACTCATTAATTCACCTAAAACCTATAAAAAAATCCCTTACCGTTTACCTAAACCGAATACTTCAGAATCCAGCTAGAGTCGTGAGGTTGTCAGGAGACCCGAGGAAGGATCAAAGAAAGGAAAGAAAAGTGAAATACAGCACCGACCAGATATCACCTAAAATATTGTACAATTATAAACTGAAGATATATCACCATACTCTCTTAATTGAAAGTGTACAAAAGTATGTTGAGTTGGAGAAGATGTTTTGAAATGCTCACGCCAATCGGAAAAAAAAGAGCAAACCTTTCACAGACCGTATGGATGTGGGAGTAAGTCAATTAACTTTACTATATGTTTCAGAATCAGTGTATTTAAAACAACATAACATGCTGCCATAGGTATAATGTTGTTACTTTATGTTTGGGGCCTTCAAAGAGAAAAAATAAATAAAAGGGAACATTTTCACTGGGGAAAAAACTATTTCACTGGGAAATTGTATTTGGCTTGTAACTTTAGAAAGTCACTAGCCATGTTGGCTGGTCATCAAAAAAGTTTGTTTAGAGCCCTGATAAGTGTAGCCTATTGATGGTAAGTTGATGTGATTCAATACAACAGTTGCGTGATCTCATTCTTTACTGTATCTATTCTCCTTTTTCAGGGTATTACCCAATGTTGCATTTATCCACTTTTAAACCCAAAACAAGCATTTTCCTGTCACTGATAACACTTTCTCAATGAGCATAATGCATACCTCGTCTTGAGGTCGTCCACGGTGCCTTGTCGAGCGCACTGCGTGTTAGCCAGCTGCTGTGGAGGTCTGCCCTCACTGCAAACCAGTGAGCTTGAACGACCATATAAAGCCTGCTGCACGCTGATGACTCCATGTTCTGTCACATGACAAGAGAGAAAGCAATCATCCTGGAAATGTACCGCACTCCAAATGACCAACCCTCATTGGAAATTGAAAAATTGAAAAGTGAAGCAGCTTTATATGTCTATTAAGATTATTTAAGACGAAGGTTTTACCGCAGTTCAGGTGATGGATGTTCAAAGTGTCCGAATCGCAGGTGGTCGCTCGCTCTACAGAACCAACAACTGTAGAAACCAAAATGAAAGTATGAACAGGTTGTTGTTTTTTTGGAACTGTATTTAGGAAAAATACGGTATATGTTGGACATGAACTGTGATAGTCACCTGCTGTGAGGAGAAAACATGTTGCTGTCAGCACTGGAAAACAAACATCAGTTTAGATACAGTAGGTGGAAAGATTATTTCCATTTTAGTCCTATATTTCTGTTGGGCAAGAATACAGTAGGTTTATCATGAATAGCTAGCGAGACACATGCACATCGCGTCTGTGCCCGTGTACAACCGAGCATGAAGTTGACTTATTTTTCACTTTCTGGGTTACCTAATTCCGTTTGTTTCTTTTGTGCATAAAATAACTGAGAAGACATATGTTTCTTCTAGTTTACAGTTTGTTTCTCTTATTGTTTTATTTACAATGAAATATATGAGCACAACACTTTTGTTTTTGCTCACATTTTTAATGAGCTGAACTCAAAGGCCTCAGACTTTTTCTATGTACACTAAGGACCATTGGTGAGCACTTCTTCTTTACCGAGTTAATACATTCACTTCACAGGTGTGGCATATCAAGATGCTGATTATATAGTATTGATAATTGCACACAAAAAAGGGCCATTCTAAAATGTGCAGTTTTATTCAATGGGGCTGGCAGGAGGGTCAGAAAAGTACTTAGTATATGGTGGGACCACCATTTTCCATCCAACTATTATCCAAAGCGCTTATCCTCATACATTGCAACACATGTCCTTTGCATAGTTGATCAGGTTGTTGCACTGAATTTTTATGGAAAAGCTCTAATACCACTTTTTGCAACCCATTTTAAAGTTACAAAATGTGTTTTGGATCTAGACAGACAGTCAGACAGACATACGATTAACAGAGCAAGCAATCAACAATCTAACTTATCCACTCACTATTTTGACTTTTACCAACAAATTTATTTCAAAAGTGAATACTTACACAGTGCTGAGCTGAGTCTGAAGAAGGAGGGCATGTTTCTGACGATCCGGTCTGTAGCACTAATGATGTTCAAAGGCAGATCACTTGTATTTATAATGACTGCAAGGCTATCACCCAAGTTGATTTGGCAAAAGCCACTCCCACTAACTTTCCGTCACTATTTTTTTTCCACATCAAACCCCCACCATAAATAACAGCAACGAAACTTAAATACACCGCATTCAGGAAAAGAAGGTTGAACAATAGGTTACATTGCGAGATTAGAAGAGATGAGCCTCTGATTACACATTGCATAACTCTAAAATGTACACTGTTGCGGAACGTCTTACTCAAGAAAACATTGCAGAAAGCTTTTGTTACATTTACTGGAACACCAGTTGTGCAGTGACCACCGAGCATTGGCCGCTTTGAAAAAGGCTGCTCAAATAGAAAGCAAATTTGAGCTCATCTGTTTACTAAATAAGCCATATACATACATCTTTCTATCAGAGCTACACCAAAAACAAAACAAAAACTTGGACAAAATGCCCCACAAGATGTTTCTTATGATGAAACTTTCAAAAGGTTTGTAGAATCTGTGGTCCAAGAAAGTATTGTTAAGTAGTGATGGGAAAATGAAGCTTCATGAAGCACTTGTGATATTTTGTGACTCCCCTAGATGGTGCTCTTGGTTTAAATATAAAGGCTAGTGCAAAGGAAATTGATTACATTTCCACTGCATCTTTCAACCAAGAGTGCCATCTAGAGGAGTCAAAAAATATCACAAGTGCTTCATGAAGCTTCATTTTCCCATCACTATTGTTAAGTGCAAGAAAGTCCTATCCATGAATCAATTGACAAAACCACTGTTCATGAAATCCATGCAGGTATTAGTCCTTAATCTTGGACACACACTAACTTCCATTTTAAGTGAAGTGAAGAATCTGGCATTTGTGTAATTTGTGGTTTGAAAATCTATGCAAAAGGAAGTGACGTTCTATCGTCTTGAGTAAAAAACTGCAGCTGAGATGAGTGATCAAGAAGTTACTCTAATTAAACATTCTCAAGAAGAGATCATCAGAAATGTGTTCACTACCAGCCAATTTCTGAACACAGAAGTTAAGGACGCACCAGCCATTTTGAATAAGTGCCCCACTTCTGCATCACTGTTGAATTTGGAAACTTCTTTAAAGATGATGCCACTTCCTCTCTTCAATTTCCTTGCCTGGTGCCCGGGGGGAAGTGTTGAACTACTTCTGGACACGTTAGTGACCACTATCGATGATGCCAAAAGGAAGATTGCCTCCATTGCTCAAGATATAATTTATCTTGCTTCCAGAGGATGAAAGGCTACCCCCAAACTAGTAAATCAAAACTTTGAAATGCACGGATACTTGAAATGGATTTTACAGTGACTTTGCTGTTAAACACATGATATTCTGGGGGCTACCTTTCACTAGTGATGGGAAAATGAAGCTTCATGAAGCACTTGTGATATTTTTGGACTCTTCTAGATGGCACTCTTGGTTGAAAGATGCAGTGGAAATGTAATCAATTTCCTTTGCACTAGCCTTTATATTTAAACCAAGAGCACCATCTAGGGGAGTCAAAAAATATCACAAGTGCTTCATGAAGCTTCATTTTCCCATCACTACCTTTCACTGCATATGGATAGGACTATATTACAAAGTAGATTTATGCAAAATGGGCTTAAACAAATGCTGGGGTGAGTAACTCACCCTTCTCATTCCATTTCATGTAATTTTCAATAAACATTGTACAAGGATGTTGATGGCAGGCATACAACATAAATAAACAGTTGATTTTGTGGTTTAATCCCAAAGTTTGTTGAACATTGATTTCCAACAGATTTAAAAACAAACTGGAAGTAAAGGGTTAATCTTTTTTTTTTTTTTGCATATTTATGTCCAAGAAAGGCCCAATTTTGGAAAGAGGGGGGTCCCAAAATAACCGATAGTTTTCAATTGGTTCTACTCATCAACATTGATGAGTTTCAGCAGGATTTTCAGAAATTCTGAAAATAAAGAGTTAATAACTCATTAATGAGCAAGTTAATATGCTAAAAAAAACAAATGGCAAGAGGGACCCCAAATTACCTTTTGCACCAGGTTTTTAATCAGTTGTAAAGTGTCTGCCGAAATCAATACTGAAAAATGTTTTTCAGAAATCTTGTAAATTAAGGGTTAATAACTCATCGACAAGCAAGTTTATGAGCTAGAAACCCCAAAGCTTGGAAAGAGGGAACCCAAATTACTCTCTATACTAATTTTCAACCGGTTACGAGGTGTGTTGAGCAAAATCAATTTTCTAGCGGAATTTTCAGAAATTACAGTGTTTGCATTACATGCCTCAGTTGCACATGTGCCTGTGCGTGTTTTTAATTGTAAGTTACTTCCTTTTCCAAAAAGTTTCTTGTCGTCTCTTCTCTTTGAAATATTGACTCTATTATATATATATATATCTATATATTCTGAAAGGAAAGCCAAACAAATACATTATGTACATATATGTTGTCCTTTATGTGGCATGTGATACATCTATATGTAAATATAAAGACATCACAACACGCTTATACACAGTAGAAAAAGAAAAAAAGACTTTATGTGTAAAAATTTGAGGGCCCAAGGTGAAAGGGTGTTGAAGTTACAGCGCCTTGTTTTCAAAATGTTGCCACGGTACGACCACAAACATAAATATAGTTAATTTACATTTTATGTGAACACAAAGTAGCACACAACATTAAAATGGAACAAAGTGTATATCTTATTTAAAAAAAAAATTTATAACAAAAAAAGACAACTGAAAAGTAGGGTCTGCAAAAGTATTCAACCCACCCTGGATTAACATTTTTCTCTTTTGCTGCAATTACAGCTCCACCTCAGCCACGTTAGATGGAGAGCGTTTGAGAAACCGCAATCTTCATCTTTAGTCAGGACTAAAGAACATACCAGGCTGGTCAGGAAGTTGTGGACAGATTTAAAGCAAGAGAACATCTCACAGAGTACTCTTCAATCAAGCATTCATAAGTGTCTACAAGTTAAGGCCGTCCCTCCAAACGTTCTTATCGTGAAGCAGGGCCCTCATCAGAGAAGTACCCAAGAGGCTTTTGATCACTCTAAATGAACTACAAAGATCCTCAACAGAGGTAAGGGAATCTATTCAATGAAGAACCATCAGACGAGTACTGCACAAATCTGGCCTGTATGGAAGGGTGGCAAGAAGAAAGCGAGCCACAAGAAGTCACGTCTGCAGTTTGACAGGAGCCATGTAGGAGACACCGCTGACAAGTGGAAGAAGGTTCTCTGGTCAGATGAGACCAAAGTTGAACATTTTGGGCCTACATGAAAAACGCTATGTTTTGGCGTAAGAACAACACTGTTCATCAGTCTCACGCAACATCCCCATGGTGGTGGGAGCTTCATGCTCTGGGGGTGTTTCTCTCAAACTCATATTTTGACATGTGAGCCATTTTGTTTCACTTCCCGATTGTGTGCTACCGGTACTTTGAGTTTAACTTCCACATAAAATTTTAATGAAATATATATATATATATATATATATATATATATTTATTTATTTATTCAAGGGGCAAGGTGCTGTATGTGAGCTTCGTCTATCTAACATACCTACAATTTGATCAGCACTTTTTAAAAAATTTCTGTCACATGTCCTGTAAACTAGGCCTAGTTTGTTTCAGCTGTACCTGTTGTGAAAGTGATATACATCAATTTGAGATGGTGAATGTCGCAATGCCATAGTGACATCTAAAGGTCAACTTTGTGACCTACATGTAATCCCACAAAATGGCTCTTACAACGTCTTTATCTTTAAAATATACAGTCAATAATAATGTTAACATGCATCAACATGGAAATCAGTTGTCTTGAGGTCAGGCTTAGGGAGTAACGGAATACATGTACCGTTATGTAATCAAATTACCTTTTTTTTTTTTTACTGTATTCCGTTAAAGTACAGAAAAAAGACTACAGGTACATTTATTAAAAAAAGGGATTACTTCGAGGATTACCATTTCTACAATGAGAGAGAGTGAGCGAGAGAGAGAGAGAGAGAGAGAGAGAGAGAGAAAGAGAGAGAGAGAGAGAGAGAGAGAGAGAGAGAGAGAGAGAGAGAGAGAGAGAGAGAGAGAGAGAGAGAGAGAGAGAGAGAGAGAGAGAGAGAGAGAGAGAGGAAAAAGAGCGGGAGAGATGTTGATACAGTTTAGTACACGCGGGCAGTTTAAAAAAGCTTCACGGACGGGAAGAGGAAATGGCGACCGGTATTCACTGTTTGGAACTTACTCGACTTGCTGAAGGACCAAAAGTGTGAGCTGAGAGTCCAGCGGCATGCTACACGCTGCAGCGTCTTGCTAGCTAGCCCGCTAGCCTACAACCATAATGTGAGTTACACTATTGGAAAACTGCCAAAAAGTTTTCTTGCGTGTTGAAATAAAACTCAAAGTTGAGATCTAGTGAAGAGGCTTACTTGCAAGTATTTTATTTAGAAATTTCTAAAGTCATTCTTGGACCCTTGCTGAATCAGAAGGAGTCCTCGAATGTGCCCTTCTCTCTCTGCTCTCCTCACTTATACAAAAGCAGTGTTTACAAAAAATACTCTCCCCCTCCTTCATCCTTGTCCTTGTGGGAAGAGTGAAATACAAAACAGATAATAAATCTTCAGCTCGTATCTTAGTCCACTACAGATGTGGGTAAATAATTGGTCCCGGCACCTCCTGGACCAGATAATTTATGGACAGAACTCTGCGTGACCTTCCAAACATTCCTGATACATAGATAACTCAGAAACAACTTAGACATCTCTTTCCCAGAGAAGAGAACAATGGACTATACATTGAATAACATATGAATTAACTGTTGTCTTATTATTACACAGCTCTAACTAAATCAAAACGGTTAAAATATAATTCGAAACAGTAAAACAATGTTAATAATGTTAACAACACCTACCATGGGAAATATTGATTTCAAAAGAGGGAGAGAGGGAGAGGGAGAAAGGCTTGGGCTTAATAGCGACGCAGAGTTGGCCTGCTTGCTGTTGGACTGTTAAGTGCCAAACCAGAATGTTAGCCTGCTAATTTAGCGACATGCTAGGAGTCAAACTTTATATCATTACATTTACACTGAGCATTTTTTTCCCCACCCTGTACATACCAGCAGGCACGTCGCGATTATAAATCGCGGAGGCAAGTGGCATTTGCAACCCGCCGCTCCTGATTGGTGGACTGGTTCCACAGATTTCTCTACTCCCCTTGTGTTTGATTCCTATGTCTTGTCTGCAAATGCAAATTCAGCTATGTGAACCCCCGCTCCTAATTGGTGAACTGGTTTTGCGCTCGTTCCTGGTTGGCTGCTGTCCATGGCTTCGTGGAACATCAGTTTTGAATATTGTGTTTACAAACTGCAACGGAAATCCTTCAAACCCTACCTTTGTATTTGTTTAAAAAAAAACACACACACTGTAGTACTCACTGTGAAGAAGACACCAGTTTTAATATTTTGTTTCAGTGATGGTACAAAAAGAAACAATTTTCTCATGTCAGAAAAAATTACACCTGTTGCCTAAACTAAAGTTTTAACAGTTGACCAGCTTGTAATTAAAGTAACAAGCATTATATTGCAAAATTGGGAACAGCATTATCATGACTAGTATTTAGAGTACTGGTATGTATTACTGAAAAACAAAGTTTATTTTTAACAAACAACTAGCTAATGATTCTTTAAAAAAAAAAAGTACAACACGTATAGTACTCTCTCCGCACTGATAAAAAAAAAAAGACATTGATAGTAGGCTATACATAAAATAATTTTGACTTATCATGTTGCTAGTATTGTGGAAAATTGACGGCTGTATGATGGATGGATGTTGACGAGTGCTCAACTGCTCACTTCTATGTGCTTGTTTGCTGGCTGTCAACAAGTGTAGTCAGAAGTGTGTGCCACTGTGCCTTTGTTTGATTTTGTTGTTGTTGACATATTTGTTATAGGATAGGCAACTAGGTAACAAATAGGTAACTATTAAAGTATTCAAGTTACATTACTTTAATATTACAGGACTTTGATTACGTACGAACTACATTTTTTAACAGGTAACTAGCAACTGTATCAGAATACATTTTAAAAGTAACCCTCTCAGCCCTGTGATTAAGTGAAAAGATTAAAAGAGGTTAAAATAGATTAAAAGTGGATAGGAAAAGTATAATTTGAAGAGCAACAGTGTTTTTTTGTTAGTTTGTTTTTTTAACAGTTGCAGTGCAGAAGAGAGAAGGGTTGTCCAAGCTCTTTCGGGGTGCTTGGCTTGGTTGGGAAGCACTGTTTTCAATCAATTTAATTGTGTGTTGCTTCCAAATATCTTTATTGAGTCATCATTTCAAGAGATTGTGTGTGTGTGAGTGTGCGTGTGTGTGTGTTTAATTAATACAAGTATACAGTGATGTTTTTCAACTGGCACTGACCGAATCTGCACTTACAATTAAGATTGTATATCATTTAAATGAGCAACGTATTGCAAATACAGGAAGAAATGGACTCAATAACATAGTAACCCACTTTGTTTACTAAGTCAAACTACTTTTGAGGGTTGGCTGAGCTCTCAGGATCTGCAAAAAGCAAAACAAAAAAAAGTTGCTAAGTTAATGTAAGCAAGCTATGTTCAAAGAAATATTATATTTGTTTTTTGTTCTTTTTCATTGTGGGATGACTTAATGCATAAACTAAATTTTAAAAATCTGTTTTAAGAAACATCTCCATTGAAAATTAGTATGTACAATCACACTCACAATTCTTTGGTACATTTGCAAAATGTACAAATCTTCATAAATGGCCACTTGTGTACAACATGATATTATAACTAGAAAAAATCCCGCACGACACAATGAATATGATTTGCTATTATAGTTGAATAATGTTGAATCAAATTGTCAATAAGAAAAAATAAAAATAAAGAAATTTCTCCTCGAGTAAAAAGTAGTTGGAGGTGGTAGATATAGTGCTGATTACTTACATTGGCACACGTAAGCAACCTCCAAGTACTTGTAGGTGCCTTGACAGGGGTCTCCAAACACGGCATTGCTGGCTTTGATCGTACAGTAGTTTTTCCCATTGCACCTATGGATGCGGAAGAAATAGGCTTAATACTGTACGTAATTACGACAGACCTAATTAAATAATTTCAAAACTGTAATATTAGGAAGTCTGGACCTTAATATTACCATTTAAAAATTAATAAGCTTGTAAAAGCAAACTGAGAGTGTCAGGCAGACATGTTTGACAGGGCAGTAAAGTTCAACTCCACTTCTGCAGGAGGCCCAAAGAAAACCCACACAATCACGGGAGAAAGTCACACAGGAAGGCCTCATCTGAAATTCGAACCCTCTTGGCTATGAGCCAGTTATCTTAACCCATGCCTCCTGCAATCAAAACATAACCGCTTGATAATGTCTGTTTTCTACCGATTATAAAACCTCAAAAAATTTAGATCAGGCTGTGATTTCTTTCGAAGTGTGCCAACGTACCTGGTGGCAACAATTTCAGTTGGATGCAGGCATTCCACATTTTGTACCTCGCCCGGAGGCCTTCCAAACGCGCACGTGGTCTGGTCGCGGCGTCCATAGTCAGCACCCAAGACGAAAATTACTTGTCCTTCATCTGGCATCAATATGAGAGAAAGAAGGTTGGTTGATGATGGTAATGTGGGTAGTCAAAATCCAAATAAGTATTCAGGAGCATTAATAATAAACACACAATAAAATATCATCTATGCAATGATGCTTGTTATACAGGAATTCATCATGAAATAATATTAATCTCACCACAAAACAAATGTGCCAAAGATTCCTGACATGCCACCACGGTAACTGTTCAAAGTAAATTAAAAACATTAGCTATAAAATGGTACGCATTCTTTTTGTCACACATCATTTTAAACACGCGACATACTTGCAGGCACGCAGGTGAAATTGGTCTGCAAATACTTGAAGGTGCCAGCACAGGGTTCAGGATCGCGGAAAGCCGCCGTGTTTGTAACACATGTTTTTTTACCGTCGCATCTGCAAACAATGATAAAACCATGGGTCAGAAGAAACACAAAGGTATTCACGATATCGTTTGCCTTTAATAAAAAGCAAGTAGCCGCACATACAGTATACCGGCGTATGTAAAGGATTATTGCAATAAGAACACATATAAACTCCACTTCATTTATAGAACACTTTAAAATAAATAACCATATATGTAAGTAAATTAAGTAAAGTACTGTATATGGTTATAAATGGTCGAGCATATAATAATAATAATAATAATAATAATAATAATAATAATAATAATAATAATAATAATAATAATAATAATAATAATAATAATAATAATAACGATTTATATTTGAGTGAAATGTATTTCATGTTCTATAAAAATTTGTATTTTGGACAATGTTTAATTGTGTGTATAAGAAGTATTCTATTCGAGTGACACGTGGGTTTTGTGTGTGTAAAAGTGCTTAACAACGTCACCCACCATGTCAGATGCAACATGTTATTCTAATCTAATGCGATCTTGTGACAGGCATAATCAGTCAATCTTGGATTGGGGAGAAATCAACTGGGTTAATTTAATTTAATATAGTGTTGGGATGTTTCAATGTACTATTGTTTTCAAAAGAATATTTCATGTTTGCCTTTATATTGATGTTGGGTGAAATCGAATGGCTACTAAGGGATGACACAGCTCTTTTTTGTGTGGAGATCGATTATTCTGCAATGTGCTGGTGATGTTTTGGGACAAAGTGGGGATCCGCTCACCTCACGCTTCATTCAATACATGAGTGAAGACAATAGCTGCATGCTCTCATTTTTTCCTGTTACTATTCGCCTTAAAACTATCAGTACAACTAGAATATGTCAAATGTTATCTCTCTGATTGTCTGGTAATGAAAATATAATGACTGTTTGAATTACATTTCACCAAAGTTGTTCCAGAATAAGTAACGGCAACTCGATTTAAGATAGTGGCATGTGACCTTGTGGTTTGGTCGCACTATGCAATTGGTGTCGTCTTTGCAACCCATGAGTTAGGTGTGTGACCTCCCCCCCCCCCCCAAATTTATATATATATATATATATATATATATATATATATATATATATATATATATATATATATATATATATATATACACAAAAAATTCTCACTCACACTCACCACCCCCCCTCTCTCTCGTGAATAAATCCATGGTTTTTTTTTTTAATCTAGTTCAGTCTCAATCGTGCTTCTGTCCGAGTGGATTAGTAATTCTTTTAGTAATACAAAGAACCACAAACTTTGAATGTGGCGACTTCAGATTATGAATAAATAAACGAGAATTTGGATTTTATTCGTTGTATTTCTCTAAACTGAAAGTAAACAGAACGTGGTGCCCCTATTGCGATTGAGGGAATTACGACTTCCTCAAGCGCTGATCAAATTACTAATTCGTCCAAAAGACAACATCAATTATCGCTACAATATATATATATATATATATATATATATATATATATATGTGTTTGTATGTATGCAATTATAAACTGAAGATATATCACGATAATCTCTTAATTGAAAGTGTACAAAAGTATGTTGAGTTGGAGAAGATGTTTTTAAATGCTCACGCCATCGGGAAAAAAAAAGAGCAAGCCTTTCACAGACCGTATAGATGTGGGAGTAAGTCAATTAACTTTACTATATGTTTCAGAATCAGTGTATTTAATACAACATAACATGCTGCCATAGTTATACTGTTTAAAAAGAAAGAACATCTGGAGAAATTTTCACTGGGGGAAAAAAAATTTCACTGGGAAATTGTGTTTGGGTTGTAACTTTAGAAAGTCACCAGCCATGTTGGCTGGTCATCAAAAAAGTTCATTTAGAGCCCTGACTGTCACTACAAGTGTAGCCTATTGATGTTAAGTTGATGTGATTCAATACAGGCGGGTGACGGTAACAGTTGCGTGCTCTCTATTCTCCTTTTTCAGGGTATTACCCAATGTTGTATTTATCCACTTTTAAACCCAAAACAAGCATTTTGGTTTTACTGTCAACACTTTCTCAATGAGCATAATGCATACCTCGTCTTGAGGTCGTCCACGGTGCCTTGTCGAGCGCACTGCGTGTTAGCCAGCTGCTGTGGAGGTCTGCCCTCACTGCAAACCAGTGAGCTTGAACGACCATATAAAGCCTGCTGCACGCTGATGACTCCATGTTCTGTCACATGACAAGAGAGAAAGCAATCATCCTGGAAATGTACCGCACTCCAAATGACCAACCCTCATTGGAAATTGAAAAATTGAAAAGTGAAGCAGCTTTATATGTCTATTAAGATTATTTAAGACGAAGGTTTTACCGCAGTTCAGGTGATGGATGTTCAAAGTGTCCGAATCGCAGGTGGTCGCTCGCTCTACAGAATCAACAACTATAGAAACCAAAATGAAAGTATGAACAGGTTGTTGTTTTTTTGAAACTGTATTTAGGAAAAATACGGTATATGTTGGACATGAACTGTGATAGTCACCTGCTGTGAGGAGAAAACATGTTGCTGTCAGCACTGGAAAACAAACATCAGTTTAGATACAGTAGGTGGAAAGATTATTTCCATTTTAGTCCTATATTTCTGTTGGGCAAGAATACAGTAGGTTTATCATGAATAGCTAGCGAGACACATGCACATCGCGTCTGTGCCCGTGTACAACCGAGCATGAAGTTGACTTCTTCTTTTTCACTTTCTGGATTACCTAATTCCGTTTGTTTCTTTTGTGCATAAAATAACTGAGAAGACATATTTTTCTTCTAGTTTACAGTTTGTTTCTCTTATTGTTTTATTTACAATGAAATATATGAGCACAACACTTTTGTTTTTGCTCACATTTTTAATGAGCTGAACTCAAAGGCCTCAGACTTTTTCTATGTACACTAAGGACCATTGGTGAGCACTTCTTCTTTACCGAGTTAATACATTTACTTCACAGGTGTGGCATATCAAGATGCTGATTATATAGTATTGATAATTGCACACAAAAAAGGGCCATTCTAAAATGTGCAGTTTTATTCAATGGGGCTGGCAGGAGGGTCAGAAAAGCACTTAGTATATGGTGGGACCACCATTTTCCATCCAACTATTATCCAAAGCGCTTATCCTCATACATTGCAACACATGTCCTTTGCATAGTTGATCAGGTTGTTGCTCTGAATTTTTATGGAAAAGCTCTAATACCACTTTTTGCAACCCATTTTAAAGTTACAAAATGTGTTTTGGATCTAGACAGACAGTAAGACAGACATACAATTAACAGAGCAAGCAATCAACAATCTAACTCATCCATTCACTATTTTGACTTTTACCAACAAATTTATTTCAAAAGTGAATACTTACACAGTGCTGAGCTGAGTCTGAAGAAGGAGGGCATGTTTCTGACGATCCGGTCTGTAGCACTAATGATGTTCAAAGGCAGATCACCTGTATTTATAATGATTTGGCAAAAGCCACACCCACTAACCTTTCGTCACTATTTTCCACAAAAACAAGAATCTGACATTCGTGGAAGTTGGGGTTTGTAGATCTAAGCAAATAGAACTCTCAAAATGAAGGCCATGAAAGTGACATTCTATCGTCTTGAGTCAAAACTGCAGCTGTAAGTAACTCACCTTTCTCATTCCATTTCATTTCATTTTCAATAAACATTGCACAAGGATGTTAATGACAGGCATACAACATAAATCAATTTTGTGTATTCCTTAGAACAGTTGATTTCATAGTTTAACTACAAAGTGTGTTGAACATTGATTTCCAACAGATTTAAAAACAAACTGGTAGTAAAAGGTTAATAACTGAATAATGTGCAATTTATGACCAAGAAAAGCCCAATTTCGGAAAGAGGGGCCCCAAAATACCCGATATACCAGTTTTTAATCGGTTGTACTCATCAAAATTGATGGGTTTCAGCATGATTTTCAGAAATTCTGAAAGTAAAGAGTTAATAACTCATTAATGAGCAAGTATATATGCTTTAAAAAATAAATACAAATTGGCAAGAGGGACCCCAAATTACCCTTTGTACCAGGTTTTCAATCAGTTCCAAGGTGTCTTTGCCACAATCAATATTCAAGCATGTTTTTCAGACATCTTGCAAGTTAAAGTTTAATAACTCATTAACAAACAAGTTTCTAAACTAGAAAACCCAAAACAGGTACAAGGTGTGTTGAGAAAATTCTTTCGAGTAGGATTTTCAGAATTGTCAGTGATCAGGTATCCAAGACCCAAAAGTTCTAATCCAAAAACTTTGCATGGTCATTGAACAAGACAGGCAGGAACTCACAAATCAGGCTCGGTAAGTGGCGGACCCAGAGCGGAGTCCGAGGTGGGACTGGCCCCCCCTCAAATGTGATTGGGTCCTGCAGGTCTTGGCACCAGCGCAGGGGCGCCGCACTTCTTGCAATGCAGCCTGCCAGCATTTTTTCCAATTAGTCGCCTACTAATTGGTATGCTTCTCCTTTAATAGCTTTTTGTGTGTGTGTTTTTTTTATTACAAAATGTAATCCACCTCACGAGGACTCGGACAGATTCCCCGTGAGACGTGAGTGACTGAATCTTTTATGTTCATATTGGATGGTGTGAGATTTTTTTTTTTAATTGCTTCAAATTGAAATCAAAAGCCAAACATAGCAAACATTAAGCAAACAATAATCATTAAAGTACACAACAATCTCACAATAACAGTAAAGGAAAAGGGGAAAAAATGAAAAAAAAATGGCAGGGGTTTAAAATAAGAAATATTAAAAACACCAAAATGAGAACACAAAATGAATGTCTTGATAGCCTTCTTATTTTTGGAAGTAGAGATGAACTGTAAATATACATCTATCTCTTTCAAAAACAGAAAAAAAATAGGTTTTGACTTTACAAATTTACGTTTATGAATATAAAACTTAGGAAGATAAGTTAAAAGATTAATCAAATAATATTATTTTTCAAATGAATTTTCATAGTTCAAAAATCCCTCAAAAACATTTGGTAAGGAAAGCTAAAAATTACAAAAGATATTGTCCAAAATAAATTTGCAAATGTCTTGCCATAGCTTGCGAGCATAAGTACATTTTCAAAACAGATGCAAAAGAGTCTCTGATTGGGAGCCACAGAAGGAGCAGTTCAGATCCATATCATAACCAAATTTAACAAAAAATGATTTCACAGGAAAACAACAATAAATAATTTTGAAAGACACTTCCTTTACCTTGTTCATTAAAAAGAATTTCTGAGGCAGGGTCCACATTTTTTTCCAACATAAATTCTTTACACGACAGTGTCAGGAGGGTGGGAAAAAAAAAAGGAATTTAATTATACAAAACAAAAGCAAACTCCAAATGGCAAGTGAAACAAAACGTGGGCAGGGGGGAATTTCTGAGTCTGTTACTGTAAGGTTCTATTAATATTTATTCCAAATGTATATTGTTGTTTCCAACCCACCTACTAAAGATCAAATGAAATCGATACCTTACATTGCTTGTTTCAGACTTTCTGAATCACACTGCCTTGAAATTGTGCTTCAGTGTGATTATCGTTCTGCAATAACACATGACCAATGATGTCATACTTACATATGCAAAGTGATGGCCACTTCAAATAAAGACCCACAACATATTTACTTTATTTATGAAAAAGGTTGTTGTTGTTTTTTCTGGCAACTTTGCCCACTAAATTAACACACAAAAATCCTATGTACATAATACAATGATTGGTATCATATTTATTCTTTTATTGCTCAAAGTGAGTGAGTTAATGTTTTACTCTTAAGTGACATTGGTTGGTTTGACTTCATTATTCCACTAGATGTCCCAAATGTTGCTTTCACGGAAGCACCAAAGCTCCAAATCTGTTCAGCACAATTTGAAGAAAAGACTCAAGGCTTCGTGAGGCTTCACCTACACATCTCTAAACCCACCCAAAACTGGATCTGCAAGCGCTTTCATGCTACCAACAATGTTCCAAATTTGTTTTTAGTACCACATGAAGTGAAGGAGCTGGTTAAACGCAGCAGGCAACAAAAATTCAACAACATTTTTTTTTGTATGTATACATAATCTGCACTTACAATTTACATTGTGTATCAATTATATTGTGTATCAATTAAATGAGCAACATACTGCAAATACAGAATACATGGACTCGAAAACACATTGATAATGTGGCAGTACTCATTTGTTTGCAAAGTCGAACTAATGTGAGGGTTGGTTCCAACGATCTGCAAAAAAGCACAAAATAGTTTTCAGATAATATAACCAAGCTGGGTTCAAATAATTTTTTTTGTTTGTTCTGTTTCTCTTTGGGATGACTTGATACATAAATAAATAAAGAAAATTAAATTAAAAAAAAAATCTCTTAGTTATGTAAATTCTTCATCACCCCCACCTCCCATTTCCAAAGTACATTATTAAAATATCCAAATTTTCCATAAATGTCTATTCTGATCTAGTGTACAAAATTACAGGACATGACAAGTACACAAATCCCACAAATACAATAAATATGATTTGCTATGATGGTTGAATAATGTTGAATGCAATTGTGAATTAAAAAAAACCCGAAATAAAGCATTGTTTTCTTCTCCGACAGCAAAAATTTGTCGTGGGTGGTAGATATAGTACTGATTACTCACATTGGCACGTGTAAGCAACCTCCAAGTACTTGTAGGTGCCGAAACATGGATCGCCAAACACACCGTTGATGGCTGGGATCGTACATTCGTTTTTCCCATTGCACCTATGGATGCAGAAGAAATAGGCTTATTACTGTGCTAAAAACGACTCCTATTTTGATGAGGTCATGCAATTTCCAGACTACACAGCGCACCTGATTTAAAGATGCAACAGCTAAATTGCTATAATAAATATTAGTATACACTATAAATTGGCTACTTCGTATTATTAGCCTACAAGCTAATCAAAGCAAAACGAAAGTGTCAGGTTTAGATGTTTGATCAGGGCAGTAAAGTTCTAATCCTCTCCTGCACCAGGTGGTAGACTGTGATTTCTTCCGAAGTGTGCCATCGTACCTGCTGGCGACAATGTCATTTGGACGCAGGCATTCCACATTTTGTATCTGGCCCGGAGGCCTTTTAAACGAGCATGTGGTCCGGTCTCGGCGTCCATAGTCAGCACCGAAGACGGAAATTACTTGCCCTTCATCTGGCATTGAGATGACAGAAAGAAAGTTGGTGTTGGAAATGTGGGTTGTCAAAATCAAGAGCATTAATAATAAACACACAGTAAAAGCTAATGCTTGTAATATACAGGAATTTATCGTGAAAAAAAGGTTAATCTCACCACAAAATAAATGTGCCAAAGATTGCTCACAAGCCACCACCGTAACTGTTTAAAGTAAATTAAAAACATTATATAGAAAATGCTGCACATTTTATATGTCACACGAGACATACTTGCAGGCAAGCAGGTGAAATTGGTCTGCAGATATTTAAAGGTGCCAACACAGGGATCAGGATTGCGGAAATCCCCTGTGGTCACTTCACATGCTTTTTTGCCGTTGCATCTGGAAAACACAATAATAAAAGCAGGAATCAGCAGAAGAAACACAAAGGCAGTCACACGAAAGCTTGCCTTTAATAATCCATCCATCTACTTAACCACTTATTTCTCACAAGGTTCGCAAGGGTGCTGGAGCCTATCCAGTTGTCTTTGGGCAGTAGGCAGGGTACACCCTGAATTGGTTGCCAGTAAATTGCCGGGCCCACAGAGACAAAAAAACATTCACACGCCCAACCACACCTTTGAACAATTCGTTTTAATTAACCTGCCACACTCAATAATGTAATGTGGGAGGAGACCGGAGCAAATTTCACTTTTGCATTGTCAGGCAGACGTGCTAAACAGTCGGCCACCATGCCACCTGCTGCGAAAATTTACATTTGAATCATTTAGAATATATATTTTTTTTTTAAAGCAAGCGCTATTGCAGCACATCTACTGTACCTACTTGGGCAAGTGGAAAAGGATTGTTCCATGATGTAAGAGCATAAATGAATACAACCACACCTATGAACAATTTGTTTTAATTAACCTGGCACACTCAATAATGTAATGTGGGAGGAGACCGGAGCAAATTTCACTTTTGCATTGTCAGGCAGACGTGCTAAACAGTCGGCCACCATGCCACCTGCTGCGAAAATTTACATTTTAATCATTTAGAATATATATATTTTTTTAAAGCAAGCGCTATTGCAGCACATCTACTGTGCCTACTTGGGCAAGTGGAAAAGGATTGTTCCATGTTGTAAGAGCATAAATGAATTTATAGAGAATTTTAAACAAATAAAGTACAAATATAGTACATTATAAATAATCAAACATAAAAAACACAACAATAATACTACTAATAATAGCATAATTTTTTTTTAGATCTGAGTGAAATCTATTATGTGTTCTATTTAAAATTATTTTGGACAACAGGGCCGGTTCTAAGCAGGCTTACCTGAGGGGGCAGCCAGAAATGTGAAGGGGGCATCATACATATGTACACAACATGCGGAACTTTTTTTCTTACAACAACAACAATAATAATAATAATAATAATAATAATAATAAGATAACTCTATGGAACATAAAACAATATATACTGTATGTTCCTGCAGTTAACTATTTAGAAACGTGGATTGTTCACCCAGTTTAGAACTGGCATTAACATTAAAAAGTGTGAAGTGCAATCTAAAACTTGACTTTTCTAAACTTCTTTGTCGCAAAATCCTCAATGACATCATCATACGAAATATGTTGTACAACTGTTTTGATTGATGACAAGCCTAGATCGATGCTCCTGTCACATAGTAGACCTCAACTACGTTTTATAATAAGATTAATAATAACACACTTGAAACGATTTAAACATCTATATCACATGCAGCTTACAAAATGTCACGTCAAAGTATGTTAGAAGTTATTTCATTTGGCAAGTAAATCCACATCAGGCAGATGTCTGTGTTGTGTTGCAAACACACTACACACTCAACTAGGTTTCCTATGGGTGAAAATTTGTACTATTACATGAGGCCTAGTTTTTAATAGTTGCTAGTTCAGCCAAACTAAATACCAAATGAAATACAGTCGAGTTTTGTGGCTGAGCAACATATTAGCAAGAGGCTAATAAATAGCTGATAGTCAACTGTCACTCTCATAATGCACTCATAGCAATCGGCCTACCTTTTCTGTTTCTCCTCTCCTTTCCTTTTTTAAACTGGGCACCTGATGGCTATTGGTAGTAGTTGTCATCAAGTACCCAAACGTAAGCATACATACAAGCACGGGGAGATTATGCGAACTTCACAGGGCTGAGGAGAAATTGGAACCCTCAATCTAACTGTGAGCCATATTTGATAACCAAATATCTTAACAAAGATGTTTCTGTCTCAATCACTCACCTTACCAGAGCCAACAGGGTACATTAAATTAATATGTTTTTACAAAAAAATAACCTAAAATGACAACTTTATGTCAGGTAAAGCATACCTTCTCCTGAGGTCATCGACGGTGTCTCGCCGAGCGCACTGCGTGTTAGCCAGCTGCTGGGGAGGTCTGCCCTCACTGCAAATCAGTGAGCTTAAACGACCGTATAAAGCCTGCTGCACGCTGATGACTCCATATTCTGTCATATGACAAGAGAGACAGCAATCATCCTGGAACTGTCCTGTCCTGTACTGGAAACTCAAAGTGATCAACCCCCTTTGGAAATGATGTCTATATCGTACAAATCTCTGAAAGTTGCCTTTGAGAAGTACAGCAGCTTTTTGCCATTTCAGTCAGTGTCGGTCATAGTGTTGAAAGTGTTAGAGTAGACAATATTAAGTATTGTACTCTTTGCGTGTTCAATTAACTGAATGGTGAGATTCTGGTGAAGAAGTCCCTTTGCAAAGGTATCATTAAAACAGAAGCTTCTGATGACAAAAACTGACGACACTCAAATCGTGTTCTGGTCAGATTGTGTGTCCTCTACTCCGGCACATCATTATTTATTGAAAAGTGGGTGAATACGTAAAGTCTCCTCCCTTAGCCCACAGTACATTTGTTTACAACTAAGTAAATACCAGAAAATCCCTCTCTCCTCCCTTCTGCAAGTTCCCATAGGTATAAATCAGATTAGAGAAAAACAATAATAAATCAGCCTGTCTCCGACCGAGACCAGGCTACATACACTCCCTTCTTTTCTCAGGAGAGTGAGACAGATAAGGATACAATAGACAATCCCATTCATTGAGCTACACAGCTATAACTAAATCCAAAACGGCTAAAATATAAATTGAAACTGAAAAACAATGTTAATAACTTAACAAAAGGCATTATTTAAGACAAAGGCTGACGTTTTACCGCAGTTAAGACGGTGGTCAAATGAAGCGTCCCATCACAGGTGGTTACTTGCTCTGCAGAATAAACAACTGCGGAAACAAAAACAGATATATAAAAAAGACGGAAATACTTATACTGTATATGTTGGGCATGAACTTTGAAAGTCACCTGCTGTGAGGAAAAAACCTGACGCGGTCAGCACTGGAAAACAAACATCAGTTTACATTCAGTACAGGGATACGCAGACAAATAGTACCAGTACATTTTTGACTGTGGTTAATTTATTTTATTGTTAAGTATTGTATTTATTTACATTAGATATATTTTTTTATGAGCTTAAACTCAAAGACCTAAAACTTCTACAACATACAGAACACTAAAGGCACGTTAAAATACTGTACTGTTCAAAAATCTGCCTGAATCTGTATTAGTGAGCACATCTTCTTTGTCGAGATAATACATAAAGCTCACAGGTGTGCCGTATGTTTCCACAATTACGAGCCTCTAAAATGGACAGTTTTGGATCTAGACAGATAGATATATTTTTAGGACTATTAAAAGAGCAAGCAATCAACAACCTAACTTATCCATCTCTACTTTGACTCACACAAACTTTAACGAGCAATTCCAACAAGTGACTTGAAACCACAGGTGCCAAATCCAGGTTCAGAAAGTAAAAGCCCTGCCATCGTTTAGCTTTAGCAAGGGGTGTTTCAAACTGCTGTGCTGGATTTGAGGTGCTGCTCAAGACAGATTTATTTCAAAGGTGAATACTCACACAGTGCTGAGCTGAGTCTGAAGCAGGACGGCATGTTTCACACTATTCGGTCTGTAGCACTAACGACGGACAGAAGTGGAACACTTGTATTTATAATAACTGATAGACTTCCACCGAAACTGATATGGCAAAAGGCATGCAACCTTGCATGCGGGAAAAGAAGGTTGAACAATAGGTTACATTGTCAGATGATGAGAGACGAGCGTCTGGACACACATTGCGTAACTCTGAAAGGGTACACTGTTGCGGAAGTCTAACTCAAGGAAATATTGTGGAAAACTTTAGTTTCAGGAAGCGACATGCGTATTTACTGGAACAATTGATGTTATCAGACCAAGTTAAAATGATGCCGTGCGGCTTTCTGGTATATCCGTTTATGTTTACTGTTACAGGTGGTAGTTGTCAGGAACAGTTGCGTTATGGTGTTTGCATTCAATGTCTCAAGTGCATGTGAATTGCTGTTTTAAGTTGCTATATGTTTATTTGAGGAGCATGGTGATATTTTTGTCTCCTTTTCTCTTTGAAATATTGATTCTGAAAGAAAACTCAAGCAAATACAGTAGGCATATGTGGCTATGTTTCTATATGTTGCAGTATGTAAAAAGGTTGCAATCTACTACAAACTCAAAACGGAAGGGACACCGACTCACAAAGACCATGTGTCACTGAATGCTTACGAACACAGCAAATTTTGGGTTTCGTCAGGGTTCGTAAAAAGTAACAAACATGTTTGGAAACAATTTTACTTTACTTTTTAATTTTATCAGTGACAAGTGACGGCACTATAATTGATGATAAACTAAAATTTGAAGTCAACTGTGAGAAACTCTGGCAAAAGAGGTCAGAAACGGCTCTTTTGTCTGAGCAAGCTCACCAAATTTTGGATGTCTGTGGAGGTGAAACAGTCTCTGTGGGGAGCCGCTGACACCCCGTAGTGGGGGCTTAGTCGTACTTCAGCCCCCTCTGGAGACTCACAGGACAAAAAGGAGGAGTTCTTTTTTTTGGCTTTGATGAGTTGCAAAAATGTGATATTGATCACAATTTATTATTTAAAGAAGACTGATTGTATTAATTGAAATAGACAAAGTTGTCAGTCATACTTTTATAGCATAATAAGGATGTATTTTTCTGGGATCTGGCAATCTAAAGTCCAAAGTTTGCTGGGTTACAATCAGGGACGGAAGGCAGGAAATAAAGGTGATGAATGTTGATTAAGTTGCTCTGGTTTCCATGAATTGTGGCTGACTGATGAGATCGTTTTTTTTGCTGTCTGAGGGTGATGTGTTCTGCGATGAAATGCAGGGTAATGTTTAGGGGGCATGTGAGTGGTAGTAAGAAGAGAACGTGTGACTTGGAAGAGACATTAGCGCCATACAGATAAGTTTTGTGTACTGTGTTGCTTCGTGAATGAACAGGTGAGAGTAGCAGTAATCCGCAATCATTATCAAAATCCAGTTTTCCAAGCCAAGCCCAAAAGCACTCTTACGAGCACAACATTGTCATCATAACCAACTAGCTATGATTGCAGACGTGAGAAATTTTTCACACGGCCGTAAATGCTCTTAGCAGTGTGTCAAGTCTGGGACTGCTGCTTCAATCAGTGACACATTATCACCAGTGGTATGCCAGTTCACAGGAATGATAATGAAATCAAGGTTATGGACAGTTATAAATGAATGGCGTAAGAAGGATTTTTTTTTCGGGTTCTGACAATGTAAAGTCCAAAGTTTGCTGGGTTACAGTCAGAGGCGGAAGGCAGGAAATGATGGTGATGAATGTTGATTAAGTTGCTCTGGTTCCCGTGAGTTATGGCTGACTGATGAGAGGGTTTAAACCGTCTGTGGGTGATGTGAAGTGGAATGAAATGTTCTGGACAATGTTTAGTGGGTATGAGAGTGGTAATGCCAGGAAGATGCAGATGTACTATTAAGTATTGTGTACTGTGGTGCTTGATTTGCCATGTGGAAGTAGCAGAAGTCTGCAATCAAAATCCAAACCTAATTTTTCAAAGGCAAGACAAGGCATCAAACACAAGGAACCCAATGTGTTTTACATGATTTAATGTACATTTACAAAAGTACAAAAGTAAAAACAGAGCTTACAAAATGTAGCTAAAGAAGATACAGTGCAAGAAAAATATTTTGTCTAATGATTTTTTTTAAATGCTTTAATAGAGCACAATAATAAACATGAGTAAAAAAAAAAAGAAAGAAAAAAAAGAAGTAGTTTTTAACCTGGACTTAAAGTAGCACTAAGGAACTTTTCAACCTAAATAAAATATTTGTATAACTCTTCTGCTGAAACATCAACTTAAAACTAGTTGAATGGTAGCTTTGCTATGGCCTAAGGGGGTCTGTATCATTTTTACTGGAACTAAGCAACTTTGAGGAAGATGGTAGTGTTGGAAAACAATCCTTAAGTTTTCCGCGTGTTTGTGAAATCAGACTGGAGATCGGTGAACAGTTCCTTCGAAGGATTTATTTTTCAGAAATTTCTGGACAAAGCACAAGATTCAGCCAATCGCCATGAATTCTCAGTGTCGTCCCTCCCACTTGTAGTCGTTCTTATAGTTTCCGCATACTAGCCCCAAAAAAACCTTCCTTCCTTCCTCTTCCTCCTTTGCTGCCCTTAAGCCCCCTCCCCTTGCTCTGCCCTTAAACCCCCTCCCTCTCGCAACGGCGCCTCTGAGTCTCAAGACAATAACATATGGCCGATTGATAAGAAAGACAGTACCCCCCCCCCCCCCCCCCGATGGCCAACCAGGCCGAAACACAGTTTGCCAGACATCCTGGCACCTTTGCAGGCATAATAAAACTTTACAAAGGAATTGATTATAACACATTTTCTCCCCCAGAACAGATGGTTAATTACGTCATACTTACATATGCAAAGTGGTGGCCACTTCAAATAAAGACCCACATGTATACAACATATTTACTTTATTTATGAAAAAGGTTGTTGTTCTTTCTGGCAACTTTGCCCATCAAATTAACAGAAAAAAATCCTATGTACATAATACAATGATTGGCATCATGTTTAGTCTTTTATTGCTCAAAGTGAGTGAGTTAATGTTTTACTCTTTTGGTTTGGCTTCACTATTCCACTAGATGTCCCAAATGTTGCTTTCACGGAAGCACCAAAGCTCCAAATCTGTTCAGCACAATTTGAAGGAAAGACTCAAGGCTTCGTGAGGCTTCACCTACCCATCTCTAAACCCACCCAAAACTGGATCTGCAAGCCCTTTCATGCTACCAACAATCTTCCAAATTTGTTTTTAGTACCATATGAAGTGAAGGAGCTGGTTAAACGCAGCAGGCAACAAAAATTCAACATTTTTTTTTGTATGTATACATAATCTGCACTTACAATTTACATTGTGTATCAATTATATTGTGTATCAATTAAATGAGCAACATACTGCAAATACAGAATACATGGACTCGAAAACACACTGATAATGTGGCAGTACTCATTTGTTTGCAAAGTCGAACTAATGTGAGGGTTGGTTCCCACGATCTGCAAAAAAGCACAAAATAGTTACTCAGATAATATAACCAAGCTGGGTTCAAAGAATTTTTTTTGTTTGTTCTGTTTCTCTTTGCGATGACTTGATACATAAATAAATAGAGAAAATGACATTTAAAAAAAAATCTCCTCTTAGTTATGTAAATTCTTCATCACCCCCACCTCCCATTTCCAAAGTACATTATAAAAATATCCAAATTTTCCATAAATGTCTATTCTGATCTCGTGCACAACATTACAGGACATGACAAGTACACAAATCCCACAAATACAATAAATATGATTTGCTATGATGGTTGAATAATGTTGAATGCAATTGTGAATTAAAAACCCCCCGAAATAAAGCATTGTTTTCTTCTCCGACAGCAAAAATTTGTCGTGGGTGGTAGATATAGTACTGATTACTCACATTGGCACGTGTAAGCAACCTCCAAGTACTTGTAGGTGCCGAAACATGGATCGCCAAACACACCGTTGATGGCTGGGATCGTACATTCGTTTTTCCCATTGCACCTATGGATGCAGAAGAAATAGGCTTATTACTGTGCTAAAAACGACTCCTATTTTGATGAGGTCATGCAATTTCCAGACTACACAGCGCACCTGATTTAAAGATGCAACAGCTAAATTGCTATAATAAATATTAGTATACACTATAAATTGGCTACTTCGTATTATTAGCCTACAAGCTAATCAAAGTAAAACAAAAGTGTCAGGTTTAGATGTTTGATCAGGACAGTAAAGTTCTAATCCTCTCCTGCACCAGGTGGTAGACTGTGATTTCTTCCGAAGTGTGCCATCGTACCTGCTGGCGACAATGTCATTTGGACGCAGGCATTCCACATTTTGTATCTGGCCCGGAGGCCTTTTGAACGAGCACGTGGTCCGGTCTCGGCGTCCATAGTCAGCACCGAAGACGGAAATTACTTGCCCATCATCTGGCATTGAGATGACAGAAAGAAAGTTGGTGTTGGAAATGTGGGTTGTCAAAATCAAGAGCATTAATAATAAACACACAGTAAAATCGAATGCTTGTAATATACAGGAATTTATCGTGAAAAAAAGGTTAATCTCACCACAAAATAAATGTGCCAAAGATTGCTCACAAGCCACCACGGTAACTGTTTAAAGTAAATTAAAAACATTATATAGAAAATGCTACACATTTTATATGTCACACGAGACATACTTGCAGGCAAGCAGGTGAAATTGGTCTGCAGATATTTAAAGGTGCCAACACAGGGATCAGGATTGCGGAAATCCCCTGTGGTCACTTCACATGCTTTTTTGCCGTTGCATCTGGAAAACACAATAATAAAAGCAGGAATCAGCAGAAGAAACACAAAGGCAGTCACACGAAAGCTTGCCTTTAATAATCCATCCATCTACTTAACCACTTATTTCTCACAAGGTTCGCAAGGGTGCTGGAGCCTATCCAGTTGTCTTTGGGCAGTAGGCAGGGTACACCCTGAATTGGTTGCCAGTAAATTGCCGGGCCCACAGAGACAAAAAAACATTCACACGCCCAACCACACCTTTGAACAATTCGTTTTAATTAACCTGCCACACTCAATAATGTAATGTGGGAGGAGACCGGAGCAAATTTCACTTTTGCATTGTCAGGCAGACGTGCTAAACAGTCGGCCACCATGCCACCTGCTGCGAAAATTTACATTTTAATCATTTAGAATATATATTTTTTTTTAAAGCAAGCGCTATTGCAGCACATCTACTGTACCTACTTGGGCAAGTGGAAAAGGATTGTTCCATGTTGTAAGAGCATAAATGAATTTATAGAGAATTTTAAACAAATAAAGTACAAATATAGTACATTATAAATAATCAAACATAAAAAAACACAACAATAATACTACTAATAATAGCATAATTTTTTTTTTAGATCTGAGTGAAATCTATTATGTGTTCTATTTAAAATTATTTTGGACAACAGGGCCGGTTCTAAGCAGGCTTACCTGAGGGGGCAGCCAGAAATGTGAAGGGGGCATCATACATATGTACACAACATGCGGAACTTTTTTTCTTACAACAACAACAATAATAATAATAATAATAATAATAATAATAATAATAAGATAACTCTATGGAACATAAAACAATATATACTGTATGTTCCTGCAGTTAACTATTTAGAAACGTGGATTGTTCACCCAGTTTAGAACTGGCATTAACATTAAAAAGTGTGAAGTGCAATCTAAAACTTGACTTTTCTAAACTTCTTTGTCGCAAAATCCTCAATGACATCATCATACGAAATATGTTGTACAACTGTTTTGATTGATGACAAGCCTAGATCGATGCTCCTGTCACATAGTAGACCTCAACTACGTTTTATAATAAGATTAATAATAACACACTTGAAACGATTTAAACATCTATATCACATGCAGCTTACAAAATGTCACGTCAAAGTATGTTAGAAGTTATTTCATTTGGCAAGTAAATCCACATCAGGCAGATGTCTGTGTTGTGTTGCAAACACACTACACACTCAACTAGGTTTCCTATGGGTGAAAATTTGTACTATTACATGAGGCCTAGTTTTTAATAGTTGCTAGTTCAGCCAAACTAAATACCAAATGAAATACAGTCGAGTTTTGTGGCTGAGCAACATATTAGCAAGAGGCTAATAAATAGCTGATAGTCAACTGTCACTCTCATAATGCACTCATAGCAATCGGCCTACCTTTTCTGTTTCTCCTCTCCTTTCCTTTTTTAAACTGGGCACCTGATGGCTATTGGTAGTAGTTGTCATCAAGTACCCAAACGTAAGCATACATACAAGCACGGGGAGATTATGCGAACTTCACAGGGCTGAGGAGAAATTGGAACCCTCAATCTAACTGTGAGCCATATTTGATAACCAAATATCTTAACAAAGATGTTTCTGTCTCAATCACTCACCTTACCAGAGCCAACAGGGTACATTAAATTAATATGTTTTTACAAAAAAATAACCTAAAATGACAACTTTATGTCAGGTAAAGCATACCTTCTCCTGAGGTCATCGACGGTGTCTCGCCGAGCGCACTGCGTGTTAGCCAGCTGCTGGGGAGGTCTGCCCTCACTGCAAATCAGTGAGCTTAAACGACCGTATAAAGCCTGCTGCACGCTGATGACTCCATATTCTGTCATATGACAAGAGAGACAGCAATCATCCTGGAACTGTCCTGTCCTGTACTGGAAACTCAAAGTGATCAACCCCCTTTGGAAATGATGTCTATATCGTACAAATCTCTGAAAGTTGCCTTTGAGAAGTACAGCAGCTTTTTGCCATTTCAGTCAGTGTCGGTCATAGTGTTGAAAGTGTTAGAGTAGACAATATTAAGTATTGTACTCTTTGCGTGTTCAATTAACTGAATGGTGAGATTCTGGTGAAGAAGTCCCTTTGCAAAGGTATCATTAAAACAGAAGCTTCTGATGACAAAAACTGACGACACTCAAATCGTGTTCTGGTCAGATTGTGTGTCCTCTACTCCGGCACATCATTATTTATTGAAAAGTGGGTGAATACGTAAAGTCTCCTCCCTTAGCCCACAGTACATTTGTTTACAACTAAGTAAATACCAGAAAATCCCTCTCTCCTCCCTTCTGCAAGTTCCCATAGGTATAAATCAGATTAGAGAAAAACAATAATAAATCAGCCTGTCTCCGACCGAGACCAGGCTACATACACTCCCTTCTTTTCTCAGGAGAGTGAGACAGATAAGGATACAATAGACAATCCCATTCATTGAGCTACACAGCTATAACTAAATCCAAAACGGCTAAAATATAAATTGAAACTGAAAAACAATGTTAATAACTTAACAAAAGGCATTATTTAAGACAAAGGCTGACGTTTTACCGCAGTTAAGACGGTGGTCAAATGAAGCGTCCCATCACAGGTGGTTACTTGCTCTGCAGAATAAACAACTGCGGAAACAAAAACAGATATATAAAAAAGACGGAAATACTTATACTGTATATGTTGGGCATGAACTTTGAAAGTCACCTGCTGTGAGGAAAAAACCTGACGCGGTCAGCACTGGAAAACAAACATCAGTTTACATTCAGTACAGGGATACGCAGACAAATAGTACCAGTACATTTTTGACTGTGGTTAATTTATTTTATTGTTAAGTATTGTATTTATTTACATTAGATATATTTTTTTATGAGCTTAAACTCAAAGACCTAAAACTTCTACAACATACAGAACACTAAAGGCACGTTAAAATACTGTACTGTTCAAAAATCTGCCTGAATCTGTATTAGTGAGCACATCTTCTTTGTCGAGATAATACATAAAGCTCACAGGTGTGCCGTATGTTTCCACAATTACGAGCCTCTAAAATGGACAGTTTTGGATCTAGACAGATAGATATATTTTTAGGACTATTAAAAGAGCAAGCAATCAACAACCTAACTTATCCATCTCTACTTTGACTCACACAAACTTTAACGAGCAATTCCAACAAGTGACTTGAAACCACAGGTGCCAAATCCAGGTTCAGAAAGTAAAAGCCCTGCCATCGTTTAGCTTTAGCAAGGGGTGTTTCAAACTGCTGTGCTGGATTTGAGGTGCTGCTCAAGACAGATTTATTTCAAAGGTGAATACTCACACAGTGCTGAGCTGAGTCTGAAGCAGGACGGCATGTTTCACACTATTCGGTCTGTAGCACTAACGACGGACAGAAGTGGAACACTTGTATTTATAATAACTGATAGACTTCCACCGAAACTGATATGGCAAAAGGCATGCAACCTTGCATGCGGGAAAAGAAGGTTGAACAATAGGTTACATTGTCAGATGATGAGAGACGAGCGTCTGGACACACATTGCGTAACTCTGAAAGGGTACACTGTTGCGGAAGTCTAACTCAAGGAAATATTGTGGAAAACTTTAGTTTCAGGAAGCGACATGCGTATTTACTGGAACAATTGATGTTATCAGACCAAGTTAAAATGATGCCGTGCGGCTTTCTGGTATATCCGTTTATGTTTACTGTTACAGGTGGTAGTTGTCAGGAACAGTTGCGTTATGGTGTTTGCATTCAATGTCTCAAGTGCATGTGAATTGCTGTTTTAAGTTGCTATATGTTTATTTGAGGAGCATGGTGATATTTTTGTCTCCTTTTCTCTTTGAAATATTGATTCTGAAAGAAAACTCAAGCAAATACAGTAGGCATATGTGGCTATGTTTCTATATGTTGCAGTATGTAAAAAGGTTGCAATCTACTACAAACTCAAAACGGAAGGGACACCGACTCACAAAGACCATGTGTCACTGAATGCTTACGAACACAGCAAATTTTGGGTTTCGTCAGGGTTCGTAAAAAGTAACAAACATGTTTGGAAACAATTTTACTTTACTTTTTAATTTTATCAGTGACAAGTGACGGCACTATAATTGATGATAAACTAAAATTTGAAGTCAACTGTGAGAAACTCTGGCAAAAGAGGTCAGAAACGGCTCTTTTGTCTGAGCAAGCTCACCAAATTTTGGATGTCTGTGGAGGTGAAACAGTCTCTGTGGGGAGCCGCTGACACCCCGTAGTGGGGGCTTAGTCGTACTTCAGCCCCCTCTGGAGACTCACAGGACAAAAAGGAGGAGTTCTTTTTTTTGGCTTTGATGAGTTGCAAAAATGTGATATTGATCACAATTTATTATTTAAAGAAGACTGATTGTATTAATTGAAATAGACAAAGTTGTCAGTCATACTTTTATAGCATAATAAGGATGTATTTTTCTGGGATCTGGCAATCTAAAGTCCAAAGTTTGCTGGGTTACAATCAGGGACGGAAGGCAGGAAATAAAGGTGATGAATGTTGATTAAGTTGCTCTGGTTTCCATGAATTGTGGCTGACTGATGAGATCGTTTTTTTTGCTGTCTGAGGGTGATGTGTTCTGCGATGAAATGCAGGGTAATGTTTAGGGGGCATGTGAGTGGTAGTAAGAAGAGAACGTGTGACTTGGAAGAGACATTAGCGCCATACAGATAAGTTTTGTGTACTGTGGTGCTTCGTGAATGAACAGGTGAGAGTAGCAGTAATCCGCAATCATTATCAAAATCCAGTTTTCCAAGCCAAGCCCAAAAGCACTCTTACGAGCACAACATTGTCATCATAACCAACTAGCTATGATTGCAGACGTGAGAAATTTTTCACACGGCCGTAAATGCTCTTAGCAGTGTGTCAAGTCTGGGACTGCTGCTTCAATCAGTGACACATTATCACCAGTGGTATGCCAGTTCACAGGAATGATAATGAAATCAAGGTTATGGACAGTTATAAATGAATGGCGTAAGAAGGATTTTTTTTTCGGGTTCTGACAATGTAAAGTCCAAAGTTTGCTGGGTTACAGTCAGAGGCGGAAGGCAGGAAATGATGGTGATGAATGTTGATTAAGTTGCTCTGGTTCCCGTGAGTTATGGCTGACTGATGAGAGGGTTTAAACCGTCTGTGGGTGATGTGAAGTGGAATGAAATGTTCTGGACAATGTTTAGTGGGTATGAGAGTGGTAATGACAGGAAGATGCAGATGTACTATTAAGTATTGTGTACTGTGGTGCTTGATTTGCCATGTGGAAGTAGCAGAAGTCTGCAATCAAAATCCAAACCTAATTTTTCAAAGGCAAGACAAGGCATCAAACACAAGGAACCCAATGTGTTTTACATGATTTAATGTACATTTACAAAAGTACAAAAGTAAAAACAGAGCTTACAAAATGTAGCTAAAGAAGATACAGTGCAAGAAAAATATTTTGTCTAATGATTTTTTTTAAATGCTTTAATAGAGCACAATCATAAGCATGAGTAAAAAAAAAAAAGAAAAAAAAAAGAAGTAGTTTTTAACCTGGACTTAAAGTAGCACTAAGGAACTTTTCAACCTAAATAAAATATTTGTATAACTCTTCTGCTGAAACATCAACTTAAAACTAGTTGAATGGTAGCTTTGCTATGGCCTAAGGGGGTCTGTATCATTTTTACTGGCACTAAGCAACTTTGAGGAAGATGGTAGTGTTGGAAAACAATCCTTAAGTTTTCCGCGTGTTTGTGAAATCAGACTGGAGATCGGTGAACAGTTCCTTCGAAGGATTTATTTTTCAGAAATTTCTGGACAAAGCACAAGATTCAGCCAATCGCCATGAATTCCCAGTGTCGTCCCTCCCACTTGTAGTCGTTCTTATAGTTTCCGCATTGCAGCCCCAAAAAAACCCTCCCCTTCCTCTTCCTCCTTTGCTGCCCTTAAGCCCCCTCCCCTTGCTCTGCCCTTAAACCCCCTCCCTCTCGCATTGGCGCCTCTGAGTCTCAAGACAATAACAGATGGATTGATAAGAAAGACAGAACCCCCCTCCCCCACACCCCCACACCCCCGATGGCCAACCAGGCGGAAACACAGTTTGCCAGACATCCTGGCACCTTTGCAGGCATAATAAAACTTTACAAAGGAATTGATTATAAAACATTTTCTCCCCCAGAACAGATGGTTAATTACGTGAGATAAGAGGAAGGAAGAATCTTCAAACGTTCCGTCTTTGCTGAGTAAGTTAAAACAGTTATGACTAAATCTAAACAGTTATAACTAAAATCAAAAGTTATTATTAAATTGAAACAGCAGAATATCCAACAGTAGGAACACTACCACAAAAAAAAGTGTACAAGTCTGCTGACTGCTTTATGGCATATGTCACTCCCCCTTTCCCCATTCGTTACAAAGACGGAAGTCAATTTGAATGTCGATGCACGATTACTGCTTTCCTGGTAGAAGCTGCTAAACAACAAAAAAGTTTTGAGAGACAAAAAAGAAAAAGGGGAAGCTACGCGGATAAAAGGACAGCAACATTGACGTTCACTTTCAGCAACAGCAACTTTCACTTGCTGGCGTGAGCTCAAAAGCGATGATTCTGTGTTGATTCTTTTGACATTTAATGTTATGAGGACGCCTTCAACATTTTTTAATCCACTGCACACGCTCATCCTCCTTTTTCTCATCAGTTAATTACTTGCCTAATTTAAAATGGAAAAAAAATGACCCCAATATTTTGACATGAACAAATACGCAAACATTTATTAAATGCTTTATTTTAATGCATGTAATTATGTTTATTGCTAAAACACAACCTGTGCTACCTTAAACGTAGCCATCCGCTGTCACGCTAAAGGATAATCTATGGTCAAAATTAACATAAATCTGCGTTAATTTATGATTAATGTGATAATTTTTTGGGATTAATTAATCAGTTAACGCTTTAACTTTGACAGCACAAAAAAACCACACCCAAACAGAGCATTTTCTATTCCTTGAGTTACGAGCATGGACTAGGAACAAACTATAGGCCTTTCGGTTTGTTAGCAATTATAAAACCTCGCTAAATTATCATGGGAACAGGCTGCAATTTATTTTCGCAAGTATGCCACCGTACCTTTTGCCGACGATGTGAGTCGGGTTCAGGCATTTGGTATTACTTGTCTCATACCAAGACTTTCCATATGTGCACGTGGTTCGGTCGCCGCGCCCATAATGGGCCCCAAAGACAAAAATAACTTGTCCCGGATCTGGCATCAAGACGAGAGAAAGAATGTTGGTGATGGAAATGAGGTGAGTCAACGCATCAAAATAAGTATTCAAGAGCATTGATAGTGTCAGACAAAGTTCGATGAGAGGAGACATCTCTGTAATGAGGCTTGTACACAGTCACTGGGCATTGTGGAAGTTGAACATCATGTTTTTTTAGGCACAGGACGAGAAGACTGTTGCTCTGGGCTTTTGACCTTTGATCTCTGCCACATCCATTCAGACGCTGTCTGCAATGTGGATCCGATGACACACAGTCTTTCTGAGAGCTCACCTGACCAAAAAATGCACACTCGTTGATACAATGCATTAAAAATGCCAGATTGAGGATATGGGACCATAGCAAGACAGTTCACTTCCTGCTTTCTCAAAAATGTTTCGTAAAAAAAACAGACAGCCTCTTTTTTTTTTTTCAATACCCCTTCCAAATAGCTACTAGCCATACTTGCAAATACAACGTATAAGCAGCTGGGGCGCATCCCGTTCGCAGTTTGTAATCAGTGAAGGCCATCAAACCCTCATCTGCCTTGGAACTCAAACATCAGTTTCTGAAATGACACACTCAGAGAAAAAACAAATATTAAAAATCATTATCATTATGTCAATTTCAAAAACATTTATAACTTCTTATTCAACTATCTTACTTCTAGCCACAGCTGTACAGATGTAGGCATAATCATATCAACTCAACACAACTCAAACAAAATGCCATTATTTTATCATTATTCTTTATACATTTGTCCCGAAAAGGGAAAGTTAACAAATTAACCATCTTCATCAATCATTAAAGTGTAAAGACTATTGGCTCAGTCACTAAAAAAAAAAAAAAAAAAAAAAAAAAAAAAAAACACTAATATAATATTCTTCTACAAAAACTCAACAATATCTTTCAAATACTATTACTTATTTTTATTGTTTATCATTCCTCTCTTACCATTTTGACAAAGAAAAAGTCCCATTACGAGGACACATTATGCTCTAACGCACAGCCCCCTCCTTTTTTTCTAACCTAGAAACGGGGGGGGGGGGGGGGGCGAATCTTAACATTATAAATCGCAAAACCTATTTTATCCCATTCCCATTAATAAAACAAACGCCACTATCACAACGGTCTCATCTCACACAAAACAACACCAAACGTAGTTAAAATATTGAAGAAAAACAAACAAAATCCCCATATGCACATTTCATCCTTAAGTTTTCCGCGTGTTTGTGAAATCAGACTGGAGATCGGTGAACAGTTCCTCCCCTTGCTCTGCCCTTAAACCCCCTCCCTCTCGCATTGGCGCCTCTGAGTCTCAAGACAATAACAGATGGCCGATTGATAAGAAAGACAGTACCCCCCCCCCCCCCCCCCGATGGCCAACCAGGCGGAAACACAGTTTGCCAGACATCCTGGCACCTTTGCAGGCATAATAAAACTTTACAAAGGAATTGATTATAACACATTTTCTCCCCCAGAACAGATGGTTAATTACGTGAGATAAGAGGAAGGAAGAATCTTCAAACGTTCCGTCTTTGCTGAATAAGTTAAAACAGTTATGACTAAATCTAAACAGTTATAACTAAAATCAAAAGTTATTATTAAATTGAAACAGCAGAATATCCAACAGTAGGAACACTACCACAAAAAAAAGTGTACAAGTCTGCTGACTTTTTTATGGCATATGTCACTCCCCCTTTCCCCATTCGTTACAAAGACGGAAGTCAATTTGAATGTCGATGCACGATTACTGCTTTCCTGGTAGAAGCTGCTAAACAACAAAAAAGTTTTGAGAGACAAAAAAGAAAAAGGGGAAGCTACGCGGATAAAAGGACAGCAACATTGACGTTCACTTTCTGCAACAGCAACTTTCACTTGCTGGCGTGAGCTCAAAAGCGATGATTCTGTGTTGATTCTTTTGACATTTAATGTTATGAGGACGCCTTCAACATTTTTTAATCCACTGCACACGCTCATCCTCCTTTTTCTCATCAGTTAATTACTTGCCTAATTTAAAATGGAAAAAAAATGACCCCAATATTTTGACATGAACAAATACGCAAACATTTATTAAATGCTTTATTTTAATGCATGCAATTATGTTTATTGCTAAAACACAACCTGTGCTACCTTAAACGTAGCCATCCGCTGTCACGCTAAAGGATAATCTATGGTCAAAATTAACATAAATCTGCGTTAATTTATGATTAATGTGATAATTTTTTGGGATTAATTAATCAGTTAACGCTTTAACTTTGACAGCACAAAAAAAACACACCCAAACAGAGCATTTTCTATTCCTTGAGTTACGAGCATGGACTAGGAACAAACTATAGGCCTTTTGGTTTGTTAGCAATTATAAAACCTCGCTAAATTATCATGGGAACAGGCTGCAATTTATTTTCGCAAGTGTGCCGCCGTACCTTTTGCCGACGATGTGAGTCGGGTTCAGGCATTTGGTATTACTTGTCTCATACCAAGACTTTCCATATGTGCACGTGGTTCGGTCGCCGCGCCCATAATGGGCCCCAAAGACAAAAATAACTTGTCCCGGATCTGGCATCAAGACGAGAGAAAGAATGTTGGTGATGGAAATTAGGTGAGTCAACGCATCAAAATAAGTATTCAAGAGCATTGATAGTGTTAGAGTAGACAATATTAAGTATTGTACTCTTTGCGTGTTCAATTAACTGAATGGTGAGATCCTGGTGAAGAAGTCCCTTTGCAAAGGTAAATAATTATCAGAAGCTTCTGATTGACAAAAGGCTGATGACACTGAAGCCGTGTTCTATCAGGTTGTCTGTCTCGTCCAACGTGGGGCATCAATACTTATTCAAAAGTGGGAGAATAGAAATCTCCGCCCATCAGCCCACAGTACATTTGTTTACAACTCAGTAAAAACAAGAGAATTCCTCTCTCCTCCCTTCTGCAGGTTCCCACAGCTATAAATCAGATTAGAGAAAAACAATCATACATCAGCCTGTCTCTTCCGACAGAGACAGGCACCAGACACATACTCCCTTATTTTCTCAGGAGTGTGAGACAGATAAGAATGCAATTCTATTCATTGAGCCATACTGCTATAACTAAATCCAAAACGGCTAAAATATAAATTGAAACTGAAAAACAATGTTAATAACTTAACATTCCCTCATTTGAGCTCATGAGAGCTCAACACATTAAAACATTTTTTTTCAATGGTTGTGTGGTAAAAATAATTATCCTTAAAACATCCCTTTAGCAGAAGAGGAGGTAGTTTAGCAATCATATGACATTAAAAAACAATGTGATACATTTAAAAGATTTTTAGTGGAATAAGCATAGCATATGTGAGGCTTAACATAAAATGTTGTTCATTAAAAAGTGTCGCAATGTATCGGCAGACGAATATGTGTTCTTTGAAGCCATCTTGTGATAAAGTTCTTTGTTGAATGAAAAAAGTGACGCAATAGTTTTTCTTTTCTTTAAGAATCTGGGGTAGACTACCCAAATTCTTCGATTTGTCACCGGGATTATTCTGCCCGAAAATGTGACTCTTCGTGGAATGATTGCCCAAGAAAAGGCACTTGACTTGATCCGTTGAATGATGTCAAAACGATGTCGAATGATGTCGAAACGGCCGCTCCAGAACCGAACACTGGGTCAGCTGACGTGGCTCCCAGGTCGGAGGTGATAAGATTGATGATCATCAGTTGATGAGATAGCTGAGCCTGGCACGTCTCCGGAAGCCTTGTAGACCAGATGTGGAATGTCCTCTCCAACCCCCTGGGGCCGTTCTCCTGAGTGCAGAAACTTTTCATTTTTAGTTTCTCATAAACTCACATAAATTTTATTTGGAGGAAAAACTCTGATAGTTTTTGTTAGTTGGGATTAGTAAATGTTATTTGGTTAAGATCCGTAGGTCCTGTGCTGTTGGAACAGGAAAATATCTATTTTTGTGACATTAAAATAGAACCCAGCCTTTGATTGAGTTGAATGACATTCGCTCATTCATTAATATAAGACAGAGCTTGTAAATATTTATTTTTCAAATAGGTTTTGTCCAATAATAGGATTTTTTTTTTTTTTTACGACTAAATTTGTTCTAAATTTGCATAACTGTGCCTTTCATATCTCTTATTCTCTTCCCAGAATCCCATGACCGGCCGAATCATGGCATGCTGGGAAAAACTCACATATATTCATATTATCTATACTCTTTTGCAAACACTGGGCTCCAAACATTACATTTTTCAAATGTGATTCTGAGATAAAAGATATAATATAATATAATTACCTTCATTCGGCGAATATGCATTATTGTCCTTGCTTGCTTCAGACTTACTTTGCGATCGATTTCCTCTGGTAGATTTCTTCATATTCAAACTGTGGATTATCACTTCAACACCTTTTCATATTCAAACTGTGGATTATCACTTCAAAACCTTTTCATTTTTTAATCTACTAATTCGTCTACATTGGTTAATTTCTTAAACATAAACTCCCTCATTTGACAAAGATCCACTGATTTTTTCAAACACGTCATGATAAAGGGAGGATAAAATAGAGGCCTCATAACTCAAAAGACGTCGTAAATAACACAACCCTCTAAATCAGGCTATGAGGTAAACAAAAGAGCACAAAACACTATAAAAAAGAGCACAAGCAGATACAATTTAAGACACTAATATATGATGACTTTAGGACCATAAAAATAGAGGTAACCATATTAATCTAATTCTCCTAGAGTTAAGCAAACTAAAAATTATTTAAACTGCTAATCAACCTCACCTCTTTTACAGATTAGTGGGGCTGAGGATAAAATTACACAAAATTTACAAATATCTACCATTACCTTGATTTAATCAAACTAAAAATTATCTTCAAACTGCTAATCTTTTACATATTAGCGGGGCTCATAAAAAAACACAGCACACAAAATATTTCTGGGATTTATAAATCACAGTGCTGTAAAAAAAAATCAAACTTAGCCATCAAACTCTTAGTTAGTCTTTTACTTGTTACTACTCATTTTATTCTATTATTTATTTTATACTGTAGCTGCAGCTGGACGAAGTCCAAAAAAGTTCCTCACGGAAAATAAAAGTATATCGTATCATATCATATTAATAAAATTCCCATTGTACCAATTCAGAAACTGATTCTCCCAAAAATATAGGCAAAAATTTAGTAGGCTATAGATTGAAATAAATTTTCTCAATCCCTCATTTCAAATTTACATATGTCGTTTTCAATTTCCTGAAATATCTTGCTATAGATCACAGTTCCCCACTCAACACATTAAAAATGCCCTGCATACACCGTGCAGCATTTTACTGATTGGGGGTCGCATCCCAGTCAGACCACCAACTTTCTTAGTCCAGTCCCCCAGCAGAAGGCAGGACGGCAGCTGTTGTTAATGTTCAGGGCGGGGCTGTGTCAGACAAAGTTCGATGAGAGGAGACATCTCTGTAATGAGGCTTGTACACAGTCACTGGGCATTGTGGAAGTTGAACATCATGTTTTTTTAGGCACAGGACGAGAAGACTGTTGCTCTGGGCTTTTGACCTTTGATCTCTGCCCCATCCATTCAGACGCTGTCTGCAATGTGGATCCGAAGACACACAGTCTTTCTGAGAGCTCACCTGACCAAAAAATGCACACTCGTTGATACAATGCATTAAAAATGCCAGATTGAGGATATGGGACCATAGCAAGACAGTTCACTTCCTGCTTTCTCAAAAATGTTTCGTAAAAAAAACAGACAGCCTCTTTTTTTTTTTTTCCAATACCCCTTCCAAATAGCTACTAGCCATACTTGCAAATACAACGTATAAGCAGCTGGGGCGCATCCCGTTCGCAGTTTGTAATCAGTGAAGGCCATCAAACCCTCATCTGCCTTGGAACTCAAACATCAGTTTCTGAAATGACACACTCAGAGAAAAAACAAATATTAAAAATCATTATCATTATGTCAATTTCAAAAACATTTATAACTTCTTATTCAACTATCTTACTTCTAGCCACAGCTGTACAGATGTAGGCATAATCATGTCAACTCAACACAACTCAAACAAAATGCCATTATTTTATCATTATTCTTTATACATTTGTCCCGAAAAGGGAAAGTTAACAAATTAACCATCTTCATCAATCATTAAAGTGTAAAGACTATTGGCTCAGTCACTAAAAAAAAAAAACTAAAAAAAAAAAAAAAAACACTAATATAATATTCTTCTACAAAAACTCAACAATATCTTTCAAATACTATTACTTATTTTTATTGTTTATCATTCCTCTCTTACCATTTTGACAAAGAAAAAGTCCCATTACGAGGACACATTATGCTCTAACGCACAGCCCCCTCCTTTTTTTCTAACCTAGAAACGAGGGGGGGGGGATCTTAACATTATAAATCGCAAAACCTATTTTATCCCATTCCCATTAATAAAACAAACGCCACTATCACAACAGTCTCATCTCACACAAAACAACACCAAACTTAGTTAAAATATTGAAGAAAAACAAACAAAATCCCCATATGCACATTTCTCACTCACAAACCCCCACCTTTTTTAAAAGCCAGGTCACACACTCAAATGCATACGCACACACTCTTTAATCATTAGAAAATAATAAACGGTTTTATTCTATAAATTCGTTGTCTACAAATCTTATGGCATTTAAACCGCAGTTTTATACGGTGATTTCAGTAAACGGGTTAACTTCGAACAAACCACCCGTAAACTGCTCCACAAATGCTGGAGTCATTTTAGCATCAAATTCAGCCACTACATCATTACCAACAAAGAAAATACGCTTTTTATACAATCGATCCATAGTTTGTTCGACGCTTTTTTTAAATTTATTTTTTCTTCTCCGCATGGCTGCGACTCACACGTCTATAAACCGGAAGCGCATTCAGGACAAACCATTCTGTATCCGGGTCGAAATCGCCTCCATTTTGTCTGTAGGCTATTTTTTACTTTCGGTTTCAATACAGTGACGTCTCACTTTTAATATAATAGTACAATAGGTTAACACATATGGCCACACAACAGACACACATAAGAATCACGTGACCTCTCGTTTATACACAGCGGTTATCCAATCCCGCTGAGCTAAACTGTTCTCCATATATTGCAAAATTTTTTACAAGGCGCTCATTTTCAAAATAAATTGTCACGCGCTCACGAATCTACCGTAGAACAAAAGGAATTCATACGGTAATCCTGACCCCAAAACTACAATTTGTAGGAGCGCCAAAATTTCAACTAAATCTTTCACGTAATCTCTCGATTGCAAATACAGTGATACAAAATCCAATCATCGCTGTAATCAACCTGGACCCCTCAATACTGTTCAATTTCAAACAGGCGCTTTTTCAAAAAACATATTACGTGATACGAGGACTTTCACACCAAGAGCCATGAACAATTATGATACTCGTCCTCCAATTCGGCCAAAACTGCTTAAAAAACAGAAGCGCATACCATAATCTTCGCGATCCCTAGTAAAAAGAAAGACTTTTTACGTCATCCGGCAAACCCTTTTATTCAATATATATTATGGTCTAAGGATTCTTCATAGCGTTGACGAGAAACAAAACAAATCAAAAAATTAACCGCTATTTCTTCCTGTACAAAAAAAGCTTCATCTCTTTGAGTCTGCATTCACATCACTTCTAAATGCACCACCCCACGACGTGTTTAGTTCAATATCGTCGGAATTATCAACTCTCTAACGACATCAAACTATAACTTGTTCACACAGATCTCATTTAAAATTTAGACAATTTGGAAGACGAAAAACCAGTTGCAGCGGACCCAAACAGACAGAACCTCTCTACGTGGATAAAAGTCTCCACTTACCGTACTTTATTTATTTAGGCCTAGAAGTTCCGCCTGTCCGTAAACGCCGCAGCTTGTTCTACGTCAGAATACCACCATCCGTTAGAATTCAGCGGAGGAGACCATTCGTTATAATTCAGCGTCGGAGGTCACCATTTGTTAGAGTAGACAATATTAAGTATTGTACTCTTTGCGTGTTCAATTAACTGAATGGTGAGATCCTGGTGAAGAAGTCCCTTTGCAAAGGTAAATAATTATCAGAAGCTTCTGATTGACAAAAGGCTGATGACACTGAAGCCGTGTTCTATCAGGTTGTCTGTCTCGTCCAACGTGGGGCATCAATACTTATTCAAAAGTGGGAGAATAGAAATCTCCGCCCATCAGCCCACAGTACATTTGTTTACAACTCAGTAAAAACAAGAGAATTCCTCTCTCCTCCCTTCTGCAAGTTCCCACAGCTATAAATCAGATTAGAGAAAAACAATCATACATCAGCCTGTCTCTTCCGACAGAGACAGGCACCAGACACATACTCCCTTATTTTCTCAGGAGTGTGAGACAGATAAGAATGCAATTCTATTCATTGAGCCATACTGCTATAACTAAATCCAAAACGGCTAAAATATAAATTGAAACTGAAAAACAATGTTAATAACTTAACAATAGCAAAAGCATAATAAAATGTAACCTATATCCGAATGCTTGCAATATACATGAATTCCTCTTTTGAAAGAAGTTGAATCTTACCACAATGCAAATGAGCCAAGGATGCATCACACGCCCCCACAGTAACTGTTTGAGTACGGTAAATCATAAAAGAAAGTAATAAATGCATGACTCAGCAAAATAAATTATGCCATTTATAATAACAATAACACATAAGTTTGAATTTCAGAGTGCTCAAAGTTGCTCTACTTGTATGACTTTTGGTTTAGTCCCTATTTAGTCAGGGGCTGCCACACCGCGTTACTCACATTATATGCCTAATAATGAAAATAACGAGTTCCAGCGGCTTTTCACTGCACTTTCAACAGAGATGGCGTTACCAGCGGGAACTCCGTGGATTGTTGTCGGGTCTGGCACGCGCCTTATGTGGCAGAGGCAATGTAAACGAGCCGATGGTTAAGCTAATGGCTAATATTGAGGATAAGTGGTTCAGAAAATGGATGTTTGGATGGATGGATGGCAAACTCTATGACACTGCACTGTGTCCTATTGTATACAAACGGGGTTAAAGTGCAGCTGTGTTGAGTTATATTTCAAATCATTTATTTTTGTTTTGGTCCTTGAAAACGGATGTGTGTGTGCGTGTATGTGTGCGTGCGTGTGCGCGCGCAATGTGCCTTGTTGAAATGTCACTGCTAGTTAAAATTAATTAATTTAAGCCTATTTCTATTTATTTTACTGTCATTTAGCTTTTAGCTCCTTTTATTGTTGTCTTTTAGCTTTTTTTTTATGATGTACCTTGGATGTATTAATTGCACAACTTAGAGTTATATGAAAATTGCTACAAAGTTTGAATAATAATAAGGTGAGTGATTTATTTTTTAAATCATCCATCCATTTACTGCCAATCAATCATTTATATTAAATATATATAAAACACTATATTAAATACGAAAATATGAACCTAAATCTAAACTAACTAAACGAAGCAAAAATGCTATGAATCGTCACCCAAATTCATATGCAATTGCCACAGTATTTTGGATTTTATGGGCATTAAGCCTTTCTCACCATACAGCGCGCTCATTATGTAAACTTCGTATTTGCTATTATAATCATTACCAGTTGAAATTGTCCATATTTTGACTCACACAGGCTTTTGTAAACAATTCATTAAGTATGTTAGATAGATCCCCCCCTCATTCATGAATCAGCAATTAACTTGGAAAATATTAATTTCAAAAGTGAATACTCACACTGCTGAGATGAGCCTGAAGCAGGAGGGCATGTTTCCCACAAAGGTGTGTAGCACTAATGATGCTAAGAGAAGGATCTGTATTTATACAGTAATGACCCAAAGACTTCAATCCAAATTGAACCACCTATTTCTCTGTTTTCCCCCACATCGAATGTTACAAAGGCATTTATTGTGATCTAAATATATATATCAGTAGGTTACATTGTGAGATTATATGAGATCTCACCCCAAGGAGACATCACTGAACACTTGATGACATCAGTCCAAGTCAGACCAGTTTGTGATGCACAAATAGTTATGTTTATTTGAAGATTTTCAAGAAATGGACATGTATTATATTACACCATCTAAAATAACCTGTAATAGTCTCATGATGGGGAACGGTACTTTTTAATGAGCTGATTCTAAAGATTCAGTTCACCTAAAAGAACTGTCATGCCATTTGCAAACACAAGCTGTAGGTTGCTATTTACATACGTGGGGGGGGGGGGGTCTGACACTCACAGTAACAAAAATATTTGACATTTGGTTTTAAACCATAAAAACGTGTTTACTGTACATGAAAAGCACCTGGTTCTGCAGAGATGGTGACACAGAAATGCAGATGTCACTTATAAATAACAACATAAGTGGTTGATTAAAAAGATCACCCTCTACCAAATTGTAAAAATGACACCCAGTCTAAAAAAATATTCATAAAAGCCTAAAAAGAAATGATACAAACAATGTACAAATTCACAAAAATTCCCGGTATTTATAAATTTATAGCAAGACACAAGGAATTACTGTCACTGTTGAAACATACCAGTATAAAAAACACAAGACACAATTATTTTTCAAATTCCAAAATGTTAAAGAAAATACATTACAATGAATTGCTGTCCTATAATTTATATATATATATATAAAAAAGAGATTGTACAGTAACATTTAATTTTGTCCCAGTGTTGAGGTTTGAAAGTAAAGAAGTTTGCGAAGGAAGTTAAACGACCCTGGCATTTGCTTGTAGATGCCTTTTGCAGAGTTCTGGGAAACGTCATTGTTAACCTACAAACAAAAAAACAAATAAATAAATGAATTAAAAATAAATAAATAAATATATATATATTTATATTATTTATGTGTATTAATGTGTGTGTGTGTGTGTGTGTGTGTGTAAATAATTAAACACAGTATGTGTTTACTTTTACATTGAGCAGAGCAGCTCACCATCATTAACATTGTGACCAAATCATCAGTGGCAGCATTTTCCTCAAGGATGCGATCCAGCGTCTCGATGTACCAGGAGCCTGACTGAGGGTCCCTCCAAGATACGTAACCTGTGTGGTGTCAATCGGTCACAAAATCATGAGGATGGCGTGGCCTTTGAGTTACATGTCAACAATTCATGCCTGCTTCTTCATACATGCCTTTGACGTGCACTACTGCCACCTGGTGGACCACAACGGCTACACACAATTCATTCAGAGATCATTCTGAACTCGGTTAATGGAGCATACCTGGAAAAGTAGAGTAGGACACAAGAATGTCACTAGGGGTGGGCAGTGAGGCGCCGGCGTCAGGTTCATCAGACGTGCTCAGTGAGTCGCTGCTGGAGGATGCGGGGATAGCGTCCGTCTGGTCGTCGGCTCCGCCGCTGCACGGTTCCGCCTCGTCAGACGGCACCTCGAAGCCTCGGTCTTTTTCATCTTAATGACGGGGGAAAATAACGGATATTACTACAAATTGTATCAAAGGAGTTAACAATCACCATTAGTTACCTCCTCCACAGGCCTGGATGAAGAAAAGTTTTGGTTTCCCTTGCAGGGAGGGGCAGTGTTTCCCGTTGAGGTAGTTTGTGATGTACTGCACAGGAACATACTGGCCGTCGACGCCATAAACAGCACCGGGGAAGCGGTTGTGACTCACCTGCAATTGGGGCACATTACGTGAGATTTATTGCACTCATTTGGGTGTGACAGGGGCACAACTGAAATGATTGGGCGGCGGCACAACTACTGTATTGACTGTAATATTAAAAAAAAATTACATCACTAAATTATCATTTTTAAAATCCCCCAAAATGTTAGCGATTTAATGAATACATCAGACAAATCCTCAATTAATCAACTTAGAGTTGCAGATGAGATACTTAAGGATCCACAATCCATTGCTTCTGCGTTTAATAAGCATTTTTCATCTGTTTGTTCTAATTTAATTACTAACACTACATATTTAAATTCATTTTGTGCTGGTTCTGGGCTAGATGGAATTGAGTCAAAGTTTATTAAATTAGCTTCTCATATTATATGTTATCCATTATCAGACTTGTTTAATCTTTCACTGTGCACATATGAAATACTTACTATTTGGAAATGTTCACGTGTTACTCATCTATACAAGGGTGGTGAAAAGTGAGAGCCTAATAATTATAGACCTATTTCAAGCTTATGTTCTATTGTGAAAGTATTTGAAAAAAATATCTTTAATCAACTTAATCACTATCTGAATACATTTTTTTTTCTCAATATCAATTTGGTTTCAGATCTAACCACTCCACAACCACTGCTCTCTTAAAGTTTTCTAATGATGTACTTTCAGCATCTGATCAGGGTTTACTTACTGGGTCAATTTTTGTTGATCTTAAAAAAAACGTTTGATCTTGTAGATCGTTACTTGTTGTTAGATAAGTGGTATGCTATTGGTTTATCTAAATTTCAATATTGTGGTTTAATTGTTATTTACATTGTAGAAAACAGTGTTGTTGTTTTTTGAAAGGATGTAAATCTGACTTATTAGTGCAACCTAGAGGTGTTCCTCAAGGATCTACCCTCGGTCCACTTCTTTTTTTCTATTTTTATCAATGATCTTCCCTGTATTTTTTCTGACTGTTTTGTTCAATTATTTGCCGACGATACTATTATAGAGTATATACGTCAAAGTCTTCTTCATTGGAAATTCAAGAATTGTTACAGCATGACTTTTACATTTTTCAGACTTGGCTTTTTGAAAATAGACTGCTTCCTAACCAAACTAAAACATGTGTTTATGCTCTTTGGTGTAAGAAAAAAATGAGTTCTGGTGCTAATGATTTGTTTTTGACATATAATGATGGTAGACCTCTTCAAAAAGTTGATAAATGTAAATATTTAGGAGTTTGGGTAGACTCAACACTAACTTTCAAATATCACATTGAACATATTTCAAACAAAGGAAATTTTGGTTTGGGTGTTTTGTTTCGTTCGAGGCATTGTTTTACATTTAATGTTAGGAAAAAAATGATTGTTCAACTTATTTTGCCCATTATTGATTATGCAGATATTGTTGATCAGATTGCATCAAAAAACGTTTTACAGCCCCTTAATGTGCTTTATAATAAACTATGTAGGTTTATTTTAGGTTATTCTTTTTCTACTCATCATTGTTTAATGTATGATAATTTGGGGTGGCTTTCTTTAGATCATTGACGGCAATTTCATTGGTTTCAGTTTCTTTTTAAATGTATTCATTTTAATTTCCCTTATTGTATGAAACAATATTTTGTTCCACAGTCAACCAGCTATACATTACAAAGTTCAAACCAGTTTTATTTTTCATAGTCCCCTCTGTCACTAAAGAAATAGGAAAGAAAGCCTTTAAGTCACTTGCCCCATCTAATTGGAATAGTCTACCTGTTAATATTCGTGTGTGTTGTCTTCGCTCCATATTTTTTTTTAAATATCTTAAAAACAGATTGTCAATGTTTTCAATAATGTATTGTCACGCTATATTTTTACTTTATTATTATGAAACAATTAGAAATTTGCTGTGTTGAGATTAAGGTTGTCTCTGTTAAGTGTTATTGTATTCTATATGTTTGTCTTTTGTTTTTGTATTTTTTTTCTTTTATTTTGTACTGCCTTTAATGTCTGGTGTGTCATTTTGATTGCCTTGTTGTATTTTTTTGTGCGGGACCCCCTCGTAAAAGAGATGTTGCATCTCAAGGAGCACGATAATTAAAAAAAAATCAACATACCATTGTCATAACGTAAATAAAGTGCTGAATAACCAAAGAGGCTAGTGACACCTTCTTTTACGGGGTGAACGTTATTGTCAATTGGTCTTAAGGCATCTTACCTCTGTCCCATGAGACAGAATGATAACCACACAGCAGTCAAATGGCGAATGGTCCTTCTTCGATAAATCGGACAGCTCGTGTTTGATCCGCTGTGACGTGGAGAGAACGGTTAGCATCACGTCCGCTACTTCAGCCTCACGCGAGAACAAAAAGTGATTCTTACTCGTTGTTTAAGGTTTGTCCTCACTTCCACCAGAAAGCCGAGTGCTTGGAATCGTCTCTCCAACCTGTCGCAGTCGATGTTGGACCCCGCACGATTATTCAGCTCGGTCTGTGGCTCAAAATCCACGTTGTTGATAATGAGGCAGTGTCCGCACGGGTTGGCATCCATTTTGTAGCTCTGGCATGCAAAGGGGAATTATGTAAGCCATGACATCAATGTGTTTACGCTCACAAAACAAAATATAAAAAAAGGAATTTGCAAATTTGAAGGTTGGTTCCTAATAGAGAAATTAAATATAAATAGAGATTTTTTTTTTTTTAATCCAAACAAAAACAACCACATTTCATGCAGTTACAGTGGTAGCTTGATTGACAAGTGTGTCCTAATGAGCGAGCAATTGCTTGGTTAATTTTTGTCTTTTTTTTGCCAGCCGAATTCTCTACTTTGCATGGATATCTGCTCACGACAAAACAAAATTAGTCCTCATTATTACCATTATTACATTATTACCATGGAAAGTTTCCATCCATCCATTTTCTTTACCGCTTGTCCTCACAAGGGTCGCGGGGGTGCTGGAGCCTATCCCAGCTGGCTTCGGGCAGTAGGCGGGGTACACCCTGAACTGTTTGCCAGCCAATCGCAGGGCACACAGAGACAAACAACCATAAACACTTATGGACAATTTGGAGTGTTCAATTAACCTGACATGCATGTCTTTGGAAAGTTTCCAATTTGGAATATTTCCAAATTCCCATGAAAATTTACCGGAACCTTTCCATAAAATTCAGATGAACTTTTCCACCCCATAATCTAATAAACAATACCCAAACTGTATTAAGCATTAAGGTGGATTTTTGCTTGCTTTTCAATACACACACTCATATTTTTTACAACGGACAGATGGACCATATAATTTGCAGGTGTGGTGATTTTTTATTTTATTTTTTAATGTGGTGCTACCAAGAGTGTAAAATAAGAAATGGCAGCTCCCTTACTCCATTGAACTACACAACAACTGCGGGTAAACGATGCTTACCTGAATGCTGTCTCGCCGTGTCCTGCCTTGCACGCGGATTCTGACCTGCGTCTGCGCTTGCAGGTTCTCCGAATCAGGTGCTGTGGCAGAAGCATCCGTTCATGTTCAATTAATAAGTCAATCACGCAAACTTCAGATCCAACACACATACGGTAACTTACATGGAGTGGGAGTCTGTATTGGATGGATAGGGGCAGCCTTTATTTGATTCTGGAAATTCACTGCAGAGGCTGTACAAGAGACAAGTTGAAGTTTTTAAACACATCCATTCACCATAAACATGATTATTCGTAATTACCGGTAAATGTACCGGAGTAATGTGCACTTACAAACTGGAAGAGTCCGGACAACAGGGTGAATGATGCGGTTGGACATTGACCCCTGAACCGCAGGTGCTCCACTTTGGAGGAGCTCTGCCAAACTGTGCTGCTCTGAATCTTTAAGACATTCCAGAAAGAGAGGGAAGGCCCGACTCCCACGGGTCGCCAGGTCCCGCGCCAGCTGCCTGGCTTGGTCCCGTCTAGTTCCTGAGCTCTGTTAAGATATATTGATTAACTAATTTCTGAATGCATATGTATATAACAGTGTGTATAAAACACTCATCCTTTTTTCTTTCATTCACCCATTTTCTTAGATTGTTGTTTTTAAAGGTGAGCCACGCCTATCGCAGCTGACATTGGGCGAGAAGTGGGGCACACCTTGGACTAGTTGGCAGTCAATCACAGGGCACATATAAGCCATTAAAAAGTTAAGGGGGCAAATTCCATTTTTGTCATTTTACAGCAGAGTGATTTCACGTTTTATGGCTGCAATAACATCTAGGAAAGTTATATATTGGTGATTTACTGTATATTGCCATGGTTATTACTGGAAATTCGTTTTAAAATACATTTTGGTTTTGGTTTCCATTCCAAACAACAATCAAGAGCTTGCAATATTTAATGAACGATGTAAAACAAGACTCAATTTCTCAGTGGCTTAAACAGACAATTACAACGTGAACGACGACTTATATTCACACTTGTGAGTCATCAAGTAACTTACAAACATATATGTTTAGAAAGTCTACGCAAGCATGTCCAGGACATTCACAAGACAGTAAGACGCCGATCCAAAATTATTTTAAATGGAAGAATCACAACTGTTTATCACTACTCTTTAAACTACAATACCCAAATGTCATCCTACCTTTATTTTCTCGATCATGTCTGGAGTGAAGACCCCTTTCTGAAGGAGACGGTCATACATACTTGATGGTTCCAAACTCGTGACAATATTTATCCTGTAGCGCTGAAGAATCTTCTGGTGTCCTTCCTCCATTTTCCATTAAATACTTTCAGACGGTCACAAACGCTATAATAAAACAAACAAAATAAGTAATTGTGGTTTTGGTGGGGTTTGACAACGCGTTGTGTTGACGAGAGCATCTACTTCCTGGTCTGGTTTCTCGATTGTTTTTGTGAATGACGTCACCATCTGGTTGGCACCGCCTTTTTTCTTATTCTACGACGTATTTCCAGGCAGACTTCGTACGGTTTGGTACGTCTTCTGCCTTTAATCGGCGACTTGCTGTCATTGTTTTAAGTATTTTCCATTTTAATCCTATTTATTAACGTTTTCTTTAACAAGTCTATCTCAGCAGCTTTCCACATCATGTCGGATTTCATGTCCAAATTCAAACCATTGGGTATGCAATGGTTTTCTCCTTAACCAGCTTTTGTCTCTGTCGTGCATTTAACGCTTCAAAACACAAACTCATTTTCAGCATATCTAGCTGACATGTGGATTCTCGCTCAAATATGTTAAAATTATAACCTAATATTGTAAAATACACGCTCTTTTAATTCATCTTATTTATGGTCGATTACAAGCGTTACTTCCTTGTTTACATCACTCTTGTTTGTGATTGGCCAACTCGCAGCATACATAAAATAAAAAGGTGCGTTTGATTTGTTTGACACCCAGCGAACTGTAGTCAACCACAGTTCAGCAAGCAACACATTGCGGTTACAGTAAAAGTCGGGGCGCGACGGCGTATAAAACCAATCAAAAATACATAAACGCGGATGGGTTTCTATGAAATACTCAACCTCCAAACAGTACTTTGGATTTATTGCATATTCGTAGATGTATCCGTGCCCTGGAGGAGCGAGGAATTGCTGCCGAACACACCTTGTGATTGTCGTCGTCCAGCATCCACCAAGACCCCGACGACCATCAACACCTGCCGTAAAAATGTGGCGTAGTGCTGGTTGACTGCAGCTGCTTAAGGTGCATTAGAAATTGACCCCTTTTTTTGTAGCAACGTGATTTAAATACTCTCAGTATCAAATTAAATGATGTACACTATATTTTACATCCGGTAGTAAACCGGTAAGAATGTAGCATGGTGACATAGTGGCACCGCATAACGGTGACATATTGTTTCTATTTTTGCTGTCTTGCCTCCTTTTATTCTGATCACGGCCATTGGTTCTATTCGCGTGAGATCAGTAATTCATTTTTTAAGATTTGAAAGTGTGTGAATAATCTGCGAACCCTACTGTATATGTCAAACGCCTGTTTGGCCTCTTGAATGCAAATGCATGGACAATTATTTAATACGACCAAGCAATTATTGGGGTTCCCAACCCACATCTGTTGTATATACAACAAATTACTAGGTAAGAGGTAGGAAGTGCAATAATTCACTTTTCAACCTTAAACTGTGACTGTTGCACTCATCCGTATCGTTCATTTCGTAAAAACAAGACGAACTTTTGATTTTCACCTGTGAAGCTGTTGATGTTGCATTTTAAATGCTACAAAATGTGTTCCAATGTGCTCAAAAGATAAACAGGTTTTTGCATTTTGTTACTTTAATTGTACCGATGTGAACCAAACTGTGACCTCATAAATAAGGCACATACAAAACCGTGATTTTTTGGTATACTACACCCTAGCAATAAAACATTTACACCTGTTAAAACCAGCCCTCTGAGATGGAGCAGTTGATGATGACAGATTCTCTTATGTTGTTAAGGTAACAGTGATGGCAGAAATAAAGATGTCACTGCCATTGGCTGTCATGGTGGTCATCTATGTGCTGGAGCTAGGAGCGACCCACGCTGGACCGGAGCTGGACCCATACAAAACCTTGGGTGTCACTAGAAGCGCAAGTCTGGCTGAGATTAAGAAAGTTTACAAGCGACTTGCTCGAGAATGGTGAGTATCTTTAAAACAAAAGTGGCTTAGGCTTGCTAACAGCTATGTAATAAATATGTTCTTTTGAAGGCATCCTGACAAAAATAAAAATCCGGGATCTGAAGACATGTTTATCAGGATTACCAAATCGTACGAGGTAAGTAAAGTTAATTGTCAGACAGGTCTTCCGATTGTCACAGAAACAAACACCTATGTTTTCCCCACTATCTAGATTCTATCCAGTGAGGACAAACGTGTCAACTATGACCGCTACGGACAGACAGATGACACCCAGCCGTATGGCAGGGGCCGCTATAGTGGTTACCGCCATGATAACTTCAACTTCGAAGAGTCCTTCTTTAACTTCCCATTCAACAGCAAAAACCAACGGGACTTTTCCGACAGCAAGTACTCGCTGCACTTTAACCAATATGTCAACGACGTGGTGCCTGACAGCTTCAGGAGACCGTACCTGATCAAGATCACCTCTGACTGGTGCTTCAACTGCATCCACATCGAGCCTGTGTGGAAAGAGGTGGTGCAAGAAATGGAGACGCTAGGTTCGGAATCAACACATTTTTTTTACAGGGTTTCTGTGGGCCATTAAAGCATTAAATGTTGTTAAATAGATTTTGCTCAAAATAAGGCCTTAAATATTAAAATATACATAAAATATATTAAAAAGCATTAACTATGATGTCAAGAGGCATTAAACGTAAAACGTAAAGCTTTATTTTACATCAAATGTGCAAAGGTGTCGCTATAACACAATTTACTAGAAATAATAAATGTGATAAATATCTATGTATTTGTAGAGACTGGTGACTAGTTGTAATTTACAGGGTTCATAATGGCCTGAAGTCCATAAGTTGCTTCATGTTCTGAATACCAGTTGCTCTGAACTTGAAAAGCAAAATGTACTATTCCTGTCCCCAATGTCCAACATGAAACACTAATGCGACCTAGTGGCAGAAAATTACCCCAACACAAATCTGACTCAGTGTTTCACACTCCTTTTAACTGTTTAGTGTATTTAAACCTTCAAATAACTTTATGAATGACTTACTTTAAATGGTGAAAGTCACAGGGCGTACATCTCCTCATCACAGGTGTCGGAGTCGGTGTGGTCGATGTTGGCTACGAGAGACGGTTAGCCAATCACCTCGGCGCCCATCGCACGCCATCTATACTCGGAGTCATAAATGGCAAAGTGACGTTCTTCCATTACGCTGTGGCAAAGGAGCACCTGAGGCAGTTTGTGGAAGACCTTCTTCCTCAAAGACTCGTGGAGTGGGTACGAAGCTCAGTTTTGACTACTCATGGATAACAAAGTAAATGCGGATGGCAGCGTTCATATCAAATCATAATTGTATCTTTTCAGGTCAGCGACAAGAACAACAGGCAGTTCTTGAACAGTTGGCATGAAGTCAACAAGCCACACGTGCTCCTGTTCGACCAAGTGCCGGTCGTTCCCTTACTTTATAAAGTGAGCCTGGGACTGACGTCACGATTGCTCAAATGTGTTTATTGGTTTTAATCTCTCGCTTTTTATAGTTGGCAGCTTTTGCGTACAAGGACTACATGCAGTTTGGCTATGTGGACCAGGGCCTATCGGAGACGGTCAATCTGCAGAGGCAGTTTAATATCAACACCTACGCCCCGACCATGCTGGTTTTCAAAGAGAACACAGAGAACCCCGCTGACATTATACAGGTGAGTCACTAAGGGAGAAAGGAGGCGAGACTTTTTTTGTAACCAAGCAAGGATACAATATGGCTGTCATTGTTCTTTGCAGACCAAAGGAATGAAAAAGCAGATTATTGACGAGTTCATGTCAAACAACAAATTTCTCCTGGCTCCCAGGCTGGTGAATCAGAAGCTCTTTGATGAGCTCTGTCCCGTCAAGCAGTTCCACAGACGAAGGAAGTAAGAGAGTGTGCGTTTGTCTGCACCTTCAAATCCCTCAAACGATGTGTTCATACTGCGTTTTTTTCCTCTCGTCTCAGGTACTGCGTGCTGCTGATTACACGCGACGACGAGAGCTTTTCTTCAGGGAACCAAGCCTTTCTGTCTTTTGCCTCGGGCAACACGAAGGACGTTGTGAGATTTGCTTACGTTTACCAACAGCTACAGCAGCCGCTTTGTAACATCCTGACGAGCAGTAAGGACAGCACTCAGACACCGCCACCGCAGGTGTGTCAGTCTACTCCGTCCGTCCATCCATCCATTCATCCAGAAAGTCCACCAAATGACCCACCTACCAATTTTTGTCTCTAAACCGACACAGCTAACAGCTAACGAACCCAATTAGCCACCTTCTCAATCAACCATCTATTCCACGTACACAACCCACCCACCCATTCATCTCTTCAGCTAGTCCATCAAATCGCCCACCCGCCGATCTGTACATTCGTCCAGATAACCAACCCAGCTTTCCACCCAACTGTTCCTTCCACCTCAGTTAATTAAAAAATCCTTTTAACTTTTTTTTACGCATGATTAATGACCACCCCTTACTTGGAAAGCCTGTACTGGGGGAATTCCAGTCGCAACGCAGCAGACACGCCCACGCCAAAATTTAGCAGTGCATATTTTTGTGGAGACTGGAGTCAAGTTGTATTTTACAATTTAAAAAATGTGTAGAATCTCACAAGTTACTTCATTTTCAAGATTAGATAACTCTTAATATGAAAATAAATATGCACTGAGCTGTCACTAATATCTTACAACTGCAATTATGCCATCTAGTGGCAGAAAAATGACCTAGAAACAAAACAATATCACACTCGTTTGTTACAGTACAGTACATTGTTTTAATTTTTACTCAATTTTATTGATTGTTATGAAATTACTTTAAAAGACACAGCCATATTTCTATCAGTTTAACATTTTTACTCTTTTATGTTTACAAGAGTATGAAAACTTATATAAAATATATTTTATTGTACATTTAGAACAGATATAAAATTTGTGATTAATTGTGAGTTAACTATTGAAGTCATGAGATTAATTACAATTAAAAAAAATAGCCTAACACCCTATATATATATATATATATATATATATATATATATATATATATATATATATATATATATATATATATATATATATATATATATATATATATATATATGAAAATAGGTCTTGCCAAATGAAAGCAGGATTGTACTAAAACAAGATCAAATTCTTATCCGCAAATGCTGAAGCCTGCAAGGTATTACTTTGAGATTGACTTTTGTATATGTACCCGCGCGTGCACCTTTTCCGCAGGTGGTGATCCTGGAGAGGCGCAATGCTGCCGGGAAGGCCTTTTTCAAGCCAGTAACTCCTTGGAATGGCAGTGAGGAAGACAAGCAGCTCCTTGTGGAGGAGTTGGAGCGACTCCAGAAGGACCCGTCCATTCTGATCCATGATGCCATGCTGCCTGAGCTCAACAACGAGTTTGCATCGGTATGCTATTTGACTGAAGAATATGATCTTTTTGGGGGTAATGAAATGAACTGAGCACTGACGAATGTTGTCTCTGTAGATGTTTGTTATCCAATGGATCTATGCGTCTTATGATTACCTCTCTGAAGTCATTGATGACATTCTGCACAACAACTGGTGAGTGGGAGTTTTTACAAACGTACAAAAATGATGCATTTCAGCGGTTGTAGAAACTAAACTAAAAAGTGTGAAAATGACACATTTGGGTAATTTAAGTCTTTGGTGATTTGCAGGCGTGAGATGATGCCTTTGCTGTCCCTCATCTTTTCTGCCTTATTCATCCTGTTTGGAACGGTGGTCGTCCAAGCGTTCAGGTGAACTTTTTTTTGTGCGCCAAAATCTGCTTTACCGCTGCACCTCCCTAAAGAATCACACCTTAACAGGTTAAATGCTAGACTTTGTAATCTCATCCCGCTACTACACGTGTCATCTCGCCAAGGCACAAATTACTTTTGATAGGAAAAAAATAGGACATTAAAATGCAGCAGTTTTAGTCTAACTTCTAGAGGCCCTGACCTATGGAATAAGCGGGATAGCAATATCAAACTATCTGCTGCCCTATCAATATTCAAAAGAAAACTAAAGACTCAACTTCTGGAGAAATATATTGTTGATTGATTTGTGGTACGGTGTTTGCTTTCTCTCCTCGCATGGAATCGAATTAAATCTTTCATTTATTCCAATCGATCTGAAATTATACCCATATATCACATTGTTTGACCACACGACAAGCTATTTAGTATTTTATAGATATATCTATAGAATGACCACTAGTCATTATGACATACATTATTTGTTAGTTAATATACTGCACTTTGTCATGTAAATTAATTCTTGCTCAGGGTGGTGGCCTGGACCCTCGTTTAATAAGCTCATAGCTTCCTGGGGTGTCCCTTTTCGCAATTCAAAATGCATATTCCGATGTGAGAAGACTTTGTTGAACGCACGGATATGTGATTGTACTCATGGCTTGTGTGATTTTGTGAAATTGTGAAATAAACAAACAAACAAACCTTAGATCATGTTGACTCTTTTGTGTGTGTCTTCAGTGACTCAAGTGACGAAAACTCCCCAAAACCAAAAGCAAAAGATGGAAGTAAAACAGAAAATGGATCGCCGGGTGGTCCATCAAGGTAGTATTTATTGTTTTTGATTCATTTGGAGTTAACATTCCAGGCGAGTGCAAGATGACTATCAACTTGATTACTGTCTTAGTCGGCCTCCCAAGAAGAACTTTGTGGAGGTGACGGAGTTGACAGACATCACCTACATAAGCAACCTGGTGAGGCTGAGACCAGGACACATGAACATTGTTCTCGCGCTCACGGATGCCTCCAAGAACATTCTGCTTAGCAAGTTTGCTAAAGAGGTCTACTCTTTCACCGGGTATGTTGAAATGGTCCCTTTTGGAACTTGATTTAGTCCATTTATCGCGCATGTCTTCCTTTCGTTCTTTTATTCGTTCCAGACATGTCAAGAACAACATAAACAAAACATAGGTATACACACATATGTTCTTTTCAACTGATATCGAACTGATAGTTACAGGGCGGTCATTTGTGCATGAATCAAATATTCCACTAAAAGTCAAGCTCACATGAGATCACACACTGAAATTAGACAACCAAGAAAATCTGTATGAATTTTGCTACATTGTGTCCATGACTTGTCAGTTAAGTGACAAGTGACAGCCTGACTAACAGTCTGCTACTACTTCTAGTAGCTAGGGCTAGTGCGAGAAGCTAACGTAGCATCTTCATCTTCACTCGGTGTTTCTTGTCAGATGTTACTTACCTGCATGAGTCACGGAAGATTCTAGTAAAAGTCTTTAGTTCACATATGTAAATGATAGTTTGAACTTTGGCTCATATTTTTCAGTAGGGCACGCGGTAGTCTAAGTAGTTGTTCATTTAATCCGCCATTTTTAAATTTAGTCTGAGATTTAGTCCAGTTTCAATCACACTTAATTTTTTATCATAGTCAGTCAACCTCATCCCATTTTTATGTAGTCCATTTTTAGTCGACTATAAATCAAGCATTTTAGTCTTTATCTTAGTACAAGAAAACAAAAAAAAAAAAACTTGACACACAACTACAGTAAATCAACAAGTGGCTACTATGGCTCCATGCTACGAGCTAGTAAATTAACCAGCATTAGTTAGCGGTCGAATTAACATTACTATTGGAACGTTATAGACGTTGGAATAATGTTATGTTATAACTATCTTCTTCTTCTTTTCCTTTCGGCTCTTCCCTTCAGGGGTCGTCACAGCGAATCAGTTGCCTCCATCTAAGCCTGTCCTCTGCATCCTCTGCTCTCACACCAACTACCTTCATGTCCTTTTTAACTCCATCCATAAACCTCCTCTTTGGTCTTCCTCTAGACCTCCTGCCTGGCATTTGGAATCTATAATTTACTTCTTTATTTTTATTTTTTTTTATAAACCTTTCACCTTGAATCCACCTCCTGTCTGTCCCATGTTTGTGCATGTTGCACTCGCTAGCTGCAGGTTTGAAAGGGGGGTGTGTGTCACATGACAGTGTCACACTGATTAGCAGAGACAAGATTTTACAAAATCATAGTCCAGTTTTTATTAAGTGAATTACATTTTCGTCCCGTCTTCATTAGTCGACAAAAATGCATACTGATTTAGTCGTTATTGTTTGTTAATGAGGGTTTTACGCCAGTGAAAAATGTGTGTTGACAAAATTATTTTTCTTAACACTATCTCCAAGAACCACACGAGTAGTCCGCAGGTCTGTTTTAAAAATAGCTGGGACATCATAATTTCCTCAGAATGTTGTAGAAGTGATCATTTGAAAATGTACACATTTGAAGACATTTTTTGAAACGAAAAGTGTTGCTGATAAATGTTGGTTATTTTAGTTTCATACCATGTTAAATCATTGCTGTTAAATAGTTTGTGAAATGATTAACATGATTATCTTTTGCACACAAATTCATTTTATTATTTTTTTAATAATAATATAATTTAAGGTACTTTGAGGAAACATGTTCTTCCAGATGTGTTTATTATCAGTACCAAATAGCAAAATAGAGTAACTACAAACTCATAATATGGACTGAAATTAATAATATAGAATGTAAATCCAATACTAGTTCCATCCGAAGACTAAAACAAAAAGATTAAAACAAAATGTATTGATTTAAAAATGTTATTTCTAAATCACATTCCACAGTGGGATAGTGAGATCAATGTTGAAGAAGCTGTGACATGTTCTTCTTCTCTGATGCACAGCTTTGAGGTGCTAGTGAGCGATGCATGCCATCTTCTGGTTAACACTGGTATTACACATTTTAATGGCTCACCACAAGTAAATATTCTTACAGCATTTTCAATAATTGAGGGCCACGCCGAGCTGCATACGTATAATGACAAAGGTTCTGCTGGGATGTGTGTGTGTGTTTGCTCACTTTATTGATTTGCAATAACTTTATTTATAATATCTTTGACTAGTGTCTTTCTATCAAGTGAAATTCAATCATCTTGAAATTTGATTCTTTGAAATGTTCTAGGAGCCTGACACTGCATTTCTCCTTCCTGAATACGGACAAGCACAGCGAGTGGATGCGCACGCTGCTGGCAAGCGCGCAGGACGCCGCGCAGATCTACGCATGCGAGCACAACGAAGCCAACAGCAATATGGACTACACCGGCTACGTGCTGGCACTCAATGGCCACAAAAAGTACTTCTGTCTGTTTAAGCCCGTCTACACCGGAGAAGACCCGGACGGTAAAACACCGGAGGACGAATCGGCCGCGCCGGTGAGGAGGTCGAGGGCGGCTTCGCGTGACGATCACCCTCCACGCAAATCGTCTCGCTGTCGCAGCACGTCCACACTCCAGATCCATCACAAGCTGGACCGCTTGGGGTTGTGGATGGAAAGGCTCATGGAGGGCACCTTGCCTCGCTACTACATCCCCGCCTGGCCAGGACTCCACAAGATCACCCCCAGTAAAAAGATGAGGGCGGCTTAGGAGGAGTTGAAGAGTTCACGTTGAAAAGGCTGCTTTCATGTTTTGTTTTGCACTTTTTTTGCAGCAGGGGTGTCCAAACTTTTTCTTCAAAGAAAAATCTAAAGTTGTGAGGGACACTATTTATTTATTTATTTATTAACACACACAAAAAAAAATCAGTGCAGGTGAAGATAGGCAATATAATATATATTATTTGATGTGTATACCCCTGTTCAAATGCCATGTTTTTGTGGTATAAAAAAAATGACATCAAGATAAATCATTTCAAAACCTGTACACTGATTTATGTTTTTCCTTTTCTTTTATGGAGTAGAAGCGTGGCATTTGAACAGGGGTGTGAAGACTTTTGATATCCGTTTGAGCCTGATGATGAAGCAAAAAAAGTCACGTTTTTAGTTGTCTTCATCTTTGTCGTATTCATATATCTAATCAACTTTTCCAATTGAAATGCAATTAATCCATTCCAACCCATACATCCATCTGTTTACCCCCCCCCCCCCCAAAAGTGCCTTTTTATAAGAAGAGCAGCAATGCACAGTATTGCACTATATAAAGACATTATAAAATAAAAAGTAAAAATAATGTGCCAAAATACCTGCTAAAAAAAACTAAAACAAATGCAAACCCACGTGAGCGCAAAGCTCAACCTTATTTGTGCTTTTTTTTTTCATGTCTTTTTCTATTTATTTTTTTAATTCTTGATAAGACAAACCTGGGGTTGAAGCCCAATTTCGTTTTATCTGTCCTATTAAATTTATTTTACATAACCAGCCAATGACAGCGGTCTTTCTCAGAACGTACAGGAAAAAACAATAAATAAAAAAAATGAATTGGCCATGCACCAGCTTGTAACGTGGAGAAACTCATCACTTGTGCCATTGGTAAGTCAAGTTGCCACACTCTATTTTGCAGAGTGCAAAAAAACCGGACAAATGGGCCATCTGCCGTAGTTTGGACACCCCTGCATGTCAGGTGTGTTGTTTTATTCAGCCACATGCTGCTGCTGCTGCTGCTGTGGCATTCCTTGTGAATCTTCCGTCTTCGCCGGTCATCTTAAATAGTTATGCTGGCACGTGAATATTAATGCATGTTTCGTCTTCTGTTCAAAGATTATTACTCTGGATACTGACTGACTCGTGAAATACTGCGTACTACTGTTGTGTTGTGACCTTTCTATTGGACCTCAGCGTAATTTTCCTTTGAGATAGAAACACTGGTTTTATTTTTTAGAGTGTAAATTGTGCAGGATTTAGCTGTGTTTGTCCAAGTAGCAACCATAACCCACAAGTAGCTTCATGTAGTCCAATTACAGAACTTTTTTTTTGTTCCATTTTGCTTGCTTGTTTGATTTGTCTTTTTACTGGCACTCTGAGTAATCTGAAGATTTAACTAAGAAAAAAAATATCTTTGTTGTATGTTTACAAGTTTGAGTGTATGTACTGTATAGATTTCATTACTATTGCACGTTAGAGTCAACAATGTTTGCTTATGTAAGTTCACCATTGGAGTTATCCTTTTGTGGGAAGAAATAAAAGTATTTATGGTTTTTTAATAGTGTGTTTTCAGCAGTCTTTTTCTCATTTCATGGGAAAAGTGATGTAACGAATTTTTGGCAATGCTACAGTAAATTCTAGGGGTGGGAATCTTTGAATGTCTCACGATTTGATTCCGATTTTTGGGCCTGCGATTCGATTCAGAATCGATTTTCATTTAAGAACGATTTTTGATTCACAATGATTTTTGCTTCAATCTATCGATGTGCAAGGAATCGTAATGATCTGCTCCAGTCTGACTCGCTAATGCTAATTAGCGTGCTACTCGCGGCACTTTTATCACTCAAAAGAACGGCTCCACACTGCAAAAAAACAACTTTTATTGGAGTAACTTGATCGAGACTTTTTCCTTCTACTCTCTAATGTGGCTACAACTTAACATTGTATTAGACCACGTGGAACCACATTGCCCCTAAGTGGCCAAATCGAGTACAACATGAACAGCGCTCCAAATAAAGGCACACACAGACAAAGGCAAGACAGTATAAAATAATTTAAATAAAATCGATTTTGGGACATTTAAAATCGAAGAGTTTTTAACAGTGTTTAAGAGTTTTTAACAGTGTTGTTAGGAGATATCTCAGCATGACGGAAATCATTACTTCACTAATCCCCAACAAGAAAAAAAATCCAACCAGACAAGACATTGCTGTGCATTCAAATAATTGTTTCAATTTATGAAGATAACAGCATTGATAGCAGAGTTGTCAGTCGAGATCTTTCAAAAATATCACTTTTGACAAATAAAAGCTCTTGTTTTTCCGCAATCACCATCATTGAACCGACCTGTGAAAAAATGTCAGGGCACTCTATGATTAATTTTCCTCTCACAAATGCGTACATCTCCAAGGTTTGGATTTTAAACAAAATTGGAAAATTGATCTTGAATGTCTAAAAAGTGCTTGAATTTGGTAATGAAAAAGGTGTACGAACATTGATACCAAAGTTATCTGGTTGCGCTACTCCCCATGGAAGTTCTACAAATGCAGAACCGTCCGTCCACAGCCAAACACCTTCCTAAAATAATTGTAAAAATAAATACATTAATTATGGATTAGTTTAATATAAAAACCAACAAACACCTTCAAAAAGAACATGAGAATATGCTGTGACACAAACCCAAAAATAAATAGGCTATACTGCATGTGCTAAAAAGCAGTGTTTTACTGAACAGTAGTGATGGGGAAATGAAGCTTCATGAAGCACTTGTGATATTTTTTGACTCCTCTAGATGGCACTCTTGGTTGAAAGATGCAGTGGAAATGTAATCAATTTCCTTTGCACTAGCCTTTATATTTAAACCAAGAGCACCATCTAGGGGAGTCACAAAATATCACAAGTGCTTCATGAAGCTTCATTTTCCCATCACTACTGAACAGTAATGTTAGCATCCATCAAGCTTTGTGCTAACACAACATGAGAAGTATCCTGGCCGGTTGCCACGGCGATGAGAGACATTGCTCTTCTCTTCTAGATTTTTTTGTGTTTCCTGAAAAATCTGAAAATGTGTCCGAATCTGTTGGAATTACGAGGGTTAATTACTTATAAGTAAAGCCTGCAGTTAATAACGATTTTATGATGTAATAGTTGGAACAAATTATTTGCGTTTACATAATTTTCTATGGAAAAAAAGAAAGATTCTAAAATTTAACACGTTTGGGGTCAGATTGTGTTGTGTCTGAACATGCAAAAAGTTCAAACATTGTTACACACTAAGAACTGTGTATTTTTTTCTATCTATCTATCGCTCTGTCCTTCTCTCTCTCTCTATCCATCTCTCTCTCTCGCTGTCCTCTCTCTTGCTGTCCTCTCTCTTGCTCTGTCTCTCTCACTCTCTATCTATCCTTCTCTCTGTCTCTATCCATCTCTCTCTCACACTTTCTCTCTATCTATCTCTCGCTCTGTCCTTCTCTCTCTCTCTCTCTCTCGCTCGCTCTGTCTGTCTGTCTCTCTCACTCTATCTATCGATCTATATCCAATGTTAAAGAAAAAGAAAACACGACGAAAATGAACGAGTTTGAAAATTCAAACATTTATTTGTGAATTCTATGACAAAACACAGTGGGCAGTTAGAATACAAGCTACATTGGTCTAAAAAAACTTTTTTAAAAGCCCTCTTGGGATGACTGGTCTTATTTTATTTTATTTTTGTGTGTTTTTCATTCGCTTCAAAATACACAAACACTATATACAGAGGAAATGCTCAAGTGTGGTCAGTAAAGGGAGACAGCTACATATTTCCACAGCGACCTGCATCTAGATCAGCTGTTGATATTCAGCTTTTCTCAAAAACAACAACAAAATACTCTATATTGATATACTGGAATTCGCTTCCTTTTTTTATTTTTTATGTAGCTTTCATTGCATTCTCCTTTTTCATGAGGCATTACTTCAAAAAGTCAAGCATATGGTTAAGCTAATTTACAGACAGTCTTTAGCAATAAGCCTAAATATGAGCTAATGCTATTGTACATATTGCTAATAGATGTAATGAAGACAAAAGGTTTAGGTAGTTTTCTGAACAGCTGGCAAATGTGAAACCTGTAAAAGTGTGTGTTTTCAATGAAATGAAAAAATGATGACTCCTGATTAAAGCAACGGACAAGCAATTACAATGTCAATTACAAACACTTTCAAAATGCCGGCTGGCAACGGAGAGAATGCTTGATGACGTAAAGGACCAAAGGTGCATGTTGACGCCAGCAGCTCATGTTCTTCTATTTATTAGAATCAAGTAAAGAAAGAGAAGAAAGATCAATTGTTTGATTTGTTGTCATTTTATGTTCCTTTCTTTTCGAGCAACAACATTGCAATCGAGTGCAATAAGGCCAAATGTGCTTCCTAGGTATGCAAACAACAAACATATTTTTACATACTGTATTCGTATTAGCAACAAATTCCACTAAAGATTATTTGAAAAGTAATGAAATCCTCATTATCCAATCAATGTCATTTGCTACTGCAGGGTGTGATATGTAACTTTCCTTTTAAAAATAATGGCCAATTAAAAACGGATAAATAGATGAGTGACACCAACCAAAAACAAACAAACATATACATATATATTATTTAAAAACAAGTATTTCCAGAAATACCCATAAAACGCGAACTAGACATCTCCTCCTATCCTAATGCTGTAAACCATTTGTTTGTTGTCCCTCTATTGCGGTACAACTTTAGCGTAGCTTTGTTTGTGCATAAAAAACAATCTTGGTCATTGAAATAAAAGGCCTGCTGGGTTAGTTTCGACATGGAGTCCGCAGCCAATGTGACAGGCACTTTAATTATCAGCTGATCTTCAGAATGGCGGTGACGCAATGGAATGCAATACATGCAGCAAAGTATCTTTCAGTCCATTTTTTGTCTTTTGAGTTGTTATTCGTTGTGGTTTGATGACAATGAGCCGAGAATTTTTTAAGCGGAACACTATCGGCATATGAGGGGGAAAAAAAGGATTATGATGAGAGGAAAAAAAAGTAAATGAATGTCTCAAGAGGATACCACACACAAATGTTTTTGCTAAATTTGTTTGATGGTTCGTCTAGAGTATTTTTTTTTCTATTAATATTAATTGTAATTTTAGTATTTTAAATTCTATTGATTTTAAAGCAAAAAAAATAATAAGATGCAGGCTTAACATTTAATCTTCAAAGGGCAACAATTTAGGGTCTTTTCATTTTTTCTTTCTTTGTCTTTTTTCTCAAGCATATTGAGTCATTTTCCCAGTGCCACGTCCTCACTTTACCTTTCTACTATTATTATTAATCCGAAATAAGCATAAAAACAACTGCTTTTCTGGACCCTACTTAACAAATAACCTTATAGATTAAGGTAGGCAGGCATTTATTAACTCATTCACTGCCATTGATGGCAATAGACTATTTCTAGTCATTTAACATTTTTTCCACTTTTGGTAACAAGAATATGAAAAACTAGATTTTTTTTTTTTACATCTAGATCTACTTCTACAACAGATATAACAATTTTTATTAATCGTGAATTAACAATTAACAAAAAAAGTCATGTGATTAATTACAATTAAACATTTTAATCGCCTGACGTGATAATTATTATTATTTTTATTAAATTAGGGGCGTCAGGCGATTAAAATTTCTAATCGTAATGAGTCGCATGACTTCATTAGTTAACTCACGATTAATCACAAATTTTATTTCTGTTCTAAATGTACAATAAAAAAAATCTAGGTTTTCATACTCTTAAGTGGAAACAAATGTTAAACTAATAGAAATAGTTCAAATTAATTTTTGACGTCTATAGCCGTCAATGGCAGTGAATGAATTAATAGTAAAGGAGACAAATCCGGCTCCCCCACTCCCTCATAAGTTAAACATTTTTCCAGATGTTTTTAATAAAAGATAAGATAATGAATTACAGAACACTTCACCTCAACTCTGGTTGAAATCAGTCACTTTTAGGGAGGGTTCAGCCTATGCAAATGAGCCAAAGCTCCGCCTTGCCCTTATATTGCTGGGCCATTGCAGAGTACAGCTTTTGTTACCACGGCAACTAGAGGTGGACCTACAGACTTGCAGTGAGGCTAACAGCAAAAGGCAAGCACACATTTGAAGATGGATTGCATTTTCACTCATGGAGGCAGCACTTCATCACCAAGCAGGCGAATTGGGAAATAGGCAGAAAACCAAAGCGTTGCTTGGTTGTGTAATTTAACACTTAATGTGTTGACAGGCTGTACAGACCCACGTATTTGTTGACAATCAATTAAAAAGTAAATTTTCCCTTTGACTTAATAATAAGCTAATGGCTTTGCTCAGAGAGAAAAAATGCAGCAGAGATCGTCTGACATCATGTGAAAAAAGGCCTAATGTTTGCATTGAATTGCATGAACTTTGACCCACATCGCGCCAAATCACTGCCACGGTTATCCGTGTGCATTTTCCAATGAACATCCCAGGAGGACGCACACAATCATCTGCATGACTGCCATCGTCTTGGCTCAGCTTTTGACATCAGTGAAGAAATAAAACAGGCACTTCACCTGTTAAGCAACACAAAAAAAATCTCTTGCAGGTAACATCTGATGTTTTTCCTTATAATCGACAAAGACATAGTTATTACATAACACAATGGTCCCATGTTTAGAGAAAAGGTCTCAGGATTCAAAGTATTGTTGAGGTCTTCAAATGGTAGGATTTTAAAAAGGGTGTCACCTTAAGAAGTGAACGCGATGTCGTTCGGGCCAAAAAACAAAGAAGGTCTCCCCTGTTTGTATACAAAGCAGCACATGCAGGTGGGTGAGACGGTGAGTGGGAGGGGACTACATTCTTTTGTTTAGGTCCCCCGAGACTGCTGTCATAGCTCAGTGGTGTAACATGACATAGAGTGAGGATGAGGGCTTCATTAGGTCCATAGCGGTATTTATCAGAATGTCCTGCTGGTAGTATTGTGATTGTTAAACGGGTATGACGGCCCATCATCCTGGCATAACAATTACTGACGCTGAAATATGTGACCTGAAAGTGTGTGTGCAACATGAATGTGTGCAGAGCAGGGCGTGTTATGTTTGGCAGTGCACGTATGTGGCAGGTTAGGTGATGGGAGAGGAGGTGTTGACATGGCAGTGGTGTGTGAGAGGAATCATGTGTGTGTGTGTGTGTGTGTGTGTGTGTGTGTGTGGGGGTGTGTGTGTGTGTGTGTGTGTGTTCAGCAGAAGCAGTGTTTTCATTCTGTCAAAGTTTCTCCCTTCTCTTCGACGGAGGCTGAAGACTCGTGCGGGCGGTGTTTGCACTGTCCCAGCGAGGTGCGAGGGCCTCGAGAAGGTCGGGCAATGCAGTCGCAGGGTCCGTCCTGACAAATAAAAATAAAAACAACTTTATTCATTCACGAGTTCAGCATCTCAGAGAGGGGGTGGTGGGGTGGCAATCATTTTAGAACTCATTCACTGCCATTGACGGCTATAGACGTCAAACATTTATTTGAACTATTTCTATTAGTTTAACTTTTTTTTCTGCTTTTGTTAACAAGAGTATGAAAACCTAGAAAAAATTATTGTACATTTAGAACAGATATATTTTTGATTAATTGTGAGTTAACTAGTGAAGTCATGCGATAAATTATGGAAAAATGTAATCCCCTAACGCTAATTCTTAATAATCTTTATAAAGAAACAAATATTCAAATTCCAAGTAAAGCAAAAGAATGAAAGGGGACAGAAAGAAGTAAAACTTGTTTTGTCTGCCCCTGATTAAAAAAAAAACACCTCACGATTAATCACAAACTTAATATCTGTTCGAAATGCACAATAATTTTTTCCCCCTAGGTTTTCATACTCTTAACAAAAGTAGAAAAATATGTTAAACTAATAGAAATAGTTCAAATGAATTTTTGACGTCTATAGCCGTCAATGGCAGTGAATGAGTTAATACAATCATTGGACAACTATGGTTTCTGTTATTGTGCTGCCCCCTGTTGGTTTGGAGTGTGAACAACAACAGGAGTTCTTGGTTCAGAGAGACCCTAATGGGGAGTTGCAGCAATTTTTTACAACATTTTGGCTGATTTTTCAAGACTGAAGACAGAATATTGTGTTCTATGATTATTTTTACATCAAATCTACCAAATGACATAATAGACTCCCTTATTTCACCAGAACAAAAAACTTGATTCTACCTTTTTGTTCTCTAGTAACCAGCAGCAGAACATAGGTACGTTTTAGGAAACTACACTGCTTTGCCCCAAATCCAGGGGAAAAAAGCTTTTTGTTTAAACAAAAATGTTAAGAAAATCTGTGACTTTTATGCTCATATTATTTTTTTTAATGTGTGACACCTGTAACATCTGAACATTGGTTCCCTTCTATGACACAGTTAATTTAACATTTAGGAATGGCTTTTGATGGCAAAATAATAAGCACGGGGGATTTACAATCCAAAATGGTGCACCAAATTCCTCTGCTGGCGATTTGGCTCATTACAACTCCTCAAATCACTTCCAATTTAAAGGGCCAAGACTCATATCAACCATTTCAGACGAAAAACGTTTTTAAAGGAAATCTGACTGTAATGACAAGTTTTCTCCATATGATTTATTTGGTTGATACTAACATAACTATACAACAATGGCGGCGTATGTACAAATAAAGTTTATACAAAATGTATTAAACTGGAAATGTTTTTTGAAAAATGAATGTTATGTTAGTAACAACCAAAAAATCACATGGAGCAAACTTGTCATTACAGTTTGGCTCAGTGGTCGTCTCCCATCCGTAAGGTTGTGGGTTCGATCCTCACCCCTGGTGACCACGTTGAAGTATTTGCTCCCAGTGGACCTGGCAGCGTCTTGCATGGCAGCACCCGACCACTGGTGTATGAGTGTGTGTGTGTGTTTGTGTGTGTGTGAATGGGGATATGTGAGGCTTAAATTGTAAAGCGCTTTGGGCACCAAATAGTTAAATATAAAAAGCAGTCCATTTACAGTCCGGGTTTCTTTGAAGTAGTGTTCATTTGATCCGCCATTTTTAAATTTTGTCTCAGTTTTAGTCCAGATTCAATCACGCTTGTTAGTTTTTATCATAGTTATTCAACCACTCACGCACTTCGAATCAAAGTCCTTACCTCTGTCCCAGATCCCGCAGGGCTACCGTCCTTCCCTCCTCCTCCCATGATGCTGACCATCTCCTCGCCGGCCGTCTGTCTCATGAACCGCTTGTTAACAATCCTGGTCACGTTGTCGTTGCCCCCACATAGCGCCAAAGCGCCGAGACCTCCTACGTCAGCTGGCAGACATTCTGACTTGATCTCATCCACGCAGTTAAAGCCCCCTCCAACAAGGGAGTCCCTTTGCATTCCCTCTCCCGGCAAGGTGACGCCTCCCTGGCTTCGGCCGCTGCACACATTCTGTAAGAACTCCTGGACGAAGCCTCCGAAGCGTGTGTGTGGGTCAGATACGCAGGAGGGTTTCCCCGCGGCGTGAGGATGTCGCACTGGACTGGCACCTAAACAACATTGACCTTCATGAGTTATGATCGACAGTTTGAAAATAAATTATTATTTTATTTTGGTAATTTCTTTGCCGATGTTGTGTATCGGCTGCAAATTTTAGAATGATATTTGTAGCTTGGACTTAATGGATGAAGAACGTACAAGCCCTCGCAACACTTTTTAGAGCAATGTCACGGCGGTTCAAGTCCAAAGGGCGTATTTTACCTCCATCTCCCCTCCAGAGTGTCTCAGTGCTTCCCGAATGTTCCACCACACTGAAGAGGCTGGAGAGGCCGTCGGTGAGGCCGCTGAGCACGGGGCTGTCCCTGGTGGTGGTTGAGCGGGCCCACGCTGAGCCTCCACTTCCACCGATGGCTCTCTGCTGGAGGCTCCACAGGCTGCGCTCTCGAGACGAAGGTGTCCCATCCAGTCTGGAGGTGGAGCCTGAAAACAAGCAAGATGGGTCAAACTTAAAAAAAAAACTAAGTTGATAATCGCAGGAAGCATTACAGTCTACTACTCTTACAAACACCTGAGGACACGCGGCGCTGGAGCTTCGGGGATCCAAACTTGGGTGAGCAACAGGGCCTCTCGATTCGGCTGTGAACTTTGTCCAGAGACGTTGATATTTGTCTCGTTCGGGCTGACGCTAGCGGGGAAGTGGTTGTAGATGAGGGCCACGGTGACCAGGCTTTGGCGTGCAAACCTGCGCCCCGGCTGCTGGCGAGGTTGTCAGTTTGAAGCCCGATGCTGACGTATTGTGCGGCTGTTTGCGTGGACCTGGTGGACATGCCGACCGCCTGGAAAAGTAGAGCAAAAAATCTTAATCTGGTTATATTTTTCATGACAAAAAGTCATGCAGTCCGATTGAGGATTGCTACCAATGTTAATAACAGATTAATCTATCAATTATTTTGTCAATAAATAGATAAATTGGATTAAAAAAAGTTTTCATTTCCATTCCTATATTCAAAAACTATTTAACTATTTAAATCATCAGCGTAGAAAAAGCACAAACATATGAATGATTCAGTTACTGGTTTGGTTTGTAACATGCCAGGAAAATGGCAAGAATGTTGATCATTGCTTTCCAAAGTAAAAGCAGATGTTTGCCATTGTTGGTTTTTTTCATTCACAAAGATAATTCGGCTTTCATGTGAGTGTTACAGAAATACGAGAATATTTATTGTTGAGAAGGTAAAACATTATTGATTAGTTGAACAATGAATTTGTTGTTCATCGATCGATTCATTGTTGCACCTCTACTCTGATCACTAAATACAATTATGGTTATGTACTATATTACTTCTGTGTTGGATGTGTGCCTTTAAGGGGCGTGGCCTAATGAGTGATATGAGTCTACAGTCGGGTAGGGATGTTAGTGTGTGTGTGAGCATCTAAGTGTGAGATGTGGCCTCCCAGCTCTTGTAACTCAAATGTTGACTTGCAACACAAAGAAAAAATAAAATAAAAATCAACCAAGCGATGGATCATAACTCGAAAAGATTTGTATGTTGGAGCACTCAAGTCACGATACCAATCCATAGCTAATATGTACAGTCAACAGGTTGCACATATTTCTTTGTCAATTAATATGCTCATTTTGTGATTTACTTTACAAGGTGGGATCACACGATCGTGTTAAACATTGTTAATTTGAATGAAAAGAAAACAGGAAGTGTTTCAAGATCAGCCTAATTTTTGCTGAAGATATTAGAGATTAATTGAATGATTCAATCCTTTCTAATCCAGCATTTTAAGACTATAAGATTATTTTTGTTTCATTCACTGCTCTTTCTCTTTTTCAATATCTTAAATGCTTTTTTATTGTATTTGTATTATTTTAAAGTGTGTTTACAAACCTGAAAAAAGTAGGTACCATAAATGCTATAAAAAATGCCTAAGTATCATTTAAATAGGGTAGCAATGAGTTGACTTACAGGTTCCTTGCCAGATTTCCTCTCCAGAGATGAGGAGCGAATGGCTTGGCGCACACAGTTGGTCATCTCTTTCATGTCATCGCTCAAGTTTGCTGAAATCTCCCCCATTTCCAAGTCGTGGAACGTCGGTGAGGTCATCCCATCAGCCAGGCCGTTAGCCGAGCCATTGTCGACCATAGCGGTGACAGAAGTGGCAGCGCATGCGCTCCTGCTCTCCAGCAGTTCTCGATGCTGCTTGGATAGCGAGCTCAGCCACTGCTCATAAGACGACGAAAAGCATGACGAGGGCTGCTGCAGTTCAGCCGGGCCCGCCTCGGAGACACTCGGACCGAGGGGAGAGCTACCGTTGGGGTTCTCGCGCGTCTCGTTGGTCTCCCGCTTACTTCGTTGCTGCTCCATGCGTCGGACTGCGGGGGGGCTGTAGTACATCCGGATTCCGGTGCTTTCTGGAGCTGTGTGGCTCCTCTGGACGGACCCCAGATCCAGTTGTGACCCCACCAAGTTGCTGCAGGAGACACTGGCGCTGGGGCCATCCCAAGTTTTACAGGTTTCCCCGACATCTGGAGTCTGAGAAGATCCATATCAGGGAAAGTCGTTAGAACCTCCACACTTGCATCTTTCAGTTGACAATGTCAATTATAGTGTATTTTCACACACACTGCAATTTTATACATTTGCTAAACTTCTCAATGTGCTTTCTTTCTGGTCCACTTTACATCAAGTGATCGCCTCAATTTGGTTTACATATGCCAAATGCTGACGAATGGACCGTTTGGACTGCTGAAAAAGACGGAGGGATGTAAACCAAGAGTAAAAACAGCTCTCTTTTTAGGTTCACGTGACACTTTCGTTTGAAAATCGTTCAAGGCCTCCGTCTATACAACACCAATCCAAAGCGTAGTCAACATCGCCCATTTTGTGTTCACATTGCACAGGTTAAGCAAAATTGGGAGTTCATTCTGTTTACAAACACAATCAGCTGATTTGGAACAAAGAAAATGACCTACAGATGTGAAAGCAACAGGCCAGATGATCTCAGGTTGAAAAACTATTCACAATAATTGTGTTATTGACCTCATCAGTCAGACAGGTCCAATTCTTCTTGTTGGAGTCACTCAGCTGTGGACAAATCACTTGAGGCGGAGCTGCTAACTGGACCAAGCCACTCAGGTCAGCCGTGGTCCAGAATTCGGGGTCATCTAGCTCTAGTGTGGATTTGGTCCTTTACATAAAAACACATTGCAATTCAAACGTGATGCTCACAAACACTCTCCATGTATTGATATGCTGAGTGCTAACCTGGGTGACCCTGCTCCATTGGTGACATGCGAGTCTGCAGAGGACTCAGCGCCTGAAGACTTTGACTGTGGACATAGAGAAAAACACACTATGTCAGTCTTCATGATATTTGAATGCAGTGATGTGCTGGCAACCAGTTTAGGGTGTACCCGTCCTCCCGCCAAAAGTCAGCAGAAACTGGATGGATGAATATTTGTTGACTCCATAACCTTTTTGGTATTTGTACTGTTGCATGCCGACACATGTGCGCCACAATCTCTCCAGCCTTCAAGTTTCATTTACACACACTGTCCAGATGGGGGTGTTAAAGTTCAAGCTTAAAAGAGGATCAAATGTAATGAAGACCATTCAATGGCGTGCACTAACTGTAGTGTGCACGTCATGTTGCAGTAGCTTGGCAGTTGCTCAGGCGGATGTTCAACATGTGTTTAACCAAACAAAACAATTACCATCCCTTCCTTAAGAACTACAACAAACACACCAATTTCTTTATTTTTACATGTGGGTTTTTCCATCAAAAAAATGATAAACATTTCGGCTTTTATTTGAAGGTATTAACATCTGGATCTGATACACAATTCGGAAACAGTTTCCATCACTTCAAGGTAAACCTTCGAGTCGGACTCATCAGTTCATTAAACTTTCTGCAACAATTTTCCCATTCCAGCCTGGTCTTCACATTCGACTGGTGTCGCATCTCCATCTATACTTCCGGTTACAAAAACCACCAACTTCACATCTGCCCTATTGAGGTTATTTCTGACGTCACAAAAACGTCTACCCTTTTGACGTTACTCAATACAGCAGTGGTTTCGTGCTTTTTCAGAACACTACAAACAGCTGTACAGGCTATGTTCTATGTTTGATTGATTTTCGATTTGTCATCGCTTTAAATGGCTTGCTTTTAGCCATACACAGCTCTCTTCTTTTTTTATTGTTGGTTACAACTCTCACAAGTCTTCACAAATCTGTAAATGTATTTATCGTAGAACACACCTGTCAATCACATGCACCAATATTTTTGCTCTTACGAAATATTATCATATTGAAAGGCGTATCCGATCCACATGTAAATGCCTGGAAATGATAGGTAAAATCTTTTGCTGTCAAACCTAAATGTTTTCACATTATTTTTTTTACCGAGTGTTCAGAGCCAAAACTTATGCCAAGGACAACAGAATTGGCAGGAACACAAGTCTGCAACTTGGCATCCATCTTGCTTACATGTGGCCAGTCATTTTTCCAATCAGGGTGTGGCTTTGATATGAAACTGAAATACTTGCACATTATAGCACTATTGTAGGGATGTAACGATATCCAAACGTCACAATTTTAATATTACCACTATATGACCACCATACCAGCATATGAACCTCACGATACGATAATTATCACAATACTGTGGGGAGGTAGGCAATATTAAAAAAAAAGCTTACTGTACTGTATAAAACTCATGATATTGTAAAACAAAACAAAACATTGGAAACCCCCCCACAATATTGTGTTTTTGTACACAACAGTGACAAAAATAGGCTTGTCCAGTCATTTTATTTTAATTGACTCGTGACCTCGTCTATAAAAAGCTTATTAGCTGAGGTCATAATTATACATATTGTTCAAATAGTTTAAGGTTTAATTGACCTTAATGCGCATAAACAGCCTGCAATCAATAACAACACTCAATATTGAGGGAGGCACTTACTTGCTAGTGCACACACACATTGTGAATTGAGTCAATTTGTGAAAGGATCTCAAACATGTTCGGTTTCCCTTCATGTGGCCATTAGCATGGTTCTTAAATGTAGATGGGCAAACACATGCCTAATTAAAATTCAACTGCACTAATAAACCAACCACCAGAGGGTGCTGGAACTGCACAAATGGAAAACAACAGGGACTTTTCAAATGATGTGCTGCTTTTTTGACAATATTGTGGAAATTGTAATATTGCAACATCATATCACGATATTGCCGTTATCGTTACATCCCAACTAAATTGATGCTATCATGTCATAGTATCAGTTTTGAAAAGCCATCCCACTAAAACGCAATTGACATAATATAAACCATCAATTAAATGACTAATGATTATTTTACTGATCCCTAAGCTAATGACTCTTCACTTTGTTGAGAAACTCCTGTCAAAAGATGTAAGCTGAAAAAAAGTGATGACTCTCCAATGGTGTCTTTTTCTGAATTTTCAATAAAACATCAAATATAGCGGGGAACTGATGTGACCCATGACAGAAACACATCTGATGGAAGGACTGCCAAGGAAACTCTTATCACGCCATCATCCACTTCCAACTCTCATCATCTCGAGGCACACACTTCTTATCTATGACACACACGCACACGCATACCTTGGCCTCTCTCAGCCTCTGCTTCCACTCTGCTCTCTCCTGGCTGAACCGCTCTAACAGCTCCAGCTTCTCCCTGCTCCAGTTTCTCTCTCCGATCTGAATCTGTCATGACAGAGAGACAAAAAAGAGGATCATTGAGCAACATGCCCTCTAAATAGTCTAATGATACCGTCTATCAGTCTGTCTGTCCACCTGTTTGGTCAAATCCATCACGGCTGCGTAGGACTCAGCGAGAAGGTGCTGGTGCTCCTCACGCTCCCTCTTTAGTGCCACCTTCAGGTCAGGCGGGTCCATTGCGTCGGCAGAGGACAGAGTGGCTGCTTTGGCTGCTTTGGTTTCAAGCTAGGAAAGAAAGAAAAAAATCACAGAATTGTGTTAAAGAGAGAACATTTAAAGATGTGGTAATTCATCCATTTCGCTAATGTCCCGGTAATCATGCAGAAGAATCCAAAACTTTATGGATAATTAATTAGCCCATTTTAAAGTGTCTTTCCCTCTGTGTGCTTTTTAACAGCTCTTTGAAGAATTATTTTTATTCGTCAGCTGTTCTGACACAATTAGACAACAGCGGGGAGTTTGTAAGACCTTCCAACGGCCAATGAAGGCTATGAAGTGTCATTTTATATGACCAATTAAGGCCTTCCATTTGGAAAATCTAATATCAGACTTTTTCAAGATCCACAGACACTGTTAAAATTTTGAACTCTATGAAGTCTATGATGTAAATTGTGCTATAAATTAAACATACGTGAAAAAAAATTCAATGAGCCATGTTGGAAATCAAACAGGAGGTCGGCCATTGTGGTTTGAAGTTACCATTTTGGGCAAATTCCAGGACAGCACTTTAATGAAAATTCCTACTAGCGAAATGAGTCTTAATTGGAAGCGCGTACACTTAGATCAATGAATTCAAACCTAACCAACTATGTCACGACACTTTAGTGTGCAATCATTATATCCAGTTTCACTTAATTGGTCCTAAGATACTACTAATAATATACTACATCTTTGTTTATCTATCAATGCCAGGTACGTATAGTGACAGGCTGCACAATTAAATGTTCGCCCAACTAGATGGCAGAGCTGCTGAAGAAGAACTCGGTGGGTGTGTCTTCAATTCCTGCGCTTTGCGTTCAACTAAACAGGCCTAGATTTCACAATAACATTTGTGATACGAGAGTATCATTTTTTCCGTATATGTACTTTGTGTTACATTTTCATTTGGTGGCGTCCTGTGAGACTTTCCAAATGTAAAATATGTTCCTTGGCTCAAAATAGATTAGGAAACACAAACCTAGACAGATGGGTGACATTCAGTTGCAAACCTTTTTACCTACCTATCTAATGTGGGCAGAGTGTGCCTTCAAAGTTTGGTTATCTTTTTGAGGGTTTGTAATTCCAAATAGCCCACCTGCGTAATGAGGCTTTTAAGTTCGGTCCTTTCCACTTCCCATGATGCCTTGGCCTTCGCAAACTGCTGGGTGAGTTCCTGGGAGCCTTGCTGCTCCTGCCGCAGCTCACCACTCAGGTCCTGCAGCGCCACCTTTAGGTCCGCCAGAGTGCTGCTCACAGTACTCAACTAAAGAGCGAAAAATGAATCCATGTTGAGAGTGTGATTTGGAAATAGGCAAGCAAGTGTTTATGCATGCATGCCACCAACCTTTATTGCTGGGCTAAGTGCTGGTTCGTCACCATCGGTCTTTTTCCCGGTTAAGTGCACGGGACTTGCCAGGTTGTCCTCTTCCAATAAAAGGTAGAGGTCCTTTAGGTTGTTCATCTATGTAACCAAACAAAGAGCAGGATTGCTTACTTCAGCCTTCAATGACATAAAACGCATGGTCTTCATTTTTGGATTTAGATTTATTTTGCCTGCCAATTCAGAAACAATTTCCCTTAAATGTTTCACCTTGAGTATGGCAGTGTAATTCTTCCAACTTTTTAGCTGACACCCCATGTTACAATAGCATACTTAAAAAGTTGTACTTCTTCCCCCGTACCTCCAGGATGTCTTTCCACTCAGTTTCCTTCTTGCATCCCATCCTCCAGTGTTTGAGGAAGCAGCGTAGCTTGAGGCTGAGGAGCAACAGCGCTTGTTTGAGGTGCTGTGACTCTTGTACCAGCAGTGTCCTCTCTTGGCCCCATAACTTGTGCTGCAGCCGAGCCTGCAGGCCTAAACTCTGAAGCTGGAAGTCCCGGCGGAGCAGAGCCTTCTGCTGCTTCTCGTGCAGCTGAGAAATTGGGAGAGTTTGAAAAAGTTACAGTACCTGGGCCAATTTTCATGCTCTTCATGATGATATGAAGGATCTGATTCCGTAACTAGGTGACCTTATTACAATATTAGAACGTGTTTGTTTTGCGGAACAACATCCATGTTGCCGGTGAACAATTTGATTATGGTGATCAGATACATAATTCAGTGAAAACACATCATTGCATGCATATTACAATTATTTGGCCTTGAAGTGCCATTTTACTTTTTCAGAGAATGATTTACCAATGTGCGACTGTGTGACACATGACAGACCTGTGAGAATTTTTGTGTCATTTCTCTCTGAGCCTCCGTCTCCTTCTCCAGCTCCTCTTGAGCGGGAGCATCTGCCTCGCACGGCTTGGCACGGGAATCACTGGGCTGGACAGATTTGGGGGAAAAGCGAGTTTGGATGCGGTTGGTAAGGGAAAAAGGAAAGATGCATGATGAGAGTGGACATGGAAGCAAACAGTATGGCAGGTATGCAATGAAAGGGAATGAATAAAAGAGTGGAGGAAGCGAGAGAACAGTGTGAGGAATGCACAATACAATAACGCAACACACCCTTATAGTCTTCTCACACACTCAAGCAAATTAACTGAACATCTTTACATCTTTTCAGCACATAATGCACTGAAAAAGAAAGAGTCATCTGCTGAATCTGGTGGGGCAGTGCTGCCATTGCCCCTCAGTACTTCCAGTAGTGTGCCTAAGAGTACAATGTACTCAAATTGCTATCAAAAGCCCCTTTCACACTGCCCATCAAACCAGGCTTTGCTGTCCTGTGTGAAAGCAGGGCTGTAAAAAAAAAAAAGTCTGTGCAACTCATTATTTGTGAAAAGGGCCGCTTGGATTTGTGCATCTCTCTCTAATGTGGTAAGATGAATTGATGGCCCATCCCTGCAAGAGACAGTCGACCTCCGAATTTGCTGGTAGCAATAGAGGCGTAACAGAGGTAACTTGGCTAATAAATAACATTCTTAGCATGTGATACATTGATTTAATTTGAGCTAAATATTACATTCATAAATTATGATGGCCTAATGGATGACTAATTAATTATACATCTATTTTCTATAGCGCTTGTTTAAGTGGAGGAGTCCAAGCATCTTGACGCCTTGTTCACAGGCTAGGGAAGGATGAAGCGGAGATTGTGCACTTCCAAATGTAAAGATCCAAATGTAAAGTGCACTATATACTATCTATTATTATTATAAGGTCAACTGATGAAAAACTGTGCATCAGCGCATCTGTGGCAGGGCACAAATGCCGGCGGATCCTGATTCTCGCGCTAGCACAAGCATTGTCTGCCTTTTGTAGATGGACTTACATCATTGGTGAAAATAGAGCTCAAATTCTTAGGGCTGGTCTGTGGATCATTCCAGAAAAGCTGGAAATAGCGCTATTTCATTTAGTGTGACTCAGACCAGCTCTACTGTTATGCCACTGATGTGGAAATTTTGTCCCAAAACAACAAGCGTCCTGTGCTAAATCAGAGTTGTGCTACTTACCAGTCCATCTTGTGTCTCCTCCTCGTCCTCCTCTGCTTGCTCAGTGTGCTTTTTTCTTTTCTTGTCATCGTCCGCATGACCGTTCTCCTCTGTTTCGCCTTTGAACCCTGGCTGCAACTGGTCCCTACAATCAGGCTGCTGCATTCATGCGTGGGCGAGTCAATGAAGAAAGAAATGAAAAACAAGTACACAAACGAAGAAATCATAGAGAACAAAAGGCGAGAGGAGGTGGAAAAGCAAGCCAAAACACAACAATAAAAAAACAAAACAAGGTAACAAATACAAAAATATCGATATACACACACATACAAAAATAATAATTGGTGGCTTTCACATAACAAAAAAAAGGATGTAGAGGAAAAAGATCTTGGTCAGAGAAGAGAAAGAGAGTGTGGAGAAAAAAAAGAAAAGCAAAACAGAGGAAATAATGAAAGGCTGAGGGAAGGACACAGACACAGAGGAGCACACAAGAGGGCAGAAGGAGGGAAAAAGGGAGAGAAAGGACAGAGAGCAAGAGGAGTACGAGTGAAAGGTCAAAGCGAGGGACACGACACGAAGCGTTGGAAGTATGATTGCAAAGGTGGAAAAAGAGATGTGAGGTGTGATAAAGATGGGGGGGGTGAAAAATGGCAGAAAGTGTTGTGGTGCAACAGGAAGGGAAAGGAAGAAAAAAGGAGGGGAGGGGTGTTTGGACTCAGAATTGGCCTCTAATGGAGTCTAAAAATTATTTCACTTAGCTCAAAAATCATATCACAATTGAGTTCAAGAAAAATGGTGAAATAGAAATGTGATGATCTTCTAAAGGGCATTTAACGCAAATTGTGCAGCATGTATTTCTTCCCAACCAAGGTTACTGTATTTTAAAAAGTCTGAAAATACACACATAAATATAAAAACAAAATAACTGTACAGAAGTGGGATGTTTCCATACTGTTTTGCTGTGAAAGGTTGGAAAAAATGTAGTCTACAGCCCATTTCAGTGAAAACTCAATTGGGATATAACTAATATCAACATCCCCTTAATGCAGTGATTTTCAATTTTTTTTTTTGTTAGCCCAAAAAACTGCTGTTCCTCTTCCTTTTTTAGGTAATTTTAAAAACGTATTCAACAACTTTTTGTCTTAAAAATTTGGACTCTTGACATTTAAAAAATATATATTTAAAGTTACTCTTTACATATTTTTAAATCATTAATTCATTTGATGAATATTTTATCTAAAAAAATACAAATGTTAAATATTAATTTCTAGTATTATTATTATTTTTTTGAGATCCACAGGAAGTCACAGGAGAGGGACTAAAAAGCCACATGTGGCTCCAGAGCCGCAGGTTGCAGACCCCCTGACCTTAGACTATAAATTGGATCAGTTGTCTATACGCCACTGCAGAGAAGCTAATCTACTTGCTCACCCCTCTGTAAATGAGAGCGCCACTGCCACCTAGAGTAGCGGATATGCAATTGCACCTCATTCTCGAACAGCAATTTAAAAAAAAAAGAAGGGCCCTCCCACTATTTGAGAAGGATCTTTGATACATTTTACAATGATGCTAATTAATATATCAGTGGCGTTGGGCTGAAACCTCCCATGTCCAAATTTAGTGAATATTTTGTTCCACAAATTAATACGAGTGGTCAGTCCTGATGTGGGTCTGCTATTTTTTTTAAATATAAATTACTCATCAATCTCAAGTGTTAAAAACGGCTTGCTCTCTTGGACGAGGTAATAATGACTCAACTGTTAAGCTGTTTTTTGTATAAAAAAAAAGAAGAGACGTTCTTAGGGATGTAAGGATTCCGCCCCATGCCTGCGATATGTAGCAACATCAATTCATCAGATACAAAAAAGAAAAAAACTCAAATGATATATAGTAAATATATTTTAACCTTACATACTGCACACAAGTAGATTTGAAAAGGATTAGAAGCAGCATGTACAACATATTACTATAGTTACAAGTACGGTATAATAAAATGTACTCCTAATTCATACTATGAAAATAAATATTAAACCAATGGCATGCAACAACAACTAGGCTCCATTTGAGGCCCACAGCAGTGTGTAAAAATTGGGTTAGGAGGTTGATCCAACTGCATGCAGAGGCCACAGAAGGAGGCTTACATTAGCAGCTCAACTCTGACTCATATAACTCTCGCAAAGCTTTTTTAATTTGAATTTTTTAAGGACATTGGTAAATCCAACCCCCCCCCAAAAAAATATATGGATCATTTTTATGGTAATGAGTCAGATTTGAATATGCATTGTAAATTCATTGCAAGAACGATGGGATTGGGGATGGTTAAATCAACCCAGAAAGTAGGACTTAGCAGAGCGCAGGGAAAATAACTGAAACAAAAAAAGCTTCAAAGAAAATAAACAGAATGAAGAAGAATGACGACAATGGGTGAACGTCATTTGTTTTACCTTCTCTTTTGCAGTCTTGAGTGCGTCATGCTCATTTTCAGCGCAGGATGACGAGGTCAAGGAAGATTGACCCTCACCGAGTGAGGATTTACCCAGGTTGTCGACACGCTCCACGAAGACCTGCAGCTGGCTGTGCAGAGCCTGGAGCCTGCTGGTCAGAGCGCCGACCAGAGGCCTGTCAGCCAAGTCAGAAAGCTCAGAGATCTATCGGAGACACAGATGTTCAATGACACTGTTTGTTATGCAAGTCAACGTTAGCCATGTGAGGGAGGAAGGAGGGGGGAGGTGGGGGGCTCTTCCATTCAACTTCTATGTGAAAAAAGTCCAGCTATTTAAAAAAAATAGTAAGTGTAGATCAATAGAACGAATTATACACATAACTGTGCAAAGCTTAAAATGTTGATATTCAAAAGCCATGTATCCATAAAGTCATAGAGAGTCAGTTTTGTTTTGTTTTTTGGCCTTATGGTTCACTGCGGCCATGGTAAAAATTGATGAGATCTCGACACAGCAAGATTTTAGCATACAAAGCACAACAATGCTGGACATCTGGCATTTTTTTTATTACTGTATTGATTTGACTTCAAGACAAGCTTTGTTGTCTTTTCATGTTTTCATGTTGTCATTTCATTACTTAGGTCGTACAATTGTGCATTGAGGATAGGGTGCCAAAAATGGTTTTGGGACCACTCTAAATCTAAAAATGCAACTATTGTTTTTGTGTTATAAATTGTACTGCTTGGAGGAGATTTTTGTGTGTGTTGAATTACTTCAAAGCAAACTTCAGAGGAAAAAAAAGAAAGACATACCTGGCAGTGAGGCTGCACTTTCTCCAAGTCACTCAATTGTGCCCCCTCATTGTTGCAAACGTTGTGATAGATAGACGGCGAGGACGGCAGGCAGTTGGACTCCGGGGCGGTGAGGAGCTGTATTGCCGTGGAAACAAGGCGAGCCTGGTCCCTCATGGCGAGTAAAGCGTCATGGTCCTTCAGCTCAAGGAGGCCAAAGGGTGAAGCTTTTGGCCTGGCAGTTTTGTCCACCTTGCCGTTTTGCTCCGTGCCCTCCTGTGAGGCGTTCTCCACCCCTAAGGGCTCTTTGCGCTGCGGTGAACTGGTGGAAAAAGGTGGAAAGACTGTTAAAAAATCAGTCATAGCTAATAATAACTTTTATTTTATGAATGAGTGAGCAAAAGGTGCAACGGGTTACTACTGCTAATATTTAACTCAATCACTCCCAGCCATTTTCACTGAAGCAACCCCCTTTTGCTTCCGGCTGTTTTACTGGATTTTGACTGATTTTGCAAGGCCCACAGAATATTATGTTCTATTGATTAAAATAAATAAAATAAATTGAACTAACCAAAAGAAAGATTAGAGTCTCTTCTTTCATCAGGAAAAAAGTACATTTGTATATGTTTTGCAGCAATTAGCATTATAATATAGCTAAGTTTAATCAATATTCACATTCCTGGTCAAAACACAGGGAAAAAGAGCTTGTTGCAACATGACCCTGGCGGATTTTTTTTTTTATAACTACCATTACTATAAGCCACCTCTTCATGTCAGAAGCTGCATCAAAGCCTTCTGGATGCTCTTGCATTAAAAAAAAACGTATAAATATGTTTTTGGGAGTGAAGGACAAAGCATTAAAAACGTATTTACACGTTTTTGGGTTTGAATGAGTTAATATAATCAAAACTCAAAGATTAAAGTACAAGTCATTTTGACAGTACCTGGTAGGGAGACACTCAGCCGAATCTCCAGCCTCTTCGTCCGTCTCCAGAGCCACTCGTAAAGATGATGAGGAGGCCGGAACCTGGTAGGAAGCCAGGTCACACCGCTGCAAGTTGGACAGGAGCACTCGGTTCTCATACTGCAGCTTTTTCACTTTCCCGCCTAGCTCTCCGATCTGAAGGCGCGCTACTCGAAGTTCTTCCTCATGGGGGGACGCATCCGGGCTAATGAGCACGGCTCCCTCCTGCGCGGAGTGAAGCGATCCATCATGAAGCAGCCTTTCCGTCAGCGACGTCACCGAACCGGAGGCGAGGGGCGCCGTCGGCGGCGGCAGCTCGGATTTATAGCGGTTGATTTCATTCATCAGGAGCTTGTTCTGCTCTTCCATCTCCATCAGAGACCTCCTCAGGAGCTCCGCTTCCTCCTCCACAAACTGGAGGTGTCTCTGAAGCTCCATGACGTTTTCAGATGAAGCGCTTACCCCGACGACTGGTCCTGTACTCGGACCACCTCCAACGCCACTAAGTTCTTGAGGACCATTTTAAGAAGAACAGGGGTGATGTTACGCATAAAAATATAAACATAAATTGGGATAAAGCACTACCTTGTGGCCCTTTCATATCGTCCATTTCAGCTCTGAGACCTCTGTTCTCCACCTCCAGCTCGACAATTCGCCGACTCAGCAGGTTGGCCTCCTCTTCTACAAGCTTCAGGTGAACTCTGACCTCTGCCTCACGGGTGTGGGGTGAGTCGGCAACCTGACCGGAGTCAAATAAAATGTGCTCATTTTGAAGGATTATTTTGTACAAATAAGAGTAACACGAAAAGCTCAACAATGAATACCTCCTCTACCGTGATGGAGGCATCTACGTCCCCGTAAAGAGACCTGTATTTGGCCAGCTCCTCCTTCATGGCCTCGCTGTCCTTCACCAGTTTGGTCAGCTTCTTGCACATCAGGACCGATTCCTCTTTGGCAAAGTGGAGCTGACACTTCAGGTCTGAGCTGTCCTCCTGCGGTGATGGAATAAAAGACAAGCATACAACGACACAGTGAGCACTCAGTCCCAAACACTTGGCAAGATTCCTATACCAAAAGTCTGTTATTTGCTCCCAAAAACGTATAAATACGTTCTAGTTTAAATGTTTTAAGTGTCCCAAAGACGTATTTTTTATGCTAGAGCATACAGAAGGCTTTGATGCAGCCTCTCAACTGCAAAGAACGGTTGAAGAAATGGTAGTTATTACACAAACGGCCAGCAGGTGGCAGAGCAAAAGAGATCAACCAGGGCCATGTTGAAAAAAAGCTAATTTACTCACAGTTCTAAATAGATTCGTGAATAATTATGAGACTTAGCTATATTATAATGCTAATTGCTGCAAAACGGAAACAGATAGAAATATATTTTTTTCCTGATGAAAGAAGAGACTCTAATTTTACTTTTGGTAGGTTTAATGCTTTTATAGCAATAGAACACAATATTCTGTGGGCCTTGCAAAATCTGTCAAAATCCAGTCAGCCAGGAGTGAAGGGGATTGCTTCAGTGAAAATGGCTGGGAATGAATGAGATAAGTAAGGTGACTTTAACATCACCGTGCTAAAATTGCATTCTTTTCAAAACCTGCAGTTCGACAAAGAGTTCATTTGAAGGTAATTCATAGGAAATTATGGTTTTGTAGCTGAAGCATATTTGCACGGCAGTTCATTGAACATTTTTAGCTGTGCTTGAATATGTTTTCATGGCAGGTTATGCATGGAAGAAAGAAAATAAATAAATTGCACAGACCCCTGTCAAGCAGCACCGAGCAATCTTAATTCACACTAAATCAGATCCAACTGACATCACATTTACGTAATTAATCATTAAGATGCATTTCATTTGAGATGTATTTTTTTTAAGGAGCTTTGATTAGGATTGTGATGTCAGTCCTATTCCAAATGTAAGTCAACCAAAAGGAGCTTTGAGTTACCAACGTGGATAAACATTTTCATATGAGTGGATACTGACCCGAGGTAAACCGGTTCAACCACACCTCCCTGGCAACTGAGTGGGTGTATTTGCGTTACAGCTTGGGAAGTGTTTCCAAACACATAAAGTGAGATGTGGGGCAGCACATTCACGACCATTTATGGCATGTGCTTTGGACAGGAAGCCCATGAGAGGATCAGCTCCTTCTTGTCTTGACATGTAAAGTCTGTATCTCAGTTAAATGCCGGTTTTATCTTTGCAATACAAACAATGTAAAACAATGAGTGGGACAAACATGTCAATCAAGAGCTACAAAGAAAGATGAAGGGCAGGAAATTGGCAGTGATGAGGTAAAAACAATAACGAATACAGGAGCCATGGATTTATCTGTGTACGTTGGTATTGGTTTGGGCAGAGTGAGACACTTGAAGGACAAAATGTGCACACTTATGCATACAGAAATTGTCCGCTCCGGTGTGTTGTAGGCCTAAATATAGTGCAAAACAAGAGCACAATGATTCCTATACTCCAAAACGCACTCATCCACTCTATCTCATATTATCTTAATTGCAATGATTTAAATGATACATGAACACTGTATACAAAATATACCACACTGTATTTGTGAACCTCTTCTCACAAGAGTTTTGCACTGTTTTAGTAGCAGTTTTTGGGGATAAATAATATGATTAGAATGGAAATGTAATCCTGATTTGTTTTGAAATGAAGGCAAAATGGCACATTTGCAGTACAGCTTGTCCACCATATTTTGTGGAGTGCATCACTCCAAGCGTTTTTGCATGTGAACTTAATTGCAGCGGCCTGTGCTATTTTCATACACATGCTGCTGGGAAATAGTCCATTTGAAATATGATGCGGTATTTAACTTTTTTGTATGATGTCATTCTAACTTCTTGTTCAATTACTTTTCCAACAATTGCATGCCATATTTTCCTTTTATTACAAAGTGATTATATTCCACAGTGTTCAATTTTAGGACCACTTCTCTTTCTTCTATGTGTAGATAACATACAAGGTGGTACATCAGATTACTCACAGTATCATATGTATGCTGACGATACAGTTTTGCAGTCATTTGCTCTCCCTTGACGCTGCTGTTTCAAATTTAGAGTCTGATTTTGTTTCCTACCTGCATGTTATTTATTACTTTATACAGTATAAAGATTATTAAAGATGACTTTTGGGACTTTTTTTCCAGGCTAATATCAGTATGAGTACTCAACTCTTGAAGTCACCAATACGACTATTGATACATAAAATTTGGCCAAAACCCCCCAATGACAAATAATTTTAAAGAAAAACCTGATACTGTATATACGGTATCCCAATATAGATATTTTCCTTAAAATAACATGGGGAAAAAAAGCCACAATACCAGTACTGGCTGTTGCGAGTACCGATACATTGAAATACTGTAATGCCCTATATCGGCTCGATACCGATACGTAATCTCTAAATATTATTGATTGCTAGAAAAACCAAAGCAATGGTATTTGATCCACCTAAGTCAACTACCTCTAACTTCTCTATTTACTCATATTGGGTTTGTTAAGACATACAAACATCTTGGCATCTGGCTGGACAACAATCCAGATTTTATATATCATGTCAGTGCATTAGTCAAGAACCTCAAGTTCACAGTTGGTTTCTTTTTATCGGCTAAAATTGATGCTTTTCTTCTTCTTCTTCTGTGGTTATGAGCCTTTTTCTGTCACAAATGGATTATGATGACATAGCTAATACATTTTCTTGTTCCACTGCCCCAGCTAAACTCGACCCACTCTGTCATGCAGCTCTAATTTATTACAAACTCAGCATGTAGGACACCTCACTGGCTCACTGTAATCTTTCCTACTTATTTGGTTGGTCATCACTTGCCAAACGCAAGCTGCAGCACTGGTATACTTTTTTGCATAAGCCAATTCCTAATAAATGTGCCACGTTATATCTTCTCCAATTTCGTGATTGAAAATTTCACAAATCTCAGATCCAGTAGCGTGTGTTTTAAAGTGCCATCCATGCGGACTGAGGCCAGGAAGAGAAATTATTTATTTATTTATTTTTTTTAAACTTTTGGTCCTTTGTCCTGGAAAGACTTTCAGAGTTGACTCATCGTCTTGGCCGGCCCACCCTTGAAAGTGAGACCTCAGTCACACTGGGTTTTACTTTCTGGTTAAGTAAAGGCTTTTTTTGATTGATTGATTGACATTCAATGCCAATAAATCAGCCTGTCTTTCTGCACCATTTATTTTATTGAGTGCGTTACCTGTGGGGCGAGCTTCTTGTCAGGTTTGTTGTTGGGTCGCGCTGCTCTTTTCTTCTGGGAGTTCTGAAAGTGAGAGTGGAAAAGTTATATTCATACTACTCATCATTATGTTTATGCACATGATCAGCAATGCACTTTGCACTCATTCTTTTCATTGATGACGTTTAACTATATAATGAATAAAATACTATTCCACTCCAGTCCTGTAGGTGGTGGTAATGCACAACACAGAACAGGGTGCTTTTGTCCCAGCAGCCCATTCTGATTCACTCTCCCACTTGACCCCAATGCATGCAGACGCTAACTAACCAATCAAACAACATAGCTGATCAAATAGAATTATATTTTACTAGATAACTGACAAATATTGATTTTAAACTTTGAAAATATATATATGTTTAAAACTGTTACTTCATTCATGTAATGAAGCATACAGCCACGAAAACAGTAACACACACACATACCCACACACAGAGCAGGCCTTTAGTTGTACAGTCGTCATTGCTGTGCACATAATCATCACCATGGCGGTGCTTATCACCAGGGCAACACTGTTAGGAGCAATAACATGACACAATACTGGCAGGAGGAACCACAGCTGTATTGCAGTTCTATCTCCCTCTGGATCATTGATTCAACACAGTTTGAAGTAGCGATAGAAGATGAAAACCAAACAAAAAATCTATTTCAAAGCCAGCTGATGAAATCTTACAAATACTGCTTCACGTTGCTAATGAACTACTCTTGTCACAGACACCAGCCTGTTCATCCAAGTGTCTGCTCAGCATATTACACACTCATAAATCATCATCCTGTATTCACTTCAGCAGCGCACACACACGCAACACACACACTGCCGAGTAAGCTTATCACGGCTCTCTTGTGTTTCCATGGAAACAAGCTACTCTGCAGTGGACAACAACAAAAGAGGAAAATGGTGGGAGGGACGGAAGGGGAGGATAGAAAAATAAAAATAAATAAAAATAATAGAGGTGTTTTTTCCAACCCTGTGTTTTCCCAAACGATTTGCTTCAAGTAAATGTTAGAGGAGTGTAACTTTTACATCGTCAGCATTTAAAGCATTGCCTTGTTTTTTGTTTTCTTTTCCACAGGTTTGATTAGCTCCTCGCTTCCCTCTTTTCTGCTCATTCTCTGCCCATCCCGAAGGTTCAATTCTCCTTAACCCTTCATCACTCTTTTGGCAACATGCTGACCTTTTCATTTTTTGCATCACACTGTTCTTCCCTTCCAATACGTTCTCAAAATTCCTGTTACCCCTTGTGCCCCCAAACCCACTTGACGCTATATTTATCACAATGCGGACAGTCTATGGCTCTTAAATGGCTCATCAATAAGCCTGCCTGTTAATGGGATCATCGATTCTGGCTAGAAGTTGAACTTGATCAGGCTTTCGGCTGAGTAGCGTTAGGGCACAATACTTGACACAAGACTGGCATCACGGAGTCTTACTCGTCCAGTTCTTGACTTTCAAACAACAAGGCCGGTTGGCTCATCTCTTTGAGTCTGTGCAACACATAAGAAAGTCAATTAAATGAATATAAATGATACTCACTGTGAATTTAAGTGGCTGCAAGGCTACGTGATTGTATAGCAGTGGAAACACTTGAAAATGAAATTATAATGCACATGAATGGATTATGCAATATGCTCTACTGTACAAAGTTACAGTACATGTATATTTAGAACATCTTCAAAGGATGTGCAAATCGTGCAATATTTATGTGCCGGGCAATTGGTGCAGCAGCAGAGACTACTGCATATGTATGTCCATATCAAGCTTAATATTTTTTTATGGAGAATTTAATTGAAGTGAGTCTATCAGTTAAATAATTCATCAGGATGCTTTAAGGGACCAGATGCATTTGAATTGTATATGGAATATTCTATGGAACACGTTTTACTATAAAAATTACATGAAGATCTTTATACTTGCTATATTTTAATGCACCTTTTCCTTCATCTTTTACTCAGGTACATAATATATTTAGTTTGTGGAGTTCTCATTTTTGCAAATTACGGTTTTCCGGCCTTTTCTCATTCCATTCAAGACCATTTTCAGTTTTGTGTGCTGATCTTCAAATTTTATCTAAGGATGAATTAATTATTAATTATTCATCACGTATAGCAACACATATGCAGTAGGTGATGACCCCATGCTGGTTCTCACATTGCCTTCAGGTCTACAGTTACTCTTTAAGTGATGAAGACAGCTTGATTTACATGAAATATGATAAAATTTTACTTTTTTTAAATTTCCCAGCAGTGCCTGGTGGTTTATTGTGCTATTTGGTCATATGTCATCACAGTACTGTTTATGGTCTGTTTATGGTTGTGAGTATCCCACTGGACCACCAGTAGTCATGTGGATGACTGAGCAGAAATGTTGCTGCTGTTGAGAGATGTTTTATTTTGGTCGTTCACTTAGCAGTATAGAAAATAGGTAGTGACTTCATTGTGAAATAGATAGAGACTTCAGGATGATTTGATATGGTGATATGTCTCTCTCTCTCTCTCTCTGAGTGCAATGAAAAGATCAAATGGGACAGAGGAAAATAAGGAGTGTAAGTTTGTACCAAGACTGTGTGGATTTATGTCAGGCAAATTTATGCAAAGTGTCGCACCTCGTCTCTGTGCAGTCTGAAGAGCTCGTCTCACAACATGTTGCATAACTAATTGTGTCACCATGTGCGTTTTTTGTGTCTGTACGCAAATGGAAGCCCACACAGAGAAAGGCAGGGGCGATGAGAGAGGCAAAGAACTTAATTTGCACCAGGGCGGCTAACAAAGGGCAACGAATGCTTGATTCGTTTCATTAACGAGAGCAGACAAACAAAACATAATTTTGTTCCCTTATTGCTTCATATTTTTAGGCTTAACAAACTAAACTCATCTACATTGTAATTACATTTTCTCCATTTAAATAGCTGTTTATACAACAAGGGAAGCAGTATATATAATTTTTATGTCATTTTTATATTATATTTATACTTACCACAATAGTTATTGCACTTATAGCTAATGTTTTTTTTCTTCCAGATATTTAAGCATTTCCATGCAGCCATCTTCAAGATTAGCGCCTTACATCTGGTCAATGGGATATTTTGCCAGTATATACTGATATTCAAAATGACTATTGCACCTTATCATGTGATGTTAAGAAGTTGTTTGGTGATAACATTTTAAGTTATAATAGCATGCTACAGCAAAACAATGTTATTTCTTCATTTAACAAGCAAACTCAATTTAAGTTCATTTTTACAATTTAAAAAGCACAATTGTAAGCACTTTTCAAGACTTGACTTTAAAGCACCAGCGGGTTAGCCTGGAAATCCACTCACTCGCGGCTTTGCCGGAGAGTGAGTCTGGTCAACCGCCCTATCAGTGGCATTTCTGAGGCGGGGGAAATCTGAGCTAACAGACAGTGGACTGAACCAATGAGCGAAGAGCGGATGTGACGTCAGAAACAGACTCGTTGAAGTCTTTTATTTATTTATTTATTGCGGAGACGGAGTAAAAATTCAATATGGTTACGAGCTGAAGAGAGACAGTAGTGAATGCCGTTGCGGGGAAAACTTGATGACTGAAGAACGACGTTGCTCACGAAGACGACGTCACGCAAATAGACGAATTTGATTGGGCCGTCCTGTTTTCGGACGGAGCCGAATCGCTTTCCATGGCCGACTGTCCAGACCCACAAAAAGAAAGTGGGTGTGGTTTGCTAGGCTACTTGCGGCTAGCCTGTCAGTAACATTAGCATGTTGCATTGCCTGCATGCAAATTCAGTGTTAAGCATGATATCTGTTGCAACAGCAGCCCTTTTAATTACAAATCCTGTTTGCTCTGCTTATTAGTGAGCGTGCATGCCGCTTAAACACAGTTGGAAGCAACCCGCTAGTGCTGAAGTGGGAAATTAACAGTTTTTTTTCTTTCCTTTTTTCTTTTTCTTTTCTTTTTTAACTGTCAACAAAGTCTGGTTGTCTCCCGCGACATTGTAATTCCTACAGATGCAGTTCAAAGCCAAAAGAGAAAATGTAAGGTCTATATAACAGCATTGTATTATAGCAATCTCCAGTCCCCAGATATTATGCAGATATACCCATTGGCCCGCTTGGCATCCTGTACTGTAAGGATTAGTATTCTGTTAGTGACCACCTTGTTCATTTTCACAGTGCGACGTGGATGCCAAAAATAGCATTTGTAACTGCCTTGACTCACTAGGATAAGTAAAGAACAAAAACAAACAAACAAACGACAACAAAATCTTCACTCAGTATGTTAGACTATGATTCTGCATTAATCCTAAAATTCATATTCATGCTCAACATGTACATGTACTGAGACAAATTCTAAAGGGAATGAGAGGAGCCGCTTTCGTTGGCTGGGAAGTTAGGACAGTCTGTGGTCTGATGAGACAAAGATTGAACTCTTTGGCATGACTGCCAAGCGTCATTTTTGAAGGAAAGGAAGCTCTGCTCATCACCTGACCAATACCATCTTTACAGTGAAGCGTGATGGTGGCAGCATCATGCTGTGCGGATGTTTTTCAGTCATAGAAACTGGGAAACTAATCTAGATTGAAGGATAGATGAATGCAGCAATGTACAGAGACATCCTGGGTGAAAACCTGCTCCAGAATGCTCAGGACCTCAGACGAAGGTTTACTTTCCAACAGGAGTACAATCCTAAGCACACAGCCAAGATAACAAAGCAGTAGCTTCAGGGCAACTCTGTGAATGTCCTTGAGTGGCCCAGCCGGCGCCCAGTAATTGTTTATGTTTTGAATTTGCACACACACAAAAAAATGTCACATTTTCATTCTGAGATGTTGTGTGTGTAGAATTCAGAAGGGAAAAAATATATATATTTCAATTTGGGATGACTCTGTAAAATAAATTGTGGAAAAGGTGAATATACGGAACTGTACCTATTTACCATACTGTAAATGTTGGGATGAAATAACACAATGATTAGCCTGCCTCCACATCTCTTAAGTGTGGCAATTACCATAGCATTAGCACACTACACACATTTGCATGCATGCCACACATGGTATGCAGTGTGTACGCTTGCACACATGTTCAAGAGCGTCACTACTATGCTCAGTGTTCCTTCTCTCTTTCCACCACCAATACTTATCACTTGTCTTTTTTATCTTGTTCTTTCACAACAAGAACAAGCACATAAATGAATAAAAAGACACAAACAAGAGTCTTCAGAGAGCGAGACGGAACAAAGGATGCAAGGTGAGGAAGAGGGGGACAAAAATAAGGATGAGGAGGGAGTAGTTGCAGTTCTTTGTTAGCATCTCTCGGTTCACTTTCAACCCCTTCTATTAGAGACAAGCTTTTGTGTGCCTGTGTGTTTGTGTGTGTGCCTCCAAACACTTCTTAATAAAGCACCATGTCAGTGACCTTGCACAAATGAACAGTCATTTCTACAATACTGACGTTGCATATTGATTGGAATTCTCTCTATGCCTTCCATAAATTGTCTCTTATTATGCAAAGTATTTATGTGAATGTTTTCTCGTGAGTGAACCCCACTATACGCCTACAATGCCAACAGAACTGTTTGCAACAAAGGACTGGTAATGAGGAGTCAGTATGCAGTATGCCCCACCTTTCTTCTTTCCACCTCAGGGTCCTATTGCTCCTTCATGTTCACTGCAGGGAAGATAGTCCACAAAACCAAAAAATTTTAATTGGTCTGCTTGTTTTGGCAGAGGGTTACACAAAGGGTCTCAGTGTTCTAATGACTTTGCATTTAGGCAAGGCAGTTTATTTATTTAATCAAACATTGGTCTAGATATAAGTTTCATTGCTAAGAGAAAGAAGGATTTTTTTTTTCTTATGAATGGTAAATGGACTGAACTTTACACCAGTGATCTTACTCCAGTCCGGGTGCTACTCAAAGATTCGTCTGCATCATGTTGTCAACAATCAAGTGAAAGTAAAGCCCATTAGGGAAAAAAATATAGCTGAAATGTAAACCTAAGCCCTGTGAATTCACAATATTGAGAATTTGAGATAATATACTTCGAATGGTCAATGCAAACAGTGACGTTCGCTCTCATTACTCCATAGAGGGAGCCAAGCGTAAAACATGCACCGAATAACAGCGGGGGGAAAATAACAAAAGTTATCAATAAACATGGCAGCGTAAGATGGCTTCCCTCCGGCTTGAGCCGCAAGGGTCCAATTGACAGTCCAGTCATATATAAGTCCATGGCTACAAGCCTACAACACACAGCTTTTACTTAGATTCTATCCGCATCTGTTGGATTTGGTGGATCACTGTCCCATGTGGCCTCCTGTAGCTGGCAAAAGGGGAAAATATATTATTTGGTCGACTCAACACCTGTGTCAAGATTTCCACTATGAACAATGTAACTAAGTAAGCAAGTAAGTAATAATCAAACTACAAAATAGCCATTACCTCTCACCTCACGGATGTAATAGATAGATATAATTCATTCAGATTTAATACTTCACTCTTTAAACTACCCGTACATGATAACGTGTTTATTCAGTACCTTTTTTCCTTTTATATATTTTCTGCTGCACAATATATACATAATGTTAGGAATGAGATCGAGGAAATGAAATAGAATGAAAGAGTAAATCGGAAGTGTGAAACAGCATCCATTTAAACCCCCAGCAGCCATGCACCAAATACGTTGCCACGGTGACAGCATCAGAAGCCTGTCACCAAGCCACCCAACGGCAGCATATTAATGAAAGTACAAAAAGGAAGCGGTAATGAGATGGGAGAAGGCCATGGAAAGGATGCATGCAGGGTCAAATGGGCGTGATGAGGAAGGAGGTCAGTTAGGCTACAGCTTGTTGTGCTCTATAGAAAACGTGTTATTGATAACTTAAGTGCTATATAAATAAAGTTGAGTTGAGTAAAGATAACCAAGCCCTCATTAACTCATTCACTGCCATTGACGGCTATAGACGTCAAAAATTCATTTGAACTATTTCTATTAGTTTCACATTTGTTTCCACTTTTGTTAACAAGAGTATAAAAAACCTAGTAAAATGTATTGTATGTTTTATTATTATTATTTAAACTCAAGATTAATCCATTTTTAAAATTTGTTCTGTATGTACAATACATTTTTTCTTAGGTTTTCATACTCTTGTTAACAAAAGTGGAAAAAAATGTGAAACTAATAGAAATAGTTCAAATGAATTTTTTACGTCCATAGCCGTCAATGGCAGTGAATGAGTTAAGTACATAGGTACATAACTTGGGAAGGATGTCCTTTTATGGGTGGACAACATTTCAAGTTTATCTATACCTGCCAAATAAGTAGTACATAAAAAACTAAAACCACCCTATTATAACATAACACTTTCAAATTATGGCAAAATCCAATATTTTCACAGTAATTTTGGTTGTAGTGATTCCCATGGTGCTGGGAAATTTTCCACATGCAAAGATAATAGCACTTGAGCTTTTATATGGTTTCCTATTAAACTCTCGTGGGAAATAAAACATTGTTTTGAAATGCTCTCCATCATCCTCCGCCCCCACTCTCATTATGGCAGATGCATGAGCTGCCAACAAACCATATGTGAGGGAGGACATCAGCACACAACAAAAGCCTTTCCAAAAACATACAATCTCCATCTGCTCAATGTAGATGCATGCACTTGTCACATCAATAAACAGTGCCTCTGCTGGTTGCAGTAAAGTTGTGCACTCCGTTTTGCGTCAGTTGTTTCAGATACATCCAATTAATAATCAATTTCTCACAATCAATGAGTCCTTACAGATGAATTATAATGCTCATCCTACAAGAAACTGCACAGCCTTGGAAATTGCGGGGAAAAAATAAAAATTCTGCTCATATTATGAAACTAGAGTATGAATTGTTGCTCCTGTGTTCAACTGTAAGTTGTTGCCTGAAATAAATGAAAATGAAATGAAATTGGGTATAATGAAACATGTTTATCAACTTGTCACTAATAAAATGATCATGAGTATGCCAATATGGCCCCTAATGGCGTTCACTAGCACTCTATAGGTAAAGACATCAGAGCCATCTGATTGGACGCTGAGGAAGCCTTAAGAATTTTATCCCACATTATGATGAGAGGCAATGGCTCACTTTTTGCTCTAGTTTGCTAACAGCAATGTCGTCTTGCGTGATTGTTTGCATTCATTCAATTAGTCCATGACATGGCAATTTAAAAAGTGCTCTATCACACGATAAGATGTTGCTTCTGTCTGACGTTATGACGTGGGAGCAGAACAAAGGGCGGCTCTGACGGAGCTGACAGACCACTGGCAACCTTTGGGCGAGGGTTTGATCTGTTTACAAAATAGATCAAACACTGCATAAGCAGGCTCACGTAATACGTGCGCCTCAGAGGGTCCTTCAGCAGCTTTATAGGAAACAATGGGAAGGTCTTGCTGTTCCTTCCTAGACTAATTAAGCTGAAGCGGCAGGATTAATAGCGAGCATCCAGCTGTTTTTCTACAGGGCCTACATTATAAATCGTAGCATAATTTCCTGCAATAGACAATGCAAGATGTGCTCTGGAAGGTTTATTCCAGCTATCAAGACAAATATGGAGGAAAAATAGGCCAGCCCCCCTGCCTTGGCATTTCTGAGACTGGAGACTTAATTTTGACAAATGCTGCCACCACCAAAGATCAACATCAGCCAGTTTTGTTTACTCTATGTGATTACCTGGTCTCAGCTAATATACATGTCAAACAGTCTGTATTAGATAAATAGTGGGAGTCACTGAATAATTCACATTTGAATATTATTATGACACTTTGTCATCAATATCAACTGTATCACAGTACAATGTGATAATCGATATAAAGTAATGAGTCGTAGCTCTGAAGCTGGGAGCTGCTTCAAACGTGTTAAAGTTTCAGTTGTTTGAAGGTTTATAAATACCATAAAATTGCTGCTAATTGTTGCTAGCCCATCTATGGTGTTTCACATTATATGTTAGCATAAAGCTACTGTAGCAGACTTTTGTTATTGTATGGTTTCACTTAACATTTGGGTGTTTATATATACAATGTTGAATTTTTTGTTTTAGTACGCAGTTTAGAGAGTTGTATTGTATCATGGATTTGACTTTTGTTCAGGTGGTGCCCCTCCACACTTGCTTGTTATTGTGTGGGGCCCGGGAAGCATTCAACATACAAATGTTTATTTTACAGGAGTGACAAATAGCAAACAGCTTGAAACAAGCACACTTTGTCCATTTTTTTGTTTGCTATCTTGGAAATTATGCAGAAGCACGAGTGCTAAAAATTTGGTATCAATGCATTTTACCCAGTACAGTATCACGTTACTTTTGGTGTACCAGTCTACCATGCAAACTTGTAGTAGGAATGATCTATTTTTTTGCAGTGGAAAAAATAAATGGACGCTGGTGCAGACATTTGCAGTATATATATCTAACTCTGATGTAGTGCTACTGCACCGTGACAGATAATGTGATACTCCACAATGTCCTGACTCCTGAGTACTTTTATTAGCGTGAATCTATCTGCCTTAATTTTTTCCTGAACTGTCTTTGTCTTTGTATGGCTACCACTGCCCCAGGTTGCCAAGGAAACAGCACAGTAAGTCCGAGTAGCCTTACTTTGTTGCTCAACAGTGGTTGGCATTTGTCTTACTTTCTTTCTTCAAGTTTATTTCACATTTCACAACAAATCCAGAGTCTAATTGGTTATTTGAGAGTTGTTTTAGAACTGAATGAAAATGAAAAAGTAATGAAGTCCACTGTTATTTAAAATGACATCCAAATTGGGAATGAAAGCAAAGGATGCACACACGACCTAGTTACAGTCAGACTGCAGCCCAAATGCAGAGTCAAAATAACACAGAAGCTGGCCTGCAACCACACACAATTCAGCACAGGCACATGTGTGCATAAATCAACTTAATGTGCTTTAAACCGGTCAGAGTATTGACATGTTGTCTGACTGTGAAAGCGGGAGATGTAAAACATCCCTGATTAAATACAAAAAACACTAACAAACGCTATGCGGCTGTTTATGGCTGCAGTTTCTTGGAGGACAATAACACACACAGAAAATTAGTTTTTTTGCAACCCGACGAAAATAAATAATTGTTGAAAACCCAACAACAATTCTAATAATGCATCATAAAGAAATTAGATATACATGGTCTGCTGCAAAACACAATGCATCTCACCTGACAGCTTCCAAAAACAATAGTAAGCCCAATTAAGAGTGCCGCATGCATGTCTACTTGGTAGGGAAGTTGGGGAATAATGCTATCAGCGTTTGACTACAAATGACAAAATACATACAAAGTCGAAGTAGAAGAAGGAGTTACATTTGGGCAGACATCAAATATAAAAAATAAGCAAACAAAAAAGTATAGAAGCAAGAAATGTCAATGAGAATGGATTTTGGGCCGATCACAGATCAGCAAGTTAAAAAACAAAATAAAAAACAAAACGATAACTGATCCCCAATCCGATCAGAAGATGGAGCAATATAGCTATTTACGCTGTGGAACCTCATATTATTAAAGTAATAACAAGAGGAAAATCTTATTGATGTGTTTTTTGTATTGTCTATTACTTTTCTAATTCATCTATTCTATTAATTTTCTAATTCATCGGTTGACAACAAAAGGAATCAGGGAAACTTGTCTAATGTCACGCTGTCATTTAAAAGATGAATTCATCTGTTAAGTAAATTTCCTTCACATTTTTTTCCCAATCACTTTTAACAATTTTTGATTGCCTCTGTCATCATCCTCTGTCCATCTAAAAAAAAAAAAAAAGTTACTCTGAGTGGGAAAATCCTAGTTCGTCTCACTATTAATAATGTGATCTCACTGGAATTGACCTGTGGTCATGGTTCAGTAGTGACCTCTACCAGCATGCGAAAGGAGATAAATCTCTTTTACTGCAGGTTTACAGAGTCATCCACTCAAGTGAGCACATTTGCAACATACCACACACACACACACACACACACACACACCATCACTGTACAGTATACTGTAAATGGCAATTGTGCAAACAATAACCTTTTTAAAGGACATTGAACTGCTGGAATACATTTCAATCAATGTTCCTGCTCCTGCAATACAATTTTTTAACAAAATCAAGACAGTCAATGAAACATTTTACTTGACTTTCAAAAAACAAATTGCATTGTGTCAAATTCGACCTTTTTTAGATGTTGTGCTTTGTGCTCTATTTTAGATTTTCTGCTGAGTACTGTCGAAGCCCAACAGAAAAAAATTCCACATACAGAAATGTTCCAGTTAACGGGTACATTCGTTCTTCCTCCTGATCCAATCAGAGTGGACTGTCGACCACTCAGCATCTTTCATATAATCTGCTCATCCGTGAGAGGAGAGTTAGAGTGCGGAAATAGAGGACGAGGGGCATGGAGAGAACAGTGCTTTTCTTTCAGTTTTTTTCCCCCTGTTACATAATTGAATGATTAGAAAACAAATGGAAGTGTATAAAGTGGATAGAAAGACACATTAAGGCCATAGATAGATTGTTCATCCAACAGACTATGTGGAAAATGTGAAATAAAAAAAAGTTTAGGGACAACTTTGGGACCTTAAAAATAGGGCTCCAGGGCTGAATAATTGAAGACAGGCGTATCGATAAGCTTCACCCTTAACCGTTCCGTTAACAGTCCTGGAGAAATTACTCAAATTCATTTTCGATTTATTTAGGCTACATGAATGTTATTTTGCACCTTGTACCTCTGTGATATCGTTTCTAACCAGCAATAAAACTAATATATTCACCTAAGAAGCATTTTTATGATCGGAGGTGAACCATCTCGCCCCACTCTCCAGCATCATAAACGAGAAAATGAGCTAGTCATGCCCTACACGGCTGTGTAGAGCTGTGCATCATATTACCATATGATTCATAGTACTATATAAAAACAACCACTCGTGCCATAACTCTATAGTTTTTAAACTGTTATTTTGATGTATGTGTTTGGTATCGGTGTAACAGTGGTGCACGTTTCATCTGGATTCATGTCACCAACATTTTGTGGGTTTCACTTTGACCATCCCACTAATTAACATTTTCGTTTTGGGTGAAAAATAGCCGATGGAGAAAGACATCGCAACTACGACATCAATCCCACCTTCTAAACAATCACACAAAAAAAGATAAATAGGATGTATTTAAATGAGAAATTATGCATGGTGAACCCCACAAACGACTGTGCTGTCTTCACTGTTATTAAGTCCTGCCTTACACTGAGCCTTTGATACAAATATAAACCAGTATGTAAAGAACATCAAGCGCATTATACTGAAAAGTACGTTCATGATACTATTAAGACAATTAAAATCAATAAATTAAAATCTGATTAACTTCCTACCAAAGCAGTGTAAGAAATCATTTAACAGTCTAGCGCAGTTCCCCTGCCAGCAGCTGTGGGACATCACACTGCAAGGTAACCATAGCAACAAACATGACACCGCCAGTGTACATGTAGCCGCCTTAGTAACTGGGCAGCTGCCAGACTAGCATTAGCCGGAGGTGCCAGCTCCTCATTTTCCACGTCTCCACTCTTCCCGAAAAGAGACGGGCGCACAATGATGATGTCACACAGCAGTGAGGGTAGGAGATGGCAGCAACATAAAGGAGGGGGAGGGGTGAATGGAGAGCTGGGGAAAGAAGACGAGAGCAAGTGAGGGAGAACGAGGAGGGGGATCGGAAACAAAAGATGAATGCAAGGAACTGAGGGAGTAAAATGATTGCAGTGTAGACTAGACAGTATATTTAATACTCAATAGCATATTATATAATGATAATCATTGGAATGAAAGCTTTTCATCCACAGCCAATAAACAAAGTCAATCACTTCCTGATCTATAAAAGCATCAAAACGTTGATGTTTCATTTCAATTAAAAGTGTTTTTGTATGCAGTATTTCTCTGCCGTCAAACAAATAATCAAGTTTACATGCTGTAAATGATAAATAAATAAGAGAGGGATGCGTGTATCAATCAGTTTACTTATGTGGGCATTTTTCACCTCCACCAATCTGCATCAAATTGTAGCTAACTTCTAAAGCTAATTTTATACTGCTCAGCTTGCTACTAAATGACCACAACTTACAACATAATCACCAGGCTTTGCACGAGGTTTAGTTGACAGGAGCAATTTTAAACGGCTAATTGATGATGATCAATTAGGCGAAATACATACACAGTCCCAACTATAGCCTCAGATAAGAAAGTGTGAATCCATTACATTTAACAGCACTGGTCTCTTTCATTTTAAATACTGCAAATGCAGTCACTGATTCAGCTCTATCCTACTTAGTTTACCGTCACAGAGAAAGCAGCAGTACAACACAGATGGCTGCAACATCTCATGGACAATCAGCCTCGGGCGTGAAGCACTAATGAAGATGGAAAGCTACTGAGTAAAAGTAATAAAGTACAAATGCAATAAAGCAGCTTTATCCAGGTCTGCACAAGTGTGAAAGGAATCTGTACATAGGCCTTGAAATACAGTATATAAAATCATATTGTGCCTGCTACCATGTTCCATCCAGAACATTCAATTTAGCAAAAAGCACACGCAGGCATCACACATGCACATTTCTGTAAAAAAGACAACATTTCACACGCAACAACAGCACTAAGGCACATTATGAAGTCTTAATCACAATCAATTAACCATCACTTTATTCACACGCAGGGAGTGTACTGTAAAGTGTGATGAACACGTTTTAGTGGGTGTGCTCAGCAGACACAATAGGTCCATAAGGAGACCATCGCGAAACCTTTTAAGTGAGCCCATCTGTCCTCCCACAGGTGAGGTAATCTGCACTCCAATCACATCTTAATGGCTACATTATAAAGTACCGTGTGTGTGTGCGCGCGCGTGTGTGTGTGTGTGTGTGTACATAATTATGTCCATGTGTATGTGTGTTTAAGTTAAAATGTCCCAAAATGTTGCAATACCTTATATCAGCCGACCAGTCCACTGTTATGAGGACTATAGGGAAAAGGGAAATACCCCTAAAATGACATTAAACCTGTAATTGTGTGTTTTAAGTCCCCATTTAAAGGGCATGCAGTAAAGCAGTGCCTTTTGTGTGTGTGTGTGTGTGTGTGTGTGTGTGTAGGGGGGGGGGGGGTGCAATCATACGGCTCGACTGCTTCATACTGCATGGTGATTTATCGATGGTGATTCATTGATAAAATGACAACATTTCTATCAATTTGCTTTTACTGCAAATGTGACAGGCCTTGATACTTCAGCCCTCAAACTACAAACTGATCAAACTTTTCCAAAAGCGATCAAGATCTGTATTTCTCTTGGTGGGAAATGGGATCATTTGAAGGCACGCGATTCTGTTCTGCTTGCAGCATCTTTAATCTAATCAATCACTCACTCTAAGCCACTTTAAATTCAGCTGCTTTGATGCACTGACCTATTTAACAACACACGTGTCCCTGGAGAGAGTGCACAGATTTAATTGCGGACCATGAGGAAAAATCACTGGTGCCATGACCTGCGTGCTGCAGACCAGAATAATATAAGCCCAAAAAAAAAAGAAGAGGAGAAAACAAACGAGTGATCTAATTGTTTCTTAGAGCTATTCTGGGATTAAACCACCAAACATCTATTCAATCAACACAATCACATATAAAGTAAAGGCACACAGCAAAGTTTGTAGCTAGCTACCATCTCTCTACAGCGCTCTATTCGCTCCAAAACAATAGGCAGCACTTCCTGAAAGTCTGAAATAGCAAGGAGCAGTTTCCTTCTGGAAGAAGTAAATTGCGGAGATGAACTTTAAGTAAGTTCACGTGTGTGAAGCACCTACAGTGACACATTATTCAGTGAGGTTGGAGGGAAATGTTTCCAAAACACAAAACTACCGAAGATAAAGATAAATACAAGCTCTGGATGAAGCTGTGTGGTCAGCATTAGACACATACTTTATTCTTTTAAATGGTGATGTAATGCATGATGTCAATGTGTTCTATTATCCATCCATCCCTTTTATGGTTTACTACTTTTTTCAAACAGTTACAACACGAGTAGTCACCCATACCGATACCAAGTACTGATACCAATTCTTTCAATTAGTTCCTGATATATATATATATATATATATATATATATATATATATATATATATATATATTTTTTTTTTTTATTATTATTATTATTATTATTATTTTGTTATAGTGGCCGCCAACCGCCAGGATAATATGGCTGTAATGTGTTGTGAACTTACCAAGCTTATATGCAACATTTTTTAACATGAACATCATGCAAATCAACTTGCGATTGTGATTGGTTAGTTATGATCCAATCATGAACCAGGAGTATTGACACCAACCAAATTATGCGTTTTATTGGATTAGACACACAAATAAGTCATGTCCACTGCAACCATCGATGGGTCTGATGGGAAACAAGGGCTGATATGAGAAGGTGAGATTTGTCAGTCAAATGTGCTCTTGGAAGTGACATGATTGGAACATGGTGAGAGAATGCAGCAATACAATGACAATGATAAATATGCAAGTGGACAGATGACCTTTTCATTGTCAATGGACTCATCTTAAATCATCATGCTCTCTCTTTCTCTCTCTCTCTCTCTCTCTCTCTCTCTCTCTCTCTCTCTCTCTCTCTCTCTCTCTCTCTCTCTCTCTCTCTCTCTCTCTCTCTCTCTCTCTCTCTCTCTCTCTATCTCTCTCTCTCTCTCTCTCTCTCTCTCTCTCTCTCACATACACACAAGGACACACACAGTACGACACTTCTGCAATGACCTTCAGCTGAGTTATGGTGATCATATGCAAAGAAGGAGCGTGAAAGGGATGATACATATGGACAAAAACTGAATCCTTAAATGCAGCATTTTTTTCTCTAATCATTAAGGATTAGTTTTTTCAATTAAAATTGCCCAGCCCTCCTGCCAAAACCCCACCTGGTACAGCCCCCTTTTGTCTCTTTTCTCCTTGCCCTGTACAATGTAATGTCTTTCTCTTTGTTTACCACCTTGTCTCAATTTTCTACTCCTCTCCTACTTCTCTCCTTGGAGGAACTCTTCCACATCAACCAGCCAATCGAGGAGCTGAGCTGTATGTCACCCATACACCTGACCTATCTGTCTATATAATCACTCTCCACTTCTCTATTACTGCATTGTTTGTTTGCCTTGAGGCCGAGGAGTGGCCACATACAAATGTACAAGGCTAGATTTCTATCGATGTAAAAGAAAATTTTCATACAACAAGAAAATCAAGTTAATTTAATTCCAATTTCTCTCATGTGCAAATTCATTAACATTTCAAACAACCTCGTCTAATGTCCGCTGCATTTGCAATAGACAGTCTTTATTGTTTCCTTTTTTGGGGGGGGAGAAGCACATGAACATTCCTTGCAGAATTGCCCTGCAAGCCTTTACTGCAAATCCCCCAAACTCAGCCTCATTATCTCCCCTAGCACCATCCTTTTCTCCGCTATACCTTCAATCAATCTTTTTCTTCAGTCAAGCTGCTTCACCTTCAAATGATGAAACATTTTCAAAAGATGCACCCCCCTGGAGCCTCGTTGTCCTCAAAAAAACTGCAGACTAAACCAGCAGCCTTCACCCTTTAACCCTCCTGCAATCAAATGTGACTTTGCCTTCCAATGTCAAGCAGCTGGGATGAATCGAACATTTTGGAGACAGGTGAGGACAGAGATTTGAGAGGTGGAGGTTTTAAAAAAAAATCCTAGAGGAAGCAGGGAAAAGAAAAGAGAGGGAGGCACGAAGAAGGGAAGTGAAAGAGGGAGCATGGGAAGGTGGGAAAAATACATCAGCATTCCTTGGGGTCTACTTTCCAAAGCAAAATCAGTACACAATCGAAATAAAATGCATGTGGCGGTGAACCACTCATGACTATGATACAGTGTATACTGTCCATCTTAGTCAAATGTAATGGTGAAATTATGTCAGTTATTTCTTCCATTTATTATCCAGGGGTGCTGCCTGGACTGGTCTCCACCAGTCAATCACAGTTACATGAAGTTGTATACCACAAATGAACAAACAGACCCATTTGTAAAAGTAAGATGCCAGGGAATGCATACTGTATGCTTGGTGGCCTGTAGGGGTGTAAATTGTCTAGTACCTGGCGAATCTATAAATTGATTATTGCGATTTTTTTACAATTCAAATTTAGAAAATACTAATCCGTAAACTTGTACATGTACACTGTAAGATTTGTATGAAAATATATTTATTTATCTGAAAATTCAGGCTTAAAACTGAGTCACTGCATTTAACAAACAGGTTGCAGTCTGTTTCATGTTTGAACAGCACTGAAATAAAATATTAAGGCTTAATGTTCCATTAATATAACATTCTTCCATGCTTAATGTGTGAATCCTCACCCTAAGTAAGACATTTTGTTGAATACTCCCATAAAAAATTGATGGTTAAAATCGATTCGGCCGCATATCGAATCGATCGAGAGTTGCGCGCTGTAATATCGCGATATATTGCCGAATCGATTTTTTCTAACACCCCTAGTGGCCTGTAATGGATGAGATGGGGCTGCTGTGGCCACATAGTGTCATGTAAAATATAGCCCTATTTACTGACACAAGGATATCAACCAGACACTAGTACTAATTCATATTTCACAAACACCTTTTGAATCACCAAAGCATGTATTGTCCTCTGTGTTTTCAGTGTCTTTTGGTCACTGTTAATTTATGGCATTAAAATAACACATTTGTTTCTGTATCTGTATTTAAAATCCTCCTTTAGTCTATTCCTAACAGTATTATGACTATAGTTGACCACAACCCGTTTCTGAATTCTATTCATACCACCCAAGGTGAGATAGAGATGGAGGGTGAGACATTCCAGTGTGAGTAAGTGCACACACACAGATCCCTAAATCATATCAGCAATGTGAAGAATTTTCTGGCATAGCTCATCACAATAGAGACGAATATGAAGCCAGGTCAGCCAGTCAGAAAGCTGTCAAATGGCCAGAAAACCTTCAGCAGCCTCATGTGTGCTGAGAAAAGCACACATCAAAACAAACAGCATTGCTCCGACTCTCAAGGGAATTATTAAAAAAAAATCTACTACCGTGAGAACACAGACATGCACCGATCCTTACTTTGTCTCCTTTGTTATTAATAGGTGAACATAAAACAACAACATATTGACATGTCAAAAACTAGCCTGGAAGTTAAAAACAAACTGACAACAATCCAAAACTAAATAAAACATGGCTATTTGCAGCAGACGAAAGACACTTCCATTTAAACGGGCCTCCTGGGGCATAAAAGCAAAGTGATTCAATCAGCGGTTAAGCCGCCTTCAAGTCAAGTGCCCACCTATAAGTAAACATGCAGTGGGGAATGCAGTGTTTTGGTCAACATTGTCGATTAACAAAAGGTTGGAAGTCAAATTCAATTACTTGTGAAGTACCATCCATGCACCCCACAGGTCTAATTAGTGGAGGAAAAGGACAACAAGCGAGCTTTTTGTCTCCTCTCCAATTGCACAGCCATATCAGGCAAACGGTCAATCAATAGTTTGGGAGTAGAGTGATGAAAAGCACTCAGACCCCCCCCCCCCCACCCCCCTCAGACATCCACAAACAACCAATTTTATTGTGGGAACACAGGACAGATCACCTGCCAGCTACCCGGCCAACCACCGAGCCGTGACCCACATCAGGTCTTGGGCCAGGACCAGAACTATGAGAGCCCACTCAAACATGGAGGACAACAGACAAAGAAGCCTGAACAGAGTGCTCAGAACGAGGCCTGCTGAAATGCCACTTTTTAAGCACTGAACACACGCACACAACCAACAACTTTTATTTAATGTGTTTGCCCAATTTAGTTTTCACTTCACTTCGGGGTCAAATTGTGCCTGTCCTTTAAACACAATGTTTTCAAAGCTCTACTCGGTCCCTTGTGTGATATCAAAATGGTGGAAAAGAGGGTCAACAAGAAATGTGTCCGGTGGCTGACCAAAGGCTTTCTTTTATGCACTTACACTATACCCCAGTTATGTTACCCACTAGTGTCACATCACACAGTAACTGCTTTTATGTCTTCCATCTTATTGCCTTATAAGTACTGAGCGAAATCCTGCAATCTCTCTTTGAAGGCAGCCTCGGACTGGCTTTGGAAATGACCACAGTGAATAGTCGAGTCTTACCTTGTCAATCTCCTGCTGCAGGACCTGTTTGGCTACCTCCAGATCCTGGAGTCGGACTCTGAGTTCCTCATTTTCCTCCTCCAGGCGAGCCCTCTTCTTCTCCCCGCTGTCCAGCTGACTGTGGAGACGGATGGACACATCCTTCGCCACCTGTGAGCACAAGGAGATGTACATGAAGCGTTTAACACTCATGTGTGTTATTTTGGGCTTTATTTGTTGGCTATTTCTAATAGTGACTGCAGTTGTATGGCTATTTTCATTAATAAATGCTGTATAGCAATTCAATACAGACTGTAGGTCTAAAGGAAGAAGAAATATAGAAATATGTATGGCTTATGTTCATTCCTGCAGATACTAGACCCTTTTTTGTGAGGTTTTTTTTAATGAAAGAATTTGAATTCATGAATAATCTAAAAATAACAAATCATTAATTCAGCATGAATTCATATTCAACATTTTCCCTGGGGTTAAAACCGTTGCTACATTCAAATAGTCAAACAAATTCAACAACTCACTGACGATGGCAGATCTGAATAAACACAGTTGGACAGAGAAAGTAGAAACACAGTTGAAATACTTCTAGTGTGTCAGGCAGGATGTCTGATCTATGTGACAGAATATCAAATTTAAAGATAATTCAATCAATAAAATTCAAAGCAACAAATGTGAAAAGAAAGAACAATATTGGTCCAATTTAATACAACTTTTTGAATGTAGTCACCAAAAGCAAAAAACGTCAACGTATTGAAATCCTCCATATATGAAAAAAAATACTTGCGTAAGGATGTGTAAAATTCACTAGCTTTAAATATGAAAGTACGTCTCCAAATGGCAACTAAAGTTTTCAAATCCGTGCTGAGTGAACTATATTGCGTTGTTTGTGTATGTGTGCTCATTTGTTACAAATAATTAGAGTCTCAATACTCATGTGCAAAATCTTGGCATGCAACCACAATAAGCAACTGTGTGTATGTCACTGTATGAACGTTTCCAAACCGGTGCAAGTGTGCAGCTGAGTGCCACAATACTCCAATTGACCACCCACGCGAAACAATGGCCCCCTGAACTCCTGCGTCACACACAGTCCCGTTGTGTGTACACGCAGACATCTACATCGTTCCTAGCGTATGCTTGTGAGTGTTGATCGAGTTTGAAAAGTGACGGTGATCTTGTTTAGTTTTAAGGTGAAGCTGAGGTCACTGAGGCCTGCCGCACACTGAGCCACGTGGCCGAACGCCACTCAACTGTTGCGGATTGCGCAGGTTCTAAAACTAAACTAGTTTTTCTGCGATTTGAGTTTTACCTGCAGATGAATGGTTTCACAAGTTCACAGGTCTAACAGCTAGCATGTTAAAACAATGCAATACAGTATACAGTGGTACCTCGGAGTTTGAACATAATTCATTCCTGCGAAGTGTTCAAAGTCCGAATTGTTCAACCTCCGAAACAGTTTTTCCCATAGGAAATAATGTAAATGCAATTAATCCGTTCCCAAGCTCCAAAAACTGAAAATTGCTGTTTTAATTTCGATTTATGTTTTTTATATTTACAGTACAGTACAGTATTTAAACAATAAAAATACCTTACTGTTGTGGTGTGATGGCTTCAGTGGATGATAAATGCTATGTTAATGCTAGCTTTAATTTAGTGCTGAGTTTGTGTATTTTACATTGGGCATATTGTTAGACTACTAAGCGGTCCTTGTGTGCGTTGTTTAACGACAGGCACGTTGTTTAACAGCTAAGGGGGGTCTCGTGCCAGTATTTACAGAAGTAGTTAGTTACAACGGCGCGATAATCTTCCTAATTCCACTGTGGTTCGTAGCACTGTATGTTTTTCTTTGCTGCCACTGGCACTGTTGTCTTTCTTTGGGCCCATGGCGAAAAAAACTATCGTGGAAAAATCAAAATGCACTCGCGAGTATGGAGCACCTCCGGGAGTATTCACGATCTGACTGGAAATCATCGTCTCAACTACCGCAACGTGAGCATTCGGCATTGCTCGGCTTTGCTCAGCTTCACTCAGCTACTCAAGGTATGTTCGGCTTAGCTTGCTTTGCTTGGGTGTTCGAACTCCGAAAACGAGTTCAAATTCCTAGGCATTTTTTACTCTGATTTTTGGGTTGAAGTCCGAATTGTACGAGTTGCGAGACGTTCATACTCCGAGGTTCCACTGTATATACAGTGTGTTTTACAATAATACTTAACTATAATTATAATTTCATAAGTACCTGTAGCTAAAAAGTGAAGCGTGGAGAGTCTCTGCCGCCATCAAGCTGTACCAATACAGTACTGCATACTCATGGTTTGGCAGATTTTTTTCAATGCATTTGCAATGGACACCAATTACAGTATACTCATATTTTTGCTATTCGTGGGTTGGCCCCACCCCGCAAATAGCAGGGGTGCACTGTATACATTTTGCAGGAAATAGTAAATGTCAGAAAGAAGCAGCCAGAGGGGTGTGACGGACAGAACGTCTTTGAACCTTATATTCAACGTGTCAAAGCGCGTGAATAGCGCACATAGAAAACAAATGTACTGTAAGCTGGTGCATACCGAGAAAAAGTGCAGAGAAAAAGTAATAGGCCTATAGAAAACTGTTCCTGTAAAAGTGGCTAGCTGTACTATTTGTATCATTGCAAAATAAAAATAAATATCGGAAGGTCTCTTCAAGTGTTGCAACCAGAAGCACATACTGAATAGTAGTTAGTCTCGTTAGCTTAGCTGGCTAAGATTGCTAGCAATAACAGCTGTTCTGTGCTGCGTCGTGAGGAGCCAGTTTGCATTACTGGGGTGTGGCTCAGCGACAAGGTTTACAGCCTTTTTGCAAACGATTGTTCTCTGTCGGGTTATTCTACAGAGACAGAGAGGCAGAGACAGAGACACAGAGACAGAGAGAGAGAGAGAGAGAGAGAGAGAGAGGGGGGGGGGGGAAAGAGAGCGTGTGTGTGTGCGTGCGTGCGTGTGTCTCAATGGACATACATCTGTGCACAGAATACAACTGAGAGCAGACATGCAGTGACCGATAAGACATGGTGGAATAAATCATTGAAGTCGGAGGGGACCTTTTTAGTTTAATGTAAGGCCAGGCCAAAATAAATGTCTCCCTTCTGTGATGGAAGCATCGCTGTGTTTGTGCGTGTGTTTGTGTGGGTTAAAATATGAAACAAGTTTCTTTATTATTCAGATTCTCTCTTAATTTAACTACTTGTGCTACAATTGTAGCAATGCAGAATATGCACACATTAGTGGTAAGCTTGTTAACAGACATTTCTAATTTTAAAAAGTCATGTGGCTATCAAACTGCCTTGTAATAAGAACAGCCTCAATCATTGCCATTGCAACCAGTCATCTTTTCCTCATAAAACATCGATGAAGAGTACAAGAATACGTCGTGTGGTTAAACACATGCACCTAGAAAACTACTCTCTTCTGTGCCTTTTGTTAATATTATCAACTCTTTAAATTATTACAACATATTACGATGTATTTTATTATTGTATTTTTTTGTTCCTGCAATGCAAGACTCACTCTACTGAATCAAAGATGAATTATCAAAGTTCCTAACAACACATGAAGTGAATTTATTATGTACAGTATTTATCACAATGGTGCGTTCATTGGCCATTCCATTGCCCTATTTTCTTCCTCCTCTCTTCACTTGGAGAATTTTCTCCTTTGTGAGCCATTGAGTGTCGGCAAATGCTGTTTTGTTCCTCTACGTGCAAGCGAACGTGATGGAATTTACATCCATTGGAGATTCGCTATAGGGTTTAATTAGCATTCAGTAAAGCTTCTGGTGAAAGAAGAACATGTTGGATTTAGTAATTTAGTACGTGTGTGTGTGTGAGTGTGTGTATGTGTGATTAGCTGAAGTCAAGAGGCAAAGGAAAATAGGCTGACAAAAGGCTGAGTTTTCTCTCTCTCTCTCTCTCTTTCACTCACTCACTCACTCCCTTCCTCCATCTTACTGCTCACTTCTTGAACCTAGCAGTGTGAAGCTCTCATGATAGTAATGTGTACTGTAGTTGACACTAGTCAGGCATCTGTTATTTTTAAACACATCATGTCTGTTTGTTTTATAATGTGCGTCAGTGTCAGGCGCCATGTGACTTGGCAAGTGTGTTCCCAGAACAAGACAGAATCTCCTTGCGGACGCCTGACATCATTTCCTGTCCCACTCACACACTGCTCTCATTCCCACAGACAGACGCACACATCTGGACACATACATACCGTAATTTTCCCCCTTTTTGTTAAGGTTTATCACAGTTCTGTCTGTCTCTTTAAGTCCATTTTGGATAAATAGGGAAAGAATGCAGCCTACTTTAGCAGTAGCCTAAAAGCAAGATTGCTGCTTACACTTTCCACTCACAAGATTATGTACAAATGCAAGACAGAATTAAACACTATATTTATTGCTGTTGTTTTAGTATGACACAATGCAGTTTTAAAGCACTGCAAACTACAACCACTATAATTAAAAGTAGAAGTAAAATTCTACAAAATATAATTTTCATAAATGTTTTTAAATATAATTTTTACTTATGCTCAGAGTTCAACCAAGATGCCATTTTATGCTTGTGCAAAACTGACTAGCATGAGTCACCTACCTTTAGCAAATTCTAAACTCTAGGAAATTATGCAAGAGGTGAGGTGAGGTCCCTGTGCCCAGGATCAAACGTTGGTATTTTCCCGTCTGTATTTTATGTTTGTGAGTAGCAGTAACAGTTGACTAAGTTTACATGCAGTCATTATTTGGGTTACGGTCATAATTCCGGTTTCTGAATAACCCGTTTACATGCGTGAGCGGACAGAGTTATTCCTATGCTAATGACCATTGTAATTAGTTGGAATATCCAGATCGAAATTGTGACGCACGGCCAAAGTTATTACGCAAATAGATGACTTTTCCACTTTTAACTTTCTAAGGTCAAATAAAGTCATTATATTCATGTCACTCACTACTAATAAAGTAGTTGGTTTCCTCCTTGTTCCAAAAGTATGGTTCTTTGCTGCGTCGCCATGTTTGTTTACTTCTGCTTGAATATTTCTGATGGGTTGCACTCCTGAAGCACAAATTTACAGTATATACACGTATATGTGTGTATAACGCAGTGGAGACGGAAAATAACTTGAAAACACCGCAGAGAAATCAATATATTCAAGTAACATTCGTTTAGCGAGTGAGACGGCTCTGCGCATACATAGTTCCTGTACTCAAAAGACAAAAGGGGCTTTTCCACCGCTGGAACTTTTGGAGAACTTTTCAATTTAATTACCCCGGTAATTGGTGGAAAAATGCGCAAACTGAATTTTAACAAGGTAAAATTCAGTTTGCGCATTTTTCCACCAACAACAATTTCCGGGGTAATTAAATTCCCCAGGGGGCATCCGAGTACTATCTCAGCAGCAGGGTCTTGTTGAGCCGGGCTGGAACTTTGAGGGGGCGGGCTGCACTTATGGAGGACCAAAACTGCCAAAATTTAAAATAAATGAATAAATAAATAAATAAATGACTAAAAGTGAAAAAAAATAAACGGATATAAAAAATAAAATAAAAATAAATAAAAAATATAATTAAATAAATGGAAATAAAAATAACAAAAAATACATATATGCATAAATTAAAAAAAAAGTAAAAATAAAAAAAAATAAAAAACGAGATTCCAAAAATTAAAATAAATATAAAAATAGTCGAAATAAATACAAAAATAAATAAATAAATAAATAATAATAAATAGAATTAAATATCAATGAATAAATAAAAACGCTCTGCTTTCACATTTATTTATTTCATGCTGCAGACGCTCTGCCAGGACCAAATGTTATTCAAATGAGAGGGCGGTCCTAAGCGTGTCTTGGGTTGGACTCTGCCGTTGCAAACTAACTTTCATTGGTCTAGTGAGCGGCTCGGTGAACAAGGAAGTCTTGCTGGCTTACATGGAGAGCTCCAGCAATGGACTTCTACCACCCAAGACACACTTAAGACCGCCTCCTCATTTGAATAAAAAATTTGAATTATATTTTTATATCCGTTTTTAATTTTCACTTTTAGTCATTTGTTTATTTATTTAGTCATTTATTTATTTTGAATTTTGGCCGTTTTGATCCTCCATATATATGCCCTGACCAAGGCTGATTGGATGGTCAATTTCGGGGTGGTGTTGTTTTTACATCGGCCGGGCTCATGAAACTCATACGTCATCAAACTCATTTGAATTAATTACCGAGAACAAATTCTAAATTCCCTGTGGAACTTTGACAACCAAGAACTCCTGTTACGCAGGACTCAAAGATCCTGGGCTTGTTGGTGGAAAAGCAGCTAAAGATACCTTGCGAACACAGCATTCAAATCAATGCCCCGTTCAATCCAGATACTCCAAATGCATTTATGTGAGCAAGAATACAGATTACGAAAAGAGTAAGCCAGAGGTCTTATTCGGGTTTATGCGCGTGTTTAATAACCTTTCAAAACCTGACTATTGCCAATATTCGGGTTTTGACTGACTGCATATAAACGTGGTCAATAATTTCCATCTGCTGCCTTCTTCCTTTCACATCGTCCTCTGCTATAGCACATCTCTTATGTGCCACAGTGTGGTCAGCATCATAAAATCATTATTAACTGTGTGTAACATTAGGTAACACCGCATTTTAATATTATTTATTTAACTGTTATAAAAGTGTCAATTGAAATTAGGTAATTATACACCAGGCAACTACTCCAGGCAATATTCTGCTCAAAACAACACAGACTGAAATAATCACATTCAAAGAGAGATATTCTCCAGTCCTATTAAAACTATCAAGGACGTTTAGTTTTTCCTTTATGTGTAGGTGTACCTAACTAACGTAGGGTCCGACAATAACTGTGTAACTGAGCTATTGTGGCACTGTCGGGCCACCACTTGCTGTATCTTACAGATGCTGCCATGACTGGGCTAGTACAAATGTCATGAATAAATATGATGGAATTCAACAAACACCTTGCGGTTTGCCCTAAATCTGTGGTGTCAAAGTCCGGTCGGGGGCCTGAGTCCTGCATGTTTTAGAGCTTTCCCACGTTCAACACAGCTGATTCATATGTAAGCTCATCAGCAAGCTTTGCGGGTAAAAGGAGCCTGATAATGATCCTGATCATTGAATCAGGTGTGTTGGAGTAGAGAAACCTTGAAAACATGCAGGACTTTGACATCTGTGCCCTAAATAGTTTGAGTTGTATTGATCAAACCATTTTAACGCACTGTGCATGTGCAAATTCATGTGTATTTTTCGTGCATGTCAGGTTAAAAGACCTCAACCATAGACAGAATTAGATACAAACAATAAATTGAACTAAGTTGTAACTGAACAGCCTCAGCGATTATGTTTTTACTCGGTGGGTGTTTGCATGCTTACCAATGCAGGAAGTAAAACGTCAACGTCCGTGTCAAACCTCACATCACTCTTGACAATAGGAAATATGGTTCAAGTCGATACTGGATTGCCTCTATTAGCAGCTCTTAAAATAGTAATTTATGACTTGATGTACAGAGAATTTCATGGCCTCGCATACCCAGTTGGGATGTAGCAAAACATGGACAGAATTGTGAGTATTCATCACATTCCGTCATCTTTCTACATCCTATCCAAAGATAGATAGATCAGCGCTTGTCCCGGGAACAGCTGTCGTGCCAGCGTCTCACTCTCTCTTTCACACATAATGGTTTTATACTGTATATATAGGCTTGCAGCAGATTAGTCATGATGTAACATCCTCTAAATGGGCATCCAGAGGACTGGGTTAGGCGGATGTCAAAAAGGTCAACTACCGTCACCACGGAACATAAACACCAGGGTCGCCCATGAAACCTGCCTTTAGATCCAATAGTAGATTTTTGTGTATCGAAATCGACTGTGCAAATGTTGGGCAGATTTTAAATTGCACTGGCCTTGACGTCTTTATGTTAATAGCAGGTGCAACTTCCAAATGTTTCTCTATTGGATGGAATTACTGATGAAAATGATCAGTTCCAAGGACAAAGTGTTGCATCATAACACCTGAATGAATTGTGCAGGAAATCCTAACCAGTTATATTGAACAAAAACAAGTAATTGTGTAGTCGTAGAGTTGTGAGTACTGAATAAGTGGCCATACATATTATTTGCATAAGACAACAAAACAAAAACTGACGGTTGCCTTAAAAATTAACAACAAATTTTCTTGTTAACGTTCTGCTCTTTTATTAACAGCAAAATTGTACTCTGCAGCCAGGACAGAGTTGTGCATGGCAATGTGCACATCCATTTCTGGTTCTATGGTTTTCATCATAGTTCTCCTCTTTGCCATCACTAGTACCCACAGGGAAGTGTTTCAGTATCACACAAATTGTGGTCAATGATAAAGAGGGGGGAGAGAAGGGGGACTTTATATGCTCACTGAGCTTAGTTTCCAAATAGTTGATATCCTGCTTCACTACCAAGACATTCCAATCCCAATGTGTTTGAATTCCAAATTGTGTAACCTTCGAAGGCTTGTAGTGTTATTATAATGTAACGATTGGGCTTCGTGAATTGTTTGCTAATTGTGCAATTGGTCGCAAAAGTGTAACCTGGCTCTGCATGCTGAATTATTGCGGTATTTGTGCGGTAACTCCAGAGAATACATTTTGTACCAAGCCCGCGGATTTTCAACGACCCGAACCTGGTTCAGACCAATGCGGATATGCAGTTGTGACGAAACCAGAAAGCGCCGATGCCATGGGGAACAAACAAACCTAACATGGATGAATGGACGCTGCAATTAATTCTGTTCTCGCAAAATTACTCACAGTTTCCTTGTTAAATGTTGAACAGCGAGAGGCGCTTCGTGCATTTTTAGCTGGTAAAGATGATTGTGCTCTTATTTTGTATCAAATGTTGCTTGTCTGTGTTGTTTAGTACCGGTACTGTACACTGCATTTGAAAGAGATGTTGAAATATATGGAATGAAAATAAGGGCGGCTCACATCGTTTTCATATTTAAAAAAAAAAACATTGAAGTGAACAGCTAGTTGAGGTTTGAACGACAAACAACTTTAGATTATTTATAGCACAAAAACAACAATGATGTGGCTCATGCTGGAAACAGAGGTACACAAACAGAAACCAAGGGAAAATATGTACACTGTCAGACCGTCAAAAACTAAAAATATCTCACATCATCCTCCAAGCTGTCATTATTTCACATGGATCATTAATTTTTCATCATTTTTTCAGGGCGAGGCCTACACTTAAGACCTCTTGGGTTTTTGTGGTAGAATGTTGATGGGGGTTTTTTGTCAGCTCAATCAATTTTCCTCCACGCAACACATTAACGCTTCAAGCCACATTTTTTGACAACATCCTAAGATCCTATCCTTTGCCATCCCCCAAGATGTGTGTGCGTGCGTGTGTGCGTGCGCGCGCGCGCTATCAAGTAGTGCATCCAAGCATAAGCAGTAGTTAAGCCAATTTGGTAAAGCCGATCAGCCCAGTTTTGTGGAGCTCAAGAAGTCAAGGTCTAGATGTCACAACTAAGCAAAATGCTGACTGGATAACAGCACCAACGTTAAATGAATATTTACTTTATATTGGGAAGCACATCCAATAAGAATGCAGGAGGGAATTGTCCAAAAAGTAAAACACTATGTCAAAATGGTACCGTTGGCCTCCACTAAGGCTACGTTCACTCTGCAGGGCGTGATTGTCCAATTCGGATTTTTTGTCAAATCCGATTTTTTTATGTACCGTTCACATCACAAAAACAAATGCGACATCTAATGTGAACGCAATGCGCCCGTGATGCGACTCGCATGCGCAAAGAGCACACGTCAAGTGACGTACACCTAAAATAACAACGTTGCGGTGTTCACGGAAGTAAATATTGTCCCGACTCGCAACGTTTTGCCGCCAGCCAAGCTACTGAGGCAAGCGAATTTTATCTGTGTCATATGCAAATTTAGCTGTGCCAACGCACGCTACAGAGTGGTGGACTGGTGGACTCGTTTTGCGGACGTGTTCGGAGTTCGATTCATGTGTCTTGTCTGCAGACATTATGCAAATTCAGCTGTGCGAACGCACGCGCTCCTGCTTGGTGGACTGTTTTCACGGTCGCTCCTGGTTGGCTGCTGTCCTCGGCTTCCTCGTGCGTCAGTGTTAAACGTGCTGTTTACAAACAGCAACAGAAATCCGTCTGACATTTTTTTTTCCATCTCATGTCTCCAGAGTAGCGAGGTTAGAAGAGGTAATTTGGGGGAAATAAGGGGACAAGATGTCTTCGCCGTTCGTGATGAACCGTCTGCAGGGCTGAATTTCTACTGTCACCACACATGTCAACTTTATGCTTCATGTTTCAAGTGTGATTAAATTAAAGACAAATAAAAATGTAACAGATGTGTCAGTAGTCTCCCTTCCAAGGACTCTCTCCCGCCCGCGCAGAGCGCATATTAGGCTTTTGATGACGTATGAATCGGACGCGTGCAGATGAGCGTTACAGTGCAGACGCATCGCATACATATCTGATTTATATCGACATAAAGAAAGAGGCCATGGTCGGGTGTGAAAAATCGGAATTGAGCTGCAGTGTGAACGCAGCCTTACTCGCAGTTTGGTGCCCGCGCATTTGCATTATGAAGCGCGACAATTTCAGCCCGTAATGGACTGGCTGAAATTGGGCAACTCCCAAAATTCATGATGGCCAAAACGGCCATGCACAAAATGCAATTCCCATGTTTAAGGTATTTAGGTTAGACAAAAAAAAAAAGAAGTCAATTTGGAGGACCATAGCCACATTTGGAACTATTTACAAATGATACTGTGTTGGTGGGATTACCTCTCCCAGTCCGGATCGAAATACAGTAAATGCTATATATGCCTATTGCCGAATGAAAATGCATCGTAAGGCATCAAGGAGGCTTAGACAAAGAAGAATGGAGGTAGTAATAAAGCATTTTGAAGAAAGAAATTAAACATATCTTGTAAATTGGATGAGAAGTGATTATCTCTTATGTCGAACACTACATAAGAAAAGTCAGAGGCAATTTATTCAATATTAAATAATTTTAATAGATTTTACTTGACTCCACTAAGACTTTTTCTCAATGATGATTTGTGTGGGAAATGTGGAGATGAAAGGTGCACACTTATTCATGCATTATGAGAGTGTTCTAAAGTACGCCCCTTAAGGGAGAATCTTATAGATGATAATGGAAACTGGTTGAATTGTGATCTTCCTAAATCACCAAGGCTATGTCTTCTTGAAGACAGAATCACGATAGCCCATTCCAACTAATCTGCATTTACAAAACCTACATACCCTCCACTCTGCCTGAATTAATGTACAGCCCATTTATTGTGTAAAACACAGGACTGCCTTTTTGCTTGTCCAATTTTTTAGGTGCTTGTTGTTTTTATTGCGATTCTGTATGTATAACTTTGTTCTTGCTGATGTTATTGTTTTTGCTGTGTTAATTCAATAAAAACGTTGAATAAAAAAAAACAAGTAAGTTAGTAAATCAAGTAATTCCTATTGTTGATGGGCATTCTGCCAATTATCTTATCGGATCATTTTGCAGTAGTTGTTGCCAGTTTTCCAGTTACAGTGTCAGCGATGAGAGGCAAGAGTGTCGGTCTGTAGGCAAATGACAACACTACCTTAAGTGTGAGTAAGCGCGTGCACGCACACACAGCACACCCGCACCCAGACAGACACGCACACAACACAATGGTGTAACTTGACCCCCGCCAGCGTTTGCCCCTGGCAGCAAGGCGACAATCATTCATGTGTTGTTGAGGGACACACAGCGACGTTATCTCCCACCAGTGTCGTTTTTCACCCATGATGTGTAATTTCTACTGCAGCCAAATGCTGCTTTCACTGAAGCTGTCTACATGAACATGTCATAAACAACTCTTTTTTTTTTTTACAGCAATAGTTCCCACACACCCACGTCTTCATATTTTTTACACACTTTCACAGGGTGTTAATGTGGGACCGCTGTAACATCTAACCGAACGGCCAGTGCAGCCAAACAGAAGAAGTTAATTTGAGAAAAAGGCACAATAAGAACAATGGTAAATTGTGGAACATTTTAATCATACACTGAGAAAGTATTTATCATGGCCACAGTTTAAAAAAAAACGTTTGTTTTACTGTTTTGCATGTTGTTGCATACACATGAAAAGCTAAATCACTCAGTCGCTTATACATACATGCTCATCCATAATATAATTTTTATGGTCATGGCATGAATAATTCTCTCTTTCTATAGTATCTTTCAATTTAAACCATTTCAATTCAAATTCAAGTCGAATCTTATTTCAAATCAACTCCATTAAAGTCACATAATCTCTCTTGAATTATCACTTGTCCTCTTTTCACTCCCCCCTCCCTGCTTCATCTCTCACTGAGTGGCTCATTTGAATTTTCAAACAGTCACCAGTCGCCCGTTGCTTTTTTTTCCTCTTTTTTTTTTTTCACACACACACAGGATGTACGCTCATCCCTTCCACTTCCTCTTTCCATCCTTCCTTCTTTCAGGACAACCAGATGGTGAGACAGCAGCTGAGCCGCAGACAGAAAAGGCAAGTGTGCGTGGGGGGGGGGGGGGGGTGCTGACGTGATATCACACAAACACACATATAGCCTACACGCACACACACACACACACACGCAACTATCTATTAGGGTATAACACTTTCTTTGTTCTCCATTTCATGGAAAATATTGGGGGGAATCTGATCATGTCCACATTCCAGAGACAGATGGACAGAAACACATACAAACAGACACAAACACATATCTTTGTGCTGTACTGTGAGCAAATGTTGGTCTTAATGTGTGGTTTGATTCAATCTATAAATCTGTGTGTATGCGTGTGCATGTCATTGAGGTCAGTTTCACAAACGAGTGCGGTTCACTTTCCCTAAGGCAGCTTGACAATCAAAGTAATTTTAAAGGAGGTTTTGAAGCCTGACCTCACCACAGTCTTTTAGACTGTGGAAGAACTAGGTCATCCATGACCAAGGTTATTTGAGGAAAATAAAATACATTATAGTTTGTGAACAAGTTGTATGTACCTTGGGTGTTTGCTATGCTTGATGGGTTATCAAATCAACAGTCATCCAAGTTCATATCTTAATTTCATGTAGGTGGACAATAGTTCTGAGCTACAAGACTTCATTTGGGGAGCAGCTTTTAAGTAGGGATGTTCCGATCCACTTTTTTCATTACCGATTCGATACCGATACCTTGGGTTCAGTATCTGCCGATACCAATCCGATCCATACTAAATTGTCTATGCACATAATTAATTACATTATTTGTTGTCTCGCACAACTCTGTTGCTGCTTCCCACACCGCGGCAGCAGCGAGGCAGGCCCCGATCGGGTGGCGGTGGACCTTTGCGAGAGAAAGAGCGGAGGTCCCCGCTTGGCCGGCGGTGAGACCAACCAGCCCCCGCTCTCTCTCGCGGAGGTCCCCGACGGCGGCGAGGCGGCGAGCCTGTGCCCAATATCTGGGCCGATACCCGATCCACATATCGGATCGGAGCATCCCTACTTTTAAGGCCTTGTTTCAACTTTCAACCAAACAGTTTGAACATTTGATTCTGTCTGACAACCAATCGTGCATTGTCAAAAATTGTGAAGGATAACTTGTATTGCTGATATGGACTGGAACACTACTGGGTAGCATTTAGTTAAGGGACCAAAAACGGTGGTAACTTTAGGGTGGAGCTTGGTGGTGGAGCTGTCTTTGGTTGAAATGTCACGTTACTGCGATAAAAAAAATGTAATGGGAAGAATGACACCTTTCCCCCAAAAAAACTTAAAACGCCACATCAACGGCAGTCTCTTCAAAAACCTAAACACAAAGTGTGCAGCTCTTTCTGTTGTACACACGAAAAACTGTTGAGTCAAAAAGACAACAAAAAAACAATTTGGGTCAAAAATGGGTCAAATGGGTTGAATTATACAAAACGACTCAAATTGTTGGGTTATTTAGTAAAAAACAACCCAATTCTTAGGGTCAAAATGATCCAAGTAGTGGAAAATAGAGTGTGTCTATTAACTGTCTATCTCACGTGACTTTCAAGTGTTCAGCAGCTAAATATACCAGGAGAGAGTTTGGAAGCAAACGCTTACTTTGACGTCTTGCTCCAGTGTCCGGATCAGTTCGCCATCCACTTGCCCCGTTTGGGCCACCCGGATGGAGCGCCGCTCAGACTTCCTCAGCCGGTACTGCAAAATGCGGCAGGTCTTGTTTGCCTGGCAATTAAAGACACACACAGGATCAATACATTTTTGTAACAGAAAATGTTAAAAAGGACTATTTGAAGTGGAACTTTGTTATGACACAATGAAGGACAACTTGAATGCAGCCAACTACCGATAATTCTGATCTGAGGTTGTACAACTTTTAAACTCAAACAAGAAATAAACTTTTAAAGTCGAAAAAGTGCCTCTGTCTTTCGTAACTGTACTTTAGAGGCATTTTTCCCCCACTGAAAAACTTGAACCCGAATTAGAGGTTCCACCACATGGCTTAAAAGCATTCTGCAGCACTCTGATTCACCCCTGTTTTTTTTCTCAAACTAAGTGAACAAAGAAAATGAGGTTGAGTGAGAGGCTGAGCTCTCATTTAGTCATGCCTGCCCGCACACACATAGGCACACACACATACCTGCTCCAGCTGTTGCCGCAGTTCTTGCAGCTGGTAGACGTCATCCTCCATGTACATGTCCCTCATCTCCAGCATCTCAGATCTCAACTCTTCCATCTCATCCTGGAAACAGAACGGAATACACGAGAGTGAATCAGAAAACCCTTTTCCACTAATCAGGCTCACAATTGATCTGTAAGTGAATGCCAGCTAATTTTGGGCAATCAGAGGGCACATATAGACAAAGAACCATTCCTACTCACATTTACAAGCAATTTAGTAGTCTGGGTTTACACTACGAGGCACAACATTTTACTGTGAGGTCGATATATTAACCAAATACTCCACAGTGCAACCAATAGCAAATCATTGTAGGGGAAAAGTTATCAGTCTAAAATTCTTATTTAAAAAGAAAACCACAAAATCAGCCTGCTTGAATAATTTCCATAATCACTGCCTCTTGACATTAGCTAACATGCCTTCCTCGTGATCACCAATTATCAGGATGACTCTTACGACATTACATTTGCAAGTTGAGCCCTTAGACGAACGATGTAATGTCATTTTCAGTCGACAGCAAGGAGCAAAATGGCTGCCCCCTGAGATGGATAAAAATTGGTGGATTTTACTGTTTACTGACCCAGGAAACCAAAAAAAACCAAGTTAATAAAAGCTATTCTTTGTTGTGAGTTGATCTATATTTTTAATTTTGTTCTTTAATGTTAAAAAGGATACAGTGTTATACAGAGGTGTACAATATTATAGACAATACTATATAGAGTTGTGGTGGAGAGAAAACTTATTCCTGTGGGGGGAGGGGGGATGAAAGAAAATAATTGAGAAGCACTGACATAATATGAAATAAATTATTCATTTCAGTGGAGAAGCATAAATCAAATCAGGTCACTGTGTTTAAAATTGCGTGCCTGGCTCCGACAGAGATTGGATCAGTTGTGTTTGTGGGACACCGTTAGGCAAGTAGAGTGATTACCAGTGTGTCTGTGTGTGTGCATGTGCGTGCGTGCGTGTGTGTGTGTGAAGCCAAAAAAAGGATGATTGGCTGCAGTAGTAAATAGTGTTGTCATCATTTACTACACTGGAAAATGTGGGTCAGCAGCTACTGCTTAAATTCAACCGTTGCAACAAAAAATCTCTGTACGTGTATAATAAGATGTAAAGAAAGGCCAGCTGTGGACAGGGTGTGTCCGCACTTTTGGAATACAAACACTGAAGTTGAGGGAACATAGGTCATCACCAATAAAGTGTCATATGGTAACAGATACCTTGGAGTCAAGGGAGACACATTTGATCTGAAAGGAACCCGAGGGCAGCTAAAAAGCTAACTACCGGAGCAAAGTGCAGACGTGAAGTTTTGATACTGCTGCTTCCAAAGCAAAGGCACAGTACGGTACGCGTGTGTTAGTTGTACTACTATTGTCATTATTAGCCTCAGGCTTTTTGTGCTGCATATCTAAAACTGGAGAGAGGAATAAGTCACTATCATATCAAATGAATAATTAAACCCAGGAATATGAAAACATACTAGTATCTAACTTCCTTGCAGGAGGTTACTATTGAGAGAAGATAGCGGTGCAATTGTGAATCAATTGGCGCCACACGGACTAGAGTAGAGCGCAACACATTTGTAAAGAACAGAGAGGAAGAAGTGAATTAAAGGCCAAAACAGGAAATAGTAGCCCAAAAAGGCAGGAAAGGTGGGGAATAGGAAGGATAAACGCTAACGGAAAGGGGAAAAGGTGGAGAAAACAGAGCATGAAACACGTGCAGACAGTGAGGCGGAGAAAACACGACCGCAGAGGACGAAGATGTGAGGTCACGGAGCTGGGGAACACAAGTTAATGTGCTGAGAGAAAAATGCTCCACTGACCCGCTTTTCACAGCTAACGAGGAAGAACAACAGGGAGGAGGTTTTCTCAGTCATGTGATCAGCGAGCAAGTCAGGAGAAGGAAATGAGCCAATCAAAGACCAGATTGCAGTCTCATTGTCAAAATTAGAGCTGAGCAACATTTGGAAATCATGCTTGTAGAGCAGAGTTTCCCAAGCTAAGGATTGCATGTGTTTTATCTCCAAGTATTTTCTAGATACGTTTTAAAACCAAAGGGGAAATATTATTCGCATATGCAGTACACTGCAAAAGGAACCAATTCACGATCGAGTAAGCGGGAGACATAATGGCATTTTAGAGGAAAATAATGTTTATTATGTGAAAATGTAGAAAAGACCATTTAACCTAAATTGTCTTTGTTGCTTGTTGTTAACTTTCATCATTTTTTAGAAGAATCTTCACAACAAAAATGTTTAAGAGGGGGAGGTGAGGATGATGGTAATATTGCACATACATGTATATACTGAGATTTATTTTTATAATGGAATTTACCATATTTAATTGCATCTATAAATAAACAGGACTATATTTATCATGGGAGAGCAATGCATGTCTGAAATACTTCTATCCAAGTCCTCTGTATGTGGTTTTCATGCTCTGTTCATTTGCACCAAGCACGTATTTCACACAGCTGCAACAACAGCTACCATTTGGAATTTTTTTTTTTGAGGGGGGGTTACTGTGATCACATGTAATCACATATGCATTCCAAGATCTAGTTTGGCTTTTAGAAAGCTGAGCAACCATTAATTATTTTGCAAGAATGGAAATTTAATTCTGTAGTTATGTTCATGTGATTTTGTTGTTATAGCCAAATTGTGTATGCTACGTAATTGTGTCGATTCTAAAACAACCTGCTGTGCTAGCGGACGTTAACGCCCTTATAAGTGTTAATATTTCTTGCCATTGACAAATCCTTCGGCGCTCTCCGCCATGTTGAAACTTGAATAGTTCTCTCAACTCGAAAACTCGGGTATCGAAATAAATTCCCAATTGTCCAGTAGAAAATAGAACATAAGGGAGTGTTCACGTGCAATTTTTTACTCAACATGTGGTATTTACCATCATTTCGATACCACATGACGGCAGCAATCAGTCCTGTTACTACATCTCCTCTAGCCTCACGATTCACAAGTGAGTGACAACAAACTAACGTTACATGTGGTATATCCTGTCTCGACACTTTTTTTTTCTTTTTAAATATATTTTTCATAGAATTTCTGGAAAACTTCTTGGGTGGTGGCCAATTTACTTGGGTGGCCCACCCAAGTATTAACATGGTGTGGGAAACACTGTGCTATAAATAACTTATAGTAGTTAAAAGCCATGTACAACAAGTTTTAGATAATGTGTTGCTTGTGTATAAGTTTCAAGATAGTTTCAACTGTATCATAGTAATTTGCATCAATTAAACAAATATTTAATAATTATTATTTCTAATGGGATTTATAAATGATCTCTATGCATGAATTCCTGTTTCAATGCCAGTACTACAAGTACATGAGGAGACTAATTATTCCTGAAAAGGTTAGCGTAGGTCTACATACATTAGATGTAGCTCAACTTCTACATGATATGTTACTTCTTTAGACAGAAAACTAGAGTTGAGACTAAATTAGCGGTATAGAATCCAGTGACGGGAAGATCGGCATCTCAAATCCCAGCTCCGACATGTCTGAGAGCCGTTGAAGTTAATGTGTGTAAGACTGGGTCAACATGAGTGTCTGTGAAGCGTTATGGGCACTGTAATGGTGTAGTTTAAGCCCTATGCACTCCATTTACGATTTAACTGACTGAATTATGATTATGCCAATCAAAATTTGGCATGGTGTAAATGCTATGATGCATTTAAAACTATATGACTTACCATACAATCTACAAGAAAAAATCAACTTTAAAAAAAAAAGAAGAAAAAAAATCAACCACACTCTCTCCCATTAGATACAAAATTAAAATGGTAACATAAAAGCACTGTTGCCATGCCATTACATCTGTGGATGAGTCAATCACCTTCCCCAATCAGACACAGCAGGATCATTGTTGTGTCTCAACTTTTTAACTATGATAAAATGAGGAGACCACTGCAAAGTACTGATGTTGGATTTTTGACATTGTTGATGTCTGGTAACTTCGGACAGCTGTTGAATGAGACTGCACATAAGCATGATTCCTTTAAAATGTTATTACAGTATGAGTAAATTTTACTTTAAATTTGATGCTTGATTTAAGATCTAATGCTGATGAAATAACATAGCCTATAATCCAGTGGAAATTAAGATGTGGGGCCAATCGCTACTTTTGAAGGCCAACAGATTAGAAATGCTCTTCAGTCTAGATACATTAATACGGTATGCATAGCAGCTCTATATCGACAAGATTTCCTCAAAGCCATGGGACTTGTAATCAATAGCTTTGGGTGCTGTCCAAACAGAACTTGCATGTCTGAGTCAATTGTACCGTAAACCGTAAAAGCACATTAGGGAGATTCCCCGAAAAAGCCATAGTAGCTTTCTGGGTCTCTTGTCACATAAAGACCAATAATATTAAATGGCCAGTGTTATGACATTAATGGGCACTAATATTTCAAGGAGCACCCTTGTGTGGGTCAGGCTCAATGATAATGGAAATTATTCTAAGTAGTATGCTGTATGCAATCAACACAGAGCAATATTGTGATCATCTCTTCAAAAAGATCACGTGTTAACATAAACCTGGGCAGTACATTAAGCAACCCCCAAATCCAGAAACAAACAAACACATTCATATATGTGACTTACTTTGAGGTAATCGTTCTCAGATCTGAGCTCCTCGATTTCCCTCACAAACTCCTCATGCATACCGTCCACAAACTCCTCAGTGAAGTCAGAGAAGGCCAGAGATGTGCTGGCTGGCATCCGGCTGTCCACCGAGGTGACCGAGCGTTCCTCAGCCGGAGAAGCGCTCTCCTCCCCGGCTTCAACGCCAATGGACAGTCGGTCCTGATCGCCCCTCTCCGTGGAGGTTTTATCAGCGGCTAGTCGTCGGCTAGTTCCATTCTCCAGCGTGTTGTCCCCGTCCAGCCCGCCGCCTCGGCTGCTCCTCGACTCGGTGTCACTGCTGGGGGCGTCTGTGGAGAGTTTGTGCTCCTCGGAGGCGCAGTCAGACAATTCGGAGCTGCTGTCGGTGGTGGAAAGCTTCCCAGGGGCGCAACCGGAATCCTTGGACAAGTCGTCCGATCCAATGCTGGCGTCCGACACCCTCCTCCGTGCACTGCTGCTACTTTTGGCCATCTTGGCGGACGAGTTTTTGGATGACGCGTTGGCGGAGGAAGCGGACGACTTGCCCGCCGATTTCACACCACTTTTATCGTCTTTTCCGTCTTTTCCACTTAAACCTCCTATGGGACTCCGCCTGGAAACACGGCTCCCCAGGTGGATTGCTCCCGGCTTCACGCTCAGACTAGGGGCTCCGATACCACCGCGGATCTTCGTGAGGGACCACCCGGGGACATCCTTGGGTCTGGCCGGTGACGGAGCGCGATTGACTTTCTTCTTCCCCCCCTGAGCTAATAGTACAGCAGGCAGCTCCGCGTGCTGCGACTGCCCGCTGTCCAAGCTCTCTCTCCCGCCTCCGCTTTCCATCTTCTGCCGGAGATGGAGTCTCCGTTCCTTAGGCGAGGCGAAGGAGAGGTGAGCCGGGCTGTTGTGGACATCAACCTCCTTTGACTTTGTCATTCATTCCTTATGAACCGAACCCGGAAACAGAAATGAAAGCTCTGGTTGTTGTAGGGTTGTTTTCCACCGTGTGAGGCAGAAGTTCGACTGAAATGAATAAACAACAGCGCGCAGACAAAAGGAGCGAGATCCTCGCTCTGGCTACAATGAAAAGCTCACGCGGTGAAGCGATACAGAAAAATGCATGCGAGAGGATCCGATGAAAAACAAAATGCGCTCTTTAATGTGGTTAGTAATGCTTAAAATGATCCCAAGATTTTGTATTTATATAAAATGATGCATTTCCTATTAAACCCGCAGCGGTTGTCGTCCAACGGCTTCTGCCTTCCAGGTCGAGTTGTGCGTGGAGAGTCGGAGGCGGAGAAGAGAAGTCGTCTTCTCTCCCCGCCCACATAACGGAACGTGGGGCAGGAGGGAAAGACGCTTCTACCACAACAATGTAGCCTATGTCAGGTGAAAAGAACCCCACAACAGGACGTGCTTTATTTAAGAAAAACACAATTCAACATAAAAACAAAAATTCAACCGTCAAATAGTTGCTCATCAGTAAATATTGTTCATCCCATCCAAATCGACAAATTCTTGTTAATTGGCAAATATTTGCAAGAGATGCAAAAAATACTTATGCTTATTAAAATAAAAATAAAAACACTTACTTGTAATTTACATAAACTTGCATGTATTATTATTTTTTACATATGAATAATAATAATAATAAGACAGAGAGGGAGGGAGAGAGAGAGAGAGAGAGAGAGAGAGAGAGAGAGAGAGAGAGAGAGAGAGAGAGAGAGAGAGAGAGAGAGAGAGAGAGAGAGAGAGAGAGAGAGAGAGAGACAAGGATGCACAGCTAACATCCTTTTACATCCGGTGTACCCATGATAAAACTCAATAAAAGTTACGCAACTGCAAGTGGTCATCATCATCATAATCCCTTTTCCATTTGAAATGCAAATACAGCACAGTACTTTCTATGGTGGTGTAATGAGGGCGACTCAATGGACATTTCTGAAGCTCTCTTTCGCCACCTGCAGACGATTATGTGACTCTACACAAAGACTTGGTGATAGATAGATAGATAGATAGATAGATAGATAGATAGATAGATAGATAGATATATAGATAGATAGATAGATAGATAGATAGATAGATAGATAGATAGATAGATAGATAGATAGATAGATAGATAGATAGATAGATAGATAGATAGAAAGGGTAATTGTATATTATTTATAATGTATTTATTTTTTACTACTTATGTACATTTACTTATTTTATTTATGTATGTATTTAACTGTATGTGTTATTTAAGCAACATTATGCACCATTTAGTTGATCAGGAACTTGCCTGTAATTAAAACGTGTTATCTCACTGCTAAGTACATGTCTGCATTACGCCATGATTAATTCAGCTGCTTTCTATTGCAAGAGGTGAGTATGTCACCAGACACCAAACACCAAGCCCATGCAATAACAGTAAAGTGAACTTCTTCTCCAACTTCTGGTTGACAGACTTGCTTCAGCAGTCATTCCAATGGTGATAAACTAATCAGAGATAGAGAAGTGGTCAGTGGGTGTAGTTCTCTTTGTATGACATGTCTTTGATGACACCAATTAAAGTATTGTGACATACCATTCAATATCACAATTTGTGAGCAACAGCCTGCAAGTCTCTATCACTTTTGACTTTTAATCTTGTGTATCATAGAGACCAATAGTGAACGCCGGTCAGCAGTAGCCAAACAGGACAATGAGAAGACATAAGATCAACAAAATACGGAGGTTTCTCAAGCTGGGGTGCACATTTTGATCTTAAACAGGTGTCAACTTTAGGAGCCAACCTGTTTGGGGCAACAACTTAATACTTCAGGTTCCGTTGCTAAAGCAAGGTGTATAGCAGTCGAGCAATCATGTGGTTCACTTAACTCATCATTCCAAGACCTTATTATATGAATGTTTCTCAGTCATATAAGGAGCTTGACCTCAGTACTTTTAGCTTTTGATTGTGTACTGTATGACTACATACAAACTCCAGTACTTTAGCTTAACAGAAATAGTCTGTCATCATCCATTAGTGGTGACTAATTATTACATATGGTGGGTGTAAACATTACTAAAAAATAATAATAATACAGGACCACTTAATTTTCAGTGTGTTTTGTTGGAGGAGGTTTAATAATTGCAACGTCTGTGTCAAGCTCGTGCATGGTGCGCGTGCGAGTATGTGCGCTTGAATGAACTCTTTGTGGTTGTTTTTGTCTTTTGGGATTCTCTCCACACTCAATTGTCATTTTTGTTTTGCTTTGCCTCATGGCAATTTACAACTTTTATGTATCAATTATTCATGCATATCAAAATAATATAATAAATTTTCATTCAAATTGCGGTGATTGAACATCTGCACATTTTCCCTCTGAGTCAGACCCGAGGGGTTCCGAAGCTGTCTATGTGACTCATAGAGAATGCGGCTCCCACAAGATAAATAAGTCTCATGTGGCCTGTTTTTATCTGGAAACACAACTTTGTACTCAGTGCTCCCTCCCTTGGTGGTACAAAAAATTGGCCTACATACTGTATAGTGATAAAAAATGATATAATGAGGGAATTTAGCCTGATTACAGAGATAATACATTTAAAGGAATACTAGGTGCACTCTCGGTTGGGTTAGCGTTAGAGTAAGATAAAGGTACAGGGTAAGGGTTGGATTTCATGGTTACCAGGTGATATAAGGAAAACAATCCTTAAAAGCTTCCGCACATTTGGATTCCATAACAGTATCCTATACAGTGATTCTCAACTGGTGGGTCGAACCCAAAAGTGGGTCGCGGACAACTAGTAAAAAAATACACATATTTTTATTTGGTAGGCATAGGCCTACCAAGTAAGGTAAGCAACAGGAAGTGTCGCTGCCTCGCATTTGGCGTCATTTGGCGGTACATCCAACTAATTTCAAGCAGCTTTTGAAAGTATAATAGTCTATACACGTGTTGTCAAAGGCTGTTGAATGTGTTGTGTTTTTATTTTAAATTGCTCATAGTGTCTATAAAAGTAGGTCGCTAGTCACTAGTAGTTTATATGATTATGGGGTTGGTTGGGTTGTTGGGTTGGGGTCAATTTACGTCACATTTAAAATTCACATTATGGTAAGTCCATTTTCTACTTCTTGTCCCAGCTGACATTGGTTGTAAAGCAGCCAATTAAAGAATGCATATAGACACAAGAACATCATGTTTTTCTGAATTTGAATACACATTTAGTGAATATTCACATCTAGTATCTTCAATTAACCTGTATGCATGTTTTTGAAATGTGAGCAAAACTGCCTGTTGAAAACCACCAGAACAACCCAAATATAATATGCAAACTTTGATGGTCATCCACTGATTCGTCTTATTTTAGTGATTGTGTCCCTTTTGAGCTTCATTCCTTTTATTGTGGTGATTTCCTGTTGAATATTCCTGCTTGTCATTTGTGTTCTTGTTTCTTTCTGGGCGGGGTCACTTGCAGCTGGTCAGCAATAAACTCAGTTTAATGCTGCATTCGAGAAAGGTAAGAAGTTTGACTGATCCTACTCGGATTGTCTCGGTTTCGACTTCAAAGTTGTTCTGGTTAACAAAGTCAGTACAAATCAAGTTGTATTACATGTACTTATGTCAAATAGCTAAATTAAAGCAATAATAAATATAGATGCATAAATAAAATACCTATTCATAATCTTATAAATTATATTTATTTCTGAGTCTCTATGTGGGTCGCCATTGTCGAGTGACGTCAGATGTGTTTGAGTGTCCATCCTATGGCCTCACAATAGTTGTGTGGTGACTCACAAGGGTGAGACCATCGGCCTGACCCTGTTCCTTTAAGGGATGGTCAGTTCAAAGGAATGATGGACATGAAAGAGATGATGGACATAAAAGTGTGGACATTCAGACACAGCCGAAGAACTGAACCTACTCGCTGCCAGCCTGCTGAGCGCTTAGAACTGTAGGTTTCTCATCTTGTACATAGTTTGCCATAACACAAACTGCACATAGGAAGGCCAGAGCTCCTAAATGAACCCAAAACCTCCGAAATATCAATCAGTGCCATTGATGGCTATAGACGTCAAAAATTCATTTGAACTATTTCTATTAGTTTAACATTTTTTTCCACTTTTGTTAACAAGAGTATGAAAACTTAGAAAAAAATGTATTGTACATTTAGAACAGATACAAAAATTTGTGATTAATTGTGAGTTAACTATTGAAGTCATGCTGTTAATTTTAATCGCCTGACACCCCTAATTTTTAATAATCTTAAACATTTTTTTTTAAAGATTATTTAAAAAATGTCTAGGTTTTCATACTCTTGTTAACAAAAGTGGGGAAAAATGTAAAACTAATAGAAATAGTTCAAATGATTTTTTTACGTTTATAGGCGTCAATGGCAGTGAATGAGTTAAGCAGGTGAGCGTTTATTTATTTATTTATTTATTTATTTATCTATCTATTTAATAGAAACGACACGAAGGAAGGCCAGAGCTCTTAAATGAACCCAAAACCCCAGAAATGTTAGGCAGGTGGACATCTATTTATCTATTTATCTATTTATCTATTTATCTATTTATCTATTTATCTATTTATTTATTTATTTAACAGCACAACGGAAGGCCAGAGCTCCCAAATAAACCCAAAACCTCAGAAATATTAAGCAAGTGTGCATTTATTTATTTATTTGTTTAATAAATAAATACAAACTGCATGAAGGAAGGCCAGAACTCCTAAATGAACCCAAAACCTTAGAAATATTATTTATTTATTTATAAAGAAGCTGGGGGTTACCAGGCCCTGACTTGTGTCCAAGTCAAGCATTGTGACACACAACCCCTCTTCTCAATCAGAGTCACCGTCAAGCCTTTTCAACAGCTTCTTCTCACGACTGTAATTCAAGATAAGATAAGACAAGACCTTTATTTATCCCACAGAGGAGAAATTCACAACGTTACCAGCAGCAAAACAACCCGTTTGTATGATATACAGATATTTTTCAATGTTTTCCAATAAAACAAGATTGGAACACTGAAGTTGTATGCTGCTTGTTATGAAAAAATCGGGATAGGCAAAAAAGGGATCGGCAGGTCAGACTTTTTAAAACATCGGGGATCGGTCGGGAAAATTGTGATCGGTGCACCCCTACTAAATGTACTCACAAATTAGCTTACTCTTAAATCTGACCTTATTTAGTTGAAAACAAACCGATTATTCTGTTCAATGATTGACAATAGGTGGCTCCACAAGTGGAAGAACATTTAGCTGATTTTGATCCAGCCATCCAAATCTAAATTATTTTCAGTAAATGAATAGTACTTTTTGGTACATGAGTGAAATAGGATAATTTTCTGCGGCACACCTGATAAACTCTCACGGGCCACGGCACACAGTGATGCTGTGCTGGTACAGTAGTTGGGGAATCACTTGTCTGGAAACAGTGGTTTTCCTTGGAGTTCCATGTTGTGGTGAATATTGGTATTAACAGTGAGTCAATTAATTCAAACTTGTTTGTATAACTGAGATAATTGTTTCCTTTTCCAATCGTTGTATTATTCAAGAGGTGGTGCACATTCAAACAATCATGTAAAGACAGAAGCTTAAAACCTACAAGTCCCTTCTAATGACGCTCATGATGTAAAGAATAGGCTATTTGTCCATTCTGTTCTGAGGCAGTTTCTTGCAATAGAATTCCTCATGACCATGTTTGTGTAAGCATCTGCATGTATATGTATTGTGTGTGACTGCCTTTGTGTGTGTGTGTGTGTGTGTGTGTGTGTGTGTGTGTGCGTGTCTTTGCATGTTTCTGAATGGAGACCATTTATTCCTCTGTTGTCAATGTTATTTGCCTCCTAATGTTCTGTTCATCCCATTCTCTGTTCTCTTTTCACTTCTTCTCATCACACCATAATGGTTGTTATATAACAGTTGTTGAAAGGAAACCGCTGATTGTATTTCCTTGGCTGCCTACAACAACAGATTGAACTACAAAACCACTCATATAACACAAGATACAATGCATTGTATTTATTCAGACATACAACTAAGCAGTAAGCACCAATAATTAATAGAAAGTCTGATGTAAATAGTCCATGAATAACATCAAATGTGATCAGTTGACATGTTAAACCTATTAACATGACTATGTTATCTGTAATATGATCATTGTAGGTTACCAATAGCAACTCAAATTTTTAACAATATCTCAGTGAAGCTTTGTTTTCAAGCAGGAGCTTATGGATATAATGAAGTTTTAAACAAACAAACTAACAAACAAACTAACAAACAAACTAACTAACTAACTAACAATTCATCCATGGTCTTAAACGTGTGTGAGTAGTCTTCCCAAATAGAAAGTGGACATTTTAAACCACAGCTAATGAAAACACCACAAAATCTTTCTTTCGTTCTTTCTTTTCTTTCTTTCTTTCTTTGCAACAAATCCACCTCGCACGCACAAATACAAAACGAAAGTGAAGATCCCATCTCTTTGGGTCATAGCCATTTTTTTTGTTATACAGTACATGTGCTTACCCAGTCACTGACTGGAGGATTTATATTTGATTATAAAGTTTTTTTTTTAAAAAACAACGTTTTTCATAAAAGGCCTCTGCACAATCCTATCAAATGCAACACATCCGGAATTGCTTACATGCAGTCTTGTATAAGTTCCCTAATAGCAATACTTGATTAAAAGTCCAAATACGTAGATTAACATAAAACAGCTTTGGTGGAAGTTAACATTAGTTGAGTAAAGGTCTTAAACTATCTGATGTTTGCTGCATTTATGTAAATATAAAAAATCTTTTTCTGATATTACATCACTCTAGTATTGAAAGTATTCTGAAAATTGAATGGTTCATGTTTTGATTTTTTTATTTAAGTAAAATGAAAGTTGAAAGAAAGAAATGTAAACAACAACTAGCACATTTTGACTTAGTGGTGAAAACTATTATTTTTATAATACATAAGGAATATTCATTATCATCTTCAGAATGTCTTGGAGTTTGTCAGTACACTCTGACCTGCATACTGTACAGTACACTGTATTACACCCAGCATGTCGGTCCCCACCCCCTTCATTATGTCTCTCCACCGACATATATTGTCATTGGACAATGTACTCCCACCCCCACACTTGATTGGCTGTCAATTATGTCAGTCATTCTTCCATTCCCGTCCCCGCGGCTAGCCACTTCCGCTTCTGTGTCAAACCCAAAGCTCCAGTGCAAGTTCCTTTTCTGGACTAGTCAAACCGTTTACACTGCCCACGCTATCCAGGTAATACATGTTTTCATGACGTCTCTTTTTCATGATTTTATTTTACTAACGGGTGTAATGGCGGAACATTTCAATGGCTATTTTGTCACATGTAGGAGTTCTGTGCTAGGTAGCCCTCATCCCTCTTAGCCGAAACACTAAAATGAAGGCTAGCTGTCAATATGCTCCTTGGTGACCTGTCAGTATCGGATCGGATATTTGGGTGTCCAATATCGCTATGACGAAGAATAAATCCTAAGTATTTCGCCGGGATTAAATTTAACGTAGACCACTGAAATTTGTTCGGGGTGGTAATGTGTTAGCCAGATCAATTGTTGTACAGTACGTGCTAATGATAGCAGCCACCTCAGCATTTGGGACAGTTTTTTTTTTTTTAGGCAACACTGAATGAGGGTAGTTGGCCGCTAAAACGAACGATGGTACACACATCGGCAGCTGTGAATAAGATCCCAACTTCAGTAAATTTCCGCCTCGATCGACGTAAAATGTGAGATAAGACCTTGGAGCTCAGCCAAGTTGGAAATGGGACAGAATGTACTGTTGATTTATGATGATTTTCGTGAATCGCGTAGATCCGCGTGGGAACATCTGTTGTTGTTATCTTAAACTCCGTGCTGGTTACCTCCCATGGAATTTAACTACTTCAACAATGCTCCCATGCCTGCTCAACGACTGACAAAATCTACACCTGACCCTTTCAGCAAACACTGTTTCCCCTAATTTGTTAATTGTGGGTAATTGACACTAAGGTTCATCACGTTTGTATATATATATATATATATTTTTTTTTTTTTTTTTACGGTACCTATAAACGCGTTCATGCTGTTGCAACCAGTTTGAGTGTTTAGTACTTTGAAAAGGGAGGCAAGCACTGTTTTCTTTTCTTTTAATGAACTACGCGTTTACTTGTTATCAATTCAATAAGTACATTGTAGTGTTCTTGTCCATTTGTTTGTTAGTTTTAGCAGACTACTTCCAGGTTCACAAGAGTGGTGAACAGATATGATTCCGGTGGGGTGGACAGCGCCATTAATGCACAGCGACTCCAATATTAAAATCAATTCCTGTATCTGCTTTAGGGCTGCAGCTATCGAACATTTGGATGTTTGGATATTCTAAAAATTCCATTGAATAATTGAGTATTCAGATAAAATAAAAACATATACAGTATGTATTTTCCTTAGGTAAAGAATATCAATGAATATACGAGAAGATATCATAACACATTTCACTTAATGATGAATGTTTTTCATTTTTAGGTAATAAATTATTTTTGGCAGACTGTATACTGTCTTGGAACACTGGTTAGTGCTTGAGTGCTTGAGCATTTATTCTCCAATTGTTGTTGACGTGTGGTTAAAATTCTGCCACAGGAAAGACATTTTGCAAACACGTCCTCAAGGCCACACATTTCAACAGATTTGAGAGGAATGTTACAGAGGTGACCAAACGAATGGACATTTGTGCGACAACTCTGTCAAATGTTTTGATTTATAATCTATATAGTCGTGTGATTGAAGTCTTGCTTGAGTCCTGCACTGGTCACTTTACATTGATAATGTCTTCTGCTGAGAATATCCTGTGCAATAAGACCATTTCAACGTCAACTTCGCCAAACTCTCTTTTTAATCTGGTATTAAAACTGGCCAGGTGTCATTAGTTATACGTTATACAGGGCAGGGGGGGATCAATTGTAGGATGATCAGTTGAATTTGGTTGGATCTGAAAGGGATTTTTTCCCCCACCGAAATTCAACTTACTGCATTTAGCAGCTTTATTGTGCATTGTTCTAAACACACACACGCACACAAAAATGCAATTTATTGGCCAGATTATTTTGCTGATCTCAAGATACCATTCACAGACTCCAGTTAGTCCTGGGACCCCAGTTTGAGAGCCTCTGTAGATCAAGGCACACACAGTTTAGAGTTCAGTTTGATTTGATGCACTTACATATGTAAGTAAAGAACCGATTTTCTGATTCAAATCAGTTTTTATAACACATCTATTAATTTAGTTTTCTGGGAATAGCTAAATGATCTAACAGGCAACTTTGTGAACAATCAGTTCATCTTGTTTGTCCCAAATTTGCTGTGTTAACCACTTTGGTATAAGGGAGTTCTTGAACTTGATAAACATCTAAGCAACAGAGAAACAGTACACTAGTAGCAGTTTCGTGTGAAATGAGTCCCCGACTAATTCAAGTACCTTGGACCCGAAAAAAAAAATGTTTGAGGCATTTTTTCCTGTCTCGGACAATGGGTACCCAAGTGTACACAGTCAAGAAGACAAAGTCAATCAAATAGCAGCAATGATTGTACACATGCTATGCATGAAAGTAACACACACCCTGAGTGCAGTAAGGCCAACTTCAAAATTAGTCTTACCTTACCTCAATATATGAACAACAATGCCTTGGTGTACACCTTTATTTTGAAATTGTTCCCTGCAGCATAACGGCTGACTTGGCTCGTCTTTGAGACTGTAGTTGAGGGGTTTCTATTGCCGTCACAAACTGTTGCCACCAACATCAACAGCTCAAGTTCAATCGCTATTTAATGATGCTATAATTAAGCAACTTAATTATGCTATATTATCTAAACCCCTGGACTACTTTGAAGCTTTTTGTCACACTCTGTAAAAACACAGTCTAGAAATAAGTAGTCATCAGAATAGACTAGCTGTGGGATTCAATTTCCTGGAATAGTGTTTAAAAAAACTGCTTTTTTTTCATAGTTCAATGCAAGTTGGAAGCCACGGTTCCTTCCAAAAAGATGGGATGTGCTTGGAATAAATAAGACACAGTTTTGGTTGAAGCTTGCTTAACAGTCAAACTCTATCGTGTGAGGTAAACTCTCTAAATCAGGGGTGTCCAAGGCTGCGTTCACACTGCAGCTCAATTCCGATTTTTTTTTCACAAGTATCTGATTTTTTTTCATGCAGTGTAAAGAGTACAATTACGATATTTTCACACCTGACCTGGGCCTCTTTTGTATGTGGATATAAATCGGATATGTATGCGTCTGCACTGTGAGCAAAGCTAAATGTCCCTTGCTTTTATTTCTATAGTTAAGTTGATACTAGGGATGCACGATAATATCAGTGGCCGATAATTATGTTTTATTTTTTATTTTTTTAAGATTATATTTTCAATTATTAGTGCCCAACTCCTCAACCCCTCTTCTATAGTAGTGTTGCATATTTGTGACGTCATCATGCGCGCGACCTCGTGTTCACAGAAGATGCATCATGGCGACATGGCAATCGCCAGGGTGGGCTCTCTTTCCCCAAGATGTTACTCTCACATTTTTTGTTTCATTTTTAAAACATGACTGTTTTGTTTTGGCAAACTCAAAATTAGTTACTTGTTGTCTTTGAAGCAGAGATATCAATAAAATTCAGCTTAATGGTGCTTAGACTTGTAGTAGGACTTATTATTTATAATTAAATTGTTTGTATTTCAAGTTAATTTTGCAACAATTATTGACTTACTTATTGGTTTTCGACATCGGCACTTTCTAAATTATTAGTTTAGTGGTATCGGTTGAAAATGGCATTCTCGCGCATCCCTAATCAAAGCAGGATGAAAAAAAATCTTTTAAAAAGAATATTCAGCTTTCAAAAAAAAAAAAGCTTATGTTTTTTTTTCTTTATAAACTCAAACATTTGGTGTACAAACTGAAGGCTACTTGAAGATGTTTGCTTTCCTGTATATCACTGGTGTAGTACTTGGTTATATAACAATTGTTTCTGAGAAAATGCTTCACAATTGACCAACTTCTAGTAGCTGATAACTGATATTCCAAGTCATTGGACTACATCTCTCAATTCTTATGCATTTATTGGTTTATCCTTCTGAGTAGCCATTTTAATGTCACCCAAAAAGTTCTATAATAGAATAATGTTGGGTATTGGACTGACCTCTCCATAAAAATAATCTTGTTGCTGTATATTCTGGTGTGTTTGACTTGTTGAAACAAGGGCATAACCTCTTCGGCACAAGGCTGCATGACCTCCGCAAAGGATAAAAAGCCCCAAATACCAATGTAGGATAAACATTTTCCACCGTCTGTCATAGTGAGTGTACTGTAGCTTAGTTACATTCTGTGTTTCAAGATGTGATCTAGTACAACAGTTGCACAACAGACAATCTTGCGTTGATCAGTCTGCACAATTTTGCGGCGTTTGGCCAGCCAATGTGTTCTCTGTAGAATTGCAACCTCTTCAGCACTTGGGGACTTTGTGGGGTCTTGATGCTGATGGCTTCACATACTGCAGGTCTCTTAAGAAATGCAGAGGAGTGTGGAATGCTGTTGCATCGTCCCGTATCAGGTCACAATTGCCAGAAGTTAGTCTCCTCAATGCAATACAGATGTGAAGCAATTCTCACTAATAGTGGTTACTCAATACACATTAAAACAAAACAAACAAACATCCTAAAACATCCTAAATCGAGAGTGTGTGTTAAACACGCAAAATTCTGAAAATTTGTCTTGTATAGACATTTACCGGTACATAGGGGTTGTGAAAAATTTGTATTTTCATTCCTATAAAATATATCATGTCTAATGTTACATATTCATCAAAAGTGGATTAGTTGTCTGTAAATAAAAACAAACATGTCTTACCCGATGTTTTGTATAAAAGTAGGTTCCGCAGATGCCAAGAAGTATTTTTCAAAGCAAGTTTTTTTTTCACCACATCACCATTTCACAACGCTCTCACTTCTGACACGCTTGGTAAAGGTCGGCTCATGTCCTGGACATTCTGCTGTTCTTCGGTTTTGTGAGAGCATGTGTAGCCAGTCACTGCATGAAGTGTCGACAGCTCCAACGAAGGGCCGAGTGTTAAAGGCAAAAATGTATGCAAAAAAAAGAAACGTGTCTGAACACAAGAAATCCCAACATATAAAATATTATGCTGATAATACTGACAAATCCAGCAAATTGGTGAGCATGTAATACATGAGTACAAAGGAAAATTTGTACAAGAAGGAAATGAGTAGGTGCGGCCCACAGGGTCAGAAGAATGTTGGATGATGATGGTAAAATAATGCTGATTATTTTAATGACTGTTCATACTCATGAGATCACGGGTACTACCCTCTCTACATCATTGGAAGCAGGTCCATCAATATAGTCTGAATTTGAACTAATTTATTGGTCCTCTGCCTCCTGCTTGTTCAGATTTATCAGTGGAAATAGTGTTTAGGTTTTCCATTGAGTGTTGTTTTTTAAATGGCATAGTGAAAAATCCTGAGATATTTTAGTATTGCATAAAGCAAGGCTCAAAAGGCTCTTTTTTTTTTTTCTATGCGGAGCAGTTTTGCTAATCAATTACTTTGTCTAAAAATGTCAAATTCAGATGTTTGGTTTGTTTAATTCATTTTTTTCTTTCGGACACATCATATCATTTGCAACATTAACATCTGAAAGAAGGGCTGACGGGGGTAGAAGCCATGGCTTATTAGTAACCCGTCCCCATCGATTCTTATTATACTCATCAGTCATATACATTGATTATGAAGGTTATTGATTCATATCGTTATCAATCCCAGACTTAAGTCTGCACATTCCTCGCTCAGTTCATCTTGAGTAATGTCCGTGTATAAGTTGCAGCTAGTACCAATCATTTGGAATTGGTAAATCAGTTCCCGGACGCCACCAACAGGCCCACCCAACCAGGCAAGTAGCCAAGGCGAGAGCATGCTCCTTCACCAGTAGCGTCTTCGCTGACCTTGGATCAGATTTCACACGTTGTGGCTTTCAGAAGAGTAGATCGGCTTGCATTCTGCCCATTGCGTCCACAGCAATGTTCACTCCATTCTGGTCAGCTCAGCCACCACTGTTGCCAGCATCCGATGATGCTTAGATCTTGATACTCCTGAGTGCTCACCGCACAAGGCCAGCCACCAGCTGGGTAGGCTCCATCCCGGAACCATGTTTACCAACCCATTGCAAATATTTACAGCAGATACATTACAACCTCATCACGACAGCATTGTTACATCAAATGTCCAAACAGAAATAGAGCCAGACAATGTTTACATTCTTACAGGAACAGAAATACATGTTATCAATGCAGGTGTATAAACAAGAATTAACCTTTGCAGTGTCAGTAATCATATGCTATATTTACATTATTAAAATCATAACAGCTCCAGTTTTGGGTTAACTAGTAATATGTTACAATAATTTCATTTGGGTAAGACATAATCCACAATTTAATGATGTGAGTTACTTATTGCAGTTATTGTGTCTCAAACTCCGCCAATTCTTCCACTCTTTTCACGATCCATATTTTTATGAAGATCCGACAGTCTTTTGTTCATGTGTTCTCGATAAATCCATTCTTTCTCAATTGTCGCACCCTTCTGGCAATGTCAGCATTTCGTTTTGTGAGATTTTCATTGACGTAGACATGTTTACCTTTAAGCTTGTAGGAATCTCTCAAAAGAGCAATTTTTTTTCTTCCTGTCAACAAACCTGAACAGAACTGCCGGTGGTTGTGTCCCCCCAGTTGGAAGCGAAAAGCACATCTATATGTGCACTGGATCCACAATTAATAAGTTGATTTGTTACTTGCTGTTCCACAGTCTCGTTCGCTAAAGTTTGGTCAGAATCAATTGCACTTGTGCCGGCCGCAGCTCTTGCTGGAGGGCCGCGGTGCGGTTTGATCTGAATACCTGTAACTATCACATCTTTGATTCGAAGATTCTGTTCCAAATCATCCACTTTTTGTTCCAAGGCGACAATGCGTCGATCTTTTTCTTGTCTCTTTCTTCAACTTCCTGCAGTAGTGGATAGATGCTCTTTTTCATTTCAAGTATTTCGGTGACCATTTATTTGAGTTTTGCAAGAGAAGATTTTATCTCCTCAGTCTCGTCAGTTTTTTTCCCCACCAGGCATAATGCAACAATGTAGTTAAAAATCCCAATGTCAACAACATAGAAGTCACGAGCAAGTGCAGGAGCGAGTACAGATGCGTCCTTCCTCAACAGATGCGTCCTTGATAATTTTATTTTGAACTATTATTTCTGAATGGGTTGTATGCTCTTATAGAAAAGCTGACTTGATATTAAAAAAAAATTTTTTTTTTAAAAGGGTAAGGAGACTACTTTAATGTAATTTTGAGAACGTTTATTGTGCAGACTTCTGTGAAAAGTGTATGCTATATCGGTTATCCGGTAACCACTTCTGAGCATGTGCATCACAGACAGACGGACAGACAGAACAGCGGGAGACAAGGCAGTTTTGAGAGAAAGATCAAAACTGTTAAAAATAATGATGACATGGACTATCAACTTAGCAGTCGACGGATTTAGTTGTCGACATAGTTGTGAATGACTACTTGACCAATCTTGGTGTAGCCCCAGTTCTAATCACTTTCCTTTCATAACAATCTGCCCTGAAAGTTTCAGGTTAAGCAGTATTTAATTTTCCACTCCAGGAAGTGTTTTACAAGACAATCATTCACACTGTTTATTGATTTCATTAGGGAAAGGAACAACCCGCCCTAGCTTTCTTGGACATGGTCATTTTGGTTAGAAATCAACTGCCAAGAAGTGGGGCTTTTTTTTTTGTCCTTATGATTATTTCTTGTGCCCACTGCCCATCTTTTGTCCATTACAGCAGCATTTATGTCATTATGTAATCACCGTAGCTTGTGGTTATAATAGAAGAAGTAAGAAGTATTTCTCTGGGTGTTTCATTGGACAACATTTTTGAATTAAGAATTCTCATCAAAAGTGATAAGAAAACATTATGTTATATTAAAATGCATCCGATTCTTGAGCGTCAGTCTACAAGTGCCTGAATTATGTTTTTAATCCCCCCATCTTTGTGACAAATGATGAGTCAGAGTATCAGTCAACATTCCTTGTGTTTTTGTGGCCTGTGTCACAATAAAAATGCCATTGCACATTTTTTTGCTGCAAGGTGAGTTCAACAATAATATAACATCAGCAACATTAGACATACATTAGACAATGTATACAGTAGCAACCTAAAATTAATTAATTCTAATGCAAAACCCTAAGAAAATGAGGTGCTTTCAGTCTAGTAATTCGCTTTCTCTGGTCCAAAACAATTGAAGGTTTGTAAACAGGACTGCACCTTTTTAACAACTACATACATCAACAAATAGTGCACATGTGAACGGTATCCATCCCTATTGATTAACTACTTCTTTTGTCCCTACATATTTCTAATTTGCATTAGCAAAAAGAGAATCAATGTGTACAGCAACATCCCATCATCTGACATCCAGCTTTGTCTATTTGTCAAACAGCAGACAAACAGCATTTGCTGGCGTCGTTCTTCTTCCTCCATAACCATCCATCCTAAGCATTTTGTGGACACCAAGCACAAATACTGTGCTGTTGCTGTGGTGACGATCCAGAGGGAACCTTGACTGACAGGACTCTCCGAGGTTGTCATCAGAGGGAACATGTGTTAGAGGTTGAACAGTCAACAGTCAGATTTGTCAGCGTTGACTTCAGAAGATGAGCAATGACGATGAGTTCTATGATGCCGTTACAGGTTAGTGCTTTGCGTTTGTTTTTGCTCTCATATTACATTTACACAGATGTTTAAAAATGCAAATGGTTGATTACTTGTCATAACAAAAGTGCTGCTTCACAGGCCTGGATTCGGACGAGTCATATGAAGGGGTGTCAGAGTCCAGTTACAAAGATGCACTGGTGTATGATAGCAGCAGAAACAATGGATCAAAGCCACAGGAGAACGGTGTCAAGAAACACAGGTACTGCTGCATTCCTTCAATACCTTTCAGACACGCTAGTGTATTTAGCTATACTTTTGGCTGATTGAACTCAACCAGACATGATTTACACTCTGAAACAAGCTTAACGGTTGGTTTTGGGCATGGTTAGAATTGTCAAATATAGTTACTATAAATTAAGAAGTCAAGATAAGAACATTTTTCAAGTAGTTTTCCATTCACTTTCAGTGGATATTGAAGATTTTGAGATTGCTTGTGGCTCACCATTGCTAATAATGCATCGGATTTATATAGCGCTTTTCTAGACACTCAAAGACGCTTTACAGAGGAATGGATACATGTTCAAGCACTTACACATTCACACTGTGGTAAATGTAAGCTATTTAAGTAGCCACAGCTGCCCTGGGGCAGGCTGACAGAAGCGTGGCTTCCAGTGTGTGCCTACGGCCCCTCCGACCACCACCAAACATTTGCACCTTCCATACACCAGGGTGATTAGCACTGGAGGCAATGTGTGTGAAGTGCCTTGCCCAAGGACATGACACATGACTTGGGTAGAGCGGGGAACGAACAGCCGACCTTCTGGTTACTGAACGACTGTCTCTACACCCTGAGCCACGGCCGCCACGTAGTACTGTACTTGCACTTGACTTGGAACCAGTCCAGGATGTCTCCTTTTGTCTACAATCAGTAGGTTATGCCTTAACCTAGTCAGTCCCAGACATGACCCTGAATAGGCTTGGCGGTACAGAAAATAGGTGCATGGATGGAGATGCTTGCAGGTTCATACTTTGTGTTCTAGTCTGTCTCAGTCCAGATAACAAGATACAGTAGTAGGTGAATGTTGTGGCATAGTTTCTTTTTATTTGCCACCTCATGGACAAATAATGTTGCTTTTTCTGATAGCAGACCAGTTGGACAACATGTTCTGCTTATCTACAAACTTTGTACCGATGCTTTCTTCACACCTGAGTGTGCTCGATCAGATACATTTGTACAAACACGCAATGCAGTAATCCAACGCACATTTTTGAACCGAATTGTTGTGCTCTTTCTATTAATGATAGGCGAGTACCGATACAGGTATCGCTACCAGCCTTAATTCAAGATATCAAGTACTTGTCTATTTATTCTGTTTTCTCACCACTTACATATGGTTATTTCATTATTATTATTTTTTTCACTCTAGGACGTCATTACCGGCACCCATGTTTTCCAGAAATACTCTTAGTGTCTGGAGCATCCTTAAGAAATGCATCGGAATGGTAAGGATGTGAATTCATCCCATCTTATTCTTTTACTCTTTCTACTGTATATGCTCATTGTTCCCAGACTCTTTTTTTCTGCTTCCCTGCTTTGTTTATATATAAAAGTTGTGCGCACCTTCCCGGGCTCCCTGACCCCCAGACTGGACGAGAAACTTTTTCCAGCCCACTCCCAAAACTCGCACCACTAAACCACATACGCACATTATGAACCCTCACCAATTGGCTACTTGCACCTATCCGCGTATCTTTATGCTCTTCCTATAATATCCTAAGACAGTGGTGCCCAAGTCCGGTCCTCAAGAGCCCCTGTTCAGCCTGCTTTCCATGTTTCCCTCCTGTAGCGCAGCTGAATCTAATAATCAGCAATCTTTGCAGAAGTCTGATGACGATCTATATTAAAAAATGTTTTTTACTTATTTGTGTGCTGTTTGTTTTAAAATACAGCATCTTTTTTTTTTTTTTCAGTTATTTATTGTTAAAAATACATTTTTTGAAAGAATGCTGATGTGATTTTTTTTTTGTATGTCTATAAGAATAACCGTAAAACTGTTTTTTTTCTCAGACTATAACTGTACACCAAAATCTGAAACTGTTGCACCATGATTGTGCAAGCAATTTCTTTCTGTTTCACAATGCAGCACTGTCTGTTGAAGCAATAAACCGAGTGGTCTACAAACTTCATGTCTTCTATTTTGTCAGGAACTCTCCAAGATCACAATGCCTGTCGTCTTCAACGAGCCCCTCAGCTTCCTGCAGAGAATCACAGAATACATGGAACACACTTACCTCATCAACAGAGCCTGCTCGCTTTCTGGCTCCATAGAGCGCATGCAGGTCAGACACTGAGACTCCTCTTGAGTATTGAATTGACTGTGTGAACAATAGCAGAAATTGCTGCCTTTAGCAGGGCTATTTACCTTGAAATAAGGCCTGATACAGATACAGTATCTCGTATTGGTACTCGCCAATCCCTAGCTAAAAGACTTACTTGTGTACTGTACATCATACCTCTCGCTTGAGATTCATCTTTGATGCTTAAATCGAGACTAAAGTCCAACAATGAAGCTATTGATAATGAGCAGTGAAAAATATACAACAACAACAATAAATGTTAGCTATCAGCTAGACAAGGGCCATTTGGACCATCTCCCACAGGGGGAAAAGCACTGAGAGCCACAAAACCATATTGTCATCTAAGGAATGAGGATGCCACTGCATAGTGTGTCCATAAAGTCTGGTTACATAGTAAAACAAAACAAAAAATTCACACACAATTGAATACATTTGTTTTGTTGCTGCTGTAGAGAACACAAAGTTTTACTTCTGCAGTAACAAAAACATGTTGAAAAAAATATGCTTGGTTGAAGGCAAGCTTACTTTAAAAATAAAATAGTGAATGTCTATTTGAGTCTGCCTCATATTCACCTCCAGTAAACCAAAAATTCTAACCAAAAATGCCACCTCTTACCTCTGTATTCCATAATCATTTTATGTGCGGAGTTTGCAGTCAACTGTCAACTTGAATTGAACAAAACTATTTATCTTAACACTATAAAATGTACATTTGCAAAATAATAGGCAATTAAAATATTAGTTTTACTTGATGATGTATGTGATTTTTGCATATGAGCCTCAGCGTATTACGGAGGTGTCACATCAGGGCTGTAAACGCCACCTTCATTTTCACATACGATTGTAAGCTGTCGTGAGTGAGGAGGGAGTGATGTTTGTTTTTAACATATTCATGTAGCATGTAGCATGTAGCATTCAATGTTTTGTTTTCTTCAGAGACTCTTCTCTTGGACTTATCCATGGTTGACGTGCTGGCCAGGTGTCTCACATCAGTGGTTGTGATGCATACATTGTACTTTATTTAATCTTACAATAGCACCATAATCTTAAAATTCAGGATAGCATTTGACAATCAAACAAATTTTAATTTAGAATAAATACTCATCTGCTTTCCAAAGTCCTGAAGAGCTACAGCAGAAGGATGGAAAAAGCCACGGTTGCTTACCGCTGAGCTCGACTAAATACCCAAACTTGAGAGAGAAGTCACTTTTAAAAAGCATTTACGCGAGTGACGTGAACCTGAAAAAGAAAACACACTTATGTTGTCTGTAATTGTTTCTTCAGGCCGTCGCTGCGTTTGCTGTGTCAGCGGTTGCGTCTCAGTGGGAGCGAACTGGAAAACCCTTCAACCCTCTTCTTGGGGAGACTTTTGAACTCACCAGGTACCCACATGTCTTTTTCACATTACAGTATGTATTTACTAGGGGTGTCAGGCGATTACAATTTTTAATCACATGATTTTTATAGTTAACTCACGATTAATCGCAAATTATGTATCTGTTCTAAATGTACAATACATTTTCCCCCTAAGTTTTCATACTCTTGTTGACATAAAAGTGGGGAAAACATGTTAAACTAATAGAAATATGGCTGCATCTTTTAGTCATTGATACAGTCATTACAAAATAATTTCTTAAATTGAATTAACATAAAAAAGATGTACTGTAAAAAACGAGTGTGATATTGATTTGTATTTTTGTTTTTTTTGCCACTAGATGGCATAATTGCATTTGTAAGACATTTGTGACAGCTTAGTGCATTTTTCTTTTCATATTAAGAGCTATCTAATCTCTTGAACATGAAGTACAGTAATTTCTGGATGACAAGCCGCTACTTTTTTCACTTGCATTCGAACCTGCGACAAATACAAAGGTGTGGCTTATCCATCAGATCACAAGGGGGCGCTCTATAAAGGATGCGCAAAAGCGTCAGGCAGAGCAAAACAAACCAAGTGAGCCCAAATACAGGAGGTGAGACAGAACGAGAGCAAGACAATTTGCGCCTTCATTATGGAAAAGAAAAGTAGCGGGAACCCGGGGCGGTAACATTAAAGCACCTGCGACTTACAGTCGAGTGCGGCTTATATGTGTAACAAAATTGAGTATTCCCCAAATTTAGCTAGCGCGGCTTATAGTCAGGTGCGCGTTGTATTCCAGAAATTACTGTAACTTAAAACGTAACGTAATTTTTTTAAATGATAAAATACAACTTGACCCCAGTCTCCACAAATAAATGCATTATTATTAAATGTATTACTACAAAATGTTGACGTAGACGTGTCTGCTGCGTTGCGACTGTAATTCCTCCAGTACAGGCAAGTAAGGAGCGGTCATTAATCGCACATAAAAATAAATAGTGGCGTTTAAGGAGCTTTAAATAAACTCCAAAATAATGCACACATTTTGACACCCCTAGTATTTACCCTCCATGCTCTTCTGTGTCTATGCAGAGAGGAGCAGGGTTTTCGGCTGATAGCAGAGCAGGTATCCCATCATCCCCCGATGAGTGCCTTCCATGCTGAGAGCCTGACGGGAGACTTTGTATTCCATGGCTCAATTTACCCCAAACTCAAATTCTGGGGGAAGAGTGTTGAGGCAGAACCCAAAGGGACCATCACTCTTGAGCTTCTAAAGTAGGTCAAAGAAATGCGGGGGTTACTTTTGCCATTTCATGTAAAAGTGTGTCCCTCCTGCATCTTCTGTTCATGTCTTCTCTTCTATCCAAGGCACAATGAGTCATACACATGGAGTAACCCTCACTGCTGTGTGCACAACATCATCCTGGGCAAACTATGGATAGAGCAGTATGGCTCAGTAGAAATAGTCAACCACAGGTACGATACACTCGAGTCTCCATATTTTTAATGCACTTTGTTATTGCGATAAGCGTACAGTTGTAGACTGAAATAAAGTAGCAAGAGATAAAAGAAAGGGCACATAATGTATCACTTCTTAAAGTGATTTAAAAAAATAATAAAATGCCCTGCTCATAGGCAATGACACACCGAACCAATCATTTTCGTTCACTTTGTGTACGTTTACGTCCGGGATACCGATGATACACGTAGCGAGATCCAGCAAATGGAAAATAGAGCTTCTGGCAGATATTGAAATCATTGTACAATCAACAAAATGACTCCTCCTATGGAAGGTTATTAATGGAAAAAGCTGACACCACGCTGACCGAGCTGACATGAATGGAAAAGCTGACCTTTTCTGGTACGAGTACCCGGTCAGCTGGAGTTCTAAGCATGGCAAGATGTTACCAAAGGCTCTTACTCATTAAGTCACTAAATTCTTATAATATTTGACGTATTACTAATATATTCTCAAGTGAACAAGTTATTTGGTACTCCACAGTTTCTACTTTGCTGTATCGGTCCCTATATTTGCTGGCCTCTCTTGAATAAAATGTCTCCTCACCAAGAAGTAAATACGAGAGACCCTCGTTTTATTTTTTTTGTCTCCGTTGGCATGTCTTGTTCCTATTGATGTGTTCAATGCAGCGTGATTTTGGCTGTTAAACCACAGTACGATACTGAAATGGAAAACTGTGCTAACAACCCTTCCAAAATGCTTCTCAAACAATCTCAATCGATTCAAGTGCTCCTAATCAAACAATAGTAATAGTTGGACAGATTTTAAGGGTCTTGTGTCAATGTTTGTGTTATCGCAATCAAATTCATATTCACAATCGGCTTGTTTTGAAGAGCAGGGTCACGATCAGCTTTTGTTTACACTTCATTGGTATACTGTTTTTGTTGTTGTTGTGTGTGTGTGTGAAAGGACGATGTGTAACATTTAGGTCACATACAGTTCACCATAGTTTATGAAGAGGTGCTAAGTGCTTACACTCTTGTCTACACAGCACTGGAGACAAGTGTGTGTTGAATTTCAAGCCTTGTGGGATGTTTGGCAAAGAGTTGCACAAAGTGGAGGGATACATCCAGGATAAAAGGTTAGCCTTCAACGCTGTGTTACTTTGTCACCCATGATATGATTTCTGATATATTGTGTCAAGTTTTCCAAGAAATTTTCCTCTGCAATCCGATCCTCCTCTCATGTTTGTCAATGTGCAGTAAAAAGAAGCTTTGTGTCATCTATGGGAAGTGGACAGAGTGCATGTGGAGTACTGATCCTCAGTCCTACGAGGCTCACAAGAAGGCTGAGAAGAAAGGAGACAACAAGAAGCACAAACATGTAAATTGATTAGTCAAGTCTGAATCTTTTCCCTTGTGTTGGTGTGAAGCTTTCCTCATGAGCACCTTCTTGGTAGAATGTGTTATGTGCCGATTAAGCATGTGATTTCTCACTCCATTTAATCCCCCTGCCCCCAGGAGGAGCCAGTGGGATCAGAGAACGATGATGCTGATGACATGCCAGAGGTCCAAGAGACAGTCTCGGTCATACCAGGAAGTACTCTACTCTGGAGGATAGATCCAAGACCGGTTCACTCCGCGCAGGTATAGAACACACACACACACACACACACACACACACACACACACACACACACACACACACACACACACACACACACACACACACACACACACACACACACACACACACACACACACACACACACACACACACACACACACACACACAGCAATGTGCATAAAATCAAAAAATATATGTATTTGTACTTCTCTGTTAAGATGTACAACTTCACCAACTTTGCAATGTCTCTGAATGAGCTGGAGCCAGGCTTGGATGCCATTTTGGCCCCGACGGACTGCCGCTTCAGACCTGACATTAGAGCCATGGAGAATGGCAAAATGGGTAATTGTATTGTCCACCATCAGTGCTTTGTGCACTTCTATTTTGGCATTATTTTGCAAAACAAAAACACGTGGGTTGGAAGCTGCGATTAACTGGCGACCAGTCCACGGTGATCACTGCCTCTCGCCCTAAGTCAGCTGGGATAGGCTCCAGCCCCCCTGCGACCCACATGAGCCCATCCACTATAGAAAATGGATGGCTGATATTGGGAAAACAATGAAACCCTGTCGCCATCTGCTGTTTGTCTGTGTAACTGCCTCATGTGAACGGCACAGACGCCTTCACTGTGTGACTGCTATGGTTTTGCAGAAGAAGCAAGTCAGGAGAAGGAGAGGCTAGAAGATAAACAGCGAGCAGCCAGAAAGCAGAGAGCCAAGAATGAGGATGAGTGGTCTACAAGGTTCGTCATTTGCTTTCGCGTTCACACACTCGCTCGTTTGCTCTATGGAACGCACTCTGTCTTTTTCTCTCACACACGCTAAATAGCAACGTGACATCCACCTGTGCGGAACTTTCTAACACTTCAAATACTTCTGAAATCCTCCATAACAAATAGATTAGCTAAAGAACAAATTACCACTGAAGCATGTGACTTATTCAACTGACCACACTGCTCTGCTCAACCAATAATCTTCCATTTGCGCCAGGTAAGTCCATTTTGGGGCCAGTGTTGGTGTTTGAAATGTCATGGTATGTTGATCCATTGGCGTACCGGATTTCAGACGTTTTCTTGGGTTAAAAACAAAAGAGTCGAGGAGAAATAATTAAGTTATTAGCATTTTGCTCCGATTTAAAGGTGTTTTTTGGCTAGATTTTCTATAGGCCAAAAACAAAAAGGCTATGTCCTCCAACACACACACACACACAACAAAAATTCTCTGGAACCTATTGTGCGATTTAAAAAAAAAAAATTTTATTTCTTGGTGCGTTATACGATTGAAGTGCCCATTCCAACCACACTCGGCATTTCGACAGATTGTCATTTTTGGGAAATGTTGTCACATTGCTACTCTCTCTCAATTTCACACACTCACCTACCAATTTAAGTCTTTTTCACACACCACTCACTGAATGTGAAAAAGTCACATGACAACATGACAGCGTTCCCAAATTTGAAAATGCTGACGTAGCAGCCTACCAGGAAGTAATAATGGAGATTTTGCTGCTTGTTAAACTGCACCTCAGCAAGATGTATGTTTCATTGTTGCAAAAGAAAGCCCTGACTTTGCTCATTTTTATAAGGAGGAAGAGACGAGGAGCAGGGAAAAACCTAATGGCTTGATGGGAACTTGGATAGTTTTCATGCTGTAACCTAAAATGTCTAAATTACTCTGCCAGCTCCTCTCCTGGCATTTCCAATTTGTGGCAGCTTGCCGTCAAGGCAGAAGTCCTCTTGCCACACCGCGCCACTACATGCCGCCCAGCAATGCTCCATTCCGTGTTCCCAGCCCCTCATCACCTACACGCTGATTGGGTTTGATGGTGTGTTAAATGCAGTGCAGGGCTTTATATGGTGGGCCACCTAGTGGCGACAAATGATATCCTTTACATTTTAATATACTGTGCTCGGGCCCTTAGAACGGATCCGACTGAAAATGTGTCCAAAAAAGCCTCAAGACATGACAAGACATCAAATATTGTGAATTCTGATTTGTCGCAGTTACAAAAAAAACAAAAAAAAACTGCTGTAATTTTACCCAGATGATCAACTATTAATCTATCTTTGCAAAATGTAACACATTTGACATGTCCAGGCCTGAATAGTTATTTTTTCATCGTAGTGGTGGCGCCACCTACTGGCAGAAGGAAATGCATCTTTTATTTTTATTTTTTCTCCTCGCGGGTTGAAGGGTTAAATGTGTGAAAACTCATCAAACTTTGCTTAAGTCAACTTCTCTTCTAGCGTTTCTGGCCCATGGTGAAATGCAAACTCATTTTTGTATGTTGGTGTGTGTGTTTTTTTTTTAAAAAGGTGGTTCCAAATGGGCACCAACCCGAGCACGGGCTCACAGGACTGGAACTACTCTGGTGGTTACTTCAGTAGGAACTACCAAGACCTGCCTGATATCTACTGATGAGACTGCTAGCTTTCACGTTCCACCTCTTCCACCAGCCTCGTCATAACTTGGAGGGACACAATCAAAACTTAACCCTTCATTCATCATTGCACACATCCAGCGCAGATAGGAAAGACTTACACAGAGGCCTCTGTTGAACAGTTGCCTCATCTTGACTCGCTTGCTTCTTCCCCATCAAGGATTTTACATCATCTTTAGTTGCGTGACCTGTAAATGTTTTCCATCGCTCATTGTTTTTTTTCCATATGACACCATTTGAACGGCCCATGACGGAATGTGTGTAGAATTAGTCATTAATGCAACATTCTGTAGAAAGCTTAAGCAACAGAATGATGACTATAAAGTCTTTAAAAAAAAAAAAAGAAGAAGAATAAAGTGTCCTTGCCTACCATGCTGTTAAGAAAGCACCTGAATATTTGTTAAATTCCACAATGATTCCATTCCAATGTAAAAAAAATTAATGAATTGTGACTATATTGGTATGTAAAGGCATTTGAGATCGTCATCGTAACAGGACAAGAGAAACACCTCAATCGTGTGTGAGGGTAATGTAACATGCCTTCTTAATTTTCTTTACAGTTAGATCAGTTTTGTAGCACATTGAGTTTTTAATTTTCCCTCAGCTGTCATGCTGACCGCGGTAGTGACAATGCAAAAATTCCAAACCGCTAAAGCAAGAAAATATTTGGGTTGCAGTTGTTTTTGTTTGACTGTTACAGGTTGTAAAATGAAAATGTTTGAATTCTGTTGAATGGTGGCCGAACTCCAGGTCTTTTTTCTTTTTCCTTTCTATTGTCTGCCTCAAAAAATTTTTTTTAAAGCACTTAACACATACACCCATTAGACTTATTTGTACGTGTTGTCTCTGTGTCTGCTAACATTTTTTTCTTTCTGTTAAGCCTAATCTATGTGATCTAGATAAAACACTAAAGTCAGGTGCAGCGTTGCGATGCACGAGATTTATTTGTTTGAATCGCAAAACGGTACAATGCTCTCATCCATTGAGACACATTCCAGCAAAAGGGCATACAAGGTCAAATCCTTTTGTTTTTGTTACTTCTCCCAACATGTCCTGAGTTGAATTTTAGCCTCCGCCTCCTCCATTTCTTGGACTATCTTTGTGGTTGTTTGTGTACAAGTGTTACACAGAGGTAATGACACGCAAAATAAATGACACATTATTTTGTGCAATTGATTTATTTTTATAGTATTTAAAGCATTTTCTTTGGTGAGAACATAACCACCAGATGTTTTATTTCTTTGGTTGGGGGCTGTATAGGCAAACCGTGAACAGCTTGATAGTCATGTACAGGAAAATGACTACTAATAAAATCTTTAATTTCAAATTTGGATGATGCCTTTTTTTGGGGGGGAACCAAATTTTAACATCAGGTGTTAAAAAGGGACTAATATTGAGAGTTCTTTTACAAAATGTATTAAATAAATTTTTTGAAAAATGACATTTACCCAAGCCTGAAAGTTTTACAAACATTAATGATATTCCAGTTCATTATCTCAGTCTGAATATATATATTCAACAGTTTAGAAGAAAAAAATAATGCAAATACGTGATTATATATTTTGTCACCAATGTTTTGTGTAACGTGTACTGTATATATTGTGTATATATTATATAAATTCTAAAAAATAAGTGGTCTGCATATATTTAAATACTGTAGACGCAAAAAGGTACATTTAAATATGAAAAGTAAAATTTTCAGAAGAAGCGAGCGCTTTTTTTCTTTTTCTTTAAGTTGATCAAAACCATGAAGCGCTCCTTAAGAACCCGTAACGTGGTCCAATAAAACATTACAATACAGCCAACTTATAGTAAACGAATAGGAGTGCTGGATGGCCTGCATCAGTATGATTGACTTCAACTGCTGGGATTGTGGCTGACCCAAGTGTTAAATGGACTTGACTTCAGCATCCTTAGCCAGATACAGTATCATGTCAAGTAGCCTATAAATATTTAAATGTACAGGTCTTTACTATATGACCATGCTTGGACTACGACTATGACATTTGACTTCAGCTGCCTCAGCAAGAGATCATGTCAAGTGTTAATTATAATGAACTAGTAGTACAATCAAGATGAATACGATTTTTGTTGCAAAGGTGGTTGTAGTTACAGTAAATTTAAAACTAATGGCTACCCTTAAGGGTGAGCAATACTTAATAAATCACACACACAAAGATAAAACAATTGATGTTTGTTGGTGGTCACATGAAGATTACAAATCATGCAAAAGACATTTGGAAAGTCACAAAACCCAATTCCAATGAAGTTGGAATGTTGTGTAAAACTTAAATCAAATTTTTTTTTTGCAAATCCTTTTTAAACAAGATTCAACTGAATATGCTGCAAAAACCACATATTTAGTGTTCAAACCAATCGTGGCCAGTACAATGAACCAATGCTGCTGTAACACAGTCAGAATGTGGCTTAGCACTGTCTTGCTGAAATAAGCAGGGATGTCCCTGAAAAAGATGTTTTGTGAGCGGCAGCATATGTTGCTCCTCAATTTCACCGCTTTGCCTATCCTCAGTCGCTCAGTTGCTATTGGTCTATCAGGCCAGGCCAACCAATCGCTACTCAATTGGCCTGTGCTGCTGTCAGTCCACATCACGTGTTTCCCATCATTGAATTAGGTTCAGCCATATTCAATTAACTCAATTCTACATGCACGTAAACTTACTCAAAAGGCTGCACCCAAAACAACAACACAACATGTTAAACACATCTGTTAAACGAAAACAAAACTGACAGGAAGCATCTGAACTATTAAACTCAAATCAGTTATACAACATACATCTAAATTACATTGTGACTGATTGAGTTTGAATGGACTGCATGACTCTTGACCTTTCACTGAGAGGGCTAAAAATAGCAATATCAACTTTCCGCCCAAGAGCATTGACAGTCACTTTGATGAAAAGGCCATGATTAATATACAGTATATTCGCAAGGTGGTGTTAGAGTAGACAATATTAAGTATTGTACTCTTTGCGTGTTCAATTATCTGAATGGTGAGATCCTGGTGAAGAAGTCCCTTTGCAAAGGTATTATAATTATCAGAAGCTTCTGATGACAAAAACTGACGACACTGAAGCCGTGTTCCATCAGATTGTGTGTCGTCCACTCCGGCACATCATTATTTATTGAAAAGTGGGTGAATACGAAAAGTCTCCTCCCATCAGCCCACAGTACATTTGTTTACAACTCTGTTCCCATGGGTATAAATACAAGAGAATTCCTCTCTCCTCCCTTCTGCAAGTTCCCATAGCTATAAATCAGATTAGAGAATAACAATAATCAGCCTGTGCCTCCCCTCTTCCGACAGAGACCGGTACCAGACTTCCTTCAAGATAGCAAATGTAAAAAACCCGTTGCCCTTCTTCTGAGAGTGAGACAGATAATACAATTCTATTCATTGAGCCATACTGCTATAACTAAATCCAAAACGGCTAAAATATAAATTGAAACTGAAAAACAATGTTAATAACTTAACATTCCCTCATTTGAGCTCTTGAGAGCTCAACACATTAAAACATTTTTTTCAATGGTTGTGTGGTGGAAATAATTATCATTAAAACATCCCTTTAGCAGAAGAGGAGATAGTTTAGCAATCATATGACATTAAAAAACAATTTGATACATTTAAAAGATTTTTAGTGGAATAAGCATAACATATGTGAGGCTTAACATAAAATATTGTTCATTAAAAAGTGTCGCAATGTATCGGCAGACGAATATGTGTTCTCTGAAGCCATCTCGTGATGAAGTTCTTTGTTGAATGAAAAAAGTGACGCAATAGTTTTTCTCTTCTTTAAGAATCTGGGGTAGACTACCCAAATTCTTCGATTTGTCACCGGGATTATTCTGCCCGAAAATGTGACTCTTCGTGGAATGATTGCCCAAGAAAAGGCACTTGACTTGATCCGTTGAATGATGTCAAAACGATGTCGAATGATGTCGAAACGGCCGCTCCAGAACCGAACACTGGGTCAGCTGACGTGGCTCCCAGGTCGGAGGTGATAAGATTGATGATCATCAGTTGATGAGATAGCCGGCAGCCTTGTAGACCAGTTGTGGAATTTCGTCTCTCCTTTCAACCTGAGAGCGGAATATGTTTTTAGTCTTCTCATAAACCCACATAAATTTTATTTGGAGGAAAAACCCTGATAGTTTTTGTTAGTTGGGATTAGTAAATGTTATTTGGTTAAGATCCGTAGGTCCTGTGCTGTTGGAACAGGAAAATATCTATTTTTTTTTTTTACATTAAAATAGAGCCCAGCCTTTGATTGAGTTGAATGACATTCGCTCATTCATTAATATAAGACAGAGCTTGTAAATATTTATTTTTCAAATAGGTTTTGTTCAATAATAGGTAATTTTTTACCACGACTAAATTTGTTCTAAATTTGCATAACTGTGCCTTTCACCATCCTGAAAGGAATCATTTTACTAGCATACATATATTCTCTTCCCAGAATCCCATGACCGGCCGAATCATGATGATCCTGGAAAAAGCTCACATATATTCATATTATCTATACTCTTTTGCAAACACTGGGCTCCAAACATTAAATTTTTCAAATGTGATTCTGAGATAAAAGATATAATATAATATAATTACCTTCATTCGGCGAATATGCATTATTGTCCTCTTTCCCGCTGCAAGCTTACCTTTCTTCCGCACTTGTTTTGTTCCCTGTAGATTTCTTCAAACTCAAACTGTGAATTATCCCATTCAAACTCATCCTGTCAATTGGAGTGTAGGCCGATACCCCACGACCTTTTTAATTTTGTTTTTAAGTTTGTTTTTAATTTTCTAAACCACAACCTTTTAATTTTGTATTTAATTTTCTAATTCGTCTACATTGGTTAATTTCTTAAACATAAACTCCCTCATTTGACAAAGATCCACTGATTTTTTCAAACACGTCAAGATAAAGGGAGGATAAAATAGAGACCTCATAACTCAAAAGACGTCGTAAATAACACAACCCTCTAAATCAGGCTATGAGGTAAACGAAAAAACTACAAAACACTACAATAAAAATGAGCACAAGCAGATACAATTTAAGACACTAATATATGATGACTTTGGGGCCATAAAAAATAGAGGTAACCATATTAATCAACTTCACCTCTTTTACAGATTAGCGGGGCTCGTAAAAAACACAGCACACAAAATATTTCTGGGATTCATAAAACACAGTGCTGTTAAAAAAAAAAAAAATCTAAAATTAACCATCAAACTCGCTATTATTTATGAAATAGCATCAACTCAGTACGATAAGATGCATGGTTCAATATTATGTATATAAAACCTATACTTAGATAATATATACCACTGTGAAAACTTCTCAGTTAGCCTTTTACTTATTACTACTCATTTTATTCTATTATTTTTCTATACTGTAGCTGCAGCTGGACGAAGTCCAGGAAAAAGTTCCTCACGGGGAAAATAAAAGTATATCGTATCATATCATATTAATAAAATTCCCATTGTACCAATTCAGAAACTGATTCTCCCAAAAATATAGGCAAAAATTTAGTAGGCTATAGATTGAAATAAATATTCTCAATCCCTCATTTCAAATTTACATATGTCGTTTTCAATTTCCTGAAATATCTTGCTATAGATCACAGTTCCCCACTCAACACATTAAAAATGCCTTGCATATACCGTGCAACATTTCACCGATCGAATGGTCGCAACCCAGTCAGACCACCAGCTTTCAAAAGTCAATGTTCAGGGCGGGGCTGTGTCAGACAAAGTTCGATGAGAGGAGACATCTCTGTAATGAGGCTTGTACACAGTCACTGGGCATTGTGGAAGGTGAACATCATGTTTTTTTAGGCACAGGAGGAGAAGACTGTTGCTCTGGGCTTTTGACCTTTGATCACTGCCACATCCATTCAGACGCTGTCTGCAATGTGGATCCGATGACACATTTTCGGTCCTTCCAGGCGCACCTCGACCAACGAATGCACCCGGCCGATCCAATGCACTACAATGCCAGACTGAGGAAATGGGATCACAGCAAGACAGTTCACTTCCTGCTTTCAAAAATGTTTCGTAAAAAAAAAAAAAACAGCCTCTTTATTTTTTTTAATACCCCTTCCAAATAGCTACTAGCAATACTTGCAAATACAACGTATCAGCAGCTGGGGCGCATCCCGTTCGCAGTTTGTAATCAGTGAAGGCCATCAAACCCTCATCTGCCTTGGAACTCAAACATCAGTTTCTGAAATGACACACTCAGAGAAAAAACAAATATTAAAAATCATTATCATTATGTCAATTTCAAAAACATTTATAACTTCTTATTCAACTATCTTACTTCTAGCCACAGCTGTACAGATGTAGGCATAATTATGTCAACTCAACATAGCTCAAACAAAATACCATTATTCTATCATTATTCTTTATTCATTTGTCCCGAAAAGGGAAAGTTAACAAATTAACCATCTTCATCAATCATTAAAGTGTAAAAAACTATTGGCTCAGTCACTAAAAAAAAAATAAAACAAATAAAACACTAATTTAATATTCTTCTACAAAAACTCAACAATATCTTTCAAATACTATTACTTATTTTTTATTGTTTATCATTCCTCTCTTACCATTTTGACAAAGAAAAAGTCCCATTACGAGGACACATTATGCTCTAACTCACAGCCCCCTCCTTTTCTTCTAACCGAGAAACGGGGGGGGGGGGGGGGGGGGGTCTTAACATTATACATCGCAAAACCTATTTTACCACATTCCCATTAATAAAACAAACGCCACTATCACAACAGTCTCATCTCACACAAAAACAACACCAAACTTAGTTAAAAATATTGAAGAAAAACAAACAAAATCACCATATGCACATTTCTCACACACAATAACAATAATAGCCCCCACCTTTTAGAAGCTAGGTCACACACTCAAATGCATACGCACACACTCTTTAGTCATTATAAAATAATAAACGGTTTTATTCTATCAATTCGTTGTCTACAAATCTTATGGCATTTAAACCGCAGTTTTGTACGGTGATTTCAGTAAACGGGTTAACTTCGAACAAACCACCCGTAAACTGCTCCACAAATGCTGGAGTCATTTTAGCATCAAATTCAGCCACTACATCATTACCAACAAAAAAAAAAATACAAAAGTCTGACGTACCATTTTGTCCAGCGAAAGTTTTTCATACAATCGATCCATAGTTTGGTTTTTCATTTTTCATCGACGCTTTTTTTTTAATTTTTCTCCGCATGGCTGCGACTCACAAGTCTATAAACCGGAAGCGCATTCAGGACAAACCATTCTGTATCCGGGTCGAAATCGCCTCCATTTTGTCTGTAGGCTATTTTTACTTTCGGTTTCTATTCTACGCAAGTAATATTAATATTTATCAATACAGTGACGTCTCACTTTTAATATAATAGTTCAATAGGTTAACACATATGGCCACACAACAGACACACATAAGAATCACGTGACCTCTCGTTTATACACAGCGGTTATCCAATCCCGCTGAGCTAAACTGTTCTTCATATATTGCAAAATTTTTTGCAAGGCGCTCATTTTTAAAATAACTTGTCACGCGCTATCGAATTCAACCGTAGAACAAAAGGAATTCATACGGTAATCCTGACCACAAAACTACAATCGTAGGAGCGCCAAAAATAAAAATAAAATTCACGTAATCTCTCGATTGCAAATACAGTGATACAAAATCCAATCATCGCTGTAATCAACCTGGACCCCTCAATACTGTTCAATTTCAAACAGGCGCTTTTTCAAAAAACATATTACGTGTACGAGGACGTTCTCACCAAGAGTCATGAGCCATTATGATAGTAGTCCTCCAATCGGCCAAAACTGCCAAAAAAGACAGAAGCGCAATACCATAATCTTCGCGATACTTAGTAAAAAGAAAGACTTTTTACGTCATCCGGTAACCCTTTTATTCAATATATATTATGGTCTAAGGATTCTTCGTAGCGTTGACGAAAAACAAAACAAATTAACAAATTAAATACACTACTTCTTCCCGTTTAAAAAAAGCTTCATCTCTACAGGCTGCATTTACGTCAATTCTAAATGCACCACCCCACGACGTGTTTAGTTCAATATCGTAGGAATTATCCCAACTATAACGACATCAAACTACAACTTGTTCACACAGATCTCATTTAAAATTTAGACAATTTGGAAGACGAAAAACCAGTTGCAGCGGACCCAAACAGACAGAACCTCCCTACGTGGATAAAAGTCTCCACTTACCGTACTTTATTTATTTAGGCCTAGAAGTTCCGCCCGTTCGTGAACGCCGCAGCTTGCTCTACGTCAGAATACCACCATCCGTTAGAATTCAGCGGAGGTCACCATTCGTTATAATTCAGCGTCGGGGACACCATTTGTTAGAGTAGACAATATTAAGTATTGTACTCTTTGCGTGTTCAATTATCTGAATGGTGAGATCCTGGTGAAGAAGTCCCTTTGCAAAGGTATTATAATTATCAGAAGCTTCTGATGACAAAAACTGACGACACTGAAGCCGTGTTCCATCAGATTGTGTGTCGTCCACTCCGGCACATCATTATTTATTGAAAAGTGGGTGAATACGAAAAGTCTCCTCCCATCAGCCCACAGTACATTTGTTTACAACTCTGTTCCCATGGGTATAAATACAAGAGAATTCCTCTCTCCTCCCTTCTGCAAGTTCCCATAGCTATAAATCAGATTAGAGAATAACAATAATCAGCCTGTGCCTCCCCTCTTCCGACAGAGACCGGTACCAGACTTCCTTCAAGATAGCAAATGTAAAAACCCGTTGCCCTTCTTCTGAGAGTGAGACAGATAATACAATTCTATTCATTGAGCCATACTGCTATAACTAAATCCAAAACGGCTAAAATATAAATCGAAACTGAAAAACAATGTTAATAACTTAACAGTGGACAGCTTGCATTGCTGATAAGTGTCAGGAGTGCTGCTACGTGCAATTACTCCCTTACACCGGTGAGTGCTTTCAAATCTGATCATACAAAGACAAGTTTGTCCGATCCAGATTTATTTCCCCTTTGTGTGGTCAAAATGCCATCGAAGTTAGCACTTTCATGCAAGTTTTGCAGTGTTATTTAGGTACGTTAGCAACTTACTAGCAGCTAATTGGGCCGCGGCCGACGTCATTTATGCCGTAAAAAGTCTTTATGGTGTTGCGCAGTTATTAAATTCAGCTGTATGTAATATCTATTAAATCGTAGCAGCACAAATGAGGAGGCTAGCTTCAGGCAAGTTAGCATCTGCTGATTCAGCCACCATGTACAAAGTGCCCGATCACGTATTTTGCCTTCATTTAATAATTATACAATGGAGCTACATCTACATGACTGATTCAGTAATTGACTCGCCTGATATGAAGTGATGTCTACACAAGCAATGAGGAGGATCCCAAATTCTCCGTCTTGTTGTTCACCCTTTTTTTGGCTGCTGAGCTCCATTGGCTACACATTGATTCCTCTTTTGGTAGCCTGGAGAATGTTCTATCCTTTTTTTTTTTTTTGCCTCTTCTCGTTGTGACAGCCGGTCCACAACAGCTGTCAATCATTGTTGAAGTGTGGTGTTTGCCGTTTACTCAAAGTGTCAATTTGCTATACTGCCAAAATGGCTGCGCCAACGCCCATGTTGGGACGTGTGACGTCAACGTCCGGATCTCTATGGACTGTGAAGTGAATTAATTTAATTATAACTGTTTATAATATTACTATTTAGAAGTGGGCATAACTGCTTTAATTTACTCAGTATGTCTCTGTGTGAGAATTTAAGGTGATGTGGGGGGTTGAAGCGAATGTGTTAATTAGATTCCTTTGTCTTTTACAAACCGGTTAAGCAGGAGGAGTTCCAGGGACAACTCTTGTGGCTCTGAAAACAACGTAAATCTTTAGAGAATAGGGGGAAGTTTGGTGACGTGTATTGATGTATCATGTGACTGTCTGAGAAGGAGAAGATTGGCCGAAGAAGACAGAGGAGGGGTTTGAAAAGTCACGAAAGAGTACTAGTGCTTGCAACAAGAGGAGGAGCGACACACATGATGGAGAACAATGGCGGAGTTCAGCCGATCTCATGTGTCCATAAGCTTATGTAAAAATGAATCCTGATTTCACCGATCTCATTGTCTGGGTTTGATAATCAACATTATGAACACGGGAAAACAAAGAACGATTTTCCCTCAACTGCATAAGACTTGACATTTGATTTCGGCTACACCAGCACACCGCATATTTATATAACCTAAAATTCAATCAATTAATCAACCACTCACTCAATCAATCATCTTCTTCGCCCATGATATAGGACTACAATGGTGTGGATGAAGCCCGAACCCTGCCCAGTCTGATGTCGACTTGAGACAAGAAGCTCATTCGAAGGTTCCTACAAACCACCATTGTGATTGTGAATAGAAAATAAAATGTTCACAGCGGTTTCGTATGTATTTGTATTTTATTTTTTCCTGATTGAAATGTATTTTAAGGTCATAATTTGTCATTCATCACATTACATGGCATGATGCACCAGGTCTACTACACCCATTTACAGAAGGAAAACACGGAAACATACACAAGGTTTTACAATGGGGAGAACAGGAAGTTTAGCTCATTGCACTTACAACAGTGAACGTTGTTGTTATTATTAGGCTCTTTTTCATCTCCAGCTTCATCACTTCTTTATATATATATAATTATGATTTTGACACTTATTGTCCATTTCCCCTCCAATGTCATCTGCCCACCCCAAAATTTACATGGGAGGCAGAAAACCTCACCCACTTTTTGCACTTTTTGTTTTGAATGGCATCTCATTTTACAAACACAACATTTATAGAAACTCCACACAAACCAATGTTATCTTTTTTTCCGTTTCAGATTCCAAGTCCCCTCCCCCCTCCCAAATGATAAGAAAACTTTTGGCAGGAGCCAGCCACACACACTCACAATGTAAATGTTTGTCCTTTTGTTATTTAACTGATCTTCTGCTCTCTTTGTTTTGGTTGTTTTTATACACAATTAAAGCACACGCTTGGCTATAAGGAGGCTCAGGCTTGCATACGCTCCAGCTTGTGTTGCCATGTGGTGTGCAAAAGGCCCCCTCCACTAGTGGCTGCTTGTGTTATCATTGCTGACATTTACATGTTGAAAAGAACATGTCATGACTGCCATGATTGTGGAAAGTGGACAGGCTCTCGTCTGCTATTTACACCGGGAACAAAGCAAAACATATGGCAGCTCGTGAGGTGGAATGTCGACGAGACTCAAAAAGTCCAGGGAAGTTTTGGGTGGGTTCTGTTTTCAGATCGCTGGGGCAGGTCTCAATTCATGCATGCCATCTGACTTATTACTGATTCTTTATATGGACAAACAAAAAACACTCCCATACGATTTTATAGCTTTTCCTAAGTTTGTCTCCGTTCTGCTCCTGCTCACCTAAAATCTCTTCATAAATATCTTTATTTATAATACATAGTATATTTATATTTTAAGATCTGTCTCTTGTCATGCTGCCCTATGAACTACTGTAAAAACATTTGGACCACACATAGACTGGAAAACAAAATCCTGACATTTACAACATCTTTACTTTTTCATGGCCGCAAACTTAACGTTGCAGAACTTTTACATAGGTCTCTTTCATGGCTGTAAATAAAATGTATTTAATAAAAAATAAATAATGTAAACATTTTAAAATGCATTCTAAGTAAAACTGGTCACTTATTGCTGAGGCTGAGAGGAAATGTTACAAATGAAAAAGAAAGTGTCCGTGACCGCTCACGACTTCAAAGTGTAATAACCACTCCTCTCCAAAACGGTTGATGTTCTTTTTTCCCCTTTGTACGTAATATTGACGCAGCCATGGAGATTTTTATTATTATTATTATTTGTATCCCTTTCATATCCAAAGGAAATGCCAGAATGTGAATCGACTGCAATATGTATATTGTCTACATTTGTGCTTGAAACATGCCGTGGACTGGTGATTTTCACTCTCAAGTTTAGTCTATCCGATTCTTAGAAATAGACAAGACACCTACAGAGTGCAGACAAACAGCACAACTGCTTCAATGGCTTTCTTTCTTCGATGACTAGCTAGTATTACACTGGAGAATAAAAGCCCTTGCTGCAATGCATATTAAGTCACCTTGAGTGGCTGATTAAGACAAGCAAACGTGAACGGTGGCGAAATTACAAGCCACGTAAAGATCCTATTCAAATGTGGAGAACATAGCTTCGTATGATGACTTTTGATATGAAAACGTGAAGTCAGTTACGCATGACGGACATTCTCGCGTTCCAATCGGAATATTGAAAGTTTTGTCGTCATTCAGGCGTTTATAGGACACATTCTTTCCATTCTATACCTTTTTTTTAACGTTAGGGTTCAACAACCTCCTTTCTGAAATCCCCAACAGTACGACATCCCCCTTCACTTATCATAAAATAAATTCTTAAATAAATAATCTCATTCATATTTCGTAAAATATAGACTTCTTCAAGATAACTGCTTTTTACTCTCAACAAAAATAGCAATTGTACTTCTGATAATACATTTGACACTGCTGTTATGTTACGGGCCAAATTGATTCATTTTGAAGTTAAAAAGTTCATTTGCAAAACTTTTGCAAGAGGGCAAAATGCAACGTTACCTATACATCATGTGTAACCTTTCTGATGTGCCTTTGAGCTGATTTTTTATGAACCCTTGTATATATTTCTGGTACCATTAAGTACTGTCATCAGAAAAGAAAATAACAAATGAGATGAAGCTTTCTTTTTCACCTCTGAGCAGCCATGGAGCGCATTCGGGAATATATACGCTCATCGGTATACAATCTCTCTCAATATATATGAATTTCTCGATACATCTCTGGAGAACGCCTCTCGACATTTTATGTTCTGCTATCAGCTTTGCCTTTCTCGCTCTATCCCCCCCTCCCCCCACTTAAATCTTACCAGCTGCTTTGTCTGGAAAACATCTTTTAGCCAGGCAAAGCAAGACTTGAAGCAGCGTCACCGGTAATGATTGACATCCGAGATCGACCGCCATTTTCTCTCCCTCTCTCACTTGTTTTAAACCTCCTGTTACCTTTATACTCACTAACATTTTGTACTGTATCCTTGGGGTCAATTTGGCCACAGCAAACGAGAATTTTTACCTGTTTGTTTACTTCCTAAGTAGCCCTAAATTACCGAAGCGTCATTCAAACGTATTGATAGTATTTTGAACATATTGAACGTTGTTCGAATGTATTGGTTAAACGTAGGCTAGATGCTAAAAACATAGCATTGTTTTCCCATAACGCCACTGGGTATTGATTTATGCACGCGCAATTGTATTACAATACCCCATGGCATTATGGGTATTGTTTTCCTTTCTTTTTAGGGGGGGATTTGGCCTACATTTGATCAACATAGTCAAACGACTTTGCCATATGTTCAAACGACATAGCCCAGTCAAATCTGATAACTCCACATTGGTGGTTCCACACTTCCGTACTAAATATGTCTTACAGGTGCATGTCAATAAATTTGAATATTATGGAAAACAAACTATTGTGGAACTCATACATTATTTGACCATACACTGAATGGAAAATGTCTTCCTTTATATTCATTTTTTGATGCTTATAGCTTTATAACAAAAAATATATATAATCAGAGATTAGATAGAAGTTGGCCTTCTGAAAATGATTTTCTTTTATGAATCTGTATGAGTTCCACTCTTTGAATTGAACCACTAAAAATCTATTAAGATGCACCGTTATAAAAGCCCAAGGTTGAATTGCATCATGAGTACATTTCCTTATTATAAATATAGTGGTGTCGATTTGACCCGAATGTCCTCATTGAATTAGACAAGGGACTTGAATTCACAAAGACAATCTGCCATTTTGAGTCTTACAACCCTGTATGGGGTCAAATTGACCCCCCCAAAGATAATGAGGGTTAACAGTTACCTTAAATGTCACAAATCTGCCGTTTACCATCTGAACACGCTGCAAGTAAAATAAGAATCACTATTATTTCATGACGATGGCAAAAGGATTTTTTTTGCCCATTTTTCTTGTTCATATTTGTACTGTTACCAAATGGGATTGATTGCATAGAACGAGTGGAGATGAGAAGTGGCCTTTCCTTTTTTGCCCCGTAACGCACCTGTGGCGCTTGACTGAACAGTTCTTTTGATGTTCATCAATGGCAGATACATACGAACAGAACTGCCACAATCATACGCACACACATACAAACTTTAGGAACAGAACAATATAGAAGTGACTTTGAGGTTTTTTTCCTTTTTTTTTTTTTTTCTTTGTCAACGCCGGGCAGCATGCGAAGGTCCCCGGCGAGCGTTCACACGGACAATATACAACACAAGTGTCGGCTTCTGCTCGTCATGTTTGGCCTGGACAGTACGTTTGTTGCTGCTGTCGTGTGGCGTATAGGCAAAGCGCAGATCCCACAATGCACTGCAGGAGCATCATCAGCAAGAGGGAGAACACTGACCTGAGTAGTTTCCATGACAACTGAGAGAGGTTGTAGGTCAGGGTGAGATAGAAAATGAAAAAAAGTGATTTTTGGTTCCTCTTTTTCCGCTTTTGACACCATTTTGAAGTGTGCTTTCATGTGCGGCGTGCACATTCGACTTGAGTGAAGACACATGCTGATACATACTGATAGATTGATGTGAGAGGTTTGAGCTCGGGAGGAGGTGGAGTGTGCTGGGTGTTATCCCAGATGACTCCGCATCGGTGACTCGTGGCTAGAGATGTCCCACCGTGATCGGTTGCAGGTTGTCATTAGTGAGCCGCAGCTGTTGAGATGTTGAGATTCCGTTACGTTTCCTCATTTGCTGATTGGTGAGCGTCACATTAATTTCGACAGACAGAGGCAACACATTTCTACTTTTTTTCAAATGACAGCATTGTGCTCTTGACCGTCTCAGCTCCCTTAATTCTATTGCTTTGATATAGTTCAGAACTCCGAGTGTTAACAAAAGAAAAACAAAGGGAGCTTGGCAACAAAAGTGACACAAATAGAAAAAAAAAAGCAATGATAGAAAATAGAAATTAATCTCACTGTCAACGAATTAATTGTGTCCCTGGATGACATAAAAAAAAAAGTCCGCTTACACTTTAAGATAAAATATAAATAAATTATTAAGGCTGTGCTGGCAACTGAACAAAATAAAAATTCAAACATAGAAAATGTGGAACAGCACTGACAAAAAACCCCCGTCTTAATGGCTTGAAAATGGCTGAAAATGAAGCAGCTTCCCTCTGAATGCAGACTGATTTTGAGTATCGCATTTCCATTTTGCTCCTGTTTGTTTAGTCTCGCTCCGATGCATTTGCCAGTGTCTTTATGGCCTCTGCTTAATGATGACGAACAGTGTAAAGGTCTTAGATATAAAGTTCCATGCATTCCGAATTATCTTCGCCGCCTCCACTATACACTTCTCGAAAGACGAGTTGAGGAGCGTTGGGGTGAGAATTAGAAAACAAATGCGGAAGAGGAGTCACAATCTGGAATGTAGATAGAAAGAGAACGCCCGCATAACGTCGTCGTCATTCGTCGATGCTTGAACTGGACAGGTGAAGAAACAAAGAGGTGGTCGGTACCAGAAAAACCTGCACTGCAATGATTCCATGTCCTTTTTTTTTCGTCCTCATTCTTCAGAAGAGAGGAAAAGGAGAGAAGCGGCTTTGTTGAATGACAACCAAGACGGCCTAAGTCTCTCACGGCACTTGGAGTCACAATTCATGTTCTCCCAGTGGTTGCACATCATCGTTTTTTCACAATTGTTCTTCATGTTGGTCCACCACTTAGCTGTTTTGTCTCGAAGATGCATTGAAGTCAAAGTGAACTTTTGGATGGAAGATTGGACCCTTGGAAGGATCTGTGGAAAAGCAGAAGTCATTTAGGCAAAGGATAGCACGGTATGAGTGGATAGCACTTCTGCCTTGCACTTGTGCGGTTCAGGGAGGGGGGGATAGGCTCCACCTCCCACGTGGCATCAATGAGAAATCCTACAGGTGATAGTGTTGTTGTGCTCAGAATTAAACACTTTCAAAATAAAGTTAAATAGGAGTCATCATACACCTGCTCCCATTTTAAGTGCTTTCGATTAACCCTAAATAAAGACAAAAATCTGTTCTAGTAGGATTTTACTGACATTTTTAGCAGGGGCACGTAAATGGTGGCAGGTGCGTGCTGACTCCCATTTAACATTCATTTGAATGTGAATGCTTAATTCTAAATCTGAACACAGCCAAATCCCCAGTAATAAGAGGATGTGCATACTTGATTATTATTTGTACTTTTACTTTACTCTTACTTTTTATATCGCAAACATCTGGCATTTGAAGAGAGGTGTGTTGACTTTAAATATCCACTGTAGCCTACATACTGATTAGAAGACTGCATTGTGTTCCTTTGACACATTGTACGTTTGTGCAAAAAAAAAAGAAGAAGAAAAGTTGGCCACGAGATGGTATGTGATTTTAAAACATGATGTTGTACCAATTGCAGTAAATACAAAATTAATTCAACTCAATACAAGTGGCAAATTACACACTAAAGTAATTCATATTTAAAAACACACTAAACTACAAATACAGTAACTTTATGAGGTTACAATTTGTCACTCACTTAACTCATTCGCTGCCATTGACGGCTACAGACGTAAAAAATTCATATGAACTATTTCTATTGATTTAAAAAAAAAAATCCACTTTTGTTAACAATAGTATGAAAACCTAGAAAAAATGTTTTATTGTACATTTAGAACAGATATACAATTTGCAATTAATTGCGAGTTAACTATTGAAGTCATGCGAATAATTACAATTTAAAAAAATGTATCGCCTGACACGATAAAAAAAAAGATTATAAAAAATTAGGGGCGTCAGGCGATGATTTTTTTTAATCGTAATTAATCGCATGACTTCACTAGTTAACTCATGATTAATCAAAAATGTTATATCTGTTCTAAATGTACAATTAAAAAAATCTAGGTTTTCATACTCTTGTTAACAAAAGTGGGGAAAAAATTTTACACTAATGGAAATGGTTCAAATACATTTTTGACTACTATAGCCATCAATGGCAGTGAATGAGCTAATCAAATGAGATCCAACGCAATACAATAGCGGCATTAAAATTCTGCCATACCAATGATACAGTAAGCCTGCTCCATTTTGATTGACAGCGAAGTGTTGGAAACTGATGAGCACAACTGTAAATGTGCAAAAGCTAAAGGTCGCTTAATGACTCAAAAATGCGATGAATCGACACCAAAATTCACATGCACATCTCGACTCATGACAACTTCAGCCTCTGAAAATATCAAAACAATTGCCACAGTAATCCTTGAACATGCGCTCATTGCTAGTGTCGTGTAAGTCACACTTAAGCTATTATGCTTTAAGAAAATAGTTATGTTTTCTACAGGATAATAGATAAAGACAGTTTTGGGCCACTTCAGTTTATCGCAAGCCAGGAATAGCTACCATCCTTTTAACAATCTAAAAATAAGCCTTGATTCCGTTTTTAACTCGAAAAGGCACCGACTGATGTCCAAAGGCATCACATTTCAAACAAACATGGCTCAAAGTGAACCACTGGGACCGACTTTATTTAAAGGGGACATGTCACAGAAAATTGACTTATTTGTATTCAGACCTCTGGAGTGCCAGCCCAAGTGTGAAATTAAACAACCAAGTCAATCTATTGTCAGCTGTCTATTTCGGAAAAATGTGTCTGTCAGCAAACTGTTCAGAATTGTGATGTCACAATTTGGCTGATGTACATAATAACCAACCCAGCACCGTTATTTTTTTCTTGGTCATGATTTTGCATCTTGGATGGGTAAATATCAGTTTTTTTTTATGGGTCCTATATTATGTTCATGCCCAGTCTAGCGCAAAGTGCAGAGTTTTTTTTCTTTTGGCATTTCCGTAGATGATTACAGTTAGAAATGGGCATTTGCACCATTGTGGGAGTAAACACAACTGACTTGATTCATGGTCACGCGGAGCTTTGAATATGTCAGCAAGTGCTTTGATTCAATTTACTAAAATCCCATTACACCACCCGCGCCACAATTTAGACCTGCTCAGACCAGGTGTAAATTCTAGTCTACTTTCTGTCACTAAATTATTTGTTAATAGAAAACATCCTTGAACCGCCGGAAAGCCCAGAAAGGCTTAGCCGCGGTCTGCCAAATTCCCAAACACGGTTAACTAGACTTGCATTAACCTGGGAACTGCTTTCAACTTTGTGCCCTCTCTCATCAAATTCACTATCCTAAAAGCCTGGCTCCATCTTACTCACGTGCATGCTTGATTCTCCACTTTGCCCACTCCTTCTCCTTCTCTCCCAGGGAATGAAAAACAAGAGGAACGTTGCAGGTTTGTCTGGTACGAGGTCTCATGGCTTTGTGTTTTTACATAGTCCTGCAATGGCACAAATGCATTTGGTCAGTTCTTACATTTTCGTATTTCTATGTTTTGATGCGCCATATCCTTGCGCCATGGTTTACATGTAGATTGTTCAAAACCAGGTGTGGCCAAACTTTTTTGAAACTGAGTAGAGCTAGCAGTGTGATACACACTTCTGAAACACAATTTGCTCAAATTACCTTTAATTGTATGTCATAATTGATATTGATCTATTTGAAAAAGCTCAGCATGTTAATGATTTGGCATTCTGGTGCCTGGCAGCGTCATGTTGATGACCTCTGCACTAATGTGTATATCAAGTTGGTAATGAAGTAGGGCCACATTTGACATTTTACATTACAAAGGGCCAGATTATTTGTTGATAAAAAAAAAATCAAAAATGCATATGTAAAATATGTAAATGTGTTTATATTGTACATGTATTTAATAAAACAAAAAATTAAAAGGTATGTTGTATATTTTATGTCATGAATATTTTTAATGAAATAAAACAATAATAATAAAAAATGTAACAAATATTACATAACTCATGATAGTGTAAATGTTGGGTGGGCCGGATTAAAGACCAAAGCGGGTTGTATATGACCATATTTTGTCCAGCCTTCTATAGATATATTGTTGACCACTGGAGGCATTAGTAAAAGAGGCCAAAATAATTCAAGCCTGACTTGCTTAACTGCGCCTTAGGGTCTCTTGCTTCTCTGTTCTGACACCTCCCGCCCCTTTACAGTTAATGTTTAATTAAGACAATTACAGCGGTACCTTGACTTTGAGAAAGCCACCCGTGCACCACGCTAGACCACCTCAACCAGAATGAAAGGAATAACTCTTCGTGTGTGGGGCTGTCTTTTGTTTCATCTTTTGGCTTTTAGTGACAGTAAGAAACCGTTTTCGGAAAGCGTGAGGCACTATGACCCAGGCGAACAAAAACGCACGCCATCGCCACACTGAGACAGCGCTCAAACACTCCTGTGGGAGGACACGGTCTGAATATCCGAGAGGAAACCATCCACACACCCCGTGAGAACTCCAGCCAGTAGAAGTGTATTTTTAAAGCTACTGATGTCTTATTTTAGGCCCTTGGTACACATTTCTTGTAGAGTGGCAGTGATGTATCTTCTTATCATGTTAAAGTATGCACAACACAAGTGTAGTTTGCTAAATGTGTACTGTTTATAATTTTATTCTAAAATCTTGATTTTTTTTATTGCTTATTTCTGTCATTTTAATCCTAAATTTTAGTAACACTTTTTTTGTTTTGTTTTCTGCTCAGTGTTTCCTTTACTGAGGCTCGACATACATTTTACATTAGAAAAGGCTCATGGCACACCCACAAACAAAAATGTCACAAAAAGTAGATACATACTGAATGTAAAATGCAAGTTCTGCCATCTATTAGAAGGGCATTTAATTGTTGTGCCTCTCATTATTCATTGCTGGCAGAGATACATAATTGTAGGAAATAAATAATAATTTTGGGACCAATTAAATAAATTCAGATAATCTCCTGCATCATACAGGATGATTTACAATTAACAGAGGGAAAACAAAACAATGACGAAACAAAACCGTATTAAAAGAGTACTGGTATCTTCCTTTAACACAATTAACAGAGCATGCGTGAGAAATGAAGGAAACAAACATACATACCGTAAACTTAGCACTTTAGAAGAAAGAGGTGAACTTCTTGCCAAAGCCGGTTATAGCTGGGAATAATGCAAGACAACGTAAGATTAAATTGATGACTAAAGAAACATTTGAAGAACACTTTGTGATGACAAATCAAATGACTATGAATGTGACGTATGCAATGAATTGTTGAAAGACTAAATTGAATACCTTCTCCGAGTTTTCCAGCCTGCTCGGCGGCTCCTCCTGGCAGGATCTTGGACATTATGCTGTCTCCTTCCATGCCAGGCTGACCTGCTGCCGCACTGCCTATGCCGCCGGGCCTCGGAGCAGCTTTGGAGCCTGCCGGGAGATGATGATGATGACTGATGAGTCAATGGGCAGCATGAAAGTCTATCTTTTCCGTGGATTTATAATGATGAGTTCTCTGAGAATGTATTTTACATTATTATTATGGAGTGGTTCCTTATTTGTTACTTTTGTTATCCTCAGCAATATATTTTTGCATTTTGTATTTATTTACCATTGATGTAAACTAAGAAAATATGGAGAAGGGAGGGGATTTAATAAGTCTTGCGACTTCTTCCCACTCCCTTTTAAACCTGAAAAATCGTTATTAGGTGCGCTTTGTTGAATTTTACAACGGCGTATTAAGGCCACGTATAAATATATATATATTTTTTTAGAGGGCGGGGGCAATTTTCCGAGAAAAAACTCGCAAATTTGCCACTTTATAAACTCTGAGTTTATAAACTCTGAGTTTATAAAGTGGCAGATTTGGTGGTTAATGGGACACTGTTGGAGACGGATTCCTTCTTAAATTAAAATTTTACTCATCATTCATCGAAGCCGGAGCGACAACACTTTCTGATCCTCTATCAGCTGACTAACACTATCCAATCAGATGCTAGCATACCATAGGTAAATGCAAGTGAATGACGCAGAGCAGCAGATTCGACACATCAATTTAGATACTTGTACAAAAAAATAGCAAAATGTATGAATGGGTAAATAATAATTCTGGAGACATAAATGTACAAGTAAATATACATTTAAACAAATTAACTTAAATGCTTGATCGTCCGGGTGTGGACCTTCGCAAAGCGAGGCGTCTTTGTCGCTGGCCAATGGCCGTACACAACGGTACACAAGAGTGAATGCTTAGCATGATATGGTTAATCTATGCTAAAGCAATTACTATCTCCTTATTTGGAAACCCGACCGAAAAGTATTGGCACAAAGAGTCGAGTAGTACGCTACGTGTATTTCTCGTAAGCTTTTTTCTCGCAAATCTGCCACAATATAAAGTCGCAAATTTGCCACTTTATAAAGTGGCAAATTTGCGAGAACAAAACTCGGAAATTTGCGAGTTTATATAGTATATAAGTTTTCTTCTCGGAATATTACCCCCGCCCTCTTAAAAAATATATATTCATACGTGGCCCTAATACGCCGTCGTAGAATTTTGCTTGTTTTGTAGCTATTTTATTTTATTTTGTTGTTTACTGTTATTGTTTTTACTCTTTTTCATGTTCAAATTTTTTAACTGCCTTGACCCATTGTACTGATCCGGTCGTCAGTTCCATTACATGAGCCACCCTGATTTGATGTAATTGATACTACTACTCATCTGAAGTTGTACAATTCGCAATACAACCAATATTTTCGGGAACACTCCAAGGAGATTCTTGAACTGTGCGTGTGTGTGTGTGTAAGTGTACGTCACCTATGCCAGTGAGTGGCGGTTGAGCTCCTTTTGAGGCCATGACAGGCGCCGCCTTTGCCCCGATGGCTGTCACTGGAGGTGTCTCAATCTTTGCCTGCAGAGAAAGAACGAGAGAAAGAGCTCATCACTTAGCAGCATTGCTGAAAACAGCAGGGCACAAATGCTCTCCGCCATATGGACCCAAGTACTGCCTGCATTATTTCACTCACAGGAAGTGAAAATGGAAGCTATTAACAGCTCTTTGTTCATTCCTCCAGAGGAACATTTGAATGGTGGTGTTTGATGGGATTAAAGGTCAGAGATCAAGTCAAGTTCTTCCACATCAAACTCATCCAAGCGTGCCCTCACTTTGTGAAGTTGGGCAGGAATGTTGATCTTGCCTACATGGATGCATACAGTCAGCCAAAATGACTTTGTGGACAGAAGAAATGATTTCTTACTCCTGATTAACTAATTGATTTAAAATGTGTTAAGACTTTAGTCAATAGTGCAGCTCCCATATGCACCATGCTGGCACAGACCAACTCGGTTCAATTCTATTGACTTCTTGAAACACAGGCCAGTGGAGCAGAGGAAAGCCGAGGAGGGATGCAAACAAAGAAGATACAGAAAAAAAAAACCTGGAGGCAGACAGAAGGAAGATGACAGTCAAAGCTGATACTTTGCTCTTGTGTTGTGACAGCTAACTAAAGCAAATGGAAGGTGAAGTCAAAGCAGCAAAATGTCTGCTGAGTCATGAGAGCAGTTTGGTGTTGTGTACTGTCACATTTTCCAGGCTGCTCTGACACAGCATTTCAGATTTTCCACTTTAATTCACTCTTGGTTTTATAAAGGTTGCCTGTGCTACATATTCCACAACAGTTGCATAAGTCACATGATGATTTTTCATTTTGCTATTTAGTTGATATAGGGAGACGGAAGGAAATGTATTGTTGAATGGGTGGAGGAACATACAACGGATGTAAAGGAAGTTTAAAAGAGTATTGTTTACTCAAAACAACAATGGAAATATTTCTCCCCTACAAAACCAGTTGACCCATCTTTAGTTCCTGTACTCACCATGGGGGCAGTCGTTGTTCCCGTGGGACCTGTCTGCCTGGCCTGTCCCATTGGTCCACCCGCTGCTCCCATTTGCCCGGGTTTGGCCTGGCCCTGCCCCACTCCCATGCTTTGTCCTTGGGCTGGCGGCTGTTGTTGAACACCCGTGGTAGTTGGGGGCCCTTGCTGCCCCGGCCGAGCCGTTGAAGTTTGGGCTTGCTGTTGTAGCTGCGTCCTCTGTCCTGGAACACCATCGTTCTGGGAAACCTGACCAACCTGTCGCCCGGATCCTGTAGGGCCACCTGCAGGGCCCTGTCCCCTTGACGAAGAGCCAGACCTGGAAGTACCTAGTGAATGTTTTATATGAGAAAAAAAAAACAGAACAGATCAGCCTTATGTTTAATTTAAATCTATTTGTTCCAATGAAGCCAATTCCAAGTTAAGTTTGTATGCAGCAAATGCAGGAAGCACACGTGGAAGAGGAAATTATATGAAAAATGTGAATGTGCAAAATTCTGAGATTTAATGAGTAGGCCTACATGACTAAGAACACAGCCTCACTGATGCCCTCAGGGAAAACATTCCTCTAAGAGGTCACGGTTGATAGATTTAATTAAAAACTGTTGATCCCCGTGGGGACACTTGATTGTAAGAGACCACTAAACTGCATCTGAACAAAAGATATTAAACATTTCTGTCTGTTACTAGAAAAAAAAATCAAATGAGGATTTCAGTTACAATAAGGTTTATATTTATAGGAGAATTTAACTTCTGGCATGGCTCAGTGGTAGAGTGGTCTTCTCCCATCCGTGAGGTTGGGGTTCAATCCTCACCCCTGGTGACCATGTCGAAGTATCCTTGAGCAAGACACTGAACCTCGACTTGCTCCCAATGGAACTGGCCGCACCTTGCGTGGCAGCAGTGTGTGAATGTGTGTGTGAAAGGGTGAATGTGAGGCATTGTAAAGCACTTTGGGCACCATATGATGTTGTTCAAGTGCTATATAAAAAGCAGTCCATTTACCATTCAGTTAATTTGACTCAGTCATTGCCAGATATTGCAGGTATACTTTGTCGTTGCCTATACAGTCACACAAGTTTGTAAAAACAAAACAAAAAAACATTTATCTATTCAATAGATGAAAATTTTGCAAAGTAAAGAGTTCTCTTGTCAACTGACAATATATCACCTAAACTTCATTACAGGATGAACCATCCAACCATTTTCTACAGTTGAGTTAAAGGTTACAGGTGAGCTGGAGTCTGTTACACTCTGGCTGGGTTGCCGCAGGCGCCAAATGATTGCCATATCACGGCACCGGCGCAGTGGCGCCGCATGTCTTGCCAGTGCAGCCTCCCATTTTTTTCGATCAGACGCCTACTAATTGTTATGCCCCCTCCTGCGCAGTAGGTGGCGCTATGTACCGCAATCCACTTCAATAGGAATCTGGAGAAGAAGAATCTCCCGAGTCCCATCAAGACACTTCACATCAGTGCATCAAGATGACACGTTTTTGGCAATGTCATGTTGGTTTCCCCGTGAGATGTAAGGGACTTAAAATTTTATTTTCAGATAGATTGTTTTGAACGGAGGTCAATATGTTAACGTTGTTTGCACAAGCTAAAAATAAAAGCATGAGCTGAATAACGAACAAAGACGTGAAACAGGAAACAGAAGTACGGAGCGGCCTTTCAAATTAAAAGCATAAATTTCAAAATAAGAGATTTAAACATCACACACAAAACAGCTTGAAGAATACAGTTTAGCACTTACTCACTTAGTATATATGCCCTAACGTTTTTAGTCTAGATGTGGGGGGTTTAATAGCAAGATTTAAAAACATTATTATTAAATAATACCATTAGTAACATTATGCGGTTGTAAATAAAGTGCTAGTAGTAACACATTTCTTCTTTTTTTTTATAGGGTGTGTGGAAAATGAAAAAAGAAAATATTACTTGTTCCTTAAACAAAACAAATTTCAATTTTCAAACAAATTGCAAATTTCATTCATGTTAAACACTGTTAATTGTTAGAATATTGTACACTTTGTCCAGCACATTATGGGCAAAAATCTCCTGTGTGCTATAATCCATCCATGCATTTCCTTAACCGCTTACATGTGCTATAATATGTACTTAAATACAGTATATTTCAACATTTAGAGACTCCTTTTGAAATTAATTGTTTATAAAATAAAAGTATTTGGCATAATCTTTGTATACGCATACTAAGTATCCTTGGCCCCTCCCTGGTCCTCCCCATTTACAAAAGTCCGAGTACGAGTAGACAAACAATGGTTCACACTCACGTTCACACCTATCGCCAATTTATAAAGGGTTCTATCAAGGAGAACATCCACATAAACATAGGGAATAACATGCAAATTCCACACTGAAAGGTCCAACCCATGATTGGAACCCAGAACATTTTTCAGACAGGTATGCAAGCTACATTTAAAATTGTTCTGAAATATTCTTAGACACACATTTTTAGGGTAACTTTTTCAAAGAGAGCCACACAATTCCCCTCATGTACCTGGTGGCTGGCCTTGCATGTCGACTTGTTGCTGAGACTTGCTGCGAGATGATCGGTGTGGATCCCCTTGCCTCGAAGATCTCTGGCTATGATGGTGGCCAGACGGATCCCGAGAGTAGTCCGACGAGTGGTAGGCTCCAGACCTTGAATCACCACGTCTTCCCGATGATGAAGACCGCCCTGAAGGGTCGTGCCGCATGGCCGGGTCTTTGGGGTGGCCCTTAGATGACCTAGAGGACCTTGGTTCATCTGAATGACGTGACGAGGATGAGTGCCGACTTGAGCTGCCATGATGCCGGTGGTCACGGGAGGACGAAGCGTGTCGTCCTCCATGGCCGTACTCATCCTGAGGCCACAGGTCCTCCTCTGGAGGCTCATCATAATCGTGATAGGTGTGTTTAACACCATGACGACTCCTTCCAGACGAGTGGCTGCTGCCGTAGTGCCGAGAACTGGAACGTGGTTTCTCAAACCAGTCTGTCTCTTCTTGGCCCAGATGGTAGGCTTTGGAAACCGAAAGCAGATCACAGTCAATCTCCATGTCGTTCGGAGACAGCGGCATGCAGGCTGAGAAAAAGAAGGAAGACCACCCACATGCCAAAGAAAAGTATAAGAAGAAGACACAGTAAATCAAAATAATACAATTATACCCATGCAGAGTACAATTTACTTCACTTTCACGGTACAAGACTGTAACTACAGTAGATAAAATAAACACTGCAAAAACGTCTACTGAGAAAACTTTATAGGAGCTATCTTTCCATTACCAAGGATAAGCCAATCATATTGGTTAAAATAGATTTCTGAGTATGCAACAATTACATTTGACTGAGGTTGTTCTTCCAAAATGATAGACTATTTTGCAGTGCAGCCAGAATTGAGAAATGAAAACATGTATAAAATATCAATGCAAAAGACATACACTAGATTACGATAAAACCCTGTTAAACAATTTGCATTGGTGGCGTGCAAAGAAGACCTTCCAAGGGAATCAGAGTGGTGCGAACGAAGAAAACGACCACGCCGGAGAACCATGCGTGTACTGGACAAACAGATGACCAGACGAACAGGCGGCGGGACGGACAGGCAGGCAGACAGACAGACAGCAGTCCACTGAAATGAGAGCTCCAAGTGACTCTCAGGAAGAAGAAAACATTGGCATGCAACAGCTAGCTCTGCCTCATTTTCTTCTCTTTCTCTTTTCTAAGCCTATCCATTGGGTGGGTGGGGGACATTTAGATAAATGGTGGGGGCAGTAGTAGGTAGTGAGATCGTGGGCATTCAGTTCCCACAATTACCTTCACTGTCTGACACAGCACAATGATAATCGTCTATTATGTATGTATCATCCGACTTGTAGACATGGGTCCGGGGAAGGTCCCGTATGTGGTCTTGCACATCTGGCAGAGAGTGACTGGAACCATACTGGCCGTAATAGTAATGATATCTACTGCTGTGACTGTCATATGGGTCGGGACCTAAGCTTGATGATCGCCCGGAGCCCATGAATTTCCCAAGGGGACTGAGCGGGCTCTCCTCTTCAGAGTACTGCCTGGTCGGGTGGCGCCCCCGACTATGGCCAGATCGGTAGGGGCGGTCATCCCTCTCATAGGATCTGCTGCGGTACCCAGAGTAGTCTCTGGCTGAAATCTTGTCCATGCCGTAGCCAGTAGAACGTGAGCGGCCGGTGGAAGTGTAGTAAATCCGGTCATCCTCCTCTCCCATTGTGTCAAAGTATCGATTGCTATGGGTGTTGCCACCGCCAGTGTCGTAAGTATTCCTCTTGAAGCCGTAGTCCTCTATCAGTTGACGTCCTCGGATGTGGGAGGAGGGGTAACCCCCACCAGCTGCTGAAGAATAGGAGGCCAGGTCTGCCTCTACATCCCGAGCCTCCTCAATGGGGGAGAATTTGGAGATTTTCTGCTCCATGCTGCCCAGTTTCCTGTGCTTGCTGCGTTTGGTGGACATGACAGCTGGAGCCAAAAGGCTTCTGGGGGACGATGATTTCTGACCGCCAGATCGGAAGCTGCCATGTTTGTAGTCGTAGTCATAGTAATAGGAGGATCCCCCACCCATGCTAGTGCTCACGCTGCTGCTGCCCCCTAGAGGTCCGTGCCTGTAGCTGCTCTTACCCCTGCCATGGTGGTCGTACAACTCTTCCTGCATCGCCGCTTCCTCCTCGGGTGCCCTGCCGTACATGGCGCTGCCAGTTCCCCCACGCGTCGTGCTGCCAATGGTGCTGCTGTGGCCATGGATGTCGCCAGGGTAACGCCCCGTGCTGCTGTGATGCATCATATCCCCTGTTGTCGTGCCCAGCCCGTTTTTTGCCGTCAGCTCACTTACATCATCTATCATCATGTAGTTCCTTGGGATGTTTTGTTCTAAACCAGGTGCCCCGTACATGCCATCTGCCGTACTGTAGGTGGAGGGACTATCTACAGCGTGTCCATAGGCATTGGAAACTGTTGACGTGTACTGTCCATATGAGCTGGCTGTTGTTGCTGTGTAGCCATACGCATTAGCAGTGGTTGTGGTGTACTGGCCATACGAACTAGCTCCGGTTGATGTATACTGTCCATAAGTGCTAGGTGGAATGGTAGAAAACCCACCGTAACTACTGGACACCGTTGCTGAGCCATAGGGTCCATAGTTGGCCATGGTTGTTGTTCCAGTGTATTGACCAAATGAGGCAGCTGAACTGGAAAAGGCGTCTTGTGCCGTGGTGGTAACCACGACTGTAGGGTTGCTGATGGTTTCATAATTGGTGGGCATCTTGTGCTCCAGATCAGCCAGGGACGTTTGCCTGGACCTTCCTTGATGCACTGTCAATATATCTGTTTGCGGTTGCCCAGGGTAAGGGCCACTCTGGCTGGGGTAAGAGGACACAGCACTCGGATAAGGTGAGCTGTGGGTGGGGTATGGGGGCTGACCAGGTGGTGCGGGCCCAAAACCTGTGTGCCCTGTTTGGGGCTGAGGTTGTGGAACACTTGGCAACCCTATGTCTGTTTGAGGGTATGGGGGTTGAGTTTGGGGGTAAGTGTGGGAAGAGTATGAGGTTTGAGATTGGTAGGATGGTCCCGAAGGGTGAACATGACTCTGGAGGGGAGCCGGCTGTGGTAAGGCCTGGGACTGAGACACTGTTGGATAAGGAGTTTGGTTGAATGTTGAGGACTGGAAGGGTAAACTTGATTGAGTTGGTGCTGCCGGTTGGTTCTGGGGGTATTGAGAGTGGAACGATGATGCAGGCGTGTACTGAGTTGCTGAGTTCAGATCATTGCTGAACTGGCTGAGAGGAGCAGTACTTGGTCTTGTTGTCAATAGTCCATTGGTCTCATGTGATGCAGCTGCCGCTGCCAATCGTAGGTTGTTCAACTCACTATCAGACATATAGTCACGAGCATCACCCATACACCTCAGATAAGCAATATCCCTCCTCTCTCGCTCCTTGACTAGAGTCTCTTTCCTTTGGTGGATCCCTAGCTCGAGGTATCTCAGCTTAGCATCAATCTCCTTCTCCTCCTCTTCCAGTTCAGCTTGCTGCTTTCTCAGCTTTGTCGATTCTTGCTCCACTGCCTTCAGCTCATGGGTGAGGTCTTTGAGGAGGCTGGCCTTGGCGGCTAGGCCAGACCTGGAGCTGGGCTTGAGGCTGGGCACGGATGGCAAGTAGACCTGTTGGAGGGCAGGTGTCATCAGGGGCAGATGAACCGATGTTGTCGTCTCTTCCGGAGGAGGGCTCGGCAGGGTTCTCTTGACCTTACGGAGAAGCGAGCTCTGATGAAGGGCTGCCAGCTGTAGGATGAGAGACAGGGTGGGGTGGAAGAGCAGTACAATATGGGGGAGACAAAGACAACAAAACATGAAAAGGAGTAAAATTAGTAGAATAAGAGGGTGTGATTATTAGGATGATAGGCAGGTTTGGCAGTTGGCAAGAGATAAAATGTAAAGAACATAATAGGGCAAAACATATTGAAAGATGTATAAAGAGGTGTGAATAATGAAAAATAGAAAACATCATTATGGCACGGAGGATGGAAGATGGAAACAGAAAAATAATCAATGCAAAGTAATTCAGAGAAAGAAGAAGGAAAATAAATAAAAGTGGGGGTGTTAGAGGAATATGGATTACACAGGTATGATAAATTAGAATTGGGAAAACAGATAAATATCACATGGACAAGAAGAAGGACAACTCGAAGAATACGTTCAGGGAAATAAATATATAAGGAGACAAGGGAGACGTATAGACAAGAAGACAAAGACAAGAAAGAACAAGGGGTTGCGTTAGAAGACATGAGAAAAGGAAAAAAAGGCATAGTTGTAAAATAAAAAGTTTGCATGCTATAATGAAAATAGAGAAGAGAAGACCAGCAGTTGACGTATCTCTAACTAGAGAATGAAACTGGGCAATAACATTAAGGAAATTAGGCTTCAAAGTTTCAAACCAGAGCAGGGCAAAACACAAAAATAAATAAACTGAAAAGGACCGTCTGTACTGACCCGTATCAGAGCGAGCTTCCTGTATTTCGTTGAGACTTGGCGTCATAAAGCACTCACCGAAAATGTGGAAGCGCTCGCCAAAAGGCGGGCATCCGTCAATGACTGGCTGATGTAACGACGTTTTGCTCAGCTCTGGTTAAAAAATCTCTGGTTGGATGATTGAACAGTCAAAACAAGATTTTTTGCCCATTTTTCCTTTTCTAAATCACATCCAACTGTTCCAACTGCTTTACTTTTTCATTGACTTCATTCTCGTAATATTCTTGTATTCTCATTACAAATACATTCAGTCAATGCCTGAATATTTTCTTTTATATTGAAACAATTCAGATCAATAACTCTTTGTACCATTGTGGTTCAGATAACAATTATTTTTTTGCATTTAGGCATGTATGTTTTTATCCAATCAATTAAAACTAGCAGCTACCAGATATCTCTTTCAGTTTTAAACGGACTGCTGCTTTTAGGATTATCAAGCTAATGGAAGCTGTTTTGTAAAATGTCAGAACCATGTCCTGCAATTTGTCCTCTGTCAGAGATTAGCTCCAGTGTCTTAGGTTTGCTTGCTTCTCTCAGGCAAATTAATGGTTCTGAAGACTCCTTTCTCATATAAAAAATCATTTCCTCAGTAGACATTATAGCAATATATGACTTGTTGCAATGAATTATTATCCGAATACTGTAATACTTTGAATGGTGAAGTGACATTAATTGCCACTGCTTCATTTACTAAATACTTCCAATACCACAAAGCTGGTTATTTATACCCTGTTTATTCCAATAATTTTTTTAAATGTTTTTCCCAGCAAACTATAAGACCTGTTGATACAAGATCTTGGGTTGACGCCTGGAAGAATTTGGATATTATAAATACGTGTCTTATGGTATTATTGAAATTAGATGACATCTGGATTAATATTATATCTAAATTCCAAACTCTTTAAAATCTATTTGAATTGTGCATGAATAATAATAATAATAATAATAAAGGAATAAACAATCAACAACCAGTGGAGTTCATTATTCTTCATGGATTGTCATTATTGTCACCATTAATTGAGAGACTTTACCTGGTTCTGGAGTGCTTGTTGTTGATAGAGGGACAGCCTAGCCTTGGTGTGCTCATCAGTAGTAGGACTAAGAGATTTGGGATCTGACATGGACCTTTGGGTGCTCTTGATTGGTCTGGGCATGGAGGGATGCCTCTGGGGGGACTCTGCAGTGTACGCTTTCTGCTGAGGTGTGACATGGGCCTTGTTCAGCCTCTCACTCGATAGTGAATTCTCCAACAGGCGATGAGGTGACACCGGGGAGACAGGTGAGTAGAGGACCTGTGGGGATTTCGGGACTGTCTGCTGCTGCCGGATGATGCTAGAGATGGACTCATTGTGCAGGTGGTTGTGGGGCTGGTAGTTAATGTCGAGCGGGTCGGGACGTCGGCGCTCAAACTTGGCGGCATTTGCTGTGATATGCTGCTGCTGGCGCTGCTGTGTCAAAATGTCAGTGGAACCAGATTGTTGGATTCCACTGCTGGTGGAGGAAGAATATGGGCTCACTGTGGTTGGTATGCTGAGCTGGGGAGCGACAACACCTTGTGACTGGGCTTCTGGGTCAGTTTGGCATGCTAGCGACTGTCCCTTATTTGTCCGTTCAGGTCCTGAGATGTAGTGCACAATCTCCACTTTATTTGGGTCTGGTAATGTCACATGGATTGCAGGCGAAACTCTTCCAAGGTGCTCCACTTCAGTTTGGCAGGACATTTCCCTGATGGTTTGGATGGCTACACTGGAGGATACCATCTTCGGGGCGCTTGTTTTGTTGTCGGTAGCAGCCGTACTTGTGGCAGTTCCGCTGCCAGTGGCACTGGATTCGGAATGTCGAGAGTAACGGGAGCGTCTTCGGCGGACCGGCTGCCCTGTTTCAGCCTTGTCCTCATCATCATCCGTCTGAACTGAGCAGTCCACGCTGCGACCACGCCGCCTGGTTCGATGACGCATCATGTACCTTGTGATAGGGAGAGGAATTCAAATTTTTTTTTAAAGGAGATATTTTTTCACAATTCAATAGTTACCTCAAGGATCAAGACCAGGGGTGGCAAACTGCGGTCCTCAAGGGCCGGAGTCCTGCATGTTTTAGAGGTTAGGTTTCCCTACTCCAACTGCAGCTGATTCCAGTTAATAGGATCGTTATCAGGCTTATGCAGAGCTTGCTGATGAGCTGATCACGAGTCAGCTACGTTGGAGGAAGGAAACATCCAAAACCTGCAGGACTCTGGTCCTCGAGGTCCCGGGCTTGCAACCCTTGATCAACACCAATAGAACATTCTACAACCAATTTTTCATTTTTTTTATTTTACCCCCTCTTAACTCAGCCTATTTTATTTGACTGGTCCTATCTCATGCAAATAAATCACTGCTCAACCAGCCCTACTCTACTACTGGGCCAACTTTTGAAACCATGAAAACTGGGGCAGTGGTAGCGAGTTGTGACAAGGCTGCCATTACTAACCCATAGTATATCCAACCTACTGTATATATCCAGTGAAAACATGATTAACATTTTATTTATTTTTTACACATATTTGTCCTGTTCAACTCCATGGTTATGCAGAATGGTGGATCCGTGTGTCTTTTTATGCTGGAACAGTTTTTCTGTGCAATAAGTTTGAAACAACTCCTCTGCGGTTGTTTATATTGTGGTATTTATAGAAAATGCATGTAATGCAAATGTGGTATGGCGAAAGATGCGAGAACAGGACAGAATACAAAATAAAAATAACAGCAGCAGAAAAAACATACCAGAATAAAATGGTATAAGACTACTAATATGTCACATGACAACAAGCCTCGAGCCAGCCATCACCCCCACACACACACAATTTATTGACAGTGTTTCAATTGACTTTCCCCTTTGTTTGAAAATTTTGTGTTTGGGCTTTTTAAATGTCTTGATATAAAACATTTGTGGTTTGTCCTATCTTTGTGCTTACATGTAAATTGACACAAAAAATTCAAATGAACACAAACGCTTAATACTTTTAAACACTAAAATACATCACACCCCTATTCAGACAGACAGACACATTCATAAAGGTATACCTCTCCTCCCCATCTTCTTCATCTGTCTGCACACAACTGTCCACATTCCTGCGAGGGGAAACATGGAAGATGACGCCTTCTCCATCCAAGCTGTCTCTGCTCAGCCTGGTCATGGACCTGTGTTTCCTCATGTTGCTCTGGTTCTCAACATGCTCCTCATGGCTCCTCAGACAAATCTCTGACGAGGAGTTGGGGAGGGAGCGCGATCCAATTTGATGGTCAGTATAAGGATGTAGAGGCTGTCCATTCACATCCATCTGCAACAGGAGATCAACTGCGGTCACTTGATGCAGGATGTAGTATATTTGTACAACTGTAATTATCATTGTGCTTTCTTCCAAAGTTGTTGTTGATCCTCACCTGCACGTTCTGGACCGCTGCGGCTGTTTTCTGTCGCTTCTGTTCGACAAGCTGCTGCTGGAGCTGTTGTTGTAAGGACTGAATCTGGTCGAGCTGGGACTTCTGCTGGGCAAGCTGTTTCCTCTGGACCACAAGTTGTTTCTCTCGTTCTTGTTGCTGCTGTTGCAGAACCTAAATTGTAGAAACAGAAAGAAATCACACATGGGCAGGAAGCAAAAGTTGGTAAGTATTTACGAATGAGAGTTGTGTGATAATGAGGTTAAGGGGAGAGGTGGATCGGAAAAGAATGGACTAATGTAAGAAAAAGATTATAGTGAAAAGCACTCAAGCTTTCTTAGACTTCTGCAAATCTGGTTGCATAAATGATAATCAAATAAAAATAAAAATAAATCACAAGCCTCCTGAAACAGAATGTGGCATGGAGTTAACTTGGATGGGTTAGAATAGGCCTAAACTTCTATGTATTGCCAGAAAACAAGAATGGAAGTACAACATAAAGTACAGCATCTGCAGATAAGTGCGAGTGCCAGTCAGGTAATGCTTGTAAGAAAATATTTAATGGAGTTTTTTCATTGCATAAATGACAGGCTGTTGCAAATAAAAGTGCTTGGGGTTTTGCTGCCACTGGAGGCTATGGGATGCAGAAACATTCTCTTGCTGATTTTTGGGTCAAGCAAAGCTTCCACACCTGTTTAACAGAGTTAACTTGAAAGATTTTCAACTGCTTGTTCTATTAAAAAAGAAGACAATTGTGTTAGCTCAGCTGTTAACACTTAAAGCAGAGCAATATAAAATGTGTCAGACTGCCCGTTTTTTTAACATGTTGAAAATGAATGATTTGCACATGTACCACTTAAAAAAACAAACAAAAACAAACAAAAAGAACGAAAACAAAATCAACATTCATTTCACATCACACGTTAGACATGCAGGATACTGTATAAGCATTTACAGGGATGTGATTTTTCCGCTAATTCGCGGAATTCCGCTTTTTTTATCTCCAAAAATAAAATGTTACAATTTTTTAAGTGGTAAAAAATCCGATTTCGTCTCTCGACAGCATTCCATTTTAGTGTTTCCGTAACTGAAATGAAACTGATCTTGCGATTGGCTGAAGTCTCCGTGTTGACCAATAAACGCGCTTGTTATATAGGCATAGGCGTATGCCATTGTTTGTTGACCAATAAACGCGCTTGTTATAAAGGCATAGGAGTATGCCATTGTTCATTTCTCAGACGTTTTTGCCGGGTGTTTAAAGAAAGATGTCCGTGATCGAACGCAAAGATGCTCCGCGAGTTAAGGAAATTGACAAGATCGTAAAAAACAAGTTTCGATGGGACTGGTTAGAGAAGGATATATCTACAAATGTTGGAAAGAAGACTGTGACGAATTTGTTCAGTGACTTTATTCGGAAGATCGATCGTGCCGGGAAAGCGCTTTGCATTTGGTGCCATGATACCATTGACTATGTTGGGAGAGGTTTCAAAGCTCTTGAAAGTCACGCAAAGAGCAAAAAACACGTGAAAGAACTCCAGTCAAGAACAACAAATTATTCCATCGCTGGAAGTTTCGGTGCCCAAACGAAAACTCCAAAACTTTACGGCCTCCATCCCTTATTGACATCACAATCGGAAGCGGTAATAGAGAGACGTGATCCACCCCAACAACCTGTACCAGTTGCTGATAGAGTCGTGAATTTTGAGGTCGGTGGTAAACTTTTCAAATTAATCGAAATCAAATTTTCGAAAATATTATAACGTAATAAAAATGGCCATAAATATTTAACATGGTTAATCATTGACACAAACTCAAATGAATGCTGCATGTTTGCACTTTTCAGGTTTCAATATGTTGACTGTCTTGATGTATGCAGTTACAGAGATGATCTTAGTCAATCATGCATTCGACGAATGCATGATTGTGTTTTTACCAGAGCTTGCTGCATGAGGTATTTTATGTTTTTGTCATGCATTATGTATTAAATTAAGAATGATTGATTAAATGATTTATTGCATGGTAAATATATATGATGATATTCTCAGTGATAGTTTTTAAAAGCAAAGGCAGTCCAATGTTTTTGAATGTGACTGATTTTGAGTTGACTAAAACTGCAATTTTATATGGGATAGTTCAATATACATTGAAAATTTATGCTGTTGTTTTGTCTATTTCTTTGTCATCTGAGTGCATTGAAAGTACTTAAAAACACGGAAAACCCATGAGCTCTGGACCTAGCTGAGTGCCCGCGGCCCCCAGACCCCCGGCTAAATTTTCAGATAATTTCACTTTGGTCAAATCACATCCCTGCATTTACACCCTCAGAAGAGAATTGTAAACCATACAGTGATATTTCAACAATGCAAGTTATGGCAGAAAAATAACAATAAAATAATAATTTGATTGAAAAACAAAATCAAATCCATCATTGTTGGTTTACTGTATTCAGTTGCAAACATATGTAGCCACATAAATTTAATAGAATTGATAATTTCCCCCGTTAACAATTAAAATGTCTAACGTATGTTAAAAGGGGTAGGACCTGATAAGTTTATGCTTCTTCCTACTCCTTTTCGAACATGTATGTGTAAATGTGTAGCTCATGATTGGGTGAAACACTGTGAAACTTTCTTATGTTGCTTTTGTTGCCTTAATGTTGTGTTTTATATATTTTGTATATTTTGTCTTTACACAAGTACTTTTATAATCAATCTGTTTTTCTTCATATACATGTTCAAAATAAAATTGAAAAAAAAAATATTCTCATGATGCATGCAAACATTGTTTCAGTACCATACAATTCAATGGAAAACTGTGACAGAGACAGAATCAACTTAATTAAAGACATCAGAAAAAGAATAAAAAGCCTTGCAACCACAAAACACCTCAAATCTATGTATTGTACTTCCTGTTTTTCCTTATACCTGTTCCTTGATGTTCTGCAGCTCCTGTAATTCTCTCTGCACCAGAATATGCTCCTTGTCCCTGTGTAGCTTCAGCTCAATCCTTTCTCGTTCTAGCTCTTCCTGTAGACGCAGTTGCCGGAGTTTCTCCAGCTCTACGCGCTCCCTTTCCATCTGCAGAAGCTGCTCCTGCTGCCGATGCAGCCTTTCTGCCTCAGTTTCACCTTCTTTGTGTATAGCACCGGGTGGCGGGAAGGGAGGTAGACCCCCTGCTACTGGTAAACCGCCAGAAGAATCTGGAGGGCCGACTGATGTGTAACATTGAGCAGCTGTTGCCTGTGTCTGTTGTTGTTGTTGACTGTTCAGGTGCGCTTGGGACATGTTTAGCGGTTGATGCTGTGGGTCAGTTGATGTGACCTCAACAGAAGAAGAGGTTGTTACAACACCACCTTTACCAAGGTAAACTGGTTCATTTTGGATTGTAGAGGGGGTAGCTGCCATGGGAACAGATACTGGGGCACTCGCTGCCGCTAAGGTTGTTATCGCATCAGCAATAGTGGCAGAGGTTGATGTCGTTTGGAGAAGACCTGGTCCAGGGTAACGTATTGGCGCTTGTCCAGATACAGACATTCTGGGAGTCGTTGGTAATCTGGTGAGACTAGAGAGGGGCACAGGTGTCATGTTGGGGGATGGATAAGGCCTGAAAACCCCTCTTAGTAGTGGTCGAAGAACAGAAGCGGGCTGAGTTGTGATAGGTAAGGTAGAGGCAATGGGTGTCTGAATGGTGGAGTAGATCATTCCATCTGAGGAGCGAATGGCTGCAGGGTACATGGCTCTAAGACTGGCCTGCCTGGCATTGATGAGGTTAGCAAGCGCTTGGTTGTGGGATAATGGCTTCCCATCCAATCCAAAAAGCAGATTTTGTCTCAAGCCAAGACCAGCTGATAGTCTCGAGGTTGCTGGGCTGGTTCCTCTCCCCAGACTCCCAAACTGCATAAGGTCGGGGTTGCTTCCGTAGCGATCCATTGAATTGAGTGCGGCACACATTCGGCTGATCTCTCTTGCAGTTGTGGCACTGTACTGCGCTAAATTAGCTTCCTGGAAATTGGCAATGTCACGAGCAGAGTAGCCATAGTCTGAATTGATGTTAGACAAGGAATTGTATCGCCGTATAGGCAATGTTGGGGCAGGGAGTTCTCCTCCATGACGCAAATCTGTGTATGAGCCATATTGCATTCCAATATAACCCCCATAGCCATGTTTTACAGCATTTAGATCCACTGCAAGTTCTCCTTGGGATTGAAAATGTGGTTCTAGTTTGAAATGGTATGATTGTAGCCCTGCCTCAGCCAGGTTTGTATCAGACATTGAAGGTTGAAGCCTACCAGGATAAGGCAATGTGTAAGACTTATGTTCTTCCATTGGATATTCACGATATTTTGCAGATTGTCTCTCTTGATCAGAATCATAGGAAAGAGGTGGAGCGGAAGGAGGTCTTATGCCGTCTTTCTCTGAAGCACCAACACAGCTTCCACCAAAGGGGAGTCTGTATACAACATCGCAGCAAGCTGGTTGGTTGTCAGGTTTAATCTGGCCTCCTGGGAGATCTGCAGCATCCTGCCCTTCCTCAACATTTACAAGCTGGGTCACTGCCCTGAGCTGCTCTTGCCCACCATCTATCTGTACTACCATACTATGTGGTGTCTTTCCACCTGTAATCATGCCAGGTGGACTGGACTTTCCTTTCAGCTCAATGGGCCCGATGCCATAAATCTCGGGGTTGATGACTGGCGATACAGCACTGACAACAGCCGAGGCAGTGCTAGTCTGGCTGACCATCAAGTCTTTTTTCAGCAAGGGTGAGACCTGTCCAGAAAGGTTATACCTAGCTAAAACAGAAGCCTGTTGCTGTTGTTGTTGCAAATGATGATGTTGATGCAACTGCTGCTCAAGAAGCTCTTGTTGCATCTGCAACTTCTCTTGCTGTTTTTGTAGTTCTTTCTGTTGAATACTAAGATCTTCAAGTTTCGCATCAATTTTTGGTATTGATGGGTCCATTGGCGGTGATAGAGGGGGTTTGTTCTGGGAAAAACACACAGCTGAACTCATGCCCTGACCTAAATCCACTCTGTTTTGATAGGGATCGCCATAGACCATTGGTTGTTTGGGCTGGGACATAAACATGGAAGCCGCTACAGTTACACTCACAGTGGTTGGTGTGATGATCTCCTGGGCATTCAGGTTCATAATCAGTGGCTGTACAATTGTTGACTGTCTGCTCCCCTCTGGTCCACCATGGTATTTTCTGCTTTCAGTGGCTAGAGAGGTGAGATCCATTCCTTGATCAGTCATGATGATTGGAGCAGGTTTGGTGGCTGTTCTGAGGTCCACAACGCTTCCACCTTGGATCATATGGCCCTGTTCCACCCTAGAGGTGCCTGGCACTGTCGATATGCGGCAGAGGGAGATATTATCCATAGAAATGGAACCTCTTGTATAAGTACTGGCCGTGGTAACCATACTTGTTCCAACATTTACCTTTTCTATTCTTTGTGTTCTGTAGAAGCTGCGTGGAGGTGAATGTTGGTAAGGTGGCGTATCTGGAGGGCTATCACATGGTGAATAAGAATCAAATGTAGATTGACGGCTAAATCTTGTGGGGGAAGAGAGGGGGGATGTAGCCGTGTTGACAGTCATTGGACGAGCTGGACTTGTAGGTGGAGAGTATGGCACATCCTGGGAAGACTGCTGCCGGTAGAGCCGTGGGGAGACCGATCTATGTGAAGTTTGGGTTCCCTGAGCCATCACTGGAGAAGTAGGCCCAGAACCTCCAGAGTCTCTTCGTAGTGCAGAATTGAAAGTCTGTGTGGAAAACTCAGCTGTTGCCCTCCTGGAGGGTGAGTGGGTGGGACTTTGTGGTGGTGGGGAAGGAGAAAGAGGAGGGCTGGTGCTCCTGTAATAAGTTGTATACTTTGGAGAGCGTGGCTCATTGATTCGCTCATTAGCAGTTGTCGGGCTATCTCGACCTGTTCCACCCCGAGAGTCCCCTACTCTTCTGGTGATGACCTCTCTTTGACTATAGGCTTGGGTAATCTCTGCAATCTTGCTGCATACACTTGAGACTGTAGTTGAAGATGTGGCAGGACTTGTGTGTCTGTTATACATAGAAGACTGGGTGGATGTTATAGTGTTGCCTGTACTCGTTTGAGAAATAGTTACAGCATCTCTAGCATAAACTCCATAAGCTGCAATTGTAGTGGCAGCTACTGTTGGGGTTATTCCATTTTTCCCCGCTTGGTTTTTTAATCTGTCTTTGTGTCTGTCCTTTGGGGCAAAGTGCTGAGTTACTCTAACATCAGGGATGCGTCCCGTTTCAGCAAAAGAAGCAGGAGCGGAGATCTGGGTTGGGCTGGTTCCTGGAGTCAGAAGGGCATTGCTTTGCTCAAGAAGTTTTGCAAAGGCAGAACCTGTGTCAAGAAATTGTTTGTCTGGGTAGGAGCTCTCAATCTCTACTTGCTCATCAGTGGCCAGCTGCATCTTAGTGATGTTCTGAGATGTTTGTCGAATCTCCTCGTAAATATCATTTTCTATCTCAACCGCGTCATTGTCATATCCCGTTTGCTCTTGCTCATATTCATACTCTTCATCATAACCTTGTCCATTAATGTCTTCTTCATAGTACTGGCCGTGTCTTACTGGAGACGACTGCTGCTGTTTCTGTTGCTTTTGAAGCAGCTCTGCCTTCCTCATCATCTCTTCATAAACCTCCTCAGCACTCTTTAATGGCTTGGAAGTGGATGATGGCGCTATTGTGGTTGCGATAGATGATTTCTCAATTGGTGAATAAAGGGACATAAAGGTGGGAAGGTTGTACTCACTGCCTGACTTGTAAAGTTTGGACTCATAACCTTCAGCTTCTGAATCCAGACTCTGAGGGGAGTATTCAGAGGCAGAGGAACGATGAAGTTCTTCCATTTCAGCAGCTTGTCTCAGTTCCTCTGTTGGAGAAGCATCTTCAATGGGTGATAGATTACTGGGTGGTGTTTTGGACCTTTCCCTACGTCGTTGAGCTCTTAGCTCCTCTTTATCCCGCTTAGTCTTGCGTGCTGTGCTTCGGATTCTTTGTTGTTCAACCTCTCTCATCTTCTCCTGCTCTCGCAGGAGTTCCTCTTCCTCTCTCAGTTCATCTTCTTCTGAAGAGTCTTCAATTGTCGGAAGGAGAGGGCCGTGAGAGCGATGCCGCGCTTTCCTTTGTTGCTTAGCCTCTTCCAGTCTTTGTCTCCTGCTGGGACTACTGTCACTGTCCTCTTCCATTGATGAGATGGATGTAGGAGACTGGCCTGACCCGTAAGAGGATGTAGAAGTCGGTGGAAGAGTGGAAGAGTAGTCGCCCCGAGAGCGCTCTTCAGGAGAGCCGGTTAGACTTTCCATCTCCAGTTCGGGTTCTCGATCAAGGCTTAAGTCATTTTCATTACTGAGCTCAATGTCTCGGCTGTAGCTGTTGGTGTTATTCAGTTCAATGGTTTTGAAGCGCCTCAAACCACCTTGTGACGCCATCAGATCTTCCTCACCCTCTTCCACTGAGCTTTTGTAAACATCAGTGGAGCTTTTTGTTTCCTCTTCAAAACTGCTAGAGTGGTGCTGTAGACGCCGTTTTTCTTTTGCTGTATCAGATGTGAGGTGCTTGTGGTGGCTTTTCTTTCGCTGGTAGCCATATCCTTCATCTTCCTCATCATCATCTTCCTCCATCTCTTCCTCCTCATCATTTTCTTCATCAGCACTCATCTCCATAATCTGTCTCCTCATGAACTCCTCATCTGTCATCTCTGTGGGCTCAACTTCCTTTTCCTTCTTTTTCTTTTCCTTATTCTCCTCCTTCCCTTCTTTTCGTTTACTCTCCCAGTCTCCTCCGTCTTCTTCTTCTTCCATTATGTCTTCAAGTTCCTCATCCGAGTCATATGCATCTGGTGGGATTGACAAAGAGCGTGGGCGCTGCTTGCCTTTGTCATCTAAGTCTCTATCCCTGTGCTTCCTTCCTCTTCTGTCCACTTTGTCCTCGGAAAGGCTCTTCTCCAGCAAAGGCCTCATTGAACTTTCTAATTTAGTAATTTCTGAAGGACTTGGTGGGGAGCCCCGCCCGCTGCTGATGCCCCTTTCACTCAATTTCATCTCCTCCTCTTGAATTAGTCCCGTAATTTCGCTGTGGGAGCTGGAGATGCCGTCGGAGGAGTAACCGGTATCACTGAGGCTCTGTGGGCTGCGTGACAAGTCATGTGTGCTGTTTTTTGTTTCCTAAAGAGAGAGACAAAAAAGAAGTCTTTAAGGTCTCAATGGGATACACATTGAATGCACTAGATGCCACCAATATTCCCAAATCCTATTTGATCTAAATATAAAACCCGTCTACAAATACACTATACACAAGTCATATTAGTCAAAAGTTTGAAATTACATTACTCACATAAACTTATCTGAATCACAAGATGAAGATTTATTGCAGTTTAATGAGATCTTAATGAGATTATTTTATGGCATCAAACCAAAAATAGCTAGATGAGATTGGATTGTGAGGTTAATTTGTTTTTTATTACATATCGAAAAGTGTACTGCAAAAATCATAATTTCTCAGAAAAAAACAAACATTTCTTGAGCCAAAAGAGAGCAAGCCATTTTAACACTTAAGATTCTCCAATCATTTGTAAAAATAACACACCCACAAGGGAACTGACCAAAAGTGTAGAATTGGAAGGCTATGAAATTGACCAAATTTGGACAGTGACAATATAATATTTCAGAACATTAGCTACAAAATAAATAGTTGCAATAAATAATTCATTTACATAACAGATGCGTGCATTATTTAGTCATTAATTGTCGAGTTTTAATAATAATCAAGATTTCTTCATCAGCTCTATGTATGCTGGCCACTTGAATTCTTCTGAACTCTGTGTATCATAATATTGCAATTGAACAGCGAAAAACATGATTCAGTTAAATTTAAGGTCCAGATAAGACTGTAGTGTTAAAACATAACACAAAAAAAGGACTGCAAAATTAATCAGTGGCTTAATAACATGCCAAATTATAGAAATCTAGCAGTATAACCTGCTATAATGAAATTCAAAATGATTGGAAAAAATGCAAACCACAGAAAGTAAGACGATGGGAATCTTAGGGGATGATCAACAAATTCACAGCGTGAATCACATGGTAATTTGTGTATAATGAATTACATGTTTTATCATGCGCATTATAGTAATAAAGTAGTCACATTGTTAAAGTGTTTATTGGCCACTGTCCAATGTTTCCAGAAAATACAGAGGTCTGAAAAGGTCAGGTCATGAAGGAAAAAAAATCAGGTTTGACACTTTACCGCTGCTAATCCTTACACCTATTTAATGTTAATTTTGCTGAAATAACTTTTTAATAGTACATTATAGAAGCTTTCACTTGACCTGTTTGCTAATACTAATGTGCAAGTACCTTGAGCTGCATTATTTCAGTAAACTGCCATAGTGATTGAATGTGGTATGTACATACTGAAGTATATCAGATAAACATATCTGCTGCAAGGTTGGCTGCAGCCAAGTAAGACAAGCCCTGCTCGCTCCCCAAACAAAAGCTGATCCATGACTGCTTTGCTGTGTTTGGCAACGTCAGCATTCTGCCAGAAGGAAATCAATAGCTTGCTTTATAAACAGCTACAGATCCTCAATATTGGAGGATGTTCCAACTGTTTCAACCTTCAATTCACACAAAGGAAAAAAATGTCAAGAACAATTGGAGTTTGCATTAAGTGTCAGAAGTATTCTCAGGAGCTATTCACACAACAGTATATAAATGAAAAATATAGGAGTCATTGACTGTCCGCAACATGACAACAATGTCAGGCCGAAGTTGCGTTGTTGGTGAAGATAATGTCTAACTCGTATATATATATTAATTTTTCTATTCCCATGCCAACAAGGGTTATAAATCCTGGTAGGAGTTCATGTGTACAATGTTTCATTACAATGGGACATCACAAATGGTTGTTTGGTCTGGTATACAGACAACAGTGGATTCTTGTCATTAGGTCATCCGGTCCATTTGAACAAGAGGGATCGTTACGACAGCATAGTCTGTATGTGTAACTGCAAAACCCACCCCCAACAAACAACAACAAAAAAACACTTAATAAAAAAAAAATATATATATTGCCATTCTGAGTAGGGCAATAACATATCCTTAAAGACACTTTGGAGACTTTCCTAGTCGAATAAAAGGATCTTGAAGTCAGCTCTTCACTTTGATTCAAAGTCATAAAGAAACAAAATGCAGTTTAGTAAATGTCACTTTGGGTTGGTTTGAAGTCAAGATGAAAGAAAAGGATGAGAATGAGGAACGGCTTTACACATGGGTAAACCGTTACAAATATTACTGTTACTTACGTCGTAATGCCTTGACTTCTTAATTTCCTTGATTGGTGTAATTTGATCTCCTTTCTTGAGAGTGGTTTTGCTGTCTTTGGCAATTTGGCTTTCAGGCTCCATCTTAAGCTTTTCGTCCGTGGTTTTCGTCTTCTTCTGGGTCTCTGCTGTTGGTGCCGTTGGTGTAGATAGTATCGTGTTCTTGGTGTCTGTTGGCAGCTTGGCAGCATTGGGCCCAAACTGTTCGCTACTTCCGGTTCCCGACGGTGGTTTCTGTGTCTGAGGCTGGGCCGGCTTGGAGCTCTGCTGATTGGTGGCTTTGTGGAGAGGGCTTTGTTGACTGACTGGTGCCTGGTGGCGTGGCGACCCCGAGGGCTGATGTTTTGGGGACGGGTGAGGAACAGGGAGCGGAGGCTCATCGAGACCTTCTCCGGACATCAGCCGCTGGGTTTGGCAGTTGAGACATAGCCACTCTTTTTTCTGAAAGACAGCACACATCATGAAAATCAATGACGCAATTATGGTATCTTTCATTATTTTCTTTTTTCTGCTATATCACTCATCACTCATGTCAAGCCATAAATCTACATTATTGTGTTGATTTGGATTCCATCTAAAAATACAATGGTTCTCTTACTTGTACACACTGATTGGTAGTTACCAATCTAGTAGGTTAAGCTCATATTTGCTTGATTAACCAATAGATTGGTCATACATTGACCATTCCAGGTGTTTACAGGCATACCAATTGAAATTGGTTACAATAGAGAAGTAAGTCTTGATAGAGCACTTGGAAATATATTTATTGTAACAATTTATTGTATTCTAAATGTATTTATTAATTATTATGTGATTACAATATAGTGTTTAGAAATGGAAATATGTGTCTTGATAGATCACTAGGTGTGTCCAGCTCAGGGGCCTAATGGTAGAGTATCTCCCCTGAGACTGGGAGGTTGTGGCTGGGCTGGACCAAAGACTATAACAATGGGATCCATTTGCCTCCCTGCTTGACATACAGCATTATGGGTTGGAGTTGGGGGGTTACATCCCCAAATGATTCCTCAAGCGCAGCCCCTGCTGCTGCTCACCGCTCTCTCGGGATGGGTCAAATGCGGAGAACGAATTTCACCCCACTGAGGTGGGCGTGACAATCAGTGGTACTTTTTTTCGGGAATCTGCGGTATTCCCCAAAAAATTTCATCTTCTAACACAGATTAACGGTCGGTTGGCCCAATCACCAATATATATTGGTTGAAAACACCAACCATTCTAAAGCGGTTGTTTTAACCAAAGGATCTGTCGGACACATAACTACCAGCCTGATTAATCAAATTTAACCCTTTTTTGGTAAATTTGACCAATCCATTTATAGGCTGTATTTGTTATGATTTTTTTTAAATGCTAAATAACTTCATTAGAACTCAGCAAGCCATTTCCTTCATCTTTCACACTTCTGAGCATGATCACTCCTTTCATTGCATCCTTTGCTTTCTCTGTTCAAGCCCTCTCACGCTCTCTGGTCTCTTTTCTTCATTTAACAGTGTTAGAGCTATTTTTACCCAGAATTCCATTGTTCTGCTTGAGCATACTTCTCCCTCGTCCTTGGTGTTGCTTAAGGCTGCACTCTCCTGCACTGTACACTCATATTTATATGCACGCACACATGTTCTCACACACACACATTTCTCATCAAGGCAGAATAAAGGAAAGCCTGTCTAGCTGAATGCTAACCAAGAAGTGAGTGATGACAAGCAGAGAGGCTGAGGAGGAGAAAGGAAGGATGGGGGTAGTGGAGGAGGCCAAAGGGTGCAATGAGAGTCGAGTGAGTGATAGCACACGTGCATGTGACGCATGCACATACACATTAATTGAACACTTGCCTCGAAGGATGTGCCTCCCCGCTGAGGCAAATGGAGGAAGAAACTAGAGATGCAGCTAAAGTAGGCGTCAGGGAGCCGCTGATTATTAGGGTGCCAAAGGTGCTTCAAGACAGTTTGAACTCGTAATCAGGGTATCAAGGGGTGTGTGTGTGTGTGCGTGTGTGTGCAACCCTTTCTTCACAGCAAAACATATTTCCCTGTCTAGTTTAATAATCTTTTTAATTAACATATGACGCTTTTATTACATCTACTCACCGATCACAATATTAACTCATTCACTGCCATTGATGCCTGTATACGTCAAAAATTCAGTGGAACCATTTTTTATTAGTTTAACATTTTTATTCACTTTTGTTAACAAGAGTATGAAAACTTCAATTTTTTTTATTGAACTTTTAGAACAGATATAAAATGTGAGTTAACTAGTGAAGTCATGCGATTAATTACGATGACAAATTGTAATTTTAATTTGACGCCCCTAATTTCTAATCATCTTTTCTTTTTAAAATATTTTTTTTTAAAGAAAAGATTATCTTAAAATAATTTTTGTAATTTTTAAGAAAAGATTATTAAAAATTAAGTGTGTCAGGTGATAAAAATGTTAATTGTAATTAATCGCATGACTTCACTAGTTAACTCATGATTACATTTTTTTTTATTAAGAATTAGGGGCGTCAGGTGATTAAAATTTGTTATTGTAATTAATCGCATGACTTCACTAGTTAACTCACAATTAATCACAAATTTTATATCTGTTCTAAATGCGCAATAAAACAATTCTAGGTTTTCATACTCTTGTTAACAAAAGTGGGAAAAAAATGTTAAACTAATAGAAATAGTTCAAATTAATTTTTGACGTATATAGACGTTAATGGCAGTGAATGAGTTAAATTTATGTATCGCATCACTTCAAACGACACTCACAATAATAAGCGTAGTGTGAATTTAATATCGCCGACAGGATTCATCAAAACGGAGCATGTATTTGTAAAGGCAGAATTCTCATTAAGTAACACAGGTGTACCTAATGCTAAGTCGTAGTGCCAATATTAATTTTGGGTCAAATTGAAAACGATAATAAACCAATGAGTAACTTTTTCATACGGTAATGCTCAGAATTAAAAGGTTAAACGGTGAACCTTCTTGAAGTTGAGGTCAAAAGTAGGGCAGGTGCGCCTTAAGCATATCCATTGTTTCAGTTATTGTGAGTACAGTTAGACATGGGTCACTTGGAAGCAGATGTTTACCTAAAGTCCAAAATAATCAGATATAAGCACTAACCTGAAATCAGGCAATGAGACAAGTTTAAATCGTCAACCAAATAATAACTGTCCTAGCTCACAAGATTTCTTGTAGCTGTTCTCCTATCTTGAAGTCAGTCCCGTTTCTTTCTATTTATCCACAGGGCAACCCCTGAAATGAGCTCTGTAGGGACAGCAGCTGAAAAAAAAGTTGACCAAATTGAAGTTCTAGCCTTGCCGGATATATCCTGCTGGGTGTTAGAGTATTAGCTTCGGTGTAAGGCTGAGAGAGTGCCGCCTTTGAAGTGCTGAAGTGTGGACTTTGAAGAGTAGGAAGCACGAATGCTGCTACTCCCCTTTGAGGCGAGGAAGTGATCAGACAGACGAGAGGAGAGAGGCTGAAAAATCGAAATGAAGTTGTGATGATGGCTGACATCAGTGAAGATGAAGATATAGTGCTTCTCCCTTGTCTAACCTAAAATAGCGAATCTTAGATGGTTACCTTCCTAATCCCATTAAGTCTATAGAGTTAGAAAGAACAGGCGTATATTAAAACTACAATAGTCCATTTATTTCACACATTTTTGTGGACAGCTGGTTCAAGTGCTTAAAAGAAGCTGTAAAATCTCAGCTGAAGGTGTGGATCGACGAATGTGTCACTAGTCTGGCCAAGTAGCCTCAACAAAAAAAAGAACATATATAGGAGCTCGCGAGTTCCCTTAGCAGCCACGGCGGGATTGCAGAAGAGAATGAAGATGGGGAGGTCAGACGTCGGGGGTCAATTTGAGGTGGATGGTGAATGTAGAATATTGGGCGAGGACTGTGAAGGAAGCATGAGCAGAGACAGTATAGAAGATAAGGGCATTAGTGAATTAGTGGCAAAAAAAAGAAGAAGATGTGAACAGGAACAGTGGAGAGAAGAACAGAGAGGAGGCGGAGGAACAAAAATGAGCAGTGAATTAGTTCTGCTTCATGAAACGGCCACTTATAGTTGAGAAGCTGCTTTGGGGCCCTTTGTGTGTGTGTGCGTGCGCGCGCGCGCGCGCGTGTGTGTAAATCCTGCATTATTTCCATTGAGTGAGAATGGTTGCCTGTCTCAATGTGTCAAGCATTATAATTGACAGAGGATCTTTCCAGCAGAGTTCTTCCTATTACCCGATATTTTCTTTATTTATACCTACACTCTTATGAAGGCCGTGTTTTTTAAATGTAGCACATTACACATACTGTATGTATATGATCCACTTTTCACTTATCACTAGAGACATATTTATTAGTCAGGCGTCCTCATTTGACTCCATCATGCGGTGTCATCTGCCCTTCGCAGTGTGACTCGTCGCCAGTGTTTTGCTACCAGGCCTGAGCTCTCACTCGCTCTCTTTCTCTTCTGTAAGCGAGCATGCATGTGTGTGTGTGTGCGTATGTTAACCCTGACACCCAACTCAGTGTGCTGATTCAGCCTCCACACATGCGCCCACTTTCTTTTTGCAACCACTGCAGCCAAACGACATCTGGGTCATTCTGCAGTTCACTATTCAGTGGTTTCATTTGCTTGTTTAGTGAAGTTTGGCGCTATCCAGATGTTATAGTATAGTATATATAGTCAAGTTATCTTTATTTATATATTTATAGTAAAGCATAGCATAGTATAGCATTGTATAGTATAGTATAGTATAGTATAGTATCGCGTCGTATATAGGGGTGTCAAAATTAGTGTGTTAATTTTGAGTTAATTTAAAGTTTGTAAGCCACAATTTTTTTTTTAATGTGCGATTAATGACGGCCTCTCACTTCCAAGGCCTGTACTGGGGGAATTCCAGTCGCAACGCAGCAAGCACGTCCGCGTCAAAGTTTAGCAGTAATAATTTTTTTGTTTTATTTTTTAAAAAAATTCTGGAGAGCTCAGTATTGTTTATTCGGTAATTTTACCGATTTGACATGTCATCATCATTACTCTCCTTTTTTTATTTTTATTATTTTGTATGTGGGTGAGTATGTGTGTGTGCGTGCGTGTGAGTGTGTGTGTATTCATTAGTTCACCAAAAACCTATTAAAAAATCCCATATCCCCGTTCACCTAAACTGAACACCGCCGTCAGGAGACCCGAGGAAGGACCAAAGAAAAGAAAGGAAAGTGAAATCCAGCACCGACCAGACAACACCCACCACCCACCGGGCCACCAACCAGAGTCCTTCACCAACCCCAGAAACATCTAAATTCCAACAAATCAGGGAGACCTCAAGAGACCGAAGGAGAGACTGAGGGAAGGAAGGACAGATGAAGCAGAGTGAGATCCACAGACACCAGCCTCCACCGATTCAATGACCTGAGGAGGAAGCAGATTGGGTCTGAGTTTCGATAGATGCTGGTGTGGTGGATCTGGCATGCATGAAAATCTCCACCAAAGAGGGGGGCCGTCGACCCCTGCCAGGACAGAGCAAGTGCAACACCTCAGGGCCCCCCAGGCCGCGGCAGCACCAAAGGACAACCCCTGGGCCCCGCCAGGGCCACCGGCCGGAGAGCAAACCTAGGAGCAGGAGCGCCCCCCACTCCAACACGGCCCGCGCCCCCAACCCAACGCAGCAGGACGGGGCACTGCAGGCCCGCCAGGCACCCCACCGGTCCACAGCCATCGCCCCCCCACCCTCTCGGCCCCCGGAGCACCGAGACCCGGGCCAGGGGAGGGGAAGGAAGGCGGACAGGGGAGGGGGAAGAGACGGGGGAAGAAGACGACAAGAAGGGCAAGGTTAAAATATTCTATATATGTAGACCAAGGCTTCTATAAATTTTGATATTTGTTTTTTATTTGAGGCAGATATTTTTTCCATTAAAATGTGATTTATGAGGAGGTTAGACCATTGGTCGATATTCAGAGTTTGTTTATTTTTCCAGTTAACAAGAATTGTTTTTTTTGCGATAGTAAGGGCTACAAGTGTAGATTGAAATTGTTTATGTGGTAAGTCAGTTGTTGTTAAGTCACCTAGCAAACACAAGTTTGGAGAGAACGGTATCCTACAGTCCAAGATAGCGGAAAGTTTTTCTAAGACTTTAGTCCAGAAATATATAACCAGCAGTAATAAATTTAATAATAATGCATATATTTGTGGAGACTGGGGTCATGCCGTATTTTACAATTTTAAAAATGTGCAGAATTTCACAAATTACTTCATGTTAAAGATTAGATAGCTCTTAATATGAAAAAGAAAAATGCACTGAGCTCTCACCAATGTCTTAAAAATTGTAATTATGTCATTTCGTGGCAGAAAAATGGCCCCAAACACAAATCAATATCACACTGTTTTTTTTTTACAATACAGGACATCATTTTAACTCAATTTAATGAATTACTATGAAATTACTGTACCAATGACAAACAGATGCAGCCATATTTCTATTAGTTTCACATTTTTCCACTTTTATGTTAACAAAAGTCTTCTTATTGTACATTTTATTGTACATTTAGAACAGATATAAAACGTTGTGAGTTAGCTATTGAAGTCATGTGATTAATTACAATAAAAATATAATAATAATCGCCTGACACCTCTAATCATATAGTATCATATTGTATCGTTTCGTATAGTATAGTAGTTGTGCTTGAAAGTTTACATACCCATAGAGTAAACATTTTTGAAAGAACTGCAAGCAGATCTTCACGGGTGGATGATGTAAAGGTATCTGTGAAGTGGGCACTTTCACCATCCACCCGGATTATACATTTCCGTGTGTGCCCCGAGCAACGCTTAAGACAAGAGTGAGTATAAATGAAATGATAAAATCCCATCATAATTATAATGTTAAAAAAAATAATAATATCAAGTAGCATATCCAGTCAATTTGGTTGCTTTGGCAGCCCTTAGATTGAGCAAATATGATTATTTCCTGAGGGCATAGCAGAAATACTTCCACTAGTATGTGAAAATGACAAAACCATTGCTCAGCCTTTTTTCATCATCCAAACGTAGAAAAGGTGTTGGTGAGATTTAGCTGCACCAGCAAATGCGCAAGCGAGTTGCCCCGAGGCCGCGGACCGGCGTGTATACGGTCACATTGAACATCATTCATGGTTCGTGAAAACACGGCTGGGAAATGATGTGAGCGGTCAAAGGTGAAACGAGATGAAGAAGGAAAGCGGGACGGGACACAAAATAGTGGGCACGATGAAAAAGAAAAAGAAGAAAATGAAACAGTGACATTAAATAATGACGGAGTACTGTGGACATGGACGAACATACAAACATTCCTAAACTGCAAGACACTATAGAGTAGTTGACCGCACGAGTATATATACTTCCCTTGACTTATTCTCTCTCCTTTGGGGCAATGAAACTACCATCAACCGTACTGGAGATTTACTGCAGCTAAACACTCACTTTATTGATTAGTGCCCACAGGAGCGCCGTCATTTTGAGATGGAATCTAATCTCGGTGGAATCCAAGAAGGCTGGAATATATAACAAATGCTTTCTACTACTGGTGATAAACTGTCAGTATTTTTAGTTTGCAGGGGAAGCAAAACTTTGTTGAAATTATTTTCAAGGGTGAGAAGCACAAAAAGAAAGAAATCAGACCTGCTTTTTATAGATGAAAAGTTTTTATAATAACAACAATAAAATATAACGCAGTCCATTGAGTCTCAAAAGTGTGTGGGTTATGTCAAGCTAGTCAAAAAGTAAACACGTACTTGGGCTTGGTTTGACTTCCATAAAAATGACTCTACTTTGAGAATAATGAGAAACAATTTCCTCAAAATGTGCATGTAAATAGAGTTCAAATACAACCAAATGGCTGTTTGTGTAACGGACACTGTCTGTAACTATTGTATTTCCCCTGCTGCAAATAAATGTAGCAGACAAAGTGTGATAAAATAAACATCTGGTGTAACAATAAGACATAAGCGTCATATTATTGTAAAGTGGTTGATAACAATATATATCCTTGAACAGTGCTAATTAAGCAGCCTACTGAAATAATGAGTCTTCCTGTCTGTTCGCTTTCTCCACTTAAAAAAAAAGCCTTTTGGGACAAATTGCTAACAATTCTTCACAACGAAATGCTCTGCTCATGACGGCATTAAAATAATAAATTGAAACCCGTGCACACACAGGAATATGATCATTTGAGCTGTGGACTAGGATTAGTGTGTCCATGTCTCTAAATATAGCGCTTCACAATGGATACTGGATGAGGCTCAAGCCACACTTTGACAGGTGCCGCGACTCCTGCTGCGATACGCTTTTCATGTTCTCTCAGAAATTTCTGTTTCGCTGCTCCGCTGCCGCATCACTTCCATCTGTTTGAAAATTGCGGCACAAACACGCTGACAGTCAGGCCGTGTTGTGTTTATTTCATTAGACGGACGGCAAACGGCTTGCTAACAAAGATGATGGTTTCACTTTGCTGCTGCTAGAGTTGTTAGCTCACTTGATGCTCAAGATTTCATTCATTTAAAGACATTTGATGTCTGTTCAAAGTCAGATCGAGAGGCACGACACAGGAAGGACAGAGCCAAAATTAAAATGCCCAACCTCAAAAAAATGTTCATTAATCTAATAAACAGTTTGAATAAAATAAAAATTTCTAAACAAAATTAAAACACTATGGAAAAAAATATTATATTATATTATACATATATATATATTTTTTTTTATATATATACATATATATGTTTTCCCTTTGTGTGCAAATATTTGAATATGATGGCAATCCACCTGTTTGCTGTTGTTTTCATTTTGTGTTTGTTTTATTTTTTTCTCTTGTCTTTGTTCTATTGCATGGAGGAAAAACTCTTAAATAAAATATAAAAAAATAAAAATAAAACACTATGAAAAATATGACACCATGCTGTAAACAGAACATAAACATAGAATGCAACATATTTGTTTTCATATCTTTTAAGATTTTTAACAAGTGCACTGTATGTGATTTGCAGTACTTTCCGTTGACGTAAGCGCAAATCAGCACCATGGAGAGAGGCAATACAATGACGGCGCTACCAAATCTCAGCAGCAGGGGGACAGCTGCCCTTTTCTTACATCGGACTGCAGTTTGGAATTGAACGAGTGCTCATAGAAGATATACGAAGGAAACAATCTCATTGGCAATGTAAGTCCTGTGTGTGATGAAAAGCAGGTGTTAAGTTGAGTGTGAAATCTGAACAGAGAGAGAGAAAAAAAAAGAGAGAGAGAGAGAGAGAGAGCTACTGAGATAGGGTGAGAACAGCAGTAGAATACAAACCCATGGGCTTCTGGTTGCAGCTGGATTTTTCTAGTTCTCCGCAAACACACACCACAGGGCAGGAAAACACCAATGAGAGGCAAACCTTTTCGGTCTGCGTGATCGTGCATAGTCATCACTTGTCTGTCCCTGTGTATATATCCTTTCCTGATGTGCTTATGGCTCCCTCCGATGCCAGCCGGATCCTTAAATGAAATACATTTGTCTTCATTTGGAAGACATGCACCAATGAATGAATTAATGAAAGTCAAATATCTGAAGTCATTTCAACTTATCATCAACGGTCTCCCTCTGCATCATGGACGGCGCAATACTACACCCCCCCCCCCCTCCCCCTTCTTATTTCTGACTCTCAGCATCATCAGTCACTTCCTCCATCCCCCTCCTCTCTTTTTGGTTTCTTTTTGCTCTCTCAGGGTGTTTGTAAAGAGCGTTACTGCTCCAATTTGTCACTCTGAATAACTGTGGAAAGAAGTGTGTGCATATGATAGAACTATTTAGTTCTCGTCAGTCTACCGTGCTTCTATACTTGTTATTACAGAGATGTCGCATGTTTCAAATGATTTTCAAATGTTTGTTTTTTTGGCCACTTTTGCCACCTATAGCGAAACGCAGGAAGCTCAAATATTCATTATGGAGACGCTAATGATTTGGGTGCTTTTACTCTCAAGATGAATTTGCATTCAAGACATAGGCAGGACTCCTCATTGTTACTATGGTTACCTTACCAGCAGTTCACTAATGGTACAACGTGTCCAGTCAAATCAACCGCGACTTTATTGAACCCTTGGGGGAAACATGTCGGACTTAGTGCCGCTTTGTCAATTGTAAATGAATCATTTGTCTTTTGGGGATATTACAATTGGTCGAGAGTGCATTGAACAAGTCAAATGTCCATTTCGACAACTTGTCAACAACATCATCATCATTGATGATCCCATTCTGAAATTAAAATGGCATTCAGTAAGTGCCAACCTTTGCCAAGACGAAAAATGTATATCAATATGACATATATTAAGTTAATGGATTATTGATCGTTCACGCATTGGGCTCTATATTTGAAGACAGTGCATTTGGCCGCCAAGGCTTGCTGCACGTGTTTGCCAATTTGGCAGACCGCTCTCCGCCAAGCTTACAGGCTGGCTATTTAGTGGCTGACAGTCGATCTAAACCTTACGCCTGCTCAGACCACGTCTAAGGATGCTCTCATGTTATGTAGTCCGTTCATACATTTGTGAACATTGCAAACTCTCTGCATCATTGTATTATGTTTTTTAAACCATCCCATTGGGCAGTAGAGCTATTGCACAGGGTGCCCTTTTCAGGTGTAGCAATTAGTGTGCCTCAATTGAAGGGAATGAAATAAGATGCTTTGATTGGCCACGATTGAATTCACCACTCCCAAAGCTGCGCAGTCCTCCCTCTCGTAGATCCGCTAGCCTATGCTCGTCTGTGGAATTTCCAGCATTGGGTCTAACCCGCCTCGGTGTAGAGTTGTGCCGCGCAGAATTTAAAACAGTCTCAAAAGAGAGCCCATTATATTTATTTTGCATGATGACTCGCAGAAAAGAAGTTCCTATTTAATCATTTGAGAATATTCATATCACCATACCATCAAAGCAGCTAAAGCAACAGTTAGGAGTGTTGTAGTAAACCAGCAAGGAATGAGTAGGAATCATCCGCTAAATAAGCAGCAGCGGGAAGCTTAACAAAGGCCCAGGAAATGGATCCAGCCGGGTATACCCCTCAAGTTAATCTCTCTCGCTCTCATGAGTGATCCCTCGCTGGCGGACCTCTGAACTTTTCTCTGCCGCTCACTCACTGCCTAATTTGTTAAGCTCGCCTGATCAGATTCGCTCTGTGTCTCCCGGTCAAGTCATCGTGTGAGTCATCCACTTGATTTCACTGGTTTCTCAATCCTGCACTTTCCATCTCGTCTCCCTGCATGGCCGCCGGCTGCCGCCAAATTTAGTGATCAAAGAAATAAATGGGTGGCATTTTTCACACACAAAAATCGGCGGTTGCTGTCAAAATGTTTACACCAAGTGTCACCTCAAAAAGTACTTGCCCTGAGCAACTGTGATGTCCTTTTCATTCGAAAGCAAGTGGCAAAATGGCAGCACCCTGACATAATAAAAACGGGTGGATTTTACCGCTTAACTCATATTCCACAAATGTTATCATAATGTCGTGTAAATAAAAGTAATTAGTCCATTCCTATCTAACTCCATGATCTCACAACACCGGTAACGGATCTCTCCCCAACCAACAGTCAACTCGTAAAATCTGAATCAATTGTAACGCAACGCATTTAACCTGCAGTAACGATAACGGTATTTCAAATATGGGAAAAATAATTAGTTTGATTACTCCATTAATGATTTTTTAAAAAAAAGCAGTTTTTGAAAAAACCTAATGCTGTTAGTTTAAACAGTATAATAACAATGTATTATTGTAAATATTAATAATAATAATAATAAAAATAATTAAAAAAAAAATTTAATGGGGGGACTTCCCGTTTAAAAATTAAACACAACTGAATGACACTTAACAAACATAATATGACTTAAAAAAAAAATTGCCACACAAAAATAATAGTTTCAACATTTAATTCAGTGATTCTTTTGCATACCACTAGAGGGAGCCCATGCACTACTTGTGACGAGCGTACCGCACTTTGAGAATCACGGAATAGGGGAAAGGCTGTAGTGATGGGAAAATGAAGCTTCATGAACCACTTGCAAATTTTTACTCCTCTAGATGGCGCTCTTGGTTTAAAGATAAAGGCAAGTGCAATGGAAATTGATTACGTTTCAAGAGCACTCTTGAGGAGTAAAAAAATCGATATCACGAAGTGGTTCATGAAGCTTCATTTTCCCATCACTAGTAAAGGGACTTGGAAAAACATGTTTCCCACAGACAATTGGTCACCAGTGAGTGTGTGTGTATGACAATTGTGCGCGCTAGTTTTCTCAGCATAAACATATGCTTTCCTCTTGCAGTGTGTGTGTGTGTGTGAGTGTGTCAAGTTACTAGCTGTCAGCAGTGTCAGTGTTGGCCAGTGTGAAAGGATCTGACAGGTGATTGGCAGATGGGGTCTGGAAACATTCGTCCTGGCATTGTCAGACTGTCTGTGTGAGTCCATTCAGAGCTGTTTTTTTTCCTCCATGTTTATAGAGTCTATTCACATTTGCAAAGCAGTACCCTAACTGTGTTTCTTATGACCATAACAGCCTCACACACCAAAGTAGTACAAGCAGGTCAAGCGATTTTTTACAACAGCAAGTGTCTTGTAATTCTTGATTCTTTGTGTATTTTCACAAAAGCATATTACAGACATGTTATCAAGACAGCTGGGAACAGTTTTAGATTGGGAAAATGCATCTTCTTTCATATTACATTTCCCAGGAGGGGTATTGTTTTGATCACTATTTGTTGGTTTGACTGTCTGGTATGAACACGAGCGAAAACTTGGCAATATTTGTGCTTTGTGTTGTTACAGTCGGCTTAATCTGAGGCAAGTGGGAGCAGAACCGGATTACAGTTTGAACATGAATATCAGGATTTTTTAAATTTACAAGGAGTAGGTCTACACTCATTTGGGATTGGGATCTTCCAGCATGGAGAAATTACAATTCTACAACTGAGGTATGTCAATTCCACTTTAAACTTCCATTTCTCGCCAGAAAGGATTAGACATTTAAGTTGTTGATTTCATGAGTCATTAACCATTTTCATTCAATGCTATGAGTCACCACTTTCTTTCGAAGATCAGGATTCCTATTTGTGGCATGATGTACGACATGAGTGGACCCTTTTAGACACACGCACGTAGAATTCCAGTTATGACTCACTAATACATCCGACTTTCAAATTCCGTTTTGAGAAGAAGAAAGACAGATCAATGTGTCGCTTTTTGATATGAACACCCGCAGGGAGACAGGAAGAGGCTGCGTGGGGGCAGAGACACAAAAGACCACCGTCCCTTTTTCTTTTTTAAAAGCACAATTTAGTACAGCACTGCGGTGCACGGAGGCGCTTGAAGTCACTCCAGCTGCTACATTTCCCACACAGCCTCCATAAAATGTCTGCTGCGTTCAGAGATAGAGAACTTCGCCTAAACATGAATTTTTTTGCCTAACCTGCTGACAAGGTAGTTGAAAGTTCAAATGTTTCAAATGACATTGTATGGGACAAAATGAACCCCATTACTTAACATTAAGGCTGAAAACACTACGTAACTATTGGCCTGAAAATGCTTGCAGCCTAAAAGCTACTCAGCCTAAAAAAAATAGTATAACTCATTATTAACTCATTTACTGCCATAAATTCATTAAAAAATATATTATTAAAAATTAAAGGCAAGAGGCGATTACATTTTTTAACTGTAATTAATCACATGACTAGTGAAGTCATGTGATTAATTAACTCACGATTAATCACAAATTTTACATCTGTTCTAAATGTACAATAAAAAATGTTTAAGTTTTCATACTCTTGTTAACAAAAGTGGGAGAAAATGTTAAACGAATAGAAATAGTTCAAATGAATTTTTGACGTTTATAGCCGTCAATGGCAGTGAATGAGTTAACTATCAATGACTAATTCAAAACTTATTAGAACGCTGTTCTGAATAAAAAATGTTTTAAAACATCTTTGAATATATTGTTCGCCATCTCTTGGAATACTTTTATGACATCACTATTTATGGTATTTGTTATTTGTATGGATGTCTTGCTCAATGGCAATCAGGAGAAGGTCAAAAACCAAATTTGGGTAGTTTAATGCCTTGGTCAGACGACAAGAAAATAGCCCGATTTTGGCCCTACCGACAAACGGGGCATGTCATAAACGATTTTGGTTTGTCTTGAAGTATAGCGTTGCCCATGTAATGTGACCCGTTCAACGATTGGTCGGCTGTTGTCTGGGACGATTCACGACCATCACGACCAAAGTCTAGCATGTCCGATTTTTTTGCTCGTCGTGTTGCACAATGTGACATACCTACGTCGTCGTCCTTTTGGTTCTGCAGCATTGACCAATAGCGAGAGGGAGCGAAACGTCAATCACACACTGACCAGCACGTTATATAGCTCATTATTTATTTATTTATTTTAAAAAATAATAATAATTTTTTATTTTATAATTATTTTATTTTTTTTCTGCCCTGGATATTTCATGGGCAACCACAACAAAAAAGTACCCCGTTGCGGCGCTTAAAGACATGAGTAACATATGCTCTATATGGCGTCATCAAGTAGGCCTATTATTATAATTTAACTCGCACTGCATGCAGGTTCTTCTCCTTCCAGGGGGGGAAAAAAACATGCAGGTGGAGGCGGCTGTCAAGGATCTCCTACGCAAATCATACTCTAAAAATATCAAAAGTACATTATTTTTGATTTTATGTAATGGCGCCACCTTCCCAACAAGCGACGTGTAGAGTACAAAAAATATTCTGACTGTCGTTCTAATATTTGTTTTGAGAGTATATGATTTTGGGCATTAATAGGGATGGGAATATATATAGTGAGGATCGATCATGTCTTTGGGACAGACATGTAGCTTAGCTACATTTTTATAGAAGTTGGGCCAGGTGGCTATGCCACCCGCTCTCGCTATGAGTGTTGTGTTTTTCTCTCCCCTCGAAGGACGGTTCGGAGTGAAATGCACGTATTAAAAGCACCGTACTAAAAAAAGTCAAATACGAATAAAAAATACATAAAAAATAGGCTACATTACCCCGACACATGTAATCAATTAAAATACAATAGGCTTACTTGTATTAATTGTATTTTATTCTACAGTAATTGCCTACTAAATCACATTTCAGACTACCGAGCGGAGAGCTCTCCATTCACGCAAACGCTCCCTGTCCTGCCTCTTTTTTTCTTTTTTTTTCCGACTCCCCGACAACCAGTGCCGACACGGTGCTCTTGACGCCATGATCGGGTGGTGTCTTGTCGCTTTCAGACTTGTGTGTGACTCCACGTCCGGTCCACGACACAGAGCGAATTTATCAGGTCATCTGACAGCATGACTGTCGTGAAAGACAAAAAAAAAGTCGTGTAGTTTGAGCCTGGCATAATGTTCACATATTATGCTAATTAAATCAAATAGACAGCTAAATAATAATTTCCTATAAATGAATTTTTTTTTTTATCTATGTATATTAGTTTTTAATGTTAGTCACCTGACACTTGTTTATATAGCTCAACTGTTTATAAATGAATGACAGGAGAAAATGTTTAGGCTTTCATATCAAAAGCAATTAAGATTTTTAACTGAAATAAAACTAGTGACCATGTCTACAGTTTTTAAATGCTCCGCCTGCTGTTTGTCTGTCTGTCCGTCCGCTGCCACAGCTGTCAGTATCTCTCTCTCTCTCTCTCTCTCTCTCTCTCTCTCTCTCTCTCTCTCTCTCTCTCTTAATTAAATCGTGAAAAGCCAGTAAGCAGCTGGACAAGGCTTTGAAATCACATATTTCATTAGTACAAAACGTGTAGGCAAAGTGTTACTCATATACTCATTCACTGCCAGCTTTGTTCAAATGGAACTTCGACTTCTATAACCGTCAATGGCAGTGAATGAGTTGACAAAAATAAATATCTAGGGTACGAGTTATATATATACTTTCCTAATGTGTTTAATTTTATCAATGGATGCCATTTTTTGGACTTGAACATCTGCCACCCAAAATGTCCGCGCAAATGCTTACTCCATTTCTGTTTAGGTTTTGACTTTGACATGATAATTATGTATTTCAACTGTCGCTTGAAAGCCTAACCAGGTAACTACCAAGTCACCGATGTAGAGTGCATATCACGTCACAAACAATTTCACAAAAATCTGAATGTTTCAAGAGACATTTTTTTTGTCATAGGAAGCTCATGAAAGGAATTATTTAGCCAGATTTGATGATCCGAAGAGCTACCTATTATTTTGTATACACGAAATTTGAACGTTTTGCATAGCATGTCGTGTTTACTTTCAAACTCAGCTTGTAGCAAACGTGAGGAAGGCCATGCTCGTTGAATCACATTTGATTCGTTTCCCTTTCGTTGCCATCTCGTGTTTTCTCCGGAAATGACTTTTCTTCAGGCTTATGATTGGTGAAAATGACTTTAAATTTAGTGGTGGGAGTAAACAGTTGATTTGGCATTTGCTCTTAGGCGCAGCCGGGGAATCTGTTTAAGGTTAGAATTCTATTCATACCACATACTGTAAATGTGTTTTCATTCATCAGTCCGCATTCATTTTCAATTAAAAATCAATAAATTACTAATCAAAATACTGTAAATGTATCGAAAATCTTTGATACAAAATAACATGTAATAAATAATGTTTATGTAAATGAACACACTAATTTAAATGTTGTGATGATTTATTTATTTATTTAATAATTACATTTAAAAAATGAAATCTTAATTATTCCAGACCCAACTCAAAAGAATATTGCAGTGTTCCCTCGTTTTTCGCTGGGGTTAGGTTCCAAAAAATACCCGCAATAAATGAAATCCGCGAAGTAGTTAGCTTTATGTTTTGCATTTATTATAAATGTTGTAAGGCTCTAAAACCCCTCACGACACAGTTGATACTTTTCTCATCGAGTCGTTTACATTTTCTCACTTTTTTTTCTTGTTTAAACATTCTAAATGTTCACACCTTCCTAAATTTTGTAAAGGTAGGTACATTACTGTAAAAAAAAAAATGCATGCAAAATTGCACACAAAAAAAGTGAAAAGTGAACCGCGTTATAGCGAGGGAACACTGCTTACCTATTTTGTGTTCAATTTAAACACGTTGTATCTTCGCATTGGACGTGAATGTGATGAATGAGAATGATTAGTCTCGTCAGTTTCTCGTTTCTCGTTTCACCCATGTCGCATATTTCTGATTGGTTCTCATTTATATTCACTCGTCTTGAGCCGAAACCACAAACTGCTACTTGAACGTATCAATGGAAGGAAATGGCTAATCTCCCAATACCTGCTGTTTGCTGAATGGCAAAATCAACATCCTTCTGAATTAATTCGTCTTACCTCCACTAAATAAACGTTGTTTTAGTCCTTTTTTTGAGCCTGCTCATTATCCATTATGGCTTCAGGCTTACCTAGTTTGGGTCACCTAATGCTCTTCCCTCAGATTTTGCGGTTGCAATTTCAGGATTCTGTTAGTTTGCAGCCAATAAACAAGAGATTAATTAAGCATTCTGAATGAGCATTTATTGGATGAAGTCATAGCTACTCAACAGCTGCAGCGTTTAAAAAATAAAAGAGAGAGAAAGAGAGAGAGAGAGAGAGAGAGAAGACTGTGTTGTTTTACCTCCGAAGTCCCATTGCCATTGAGGGAATTCCCTACATTCCTCAGCAGCATCATCTCTTCACCTTTAGGATTCAACTGTCTCAGAAACACACATGGTGTTCTTCTGCCATTTCTGTGTGTGTGTGTATGTGTGTGTGTGTGTGTGTGTGTGTGTGTGTGTGTGTGTGTGTGTGTGTGTGTGTGTGGTCTTGTTTTTGTGACATAGTGGGGCCAACATTTCAGGATTTCACAGAGTTGTGGGGCCCACCCGTCCATGTGGGGCCATTTTGCTGGGCCCCACAAGTTTAGACCTCTTTTTGAGGGTCAAGACTTGGTTTTAGAGTTTAGGTTTGAATTGGGTTATGGTTGTGTTTAGGGTAAGGAATGGGGGTAGGCAATCAATTTTGATGGTTGGGGTTAGGGGAAGGGGCTAGAAAATGCATTACGTCAATGAGATGGCCCTACAAAGATAGTAAAACAAAACTTCTGTGTGTGTGTGTGGGGGGTGTGTGTGTGTGTGTGTGTACGCGCGTGCGTGCACACATTTAATCATCTACATAGCCCAGGGCATCTCTCCTCTGTGACCCACTTAAAGTCAAAATGACGAGGAGAGTGGGAAATGGGAAAATAGTGGGACATTGAAAGTAGACATCTTCGAGGTACTGCACGCACACACTCGCCATCACACATTGCATTCATAATAAGTGCATTATGGCCCTTCAGCGATCGTGAACTATGTTTACCATTAGAGCTGTTGGCATGTTTCCTGCTCTGATAGACTAAAGTACAGTTGCTCGTGGATTCAAAAAGTACATGATTTGCATGTATTGATCTTAAGAGAAAAGCGTTGAGTTTGGAAAGACTTGTGAGCGGGATTTGTTGTTTCTTAATTTAAAATGTCCTTGAGACATGGTGGCACATAAGAAGAACAGAAGTGAAATAGTAGTTGAACAGTAAAAGGAGGAAGTGGAGGAGAATGACAGTGTAACTTTAGAGGGATCAGAATTCACAGATAGAAATGGAAACATAGTAAAATAGTTAAACGTACTTTCAAGGGTTAACTTATTTTTTAAAAATCACTGAATTTTTAAAATATGAAAATAATGCTTATCTTAACCAGTCTTGTGTCTCATTTGAACAGTTGAAATGACATTTTACACTCAGTAGCACTGAAGTTACATAAATTAAATGCACCTCCCCCCACCTCCCCCACACCTCATGTACACGTCATCTGCAGAAGCTGGTCTGAAACGTCGGCTAAGCACGCAATTTCTGACGTCATCCGCATGCTAAATATTTGAATTTATATATAGTGCAACAGATCTGAGAGTGCAATTGCAACATTCAATTATTTATTTATGTTTTATCTGAAATCACCACTAGTGTGTTCGGTCTTTGTTGTGTCACTGGTCTGAGATTGTGATGACCTCCCATGAAACAAACAAACCTCCAAGCTTTCAAGTGCCTATTGTATAAAGTCTTAGTAGGAAAAGGGATTGTGATGAGTAAAATGGCAGCGAATAAAGCAACAACTAAAAGAAAGACTGGGATTATTTTTGTAAAAGATGTGAAATTAACTCATTCACTGCCATTGACGACTATAGACGTCAAAAAATGTATGTGAACTTTTTCTATTAGTTTAACTTTTTTTTCATATTTTTTTTATGAAAACCTAGGATTTTTTTTTTATTGTACATTTATAACAGATATAAAATTTGTGATGAATCGTAAGTCAACTATTGAAGAATGCAAATTTTAATCGTCTGACGCCCCTTATTTTTTATTACTTTATTTAAAATTAGGGGCGTCAGGTGATTTTCTTAATTGTAATTAATCACATGACTCCACTAGTTAACTAACGATTAATCACAAATGTTATATCTGTTCTGAATGTACAATAAAAAAATCTAGGTTTTCATACTCTTGTTAGCAAAAGTGGAAAAAAATGTTAAACTAATAGAAATAGTTCAAATGAATTTTTGACATCTATAGCCGTCTATGGCAGTGAATGAGATAAAAATGGACAGTAGAAAAGAGGTAATGTGTGAAAATTAGAATAAAAGGAAAATACAGCAAAGAGACACATTAAGTGAAGAAGAGTTACAGCAAAAGACGGAAAATTGCTAGTTTGAATCCCATTTGGCTATTTAGGCAAAAGGTAAAGATGCAGTGACCTCCAGGGGGCGTAACAAAATTAGGGAAAAAATATTTTTTGATGTACTGTACTTAAATTTCTATTCAAACACGTTTAAAAAAAAAAAGATCCAAATGTAAACCAACGGGTGTGTTTTTATTATTATATATTTTGCACACTACAGCCTCTATCAGCCTCAACTCTCTATCAGTCTCAGGTCTTCAAAAAGAATTAAAAGAAAAACGTTAGGTCACCTTGAACGGTAGCACATAACCTGCATGACAGGTAAGCCTTTAGGCGCTACAAAAGTGCGACCCTGCCTCCGTCTCCCAGTGTCAGGTCTCTGCAGAAACTGATCGCGCGCACACCTGCCTTTCCCAAATCAAATAGATTTTTCATTTTGAATACTTTTTAAAATTCCTCACCATTTTTTGGTCTTTTATAGATTTCCACAAACTCTTCAGTATTTATCTGATTGTTTTGGTTGTTTCAACTGAACATGATTAAAATGAGAAGTTATTGAAAAGTATTTTATTTTGCCGCACGCTGTAGCTGTTTGCAAAGAAAGATTATGCTGTTTTTGAGGGTCAAAGTGAAAACTTGTGACATTTTGTACACGTGAGGCCTTGCAAAAACATTTATATTTTAGAGGGTTATCGTGCAGTATCTTAAAAATGGCTCAGTAGTGTACCTTATAAATTTTTCACAAAGCACCCCTGGTTGAAAGTGTAACTTATATCTCAGAAAATGTCCAGGCATATGTAACAGTCCAAAACCTACAAAAAAATATTTTATATCCATATGCTAAACCTAACAGAAAGTCCAACATTTTTTTTTTTTTTTGAGAATTGCGTGACATTTGTGGTCTTTTATAGAGGTCATATTTTCATCAACTCCTCCTACAGACAGTGGCGGAGCCAGACTTTTATAAATGTGGTGGCCAGGGAGGGGCCAAGGATACTTAGTATGCGTATCCAATGATTATGCCAAATACTTTTGTTTTATAAACAATTTTTTTCAAACGGAGTCTCTAAATGTTGAAATATATTTAAGTACATATTATAGCACATGTAAGCGGTTCAGGAAATGCATGGATTTTTGCCCATAATGTGCTGGACAAAATGTACAATATTCGAACAATTAACAATTAACAGTGTTTAACATGAATGAAATTTGCAATTTGTTTGAAATGTGAAATTTGTTTTGTTTACGGAACAAGTCATATTTTCTTGTTTAATTTTCCACACCTTGTGAAAAAAAAAGAAGAAATTTGTTACTCCTAGCACTTTATTTACAACCACATAATGTTACTAATGTTATTATTTAATAATAATGTTATTAAATCTTGCTATTAACCCCCCCCCCCCCCCCCCCTTCTAGACTAAAAACGTTAGGGCATATATGGTAAGTGAGTAATGCTAAGCTGTATTCTTCAAGCTGTTTTGTGTGTGATGTTTAAATCTCTTATTTTGAAATGAATGCTTTTAATTTGGAAGGCCGCTCCGTACTTCTATTTCCTGTTTCACGTCTTCCTTTGTCATTTAGCTCATGGATTTATTTTTTAGCTTGTGCAAAACAACTTTAACTTTTTGATATCCGTTCAAAACAATCTATCTGAATATAAAATATTTTAAACAGTCACTTACATCTCACGGGGAAATCAACATGACATTGCCAAAAACGTGTCATCTTGATGCACTGATCTGAAGTGTCTTGATGGGAGATTCTTCTTCTCCAGACTCTTATTGAGGTGGATTACAACATATTGTGGTACATAGCGCCACCTACTGTGCAGGAAGGGCATAGCAATTAGTAGGCATCTGATTGAAAAAAAATGGGGGACTGCACTGGCAAGACGGTGCCGTGTTATGTTAATCATTTAGTCCAATCTCATTTGAGCAGGGGTACGTGCCACCCCGGCCTCCCCCACATAATTGATCTGATCGTCTTCAAACTTTAGGTGTTTCATCTAAACATATGTTTAAGATGAAAAGTTTTTATTTTGTTGCACACTGTTGCCGTGGCGATGCCCTGTTTTTGAGTCTCGACTCCTTGCCGAATACTCATGATTATTGTTGTTGTTGTGTTATTTTTTTATGTTGATGATTATGTACAGCCCTTTGTTGAAGTAGTGGTTGCTTTTTCCCCAAAGTACTCTACGAATAAAGTTGAGTTAAGTTGAGAAGCAAGGAAGGAAAGGAAAGGATGTGGAGTTGTTGTATTATTAATTGTAGCGAGATGTCCTCAAGTAGTGGAGCGTAGCGTTGGTCCATTAGGACCGGGTTCCTGCTGTAGTTTTTTGTTGTTGTTCTGGTTTCTTTCTAAATGCAGGAGCGTAATTCACGTCATTCATACTTGATCGATTTACCTATGCTGTATATAAAAACAGTGCTTTCTGTTTTTTGTTAATTCTCGCAACTTTTTTTTTAGAAAGTGCGTTTAATTTGTACCCATCCATGTCTAAGCTGCACATCAGTTGGACGCTTGCAAATACTGCCACTATTTACTACTTGTCAGCCATATTATAAGTGCAAAGAAATTCCAAGATGGAAGGCCATAACTGCAGCATAGGAAAGGAATAGCCTTAACTTTATAACATATATATATAAATATATTACACATAAATGTGTCTTTCCAAGATCACAAAGCATTGCCAAAAAGCAGAAAACATCCCATTACTTTGTTGATGTTTGCAGGAGAGGTTTAATAGATTATTTATTGTATGGTCACTCATATTGTTGATGCGTGGTTTAAAATTTCAATGGTCCCTAAAGCTACTGTAGGCATGTCTAAGACACTGGCTGGTGATTGGTTTAGAATAAGGAAGACGAACGACCCTGTGCACGAGTGCAAATTCAGTGAGCGCTAGTTTAGATCTACAAATATGGGACACGAAAAAGCTTGTCTTTTGTTTGATTCATGGCCAGTGGTAACTCTTTAAAGGTGCTAATGGGCCAAATGTGCAGGTTTGAGCGTGGCAGGTGCACTATTGATAATCGGCAGGTAAAATCAGTGCCAGACCTCGAGAATTTGACCCATGCAGGACTCTTCCACAGGCCCCCGCATTTTCCTCCATTTATTTGAGCAACCACACACAAACGATAAGATGATATAATGTCACATAAATGCATTGAGAATACATCCAGGTGGAGCTGGTGCAGTAATAATTGGTAAGACGGCACCAGTAACAGCTGTGAAAGCTGGACTGACAGACTGGTCCATAAACTGGCCTCATTCAGTCAGTCAGTCACCAATGCCTGCTTATGCAGCGTATGTGTGCGCATGCACATGCGTGCGTGCACGTGTGTCATCATTTATAGTCGCCTTTCCATTGACATGTCTACAACTTCTACGATTGCGCTGAATTGTGCCATTAAGATGCATGCATTATTTACTGGAAAATGAAAAAAATGTCTTTGTTTACAAAATTCAAGTCAATTCTGGGTTCTTCCTAGGCTCACACACTCCTGCATAAAGTTAGCGGAAGTTTTTATTTATTTATTTTTTGCATAAAACTGCTAAAAACACTCTTAAGTCAGAAGTAAGGTCTAAAAACCAGCCAAACGAAAGGCAGTAAACCCGGTGACTCTTCACTTTGCTGTTTCAGGATACACCACCGCCTTTTACATATTTAATCTTTCCCACTATTTATATTTCAAAACTGACATGAATTATTGAGAAATCAAGTGCAACCCTTCATGTTTCTCTGTCACATAGTGTTCTTGTCTTTTGCAAACCGCCAGACATCTGCACCGTCATTTTCGAATGTTACCATTTTTAACTATGCCAGATATTGTGAACAGCAAGCTACTGTAAGTATGTTTTTTTTTTTTACATCTGCCATTTATTTTTTGAATCGGGCGGACTGGCCATCAGTTATTTTGGGTGTCTCCCGAACGGCCACATGTTGCCGGGCCCGACTCCCTTCCCCGGCAACATTAACCCTAACCCCGAACAACGAATAGTATTCGGCAGATGTTGGCAGCACCAGGATTCGGCACGTGATCATTGTCTCGTCCGTCCCACCGACCCCCTCAGCTTCCCCCTCAGCTTCCCCCCCCCAATTTTGCCGTCCCAAGATTGCCTGTTATATTGTACTTCTTCTATCATACAGAGCAGGGGTGGGCAAACTCAACCCTCGAGGGCCGGAGTCCTGCAGGTTTTGGATGTTGTCCTACTCCAACACAGTTGATTCCAATGAACAGGATATTATCAGGCTAACTGGAGAGCTAACTGATGAGATAATCATATGAATCAGGTGTGTTGGAGAAAGGAAAACTTGCAGGACTCCGGCCCTTGAGGACCAAGTTTGCACACCCCTGATGGAGTAGCATAATTTAATTTTAAAGATGACTGACAAATGTCTGTCTCCCCTATTGAGTTCTCCAACTACACACACAAACACAAGCACACACAGATAAAAAAAATGTCTCTGTCTAAATAACATTAGCAGCCAGCAGTAGTAGCTAAATATAACCACATGCATTATCTTTAGGTCTATCTCTAGGCAGTAACACAGTACAGTAGCACGACCAACTGTATTCCCCGAAGACCTTGAAGGCATCATGCCGCCTCAAAGCAAACGAGTTGTTTTCAGTCTGCCTGTCTGCACGAGTTACACGCTTCCTCTCTCAATTTGGAGTATTTTTTTCCATCTGGTGATGATAGCGCACTTGAGAGTGCACCCTTCTGCCTTTCATTTTCTTAATGAATGTAACCTTTCTTTAGTAGTCTTTTTCTTTCTTGGCTACTTCCCCATTTCCTTGTTACCTTACACATGTTTTGATAGACCTGGATTTATTTCTGTGTGTGAGATATTTTGATCAGGCTGTATTGCATTCACGTGTCGCTGTCCTTACCTCAACCAGATGTGGTGTCGGGTTGAAGCCGCACAGGTTGCACACCTGAGTGTGGCACTGCGTACACGAGTTGTAGTTGGGTGGGTCGGAGCTGTCCATGTTCAGCTCTGTTTTACACAGAGGACATTTCACTTTGGGCTTCACCGGCTCCGGAGCTGCGGTCACAGGCTCCTGCTTTGGCTCCACCTTCTGCACATGTGATGGCATTTGGCGGTGCTGCTGCCCTTGAGGTTGCTGTGGATCTTTTTGTTGAAGGGAGGGCGACTGCTGTTGTAGCATTCCTTGTTGTTGGGGTATAGGCTGCTGCTGCTTTGGTGCATGCGGCCCTAGCACCTGGCTCGGTGCATGCGGACCCCCCACTTGGCTTGGTGCATGGGCGCTGCCCGTTTGGTTTGGTGCGTGAGGGCCACCCATTTGGTTTGGGGCATGGGGGCCACCCATTTGGCCCGGCACATGAGGACCGCCCATTGGAGTTGGACCGTGAGAACCCCCCATGCTAAATGGTTTGGCACCTGAGAACCCTTGTTGTGGTTGCTTGTTGTCAGGAGACGCATTACTGAACACCACTTTGACTCGTGCGGGGCTGGGATGAGCGGATGAGGTGGGCAAAGGGTCTACATTGATCAGGGTACTCGCTTGGTTGAGCAAGGAAGCTCCAAAGCCAAATAGCTTGGTCAGTCCATCCTGGGCTGGAGGATGGGCCTGACTCTGGGGCTTGTGAGATGGAGAGGAGCCGGCACTTCTGGTGTGGTCATGGTGCCTTGCCATAGACTGGTGCATGGGAGAGCCACGACCCAAATCAGGTTGGGAGGGTGCTTTTGTCAAGCCAGGGAGGGGAACAGCACCAGGGTGGGGGATCCTTGGACCGCCAGGTTGGTTGGGGCCTCCAGCAGAACCTCCACCAGCTCTTGGACCTTTTTGGGAATATGAGTCAGACCTCATACCCTGATGTGAGGGACCTGTCTGGCTCTGGGGGCCACTGGAAGATACGAGACTTTGCAAGCCTTGTGAACTATGAGGCTGTGTCTGGGGCCCTGACTGGGACTGTGGATAAGGCTGCTGCTGAGCCTGTGGATATTGTTGAGTCTGGGGATATTGCTGACCCTGGGGTCCAGACTGAGACTGTGAATAAGGCTGCTGCTGCTGCTGCTGCTGCTGCTGCTGCTGCTGGCCCTGGGGTCCGAACTGGGACACTGGGTAAGGCTGCTGCTGAGCCTGGGGTCCGGAATGGGACTGTTGGTAAGGCTGCTGCGGAGCCTGGGGTCCGGAATGGGACTGTTGGTAAGGCTGCTGCGGAGCCTGGGGTCCGGAATGGGACTGTTGGTAAGGCTGCTGCTGGGCCTGGGGATACTGTTGAGACTGGGGATATTGCTGAGACTGCGAATGCTGCTGGGAATGTTGGTACTGCTGGGACTGGGGATACTGCTGAGACTGGGGATACTGCTGGGACTGAGGATGCGGCTGGGCCTGGGGATACTGCTGGGATTGGGGGTACTGCTGAGGCTGGGGGTACTGCTGGGACTCGGGATACTGTTGGGACTGGGGATACTGTTGGGACTGGGAATGCTCCTGGGACGGCGGGTATGTCTGTGACTGGGAATATGTCTGTGACTGGGGGTATGCTTGGGACTGCGGATATGGCTGTGACTGAGAGTAGGGCTGATTCTGGCCATAGAGTTGAGTCTGCGGCTGTTGCTGCTGCTGTTGCTGGGTGGGCTGGCTCTGTGCCAATGGTTTGGGCTGTGCTGCAGTCGTCGGCTGTGTTGGCTGAGGTGCAGCCTGCTGAGGCTGGACGAGAGGTTTCGCTTGATGGGACGGCGAGTGGATCTGTTGTTGACTCTTAGAACGAGGTGTGGTCATGTCAATGCCAAGAGCCCTCTGCATCTGACAGTTAAGACATAGCCATTCCTGGACCTGCAAACAAGATATAAAAAAGGATATTTAAACTTTTGAATGGTTTGTTTTTACTGCTTAAAGGAGCTGATATGGTAAAATATAAAAACATACTTTGGCATGGTATACGTGCTGCACTGGATATACCATTTTCTATTAAATGTGGGTGCTATGTGCACAAAGCAATTGAAGGTTTAGTCATGTTTAGTCATGTTGTGTTTATGAATCAATTACAGGTACTTGAAAACTTAAGCTCCTAGTTTGATGCAATTAGTACACCAGTTTCCTGCTGCTTACACAGTGAAATCCAGTTTATAATTACTCTATAATTAATTACAAGTAATTATATTCGCCACAGTCTAACCAAAGGCAGTGGTCATTTCACAACCAGCCTGTATGTTATAAGAGGTATGGTCACTGGGTGTCTCCAAAGGAGGACAAGAAATATATAAAACATCACATGACTTATCATATGATTATTACTCTCACAGCAGATTCTAACACAAAACACACCTTCCTTTTTAATATAAACCACATTGATACTGTATTAATTCACTGCTGTAGTCAATGAGTGAGGGAGTATATTTGGACAGCTTCTCATAATGAGCACCACCTTTTATGACCAGAATTAGAAGCTGAGATTTGCCATAGGTGAGAGAGATTGCTGTAAATTGAGAAGATTTTTAGTGTCACACACACACGCACACACGCACGCACACAGGTAGTCATAAACGAGACCCAAACAGATATATGACGAGAACGATCATGAAATGAGCCTCACCCTTCATCATCCCTCAACATCACTTCTCCTCTTCGTCCAGATGACAGCTGATGCTTAATTAAAGACATGTTTCCCCTTGCTCATTCCTTCTGACTTGAAAAACCTCCCGTGAAAAAAACGTCTTATATGGAGTATGCCGACCTGCTCGTGTTCCGTCTGTCTTCGCAGCTTTGCATCAACCGCTAACACTCAGCTACTATAAAGACTGCTATTTTAGCATCTCTGCAGCTTGAGCACAGCACTGTAAATCTCTCCACATTGCTCCCATCCCCTTTCGTTCCCACAATGCAGTGCGCAAACGTACAGCACTCTTACACCCACCCTCCTCTACACTGCTGAATCTCCTCCACAGTGTTGCTTCAACACGATCCTCCACATTGAAAGGATGATATGGAATTTACAGTATCTAGGGCCTACGTTAGATTATGATCACTGCAGTTTTTCTATCCAGTACTTGTGTTACATAAAAATAATAATAAATTTACAAAAATAATAATGCTCAAATTACAGTAATTTACTAATATGCTTAATATTGTAGTTGAAGTTTATAGTGGCGTAGAACTGCACTGCATCAGTCTGAGAATTGTGTCTAATCTTATAGCAAAGTGGGGTGACTCAAAGATCAGAAACAGCTCTCAGTCAGACTCACAGATCAACTCATGTTAAGTTGGAAATTAATGCAAATGCGGGGGGGAAAAACAACAGAACTCTACTGATTGGACCATCTGTTAAAAACAAGAAAAAATATCAATCCACCATCATGAAGCACTTTAATTCTTTTAATCTTTTAATTTCAGTGATATCTTGACATTTGAATAAGGGTGAGCAATTTCAAACTGAATTCACAGATTTATACACAGATTTGAGGTAGTAATCATGCTTTACATTCAACCACACAAGTCTTAATCAAGCAATAATAATTTGCATTAGTATGTCTTCTATTTTACTTTTACTATAACACTTCAATCACTCTATTTTAGCTTTCAGGATTGGCTTACATGAGCTTCTACATCCTGGTATATCAAACATTACAGAAACGTGAAAATTATTTTGGTTGTGCAGTTCGGGCGGCTGTTGCATAAATTTGACATTGAATGATGGCTAATACATTTGTTTATCAGGGTGCATGACTGAACAAGAGAGAAATTGAAATACAAATGAAAAATGTAATGAATAAAATAATTCAATACAAAAGTACACGTTTTCTCTCTCGTTACCAGCTCAGTGGACCTAGTGGTAGTGATGGGAAAATGAAGCTTCATGAAGCACTTGTGATATTTTTTGACTCCCCTAGATGGTGCTCTTGGTTTAAATATAAAGGCTAGTGCAAAGGAAATTGATTACATTTCCACTGCATCTTTCAACCAAGAGTGCCATCGAGAGGAGTCAAAAAATATCACAAGTGCTTCATGAAGCTTCATTTCCCCATCACTACCTAGTGGTACAGTGTCCGCCCTGAGACTGGGAGGTCGTGGGTTCCATCCCCGGCCGGGTCATACCAAAGACTATAAATAATGGGACCCATTGCCGCCCTGCTTGACACTCAGCATTAAGGGTTGGAATTGGGTGTTTAGTAGTGATGGGAAAATGAAGCTTCATGAAGCACTTGTGATCTTTTTTGACTCCTCTAGATGGCACTCTTGGTTGAAAGATGCAGTGGAAATGTAATCAATTTCCTTTGCACTAGCCTTTATATTTAAACCAAGAGCACCATCTAGGGTGGTCAAAAAATATCACAAGTGATTCATGAAGCTTCATTTTCCCATCACTAGTGTTTAGATCACCATATGATTCCTGAGCACAGCTGCTGCTCACCGCTCCCTCAGGGGATGGGTCAAATGCGGAGAACGAATTTTGCCACCACTTAAGTGGGTGTGACAATCAGTAAATCTTAACCTTAATTACCATGAAAATAGGTCGATAGGACATTGAAAAGCTATATTTTTTTTTTCCTTGAAAATTTCTTGGGTGGCCTGCCCAAGTATTAACATGGTGTGGGAAACGCTCTTGAGGGAGGGAGCTCTCATCTCATCGGCTCTTTGTACCGGCTCGTTCGCGTTGACCCATCACTAGCAACTGGAGTCATTTGCTCACATCAGCATAAAATCAAACCTTTCAAGTGTTTTTAAACTTTTGTCCTTTCTCCCCTTTGTACACTGAATTCTACTTAATTTGAATTTCGAGTTCATACTGTATCTCTGGCTCCATTATGTAGAGAAGTCTTGCCTTCTGACATTTTGACACTCAGACAACAGGTGAGGTGGGGTTTTTTCAACGATGAGCAGATTGTGCACAGCAGCGGGTCTCTAATACACACACAAATACACACATGCACACGCTGCCTTTTGCAGTGATGATCTTTCCACAGATTAGCTTGCTTGATAAAACTATTAATGAATGCGTGCTCTGATATGTCATATCTGTCAAAATAGTGAACCAAATGTCATGGAGTCTTATCTTAAAATAGGGGGGGCAGTGTAGATTCCTTGGGGGAGAGTTCAGTGTGACCCTACAATCCAATTTGTCGTTAATTAGCCTGCAGACACCAAAGGATATGCATGGGGCACGCGGTGGATGAAGGTAGATCCGATAGAAGAGCCAATGTAGCAAAATGAAGCAGGAACTCACAACCACTATTGTTTTTTATTTTGTTTTCTTTCTTTCTTTCTTCAAAATGGCAAAATACTAATAAAAGTCATGTCAAGCATAGAAATGTAATGGTCTGCAGTAAATTTATGTATGAAAAACACTAGGTCATAAATATAAAACAAATGAAAGACGAGTACTGAGCATGCCTTCTTGTGCCATGTGACGATGTATTTTTACACCGCCACACAAATTACGTCCCATTCGTAACCTCAAAACGTCTTACTGTATGTCGGAAATCGAGGATCCCCTGTTACCTGCCTAGGGTTCTGGTTGTGTTTATGTTTTAGAGTGGTTGTGTATCGATTCGGAATTGAAAATATATGGTGCTTATGATGATGTGATACGGATGTCGAGTGACTACTGTTGCAAACGTATTTTTATGTTTTAAGTTAGGGTGTCATTTAAACACGCGTATGGCTAAGAAAACAATTGTTAAACATTTTATAATGTGACTTTTAAAATGCCTTTATAATTAATAAAGTTTCGGTTTGACACTAGATTGTTGGTGCTTATGGGGGATGCATCTCCGTTTAGCTTGAGGTACCACTGTGATTATGAAACATTGATAATGAAACAATACCAAGTTTCAGAAATGTTTTTATTAGTAATGTAAATATTTCCATATGTGTTTTATAGCGTTTCCATTTATGTTTGCACTCTGAAGCAGCAAACCGATGGCCAAAAGTTGACACTCCTTTATACCGACGCTGCCACACTGCTAGGAAGTGAGGGATAACGTACGTGTCACCTTATTCAATTCTAAAATGGATGTACAAGTAATATTGTGCGTGTGATAATACTCAGGCTTGGGAAGTAACGGAATACATGTACTGCCGTTACATAATCAGTTTGCAACAAAAAAAAAGTAACTGTATTCCATTACAGTTACAGGAAAATAACATGTAATCAGATTACAGGAACATTTATTAAAAATGGGGATTATTTCGAGGGATTATAATTTCTACGATGAGAGAGAGTGCGAAAGAGGGCGAAAGAGAGAGAAAGAGAGAGAGAGAGAGAGAGAGAGATAGCGCATGCACGAGTGGGACCGTTGCTACATGTCGGGGAGGTGGGAACGAACGAACTGACTAGTCGTGTCCTCCACACGCGGGCAGTTTGAAAAAGCTTCACGGCTGTTTGCATGACAAATGCTTTACTTCAAGGGCACCTCAGCACATTTGAATGGCTCCTCCTCATACATGAAAACCATCCTGCAGTTGTTCCCTCGTTCAATCGACCAAGCCAAGACTGAATTGGATGATATTAGCACTCTAAATGGAAATAAGGCTCTCGTTTAATCAATACAAGAATGTCCCTGTCAACATTTCATGTACTACACATGTCAGGCCGTCCTGAATCTCACCCAGCCTGACACAAAGCAGATAACATCTTTTAACTTGGGTTTCAATAGAAAGCAAGCAATGCTATTTTGTTGTTGTCCACATTCATTTTGGTCTGCTGCGTGGCTTCCCCTATAGTTAGGAAGTGGAACTTGCATTCAACTGTGGTGAATTCCAATGAGTGGGGGTGAGCAAGGCCTTCTCAGAAGCACTGACCTACATTGCACAGCCTAAATTCAAATTTGTATTTTCATGAAATTGAAATCATTTCTCTAAGAGTTAATTCTCGTCATATTTAATTTTATTTTTGTGTGTGTGTTTCTCTTGGCTGCACTGCTTATAGTACACAAATGCAGATGATGGATTTTTAGCCTTGACACTCTATTCGAGCCAAGACCTTTAGAATGAGTACTGCTGAATGAGTATATTAGCAATGGGACTGTTTCTTTAACCAATCAGATTTTAATATATTTACATACAATTTTCTGTCCACCTATGGAATGTTTTTGTCATGTTATAGAAAAAATATTGACTCTGAACTGGTCTGGGTGATGTCTGTGTCAACATTGTCTGCTCTTTTATTTCATTTTTATATAGTAGTAATGATTTCCACCATTGCCACATGATAGCAATTGCATTAAGAGGTGGATTGTGTGAGATAAATCCGAACTGAAGGCCCAGGTGCCAAACGCACAGTTCACTGCTGCTTATTAGTCAAGTCAAGTCATCTGTATTTATACAGCGCTTTCAAACAGCCGCAGCTGTCACAAACAATCACATCAAGGCAAAATTCATAGCATTTTATGTACATTTTAAATAAATCAGACCTATAACAGATTTACAAAGATTAAGTTCAACCAGAGAAATCAAATGCAAGGGAGTCAAGGAGCAGATGTGAATTAAAATCTTTGGACATTAACTCATTCACTGCCATTGACGGCTATAGACGTCAAAAATTCATTCAAACTATTTCTATTAGTTTCACATTTTTTCCACTTTTGTTAACAAGAGTATGAAAATCTAGAAGAAAATGTATTGTACATTTATAACAGATATAAACATTTTTGATTAATCTTGAGTTAGCTAGTGAAGTCATGTGATTAATTACAATTTTTTTTTTAAATAATCACCTGATGCCACTTATTTAAAAAAAGAAGAAAATATTATTAAAAAATTAGGGGCGTCAGACGATTACATTTTTTTATTGTAATTAATCGCATGACTTCAATAGTTAACTCACGATTAATCAAAAATGTTATATCTGTTCTAAATGTACAACAAATTTGTATCTAGGTTTTCGTACTCGTGTTAACAAAAGTGGGGAAAAAAATTGAAACTAATAGAAATAGTTTGGATGAATTTTTGACTGTCTTTTTGTCTATAGCCATCAATGGCAGTGAATGAGTTAATCAGGGGAATGGATTTGATTTATTACTGCTATAGTAATTCATTTAAGATACCGGGACAGTATCATATCATGTATTTAATAATCAACGTTTTAACATGCCCTGTGATTGGAAGGTGGCCAGTTCAGGACCCCGCCGGATAGGCTACAGCAACCCTAATGAATATAAGCAGTATAGAAAATTGATGGATGGACATTTTCATATTTCATACTCAAAGAGGAGTAATAGTTCAACTGTGACATTCATGTATGAGTAACGTAATCCTTTTTTGGAGACATTTCTTTAGCACTTACTGGTTCAAGCCCCAAGTATGTTCAGGTGGCTGAAGAGTATTTACAGAAAAAGATCCATTAAGTGAGCGTTCAAAAGAGGGTGGTGCGGTTCAAGCAAGATTCAGAGTGTAGAAATGTAAAGTAAACAAATCACTTAAAGCTATTTGTGGTCAAGTGTGCAAAAAGCCCGTTACATACTGTACAAATCTGAGCCTGGATTGTACGCTCACACACACATGTATGACAAACACTCAAGCTCACACGTTGCGCACTGCACGTCTACTCTCCACAGGCTCCCGCAGGGTCCAATTTACACACATGCATTTTGAGACACGCGCACAGCGTTTAGGTTAATAGGCCTGTCTATCAAAGTGCTGCATTTCGCTTCTTGGCTTGGCAGAGAAAAAGTGGAGATGACTGATTGATTGAAAGACAAGGACTCGTCCAGTGTTAGAATTAGTTCACAGGTTTGATCAAGAATGGTTTCACTTATTTGGATTTGTTTTACTTTTTCAAATCTTTGACTGAGGCACTGTTTTAGCCAGTATAATATATGGAGTATATTAATTCGTGTGAAGAAAAAGTCTTGTTAATATTTCCTGCATTTATGCACGTAAAGTCATGCATTACATTGTATAAGCCTTTCACCTTTTCTATGAAAATATTTTGTTTGTATGCAAAATTATTAAGGGTGGGGGGGGAAATTATCTGGATTTTTAAAAATTTATATTAACTCATTCACTGCCATTGACGGCTATAGACGTCAAAAATTATTTTAAACTATTTCTATTAGTTTTTAAAAAATCCACTTTTTTTAACCAGAGTATGATACCTAGAATTTCTTTTTTTTACATTTAGAACAGATATAAAGTTTGTAATTAATCGGGAATTAACTATTGAAGTCATGCGATTAATTACAATTTAAAAAAATCATCACCTGACGCACCAAATTTTAAAGATTTTTTTCCTTTTTAAAAATAAATAAATAATTGTAATTATTATTTTTAAAATGTTTAATAAGAAAAAAATATTAAAAATTAGGAGCGTCAAGTGATTTTTTTTTTAATCGTAATTAATCGCATGACTTCACCAGTTAACTCACAATTAATCACAAATTGTATATCTGTTCTAATACCATTTTAAAAAATCTAGGTTTTCGGGGGAAAAAACGGGGAAAAATGTTAAACTAAAACTTTGTATTTATTCAACTACCAAACCTTTAAACATAACTTGAAAGGCAACCAATTAAAATAATAATGTATTAAAATAAAAGCAACAAAAAAAAAACAATAGATTATACTAATAAAAACAAATACTGGCTGTTGCTGCTATGCACGCCTTGGCCTCTTAGGGGCAGTGTGGTGCCATGCATGCATAGAGTACATGCTTAAATTAACATAAAAAGAGTAGAAGAATAGTGTGATTGCGCTTTATTAATATAAGTCGTTTTGCACAGATTCAAAAGAATATATGCCTTTGAGTATTGCTATTTTATCTGTCTGTACTGTATGTTGAATGAATATCACTCCTGGAACTTGATGCTTGATTGGGCTGTCACGTCTACTAATCATTAGCATTGGTGATGTTTCTAAAATGAAGTGTGCCTTCTATTTAAAAATACAATGTGTATAATTATTTTTGCTGTGTGCTTAGTTTTGCAGTAAATTCCAACTGAGGTGTCATTAAACAGCTTAAAGGATGCTCAGAATCCCATACACAATGCTTTCAGGGTGCTTTCACAACGTAGGAATTTACAAACACACGTTAGGCAGATTTCTCTTCTGTTATGATGTTTTTATGACCAAGAGAAGCCAAACTCCAAATCATGATTACATTTCGATAAATTTCCCAGCCATAAGATTTATCACATTTATGTAGTCAGTGTGCAGCTTGTATAACTTTAACTCATTCACTGCCATTGACGGCTATAGACGTCAAAAATTCATTTGAACTATTTCTATTAGTTTAACTTTTTTTTCCACTTTTGCTAACAAGAGTATGAAAACCTAGATTCTTTGTATTGTACATTCAGAACAGATATAAAATTTGTGATTAATCGTTAGTTAACTAGTGAAGTCATGTGATTAATTACAATTTAAAAAAAATTATGATGCCCCTAATTTAAAAAATAAATAAAAATAAGGGGCGTCAGATGATTAAAATTTATATTTGTAATTAATCTCATGACTTCAACAGTTGACTCACAATTAATCACACATTTCATATCTGTTATAAATGTACAATAAAAATTGTTTTCTAGGTTTATATAAAAATAAACTAATAGAAATAGTTCACATAAATTTTTGACGTCTATAGTCGTCAATGGCGGGTGAATGAATTAAATTGAATGTGCTCTCAAAATAACAAATAACACATAACCATCAGTAACTAAGCTACTAGTAACAAAAGTGAGTACACCCCAAAGTGAAGAAAAAATCAAACAAATTGTATTACAGTGTCATTTATTCAGCGGTGTCCCATGAAAAGATTTTAAAACATGTGAGGGGTGTACCCACTTTTTTTTTTCCAAGCACTGTATACACCGTTCTGTATATCTACAGGGGAGGGTGTATGTTCCTTATTTGGACTAGGAGTCATTCAGTGGAGACTCTTACGCCAAATGACTCATGAGAGAACAGTTTGTCTTACTGGCCCCAGACTAATGCACGGATCAATATTCCACACGCTGGGAGGACGTTCCTGGAACTTTTCCTATAAGAAAGCAAGACTCGCTAGCTAATTATGAAAATGCACACACATGCTAGTCACCCTTACATAATTTCATATGAGAACAATGACCCCCTCAATTAGCTGAAAATAGACACAGGGTGGCCACAGCCTTTTCTATACCTTCATTCACCGATTAAACATTGATCCGAGTGAAGCGCAGAAGTGGATTTTGCGAAACCTATGTGTCAACCGCACATTCAAACGCGGAATGTTTGTGAGCTCTGCCGGCTCACACGCTCACACACACACACACACACACCGCGGAAATAATAGCTGAAATAATAGCAAGGCAAAGTGCGATCAATGGACCATAATTGGCGCCTGGCAGGTGCTGCACTCTCCAGCTGCGTGCACAACACTCTCTCCATCTTCCCCCGCCTTCCATAGCGAGCAGCAGGAGCCACTGACACAATCGAACACATTATACAGCTGCTCGTACGGCACTTCTTCACCAGCTTGCAGAACAGAATGAATGTACAATAGCATCGACTTTAAAGCATTTGCACACATGTCATTTATAATTCATCTTCCGATCAGGTAGCATGCTGACCAGTTGGTATAGGTGAGAATAGTTTGTCTGTATGAGCCCTGCAATTGGCTGGCAACCGGGTGAGAGTGTACCTGCCTGGGATAGGCTCCATCTTATCTGCCACCTTAGCCAGGATAGGCGGGACAGAAAATAGATGAATGGATGCAGCATTACACACATCATCTAACACACACACACACACACACGCTCTTTCCACTGAACAACCTCAACTGGTTCGATGGTATTGATTGGGATCGCACCACACCGTTTCCTAATTAAAATCTGCCTCAGCACTTTGGAACAAACCCAGAGTGATCGCAGCCTCCCGGGCAACCGCATGCGCACGCAATCACTGGGATTAGGCATACAAACTGTGAATAGATACATAGATTGGGGCTGGATAGACGGGTCTGATAAGGCTGTTAGTGTAATAAAAGGTGGTGGGGGGAAAGTATGTGAATATGAAAAATGTTCCGTGCAAATGCAACCACAAAATGCTGGTAGGTGAGTGGTAAATCAGAGAACAGAAGAGATGATGAGATTCTAAAATTCAATTCGATGTTAAATTAATTAAATGTGTCATGAGGCTGGACGGTCTCTCTTTGATAGGTGGGCTCATCATTTTGTTAAGCGCGGTATCTTGAACTTTTTTGTCTGTCGGTTCTAATCTTCTTCAACCACTTGTATTGCTCTTCCTCTGGATAATTAGTTTGACTACCTAAACAATATGATGCCTTGTAAAAGTATTAGCCCCCCTTGAACATAAACATAAGCTCCAGCTTTCTTTGTGAAATGACTTTCTTCATGCCACTCTTACTTAGAGGTTCAATTTAAGTTTGCAGTGACCTGATACTCTCTCCATTTCGATATGACTGATTGAACAGTGCTCCGTGAGATGTTTAAAACTTGTGGACTCTTTTCATATCCTAATCTTTCTTTAAACTCCTCCTGGACCTTCCTGTTGTGTTCCTTGGTCTTCATGTTGCTGTTTTCTCCCCGATATTCTTTTTTAAGAGACCCTAAGACTATCACAGAGCAAGTGCATTTATACAGACTCTAATTAATCTCGTGTGCTTCCCCCCCTACTGCTTTCTTTCCGTTTTTTTTTTTGTTTTTTTTTAATGCAAAAGGGTGTGATTAGTTTGCCACTGTGGTTTTCCTGCATTTGGGTACACCGCCTCCTCTAGTGTGGTAGAAGGAAAACACGAGATAAGACATCTCCCATCCAATGCAGACGTGTTTGCAAAGCTCAGTCAAAACGGGACGTTATCGCACTGGGGCAGCAGCCAGCCAACCTTTGGAAATCCTCCTGCAGCTTCTGTTAGGCTGCTCTCTCCCACCTTCATGTGCCCCTGTGCTGTGATGTGTGATCTGCGCCACATTACTACTTTTACCTGTGATGTTTGGAAGAGGTGGAGTTAGGGATAGGCGAGTCATTTAAATTGATTAATCCATGTTTATTTGTAAGGACAATTTTTGCATACGCGCTGACATAGATGCAGGGCCGCATCCGCTCATAACGCACCGTTCGTAGGGCACCACATGGTCCTAAAGAGCACCACAACAACTCACGGTGTCTTTTTTAAATAATTATGTATTTGTTTATTCATTTATAGATTTATGTATTTATTTATTTATTTTAGGCAGCAGACGCATCTATGGATGGACATTTCCATTCATCCATTCCTCGCTGCATCTATGATAGATGCATAGAGGAATTAATTTACGAAAGACTTGGCTGTTCTATTTAGGTAACGTGCCTGCACTATAGTAGTTTAGGCGTACATGCTGCTGCCTCTTATGCAGGCCCACTTTCAGCACCTTCAATACTGAACTCAAAAATTACTAAAAACAAATCAGTCATGTAATCATTACTTGGACTTTTCATGTTATTATTATTATTATTAGTAGTAGTTAGTGAAGGGAAAATTAAGCTTCATGAAGCACTTGTGATATTTTTTGACTCCCCTAGATGGTGCTCTTGGTTTGAATAGAAAGGCTAGTGCAAAGTAAATTGATTACATTTCCACTGCATCTTTCAACCAAGAGTGCCATCTAGAGGAGTCAAAAAATATCACAAGTGCTTCATGAAGCTTCATTTTCCCATCACTAGTAGTAGTCAGTATATGTTGCTTTGTATATTGTGCTTTTTCGTGTGTCTGTTTTGTTTCTGTTGCTGTGATCTGCCTGGGGTCAACGGATGAAAATTAGCCTATATGACTATAACCTAGTGTGGTATGTTTACGTGCATGAGTCCCATGTGATGTACATTAATTAACATGCACTTTCCCGACTAAATAAAATTAAATTTAATTGAATGCGGGTTGCACCAATAACTAGCCAAACATTAAGTGTACCGCAGCTTTAAAAATAAATAAATAATTGTTTTAATCCAGTTTAGTGAGGTAGATAAAAAGTAACATTCATTAACTCATTCACTCCCAGCCATTTTCACTGAAGTAACCCCCTTCACTCCCGACTGTTTTACTGGATTTTGACTGATTTTGCAAGGCCCACAGAATATTGTGTTCTATGGCTATAAAAACATGGAACCTACCAAATGAAAAATTAGAGTCTCTTCTTTCATCAAGAAAAAAAAGTATGTTTCTGTTTTGCAGCATTTAGCATTTAGCTATAGCTAAGTTTCATCATTATTCACAAATCTGGTTAGAACTGTGGGTAAATTAGCTTTTATTTCAACATGGTCCTGGTTGATCTCTTTTGCTTTGCTGCCACCTGCTGGCCGTTTTTGTAACGACTACCATTTATTCAACCGTTCTCTGCAGTTGAGAGGCTGCATCAAAGCCTTCTGTATGCTCTAGCATACAACAAAATAAAACATAAAAAACATGTATAAATACGTTTTGAGGACACTTAAAACATTCAAAATAGAACATATTTATATGTTTTGGGGAGAAAATAATGTCAACTGATTTAAGTACATTTGCTTTTCGATTATTTCAATTATTCTGCTCATTCACTTACTTTCTGTACATTCCTAGAAAGATCTTCCTTTAAATGTAATGTTAACATAACAACTCTCAAGCTCGCAATTAGTTTTGTTGTTTGTTTGTTTAGTTATTAGTAGTAGTAGTAGTTAGTCATCGTTAGTTTTAATATGCATTTTAAGACCACCACCACCACAACAACAACACATTTTTTTACCACAGGGTTTAAAGAAAATCCATCAGTAAACATATAAGGTATAAATTAGATTACAGATTAGGATTAAGATCAATGTAATTTATTTTTTTCTCCGTTTGTGATGCATATTCCTTTACAGCATGCAGTGAACCGGAATGCAGTCAACCCCCACTATTCGCAAGGGATAAGGACTGGACCGGTCCATGAATAGCCGTATAGGCTATAAGTGACGCCAAACTTTTTTTTTTCAAACCCCCCAAAAAATCTTCAAGGAACACTGATAAACATAAAAAAATAAGATTAAAAATCAGTGAATATGCACCTCGAACTGCGAGTAATACAGCCCACTATACACATCTGCATTGGGAGGAGTAAAGGATAACATTTTGGTTAACTGTAAAAAATAAATAAAGAGATTTTGAAAAGTCTCACAATCCTTGTGAGGTCAATTGGGACAAAGAATGGATGGATTTCAAAAAGTAGATACGTGTAATTTGTTTCTAAAAATGCTTCATTAAAAGAAGAAGAGGCAAAGAAGGTCCTCAACTAATCTCCAGTACTAGTCATTGTTCTCTCCGACATATGCCTGTGGGTCAGGTTTGGGCTCAGTGTGTTATAAATTAGCATTTGTTTGATAGTTTATAATTACTGTAATATCGATGCTAATTTCCATTTGCGCATCCATGGCATTTAATTTTATATAGTGGACTCTGGTTTGAATGATATGGTTTGATTGAATATTTAGAAATGATTTAATTCTCTTCTTTTTTATGTGTCAAATTTATAGTAAATGTCAACTGGGAGAGACAAACGTGTTGCATTTTATTATGAGAACTGTGCAAGCAACAATCTTATTATTTCCTTGACAACAAGAAAGCTGGTGGAAATGTATATACTTTAAAACGGGTGTTTAAATGATTAACACTTTAAGACTTAAGTGTGTTTAAACTGTGTGGAGGTAAAACGTATCTAAAAACGTTTTTTAGATGGTATCTTTTTACCACGCATTATTTTATCGTGGGACTGTCTGAAATTATCTCCCGTGGTAAACAGGAGTTCACAATTGAAGTATTTGCGTTCCTTAGTCACATCTGTATTTGAGTTCTGTCATGGTGTAGCTGCAGCCTTGTTCAACCCCCAGCGCCGCATCCTCCCATCTGCAGCCATGTGAGTGCCAGCAGAATGCATTCATCATTTAAAACGCCTCATTAGGAATTCCCGCGCTTGAACTGCTGGGCTTGCAGCTGCATCCACTTGCCGTGGATGCGTTCAACTCAACGCATGTTTGTGTGTTCATTGAAGTACATGTGTAACGACACATGACATGCATGTTTTTTTTTTTCTGTTTGTGTGTGTGCGTGTGTCCAGATTTGTCCTGCATGGCTAAAAGAACTTCCTAATTAATGCATGCGAGGAGAGAAACCTTGTCTCCCTCACTTTCTCCCAATCTTTACCCCCACCCCTAACGCCCCCCTTACCTTCCATCTCATCCTACTTTCCCAGAATAGACCTCATCCGCTCTATGCAGGAAAAAAGCGAAATCCTCCTCCCCCCATCTCTGGCACACAGCTTGGAGGGTAGCTAGAAAAAAGTGGCGAGGGTGCGAGGAAGGGCGTGAAGATAAGTGGAAGGAAAAGGAGTAGGAAGATCATGATAAAGAGCCATGAGGGCACCCTTATACTTGAGGGGAGGGGAGCACAGAGGCCAGTAAGCATTAATGTAGTGCCCCCTATAGGTTCTAGTCAATGTATCCACACTTATGCACTGAAATAATGTCAAATGATCAATGCTCCGTAATACTTCCTTTAAAGAAGACCCTGAAAGTCGTACAATTTAGAATTTGTTCAAAATATCCAGCCTGTAAAGTGGCTCAAAACCATCAGACATTTTAATTCAGCAAGCAGCAAAGGCTTGACTGCTTGTTTGTTGACGTTTTGTGTTCTCAACAAAATTGTGCTCGTAGTAAATGTGAGTTACGTGATAAGATTTCCCCAAAATGCTGATTCTGGTTGGAAAGAAAAGATTACAACGTACCATAAACTTTGAAGATCAGATCATGGGTGCTGGAGAAATTCCGTTTGTTTTGGGGTATGTTTTTGAGTGCTGTAGCCTATGAAAACCTGGCCAGAAAACACCTTCCAATTAGAGTAAAAACTTAATAATTAACCTTCTCCTCGGCCCTCAAAGCTAAATGCATTAACAAATTATTAAATTCATGCATGCCTTAGCCTTTGTGAAATATGGGTCTAAAAAATTGTAGTAAGGAGTCTGTGCAAATAAGAGCCCAAATGAATTGGTTATACTTTGAAAAGTCATGTGTATTTGTAATTAGAGACCATTCTAATGAGCCATTTGTTGTTTTGGTTGTTTTTGCAATTGGCTTCAGTGCCCCCAAAATAAAAAAAACAGTTACAGTATGCCTAAGAGTGTGAATGGTTATTTATACATACAGTGCGATTGACTGGTGACCATATATATAATTCACAAAAACACACAAAAACTGGACATCCTAGACATGACCAAAAAACTCAAAACATACGGTACTTGTTAGAAACATACATTTTCACATAACCTACAGTTATATAATATATATGTACACACATTATACTCCACACTCACATATGCACACAAACACAATATACTCCTTTCAGCCCCATTTCCTCATTCATAAAGTCAGCTACGGCGAGTTTTTACGTAAATACGCCTATAGTCTATAGCGTAAAGTCCACGAACATGGCATGTCCTTTTGACAATGACCCGAGTGATGAAGGTGCCGCATTATTGCGCAGGAAATTAAATATTCGTTGTGAGAATGTTATCAGACCGTGCATAGATATGCTAGCATTTCTGGACAGTTATCTTTTTAAGCGGTACCGTTTCACATCACAGTCCGTCATCTACATACACAACTTAATCCGTCCTTAGATTTGCAAGATCACCAGCCGTAGTCATGCGCTCACGCCACAGCATATATTTGAGTGTTGCGCTCCGTTCGTTTTTTTCTTAACAGTTTGAATAATGTTTTTATATTTTACCTTAAGTCAAGTGCGCATTTCCCCTACAGGATTGCAGCAAAAATAAATGAATTGATGCATAACCATTCAACAGGTTTCCCCTGTGATATCATTGTGATTGCAAATGACTACATTTAAATTTACGCATTGAGCCGATTTGAGCAGCAACGTTCTCCCACACTGCCTTCCTCTACGGGGAGCCGCTGCAGTGCTGCACTTTTTTTCTAAAGACATGTTCAAATTCGCCATATAATCGAATTAAGATTTTCAGTTGAGAGGGGTAAAAAAAAAAAGAGGCGGACGCAGAGGGCGGCACCGCGCACTGCGCTTCCCCGTTGCCATGGGGACTCGACGAATCGGGGCTCCATTGATGTGGACTTTTTGGTGTAGTGGCAACGCCAGGTGAAATTACTCTGCGTTGATATAACTACCTCAAATCAGATGTCCTTGAACCAAAAACGCGGAGTTTCCTATCTCAGGGCATGTCAACTCGCTGTTCAGGGTTAGTCTCTGTATTTGTTGAACATGGACCCCTGGTGTTACTTTCAACGTACAGTCGTTATGAAAGAAAGAGAAAAAAAACACTCAGATGACCAAAAAAAAAAGAGAAAATAACGAAGAAAATAATTTATAGAAATGGTAAGTAAATAATATATCTAATGAATTAATTTAACTCAATAATACTAATAGTATTGGGCTAATTACAGGGCCTCAAATATTTACTTCCAAACAAAATCAAACAGTTTTTGTTTATTTTTGTCCGCTCTCAATATCTAATTAATATTTCATTAAAGATTTCCATTTACTTATTCCTGGACGGTCTGTATTTTTCCAATGTTGTAACAATAACTTCTTGTAAACTAATGAAGAAAATGAAAGTTGCCATTTCACTGGATATTAAAAAAAAATTCACATTTTGAAGTAAGCAAGTCTCTGACGTAAACAAAAATCCGTATTTACAGACGATAGAAAGCCAATCCTGAATATCAATCCAGGTATAATTAATTCTTGTCATTAATTTATACTAGATTAATCGAAGATTTTCATTAGTTATAACTGAATATATAAGGTGTAAACATTCCTTCCCTCTTATTTTGGAATCAAAACTTTGTATGTCCCTAACCCAGCCATCATATATTTTGCTTAATAAATCACTGCTATTTTTAGCATTGAACAAGGATTTGTAAAGAGCACTTATAAATGTATTTTTCTGATTACTCTGTTCCAAGAGGTACTTTACTGTTACTGGAACTCCGTACTCTATAACACAATTTTCTTTCATCCAATTTTTTAACTGTATGTACTTAAAAAAAATCTTTAAGAGTCTTTAAGATTAAATAAATATTTTAATTATTAAATGAAAGTATTTTATTTGAAAAAATAATATCTGACAATGTCTTCGCACCACCATTCATCCAAGTTTTCCACATTAATGTATTACCTTGAATTCTAATAGGATTATTCCAGATCTTAATCTTTAGTAAAGTTCTTATCTCTACTCCAATAGATGCTTTATTTTTTCCACAAATTTAAGTATTATTAATGACAAAATTATTATTTTTAAGTTTTCTCCTAGAAAACATAATAGAGAGTAAACTATTGGGTTTCAATTGAGGATTTTCAATATCCAACCATTAATCTCTGTTAGTATTATTAATAATACGATCAATATAAAACATCTGAGCTGCTGCCTGATAATATTCCAAGTTAGGAAGATTTAGTTTTCCCCGGCTTTGACCAAAAGCCAAAATTTCAGTCTTACTAACATTTATTTTATAACCTGAAATTTTCGAAAATGTATTTATTATGTTAAGCACACTAGGTAGGCATCGAGTTGTCCACATTAGTTAGATATAGCAACAAATCATCAGCATATAAACTTAATTTATATTTATTCTTACCCATGGTAATTCCAGTTATACTTTCTACCTGTCTAATTTTTTCAGCCAGAGGTTCTATTGCCATCGGGAAAAATGCAGGGGATAACGGACACCCTTGAGCAGTACCTCGGCTTAATGAAAAAGGTTCTGATAAAACACCATTGGTGTAAACTTGTGCCTTAGAAACTCTAAATAAGTTGTTTTACCATATTAATAAATTATTTGGGAAATTCAGAGACTTCAAGTACTTTATACAAATAGGACCAATCAAGGTGGTCAATACCATCAATGTAAAATCTAAATTCTTATGTTAGTTTTGAGATCTCTATTAGGGATAAATCCAGTTTGATTATGATGTATAATACTCCGTAAAATTAAAGCCAATCTATTGTTCATTACCTTTGTTGTAATGTTTTTTGTCACAGTTGATTAAACCAATAGGTCGGAAATCAGAAGGTTTATTGCATTCACGGCCATGTTTTGGAATCACTGAAATAGTTGATAAGTACATGGTTTCTGGTAACTTTTTTTCCCTTAACACATACATTTATAACTTACAAAAAAAGAGATCTAATATTGGGCCAAAATACTGAGTAAAATTCAATAGGAAAACCATCCATTCCTGGGGCCTTATTTAGTGGAAATGTCTTAATTGCAATTTCAAAATGAAATGTAAAGGCTTTACTCGTGTATTCACGGTGCACCGTGAATACAATACCGTTTGGTCACCTGGGATTGGCTCAAGCTCTCTACGACCGTAACGAGGACAAGCGCTAAAGAAAATGGACAGATTCATCCATTTTTGCATGCCTTGATTTGTCTTCGAATGCATCTTGTTTATCACGTCATGATTATGTTGATGTCGTCACACATCATTTTGTGGCTTTGTATTTCAATAAAGAAATGATTTTCTCCTAAATGGAAACAGCATTCCCCATTTTGACTTTCATACAGATTAATAGAAGAAGTAGAAAGGTGTGATGGCAAAGTAATAAATGTGAATGTGAAATATGAAGAACAGGAAATGAGCAGGGCACAAAAAGAATATGAATCATCGATTTACCCACAATGCCGTGCACCGAAGTAGCACTGAAGTTGCTCACTCCCAGCACATTATGTGAAAGGTAATTGCATTCTCGGGAAATGACTTCAACTTGTCACCTGCAGGGATGACTAATAAACGATGCGAGCAGACTACTTTGTGCAACACAAATTCACACGTTCCTTTAATGCGACTTATTTCACATATGACTGTTCAAACTATGTGGAAATAACAATCAAACCGGTGGGGATGTGTTGCAGTTTATGATTTTGTGCTAAAGTAAACATCTAATTTTGGAAGGGTTTGTTGGGGCTTCCTATTAAAACCCATTTGGACCAAAAAGCAGACAAGTTTGGACATACCAAATAAAAAATGTATTTTTCTTAAGTCTGTGACAGATGACAAATGGATATGCTCACACCACTTAATCAATTAATTAATCAATAGGAAGTTGGTTTATCTATCCCCCAATCTTAATTGTTTATCTTCACAAGACATTTGGAATAATAATTTCACCCAACTTAGTGGGAACTGTTTATGGAAGTCATTTTCTATGTTTATTTATTTATTTATTTATTTATTTATTTACTATGGTTTATTATTATTTCTATTCCATCAACGTCCACAAATACATGCTTGGATGTGTTTGGTGTAGAAGAACTTACACATAACAATTACCAATCAAACGTCATTAGGATGCGCTAGAGCGATACACTGTTACTGAGAAAAAAAAATACATGAAAATGAACTCACACATTTGAACACAAACTGTGTTTGACAAGCGATGAACGCTCAATCTGCAGATTTCTTTGCAGAAACTAATTAATCCCTTCTCTTCGCTCCCCTCTTTCACGCATAGCACACACACACACACACACACACACACACACACACAAAAAGACACACTTTTCTGTCAGCAGCCATGTGTGCACACTGAGTCTAAAATTAGCATGCAGTGTGTTGAACAACAAACAGGCTGCAGGGAAGAAGACGCGCTGGCAAAAGAGTCTGATGACAAACGGCAGCGAGAAAGAGAGGCAGACTTGAGTGACTGCAGTTATGTTGCAAATAGCAACAAACGATATGAGCACATTAGGATATTTATCACTTCTTCAAATTGTTCATTTGGTGTCATTTTAGCATCATTTTAGAGCATAATCAATCTCATTTCAATAATACTTTAGAGTTTAGAGTCATTGCGTATTTAGCTGCTGTTTTCTTGTTTATTTGCATTTCTGTCTATAGAGTAAAACAAATGTAATAACTTGTATTGCCTCCTTTTGCTGCACCGTTAAACAGGCCATACACACACAGGACATCCTGAACAACCAGGGCAATTTTTTTTAACCTGTCCTCAATGATTCAATAAATCAAATAAAAAAATCACCAATCTGCCTTTTTTTTTTCATGTTCTTTGCGAAACAAAACACCATAAGATGCTACAAGATGGTGCCAAAGTAATGAGAGACAAGCTTTGTGTATCGGGGAGGACATATAATATGATGGACACATAATAGTGAGTGAAGTGAAGCCACTGGCGGCCATCTTGTATTGCCACTTGCTTAGCTTGTCTAACTTGAATGCACTGATGTCTCTCTGGCTTTTCTCTCATTTTTGTCTCCACAGCAAAAATGTCACACTTTGTGTGTGTATGGTTGTACCAATAAGTCTGGGAGAAGCGCTACATGAATATTTCATTGGTAGGAATGCAATTATAATTTTGCTAGTTAATGTTGTCAGAACCATGACCAAGGTAATGAAAGCAAAGCCCGTCAGGAAAAACAAATGCTGCGAAATGTAAACTTAACTTCTGATTCAAAATACTGAGATAATATTCTCTGAATGTTCAATGCAAACAGCGAAGTCCGTTCTTTGAGAGGCTCTCAAAACTCCATATTGTGGCGTTGAGGCAGGCACTGATGAAAGTGTTTTCAGCTAAAAACCAACAGAAGTTGTCAGTAACAGTGTCAACGTAAGATGGCTGCCCTGTGGCTTCAACCACAAGAGGGTAATTGTCAGACCATCATTGTACGTCCGTCAGCTGATCTTAATGAGGTTATGGAGAGTCTTTGCTGGATTTTTGCTATTTGTAGGCTGCCCGGGTCCCTATGACCCGCAAATAGCAGGGGCACATTGTATAGAATATTTATTTTTATTTGGTCTTCATGAGCATACTCAATATTGGCGTAATCCAAAAGTAATCCAGTTACATTACTTTATTATTATGGTACTTGGATTACGTTACTAACTACATTTTTTTAGCAGGTAAATTGTAACTGTAATGGATTACATTTTAAAAGTAACCCTCCCAACCCTGCTTGTTGCACAAACTTTGGGTACAATACATGCGCAAACCTTCCATTTCCATACAATTAAGGCACTTTGCTTAAAAGCGTCCATACTTTTTGCAAGGATGACATTACTGATGGAGTGGGTCTAATATCCCCCGGCATGACTATGGCTGCTCAACACTCGAGAAAATACAATGTTATCAGTTTGCATTACCACCACAAGCTGCAAATGTATTTCCCATCTCTGGTAAGTGTTCTTTGGTCCCAAGTTAGCATGTACAGAGTGCTCCCTTCACTGTATTATCGACAGCATTTTGAAGTGCTGCCTGTCAAATTTCAATCGCCTGGTTGTAACCAACCATTCAATTTTGTTCAGAGTCAATGTCAAATTGAGTTCATTTATATAGCCCTTAATCACAAATCATTGCTAAACATAAGCACAAATACACACCAAACCTATATTAGAAAACAGAGCACCTCCTGAGGCAGTATCCTTGGGTAAAGCTATAATAGCTAGCTAATAGCTATTATAATAATAATAATAATAATAATAATAATAATAATAATAATAATAATAATAATAATAATAATAATAATAATAATAATATTATAAATCGTTCATATAAATATGCACAATCCTAACAGACATTCATCCAAATTGATGGTGGCATTTAAGTGATTATCTAATTATTGCACCGAATTATTTCAAACAAACGATGTATTTTCCTTGTTGTTCTACTTCTATTTAGGGCTGGGTGATATGGCCATAAAATAAAATCTACATTTTTTTCAGTCATTCAGGAGAATTACGATTTTAAGCTATTTTAATCTAATAAGGTTTAATTTATTCAAAAATTATTCCTGAGCAAATGACAACAATAATGCAAACTGAAATCTTAGTTTGTGTATGAATACCACAATTAAGTAACTGGTAACTATTGTAAACTATAAAAATTGGTCAAGCACAAAATTGTTGCCAATGGTTTTCCAAATTGTAACATAGTCGTAGGAATGGCACCAAAGAAAATTCAGCCTTGGCATTTTGACTTCGACTGGCCAGCCCGCTGTCTCAGTTTACTGTCTATATTGTAAATTGATTAATGGTCTTCTCCCTCTCTGGGGGTAAAATGAAGGAAAATACTCATTAAATAGCACCGTATCGGCTCCAAAAGATCTTCCCTGTACACCAGATGGCCAGTCGAGCTCTGGACACAGTACTGTAGTAAGGGTGGGAATCACAGATGAACTATTCTTCTAACATTAATCCACAAACTCAATAGATGCACAACTGCCCATACAGTATATTGGACGTTGAACCGTGACAGTATCGATATTAAACTGTGTGTCCAGTGGCATCGCACCTGTTGGGGATGTGGGTGCTCAAACACTTATACGTTCGCAGTGAAAAGGTTTGTTCAACACCCACACTTTTTATGCTGTTAGTTATTCATCGACTAGCATCCCCAGATGAGGCTTTTAACATCTTTTCCAGGTGTCCTTTTTCCAAAACAAAAAAGAGAAGCACAAATGCATCAGGGCGTGTGGGCGTTTCAAAATTCCTCATTCATATTCATAAGCGCTGTATCGCTTGCAAAATGTGATCCATTTACAGTGATGAAGTGACAATAGTAGCACCAAATGATGGAAATGGGTTCAGGTAGTTCATGTTTCACTAAAGACAAACGCTTCCCGTGAAACACAGTAGTGCTCAAAAATGTTTTCAAAATGGTGTACACAAATGTTGTTAATCGCACTGTATAATACATTCATGTGTGTCCATATGATGAACTATAATTCCAGATAACAGGAGGCCACCCGTGTCACTAATAAACAGCATGCCGACATAATTAAAACAAGTGTAATCTCTGGTTTATCCTCCTAATTGGCATCTCTCCCCTCTACTAAATACTATCTGATGTTATGACATGAGCTTATGGATGCAAGTAGCATTTATTAGATTAGAAGCAGGGGCTTTACTATGATAAAGATGCTGAAGGAGTGTTTCAAATTTCCTGTAACTTAAACCAGCACAATATAGCTCACAATCAGGTTAAATGACGGTAATGACTCACACTTGATGACCAATCAATGCATTGAATGCTACTACTGATGATGATGATGATGATGATGATGATGATGATGATGATGATGATGATGATGACAACACAACCACGCAACCAATCAATCAATCAATAGACTAAATAATAATAATAATAACACTTGATGACCAATCAGTGGATTAAATAATAATAATAATAATAATAATAATAATGAAAATGATGATAATAATGATAATAATAATAATAATGAAAATGATGATAATAATGATAATAATAATAATAATAATAATAATAATAATAATAATAATAATAATACTTGATGACCAATCAATGGATTAAATAATAATAATAATGATGATGATGATGATGATGATAATAATAATAATAACTGATGACCAATCAATTGATTATATAATAATAATAACACCAAAATGAGAATGGAAAGTAATTCAATTTTTACTTGATACTGCGAACCTACCTCAGTGAGGTGTGGGTTGGGGTTGAATCCGCACTGGTTACACACAGTGGCCCTACACTGGGTGCAGGTGTTGGAGTTGGGCACAGCTGGTGGGTTGGAGAGCTCTGTGGTGGTGCACACCGGACACAGTTTGCTCTTTGGCATGGGCGCGATCTGCGGCACCGAGTAGGGCGAGGTGGGTGTCATGCCGCGGTCCGGCGACACCGAGGGGGATCGGCCCGTCCTGGAGCTGCCAGAACTGTTGAAGTCGACTTGCAGGTTTCGTCGGGAGGCGTGCTGACCGGGACTCTGCCCTGCATGGGCTCCCATGCCGGTACCAGCTGGACCGTGACTCATCCCATGGCCGGAACCCTGGCCCGTGCCGGGTCCCTGGCCTGTCTGCATGTGTCGGGGGGAGGTTGGAGTGTCGTGAGTGGCCAGGCGATAGGGCTCACCGCTTCTGGAGCCTATGCCACCTCCAGTGGCCATTCCTCCTCCCATTCTTCCTCCCATTCCGCCTCCCATCCCGCCTTCAATTCCTCCACCCATTCCTCCGCCCATCCCACTTCCAATGCCTCCCATTCCTCCCATCCCTCCTCCTCCTTGAACTCCTTGTTGCATGCCAGACTTTGGGCTACCCATTTTACCCATTGGCCCCCTGAAAGAGAAGAAGAAAAAGAAGACAAGAATTATACATAAAATCGTTCAAATATTGCATACTGTATCATATTAACCAGAAAAAAATCCAATCCATTTTTTTTTTTCATGTGTGTGTGGTTGTCCCTTTCAAGTTTGTTCTGTAACTCTGTAGAAAACTGATTTATTTAACAAAGTGCTCGGTGAAAAAGCAAATAAGAATCCCAAATGTCAATGTCTGGTTGCCAATCCCATTATCTTCTTACAACCAGACTGACAGAAACAGTGTTGGGGAAAAAATGCAAAAAATAATTAGTCCAGGGTGCTGATGAAAGCTAGGCAAGGACCTCAAAACAACCACAGGCACCAAGCAATTAAAGTAAAGCATAACAGACGACACACACACACACACATTCACTCAGAGACCTCTTGTATGTGTACATTGCAGGCTGTAGGAATACACACACACGCATACATTAAGACTGTGGACACAACCTGGGGGGGGTGAAATGTATACTCCACATATATAATTCAAAGAATTTCCATTTTGAACAGAAATCATATAAATCGGTGGGTGGTGTCTGGTCGGTGCTGGATTTCACTTTCCTTTGTCTTCTTGGTGTTCGGTTTAGGTGAATGGTATGGGATTTTTTCTAATAGGTTAAAAAAAAAAGAAAAAAAAAAGAAAAAAAATCATATAAATACAAATGCTTTTCCCTCCTTTCAAACCCGTTGTCTATGTTGTCTTTGGTTACTTACAACAAAAACACGATGAGAGAATTTACGTACAGTATACAGTATATTTAAAATAAAAAACAACCATGATCTTATGCACGTATTTGATGGGGTAAGCACAAAAGCTCCACTTTCCCAGGCAGCCGGATGAAGAAGGTTAGTGAAGAAGACCAAATAAGAGGCTTAAAAAGCTGGTGATGGAACTGCGGTACAGTAGGAAAGGGATGAGCTTCGGTGCACGGCTGGAATTTTTTTTGTTAATGACTAAAACTTAACTCATTCACTGCCATTGACGGCTATAGACGTCAAGAAATCATTTGAACTATTTCTATTTGTTAAACATTTTTTCCCACTTTTGTTAACAAGAAAGTGAAAACCTATATTTGTTTTATTGCACATTTAAAACAGATATAAAATTTGTGATTAATCATGAGGTAACTAGTGAAGTCATGCGATTAATTACAATTAAAATTTTAATCGCCTGACGCCCCTAATTTTTTATAATATTTTCTTTCTTTTTTTAATCACGTCAAGTGAATAACATTTTTCATTGTAATTAATCACATGACTTCAATAATTAACTCACGATTAATCACAAATTGTATATCTTTATTAAATGTACAATATATATATATATATATATATATATATATATATATATATATATATATATTAGGTTTTCATACTCTTATTAACAAAAGTGGAAAAAGTGGAAAATTAATAGAAATCGTTCAAATGAATTTTCGACGTCTATAGCCGTCAATGGCAGTGAATGAGTTAAATGCTGCAGCAATATGTCTACACAATATTGTGACATCCAATACAATAGCTGAGTCAAAGATTGCTCACGCTCACACGATTGAGAAGGCGGCTACAAGGTCCATGTGAGCAAAGTAAACACAATGATGCTGTCCTTCCTTTGCTGTGTGTATAAAATGGGAGAGGAAATGAGCAAGATGTTTATCTGCTTTAGTGGCGCTACAGCTACGTGAATTGATCTTTTCCATCTCACTTTGCCGCATCAGCTGATTCATCTACTGGCCAGTGGTTACACAGCCAAGGAGGAAATAATTCTTGAATTCATGTCAATCTTGCATGTCTGTGCTACAATTTTATACATCTAATCAGTAGTGATGCATTTCCTGTGTGATTTTTGTGCACTGTAATAACACTGCAGCTCTCCGGTGACTCTAAAACATTTGCAGTGATCACGGAAGATCTTTTGGATGGACTGTACTGTATGAGCAGTACTGCTATATGATGATATAATGATGTCATATGCTGTCAAGGCTGCGTATACTGTATCATTGGATACCACTTATCAAGTGCATGCAATGTTTATACATGCCAATTCATTTTAAATATGTGATTAAGAAACAGGCGGCTAGCTGGTTAGCACGTCCAAAAAACACTGTAAGGATTGTAATATCGGATCATTATGTAATCTGAATGCAAATAGAAGCTCCACCTCCAGACACTCTGTTTTTTACATTAATTCTGAATAATAATTGTGAGAAAAAAATGCATTGTAAAAGACGCAAGCACAAGGATTTGCACAGACATCCATCCAGACCGTTCATCCAGGCAGCAATTACATTACCTGCGAAAACAGCATTTGCGCATTTGACTGCATCCTGATGATTTACAACACAAACAAACAGGCTGACAATTTTGCTAGCCAGCCTTTCACGGAGAATGAATGAGCCAGACGGGCACGAGCGGAGTGACTCAACCGCCTTGGACCCTGAAATGAAAAGCCATGACGAATGGAGGCAGGTGTGAAAATGATCTCAGCGAAGTGCAGTAGAGTGAAAAGACGGTCTGAAATAATGATTGTGCTTGGCATGCAACACCGTATTGTCGTCCTATGCCACCATGCAACGTCACACTGAGTATCCAGGTAAGATATATCACACTTCCATAGCAAACACCCCCAACATTGCATGATTGACGGATAAAATGGTAAATCCGCCTTTTACTTCAATGTTCAAAAAGCTCTTTATATTTCCACCTACTGATGACACAGCACATAGAGAACCGAGTTATTCTTGCTAATGGACAGTTCGACATGTACAGATATATTTGTTACAAAAAAGAAAAGGACAGACCACCGCGCCTGAAGAAGAACATTTAATCAGTAATACAAATCAGGTTTGACAAGGTGACATCCGTGCAGCCTCGCGCTCGCTTGTGCTACTTCTAAACCTTTTCTGAAACGGTGTGAGTATTCACCTCAGGGAATAAAAAAAAAATGCACATCCCTCATTTGCTATCAACTCCGCCTATTAATAGCAAGCAGAAGCAGACGCAGCACCTCAGGTAGGGCTGAGAGTTCAGAAGTGAAGCAGAATTGGCAACATTTCATAGTTTATCATCACTTTTAGATTTGTAATTGTTTGTACATTGCAACAACAACAACAAAATAATAATAATAAATCTTCAAACCAATAATATTTAGTGTTACAGTAACCCTCTACTATAACAAATAAGTCATATGCTACCAACTAAGCAATCATGGCTGATGTCTGCTTATTTACAATGACAATGCTAGCTTAGTATCCCTTACCAAAAAGTATACTTGAAGTATACTCAAAATTAGGAGAGTATACTTCCAGTTTACTTTTCTTATACTTATTGGAGTAAGTAAGTAAATACAAGGATGCTGATGAAATACGTTTCATTGTGTACACAATGACAGTTCTATTCTATTCTATACTCTACCAAGTAAATGTTGTGTACTTGAATTATTATTATTATTATTTTTAATTCATTTATAAGGCCCCAAACTCCCCGTGGCTGGATATCCTAGAGGTTAAGGTCGTTAACCTTTGGTACCAGAGTTTGCTACTTCGATCCGTGTCAATTCATCCATTTTTGCTGTGAACATAAGTATACTACAAAGTATACTTTCAAGTATATTTAAGTATACCTAATAGTGCACTTAAATAGAGGTACCTGGTTGGATTCATCACTGTCATTTGCCACACACATCAGTAACCTGCAAGTTAAGGTTAAAGCCAGATTATCTTTCCTTTTTCGCAATAAAGCCTCATTCACTCTTGCCACAAAGTGCATGCTAGTGAAGATGACATTGTTGCCTATTCTTAACTATGGAGACCTTATTTACGGATTAGCACCAAACTGCACTCTTAAAAGACTGAACACCCTTTATCATTCAGCTATCCGATTTGTGACAAATGCCCCATTTCAGAATCACCATTGCGATCTTTACAAATGAGTGGGCTGGCTTCAAACACGGCGGCTTCATCACTGGTTTGTCGTTATCTATAACACTTTTCTTGGCATGGCACCATCCTACCTGTCATCACTTCTTCATCTTGCTCAGAATACTTACAGTACTAGTTCTCGTGAGTTTATTAAGTTTACCCCTCCAAAAACAATTACTACATTTGGCTGTAATTTCTTTAAATTCGCAGCAGCAAATGATTGGAACACCCCTTCTCCTCTTTTTTATAATTATGTTGGGCTTTGTGGTTTTATTTGTATTGTGATGTATGTGCTCTGTTTGGGCTTCTTCTCCATATATATATATATATATATATATATATATATATACATTTTTTTTTTATATATATTAGTACAGTACAATACAATGTGTATATATGTATATATATATATATATATATATATATATATATATATATATATATATATATATATATATATACTATAAAGTATACTTATTAATATACTTTATAATATACTTAAGTATACTTTTAAGTGTACTAAAATGGGGCAATTTAGTCCCAAGGAGTTAATTTAAAGTTTACTTTTAATACAAGAATAAGTACACTCGAAAAATAAACTTAGGTATTCTTAAGTATACTCTATATTGTGTATTTAAAGTATATTACTTTTTGGTAAGGGATGGCTAGTGCTGCTATCAGATTCTCGAAGGGGAGGTGGGATTAGTGAAGTGACGCGACAATCTTGCTAGCAGTTTTAAAACTGCAAATTTCCTCTTTAATTAAAGGTAAAAATATACCGATTCTGAAATGTACAAAGTACATACATTAAGTAAAAAGTAAAAAATGGTCACAGCCTAGTTTTCAGTTAGCGTTACTGCACTACTCTCCTCCATTCTTCCTACTCAGTAGGTGTGATGCAGGATGTCAAACAGAATCAGAGACAAGTAGATGGTCGGCTCAGGCCCCCCCACCTAAAAACATGGACGTGTTACACCAAAAGCACAGCAGAGCCGCAGGGCTAGCAGACAGCTGCTCTCTTTACTGCAGAAACACTTGGCATGTTTTCCCGGTGACAGTTTTTGCTGATTATTTCTATCTTTAAAGTCTATAGAAGTATCTATAGATGCATTTGCATGTTAAAATGCTCGTGTGGGCAGCTTCAAAAACTTAGTTACTATAGGGTCAGCAAAGGGATCCTGTAAGATGGAATATAAGTGACATTTGAGGCGCTTGTATTGTATTTACACTGGTACCGCCAAGGTGTTCCATGACGCTGTTCAACCTCCAGTGCGGTCCAATTGCATTTCTTTATTATTTTCCAGTACTGGCCATGTTTTAAGTAACATTTTAGCATTATTGTCTATCGAGGTTAACCCGTCTAATTTAATAATAGTGCATAATTTGAATATCAAGAAATGTTTGCATTTACTACTTCATTTTGTCACAGCTTTGTTGATAGAACCCACTGACCAAGCAAATGGTGCTGGACCACTGACACACATCTTTCATAACAGCAAAGACATAAAAAGCTTCATAGCAAGCATGTGAGTTGCACAATTTCCATGTGTTGCCCTTCAAACTCGAGAGATACCAGTGCATAATTGCAATCGCAGTATTGCAGCAATATAATGAACCAAAACAACAAAAAGGAAAAAGCCCAAAAACATGAACATACGACGGCGTATTAGGGCCACGTATAAATATATAATTTTTAGAGGGCGGGGGCAATATTTCGACCACTTTATAAACTCGCAAATTTCTGAGTTTTTTTCTCACAAATTTGCCACTTTATAAAGTGGCAAATTTTCCACTTTATAAAGTAGCAAATTCAGTGGCAGTGGCAGATTTGCGAGAAAAAAAAACTAAAGCTTACGAGAAATACACGTAGCGTACTACTCGACTGTTTGTGCCAATACGTTTTGGTCGGGTTTCTAAATAAGTAGATAGTAATTGCTTTAGCATAGATTAACCATATCATGTTAAGCATTCGCTCTTTGAACCGTTGTGTACGGCAACTGGCCAGTAACAAAGAGGCCCCCCTTTGCGAAGGTCCACACCCGGACGATCAAGCATTTAAGTTAATTTGTTAAAATGTATATTTACTTGTACATTTATGTCTCCAGAATTATTATTTACACATGCATACATTTTGCTATTTTTTTGTATTAGTATCTAAATTGATGTGTCGAATCTGCTGCTCTGCGTCATTCACTTGCATTTACCTATGGTATGCTAGCATCTGATTGGATAGTGGTAGTCAGCTGATAGGGGATCAGGAAGTGCTGTCGCTCCGGCTGCGTTGAATGACGAGTAAATTTTTAATTTAAGAATGAATCCGTCTCCGTCCTGCCTTTTCATTTTATAAACAGTGTCCCATTAACCACCAACGAATCCTCACATGATTAGACTATAGCTGCGCTATGTGTATCTCTCATACGTTTCTGAGTTACCACTATATATACTTGATAAATTGGCAAATTTGCCACTTTATAAACTCACAAATTTGCCAATTTATAAAGTCGCAAATTTGCGAGAAATAAAATCGTTTAACATTTTTTTAGAGTTTATAAAGTGGCAAATTTATGACTTTATAAAGTGGCAAATTTGCGAGTTTTTTGTCGGAATATTGCCCCCGCTCTCTAGAAAAATATATTTATACGTCCTAGTATGCCGTCGTACAAACATGCATTTTTGTTACAGTTTTCAGGAGGAGAGAAACCCACCATATCAGAAAACATGTTGCAAATTGCATTTGGGAACAACAACGGTAACGATAAAGACATTTTTGCAATAAAAGTGCAACAACTATTATTTTCGATTTTTTTCTCCCTTTGAAACAATTATTACCGTTTGAATGATAAGAACTGCCAATAATTCAAACACTTGTATCAATAATATGAATTGATTTTCAAAATGAAATTCCTTTATTGATCAAATTATATGAAATGGTCCATCTTGTTTTTCTGATGTGCGGGGTATTGTGTTAGCGCTGATGCCACACAAACGTAGCATCCGAAACAAGTAACACAACAAAGGCCGCCTTTTGATTGCTTTATCCTTGTGCCTCATTCTCCAGGCATGACAAATCAATCCACGCCTGTCCACTTGTTATGTCAGCGTAACAGTTGAATTGAGTGGAAAATGATGAGTCAAGTCTGACTGAAAGTGGAGTGCAAGGATGACGTGTTAAAGAGATGACTGTTCCTGTTATGATGGTCACTTATAAGCTGACTTCAACACTTGGAGTCAGTGCGATGCTCATGTGCAGCAGTAGCGGATGAAAAAGTCTGATAGTCAAACTTCAATCAACAGCCCAGAGTCTTAGGCTGCTGATTACCGCACCCTCAACCTGGGAGACGGTGATAACTTGGGTTTGAGACTCGGGCAGGACCGCACTGAATAGTACCAAGGTGAATGACTTTAGACATGCTATGCTAACGTTGCATGAAAAATGAGTAAAAAAAAATTAATAATCATGTTGGAATTTTACGTCATCATACATATATAATTTAAGTGTGTTTATTTTGGCTGAGACGTAAGTGCTCCTGACAAAATCAAAATGTTACTGACAAAATATTTACAATGTCCCAGAGAAGTCATGATAGAGGTTGGCATCTTTGCTTTCATTTCATTTGAATTAAATGTTTTCATTGATATACTCATCATAATCCCTCAGGGTGAAATTCAAACTAACACCCTGCTGTATATGTTTGTGCTGCACACTCCGCAAAAGCCAAATCGCACACATGCAGGCACGCAAGAAGAGATGTCAAAGTGAAAGGTGTGTAAACATTGTTGCACCTTTTGAGCTTAGGGTGGAGACACAGCCTTGCTCAACGGCACCTCACCGGTTGTGAAGAAGCAGACTAGCATCTCTCCAACAACTAGTTATAATTTTTCATTCTATGATATTCAAATAAAATCAGCCACATGTTCACTGTCTTCATTGGAGACACTTTGTATCGATGTACAAGTGTTAGAACAGAATTGAACTGTCAATCATTTGAACATAATCAGACAAGCCGGCAAGAAGCTGCACTCCCTCTTGGGAGATGCTGAAGACAAGTTTTTTTTATAGCGCAAACCTTTGAGCACATCCGACAAAATTACCTATTTTTAAAACTCCCGTTTTTCCCCCCCAATTTCATGCCGGCTACAATAACATTCCATTTGTGTGTGTTTGGTGGTGCCAATCCTTCCGCAGTGAAGGGAGTCGTGAGATGGAAGTGTCACTCTGCTGCTACGGGACCAACTCAAAGTGCTCTCAATTACTCTTTGTAGTTGCGATTTACCTCAGCTTGAGCTTTGTGGATTGATTTGCACTTTTGACTCAAGGGGGATGTTTTGCTAGAATTTCTTTCGGGGATATTTTGCCATGCAAGACATTAATTAAGTGTATTTTATTGCTTTGTGTGTAGATGTTAGGCTTCTGTGCGCCAAATCCATCGTAGTTTAGAAGCCACACACAGTATACCATTCAGGGTGTGTGGTATGAGGATTTAAAACAATCGAATGATTGAGATTATGAGGTTGTTGTGTGTTGTTGTTTTTTGTTGTTTTTAATGACCACCATCTTTGAGTAAAGCGCAGAGAGGGATAAGAGACAGACAGGGCGGTAAATCAGTGTAAGAGTGTGGAAAAGCAAATAGATGAGTTTGAAACTCATTTGTCAAAGTGCTTCACTAAACAAGACTAAAGGCTAATGGGAGTCAACACAGCAATAGCGGCAATCCAGGCTGCGTCGTTTCCGAGCTATAACGACGTGTACATGCATGTGAACACGTGGCAAATTCTGGTCGACAACATAATGAGAAAACACGGCGTGACCTTCACAACTGCAGCCAGCACTGCGTAATAGCCTCTGAAACAAACATGGAAGTTGACACACTTCTTGGTGAGCACACTGTGCTGTAATTGTAATGTAAATCCTAAACTATTTGCTAATCACCTTCAAAGGAAAAGCCAACCCAAACATTTGATTTATAATAGCATGTTTTATGTGTCCCCTCTAGTCTAAACTCGGCATTCTGATTAATCTTGTGTTTGTGGAAAGTGAGTTAAGCTGCAAAATCCACCTGTTCTTATGCATGTCACGAGGCAGCCGCCATTTTGCTACTTACTGTACATTGAAAGTGACATCACAGTTGCTCAGGGCTCAGGTAACGACCAATCATGGGTCAGCTTAAAAAAAACAGGTGAGAGGTGATCGGTCATTGTCTGAGCCCTGAGCAACTGTGATGTCACTTTCAGTGGACAGCAAGTGGCAAAATGGCCGCCTCGTGACATGTCAGGACATAGATAGATAGATAGATAGATAGATAGATAGATAGATAGATAGATAGATAGATAGATAGATAGATAGATAGATAGATAGATAGATAGATAGATAGATAGATAGGTAGGTAGGTAGGTAGGTAGATAGATAGATAGATAGATAGATAGATAGATAGATAGATAGATAGATAGATAGATAGATAGATAGATAGATAGATAGATAGATAGATAGATAGATAGATAGATAGATAGATAGATGGATGGATGGATGGATGGATGGATGGATGGATGGATGGATGGATGGATGGATGGATGGATGGATGGATGGATGGATGGATAGATAGATAGATAGATAGATAGATAGATAGATAGATAGATAGATAGATAGATAGATAGATAGATAGATAGATAGATAGATAGATAGATAGATAGATAGATAGATAGATAGATAGATAGAAAGTAAAGCCGAGTAAATAGTGAATTGGTGGGAGGAAGATTTGTTCGGAAGGTGTAACTCACATTGTGGTAACAGCACAGTCCCAACAATTTGTCCATATGTTCGCACATGAGCATTATAGATTACATACTGGCATACACACAAATACACACAACAAAGTACACAAGAAGCAACCTGGCATGTGCGAGTTGAGTCAGATGGAACATGAACATGTGACACTACAGCAAGCGAATGTTCTGCTCCATATGTGCTCTCTCTCTCTCTCTCTCTCTCTCTCTCTCTCTCTCTCTCTCTCTCTCTCTCTCTCTCTCTCTCTCTCTCTCTCTCTCTCTCCTTCTTTTTCTCTCCCTCCCTCCAAGTCCTTTTCATTGAGCCATCTGGACAGCATTGCTCTTTATTCCCTTCTTCATTTTCTCCTTACACTAATCAAGACTTCACACATTTCTTCTCATATACTTTTTGTGTGTGCCTTTATGTATTTATAGCACCGCTCCCGCTTGCAGTAAATTAGGGCTCCATTATTTTGTGCTTTTGTGCACTTTTGTATCCTTCCCAAATTGCCTCTGATTGATTGGCACATTTTGTTTTGAATGTGTAAGATGGCTTAGAAAAAATATAAGAGCAAAAAATTATTGTTTCATTCACATTTGCTGTAACCTCAATAGAGAATAGGAAGAGTTTACAGCATAGTTAATCCAAACCACCTGTTATTTTGTAATAATACAGAGCACATTACAGGTTTTATTCATTAGCTTTATACAGTATAGACTATAATGCAATGTATACATTACTGGTTATAAGCAATGTTATTGTCATGTACTTTATAAGCATTGCGTATTAGGACCAAGTATAAATATGAAGTGGGGGGGGTATTTTTTGCAGAGAAAAAAACTCATACATTTACAAAAAAAAACATGACAATTTGTGATATTATAAAGTGGCAAATTGCCGCAATTAAAAAAAACACTCACAAATTTACAAAAAAAAACTTGCAAATTTGTGAGAGGAAATACTCGTAAGTTTACAAGAAGGTTTGCGAGGATTTTTCCCCCCGGAATTTGCAAGAAATACACATAGCATACTCAGACGTTTGTGCCAATACTTTTCGGTCGGGTTTTCAAATAAAGAGATAGTAATTGCTTTCGCAGAGATTAACCATATTATATTAATGTACTTGGGTACAAGTCGCTAAATTGATGTGTTGAATCTGCTGTTCTCAGCCATTCACTTGCATTTACCTAAAGTCTGCTAGCTTCTGATTGGCTAGTGGTGTCACTGTAGCTTGCCGTGTGTAAAGGGTAACATTTAGATCGTCTCCATTCTGCCTTTATTTTTATTCTATAGATTGTTCCATTAACCACCAACGAATCTTTACGTTATACATTATACGTCGTGGTGGACAAAAGCCAGCAGCTTATAGGTAGCTGCGTCTCGCAAGTTTCTGAGTTTTTTCCCCCTCATAAATCAGTGAATTTATTTCTCGTCAATTTGTGAGGTTTTTTTTCTCCGAATATTACACCCCCTCTAAAAATATATATATCTATATGTGGCCCTAATACGCCGTCGTACCAAACACGTCAACTGTCATTTTATAATAGATTTTTTTTTAAATAAGTAGTTTTATTGAATTCAACAAACACAATACAGCAACTAACTCAATCAGCATTAAATACAATTATTTTTACACACCTTTTTTGAAAAATGTCGTATCTTTGGCAAAGAATGTTCAGCATGTTTGTTGAGTGGATCACATACAGTGACTCTTTGTTTTGCAAATGTTTAGATCAGAGGATGCTGTTGATATATAAGTGTCAAGCCGTTTGAGACTCTTCTGTGATTCAGGACTATACAAATCGACGTAACACTTTATGTTTCCTGAAACATACCAAACACAAACCTCCATCCAACTTCGAGAATGCTTATCATTACTAGGCTGGCGGATGCGCTGTGGGGTCTATCTCAGATGACTTCAGGCGAGAGGCGGTGAACAACCGGGATTGGTTGCCAGCCAAATGCAGATGATAGAACATCAAAATCAAAAACTAGGGTGTTTTTAGACATGAAAAAAAATGTACGGCAGCCTTTGGCACTCTGGGTGATTTTTCTTTTTCAGACAATAGTATGTTGGACTTTATTTTCAGTGGTCTCAATGATTCAGTCAATTTTTTTTCTTCATATTTGGCCTTTCCATCCATGTGTTCCTTCCACCCACCTTCTTCTATTTCTATGCCCTTTAGAAAGTGCTCCATTCTAGAGCCTCATTGCTTTTTTTTCTGCATTCACTACTCTGACCCTTTCAGCTTGCTTTATATCTCCATCACTCTCCTGATCCTTACATCTTTGCGGAGTCACTAACAGGTTGCTTGCGATTGGCTGAAAATCAGGGGCGGGGAAGGAAGTGAGGCCAGACAGCACGTGCACACATTGCACTTACAGGTGCAGTCTGACACCGTTGCAACTGGGTTCTAATGCACATAGACCAGTTTCTGTCGCATTTCTTACTTTTTTGTTAACGTTGGTGTGCACAACGACAGAAGTAAAACTTAAATGAAGCGCATCACTAATCGATCAATCGATAATTGATAAATTTATCAATTCTGTTTGCAAACCTGGTTGTTTACATGCTCCTTTACGGATGAGCTGTACTCTTTTGCTGTGCCCAGGATGCTTTTAAACTATGGACTTCCCCACCTAACCTCATCCAAACAATAACCACAACATAAAAGCTGGGTTTGAATCTCGGCTCCAGCTTTCCCATGTGAAGTTTGCATGGGTTTTCTCAGAGTACTCCAGTTGTGGGTCATTGAGGACTCTCAATAATACGTGATTTTCAACTGATGGGTCGTGGCCCAAAAGTGAGTCATGGCAGGCTAGTATACAATTTTAAGGGGCTGGCGGTTTACAATGACCCAGATATTCAAAGTTTGCCTCAAAAGTTGGCAGAAAGTCAAACTTATTTGGCGCAGCGTTACACAAACACTTGAATTTGCAATCAGTGCTGCACAAAAGAACACGAAAGTAGTTTAAATGCAACTTTCAGCGTTTTTTGAATAGCCTCTTCCGGGCTCTTCAGATGGACACAAAGAAATTACAAATTTTACTTGAACTTTTTTTTCTTTTTGTTCACCCTCATTTTTTTTAATAGGCTCTTCTGAAATGCACTTTGAACATGTAAATATTGTTATGCTAACAAATAAATGTTTTTAAAGGCAAAGTGACCCTCATGAAGTAAAGCGCTATTAAAAAAAAATATCGCATGAATGGATTGATATGCTAACTTACAATAAATGATTATCTTTCTGCCTCATACGTCCATTCTATGAGCATACAATAGCTGTGAGGAGATATGTAGAGAGATGGGGAAAGGAGAGCAATAGAAGAGGACAGATAAGCATCCTCCCTCCAGAAGGACGCTCAAATGTAGAGGGGGAAGCCGACATAAGGGGAGGAAGAGGAGATGTGCAGGCATTGCAAACGAGAGACGACAAGGGGAGGGGGCTGTATAGGCAAACACGCCGTGCACGTGATCATTCTCTTCACATGGCCTCTTATTCTCGTGGTATCAATACTTAATGCGATGCGCCGCACACCAAACCTTTTTTTCCAACACTTTTGATTCTAGCAAACGGAATAGTGCACCTACGACGCCTCGGATGAGCTGTTATTAGAAGGCAGCTTAAGCTGTCATCGTGCCTCCTCTGAGTCTCTATGTTATATAATGATGGATATGCCATGTCGTCGCTCGCTCCTATATGCACTCCTCTCTCTCACACAAGGGGTGGGAATCAAAGCGACGAACTGTAGCATGTCTTGTCTCTGCATTATTGCCACACAATTTTACATGATGCGTGCATGGACTTGCAGTATCTTAAATGGACATGACATTCACAGATTTACGCTGATTTCCATCAGTCATGTATGCTGGAGGGATGTGCAAGCCATAGCTGTTCCAGCTCCTAACATAATAGTACCACTATGACACACATCCCCAAACACACGCCCACACATTTAAGGCAAGCCCCGTGCATCACGCGCGCGCACATGCACACACGCGCGCGCGCGCGACACGATAATCACGTGTCCATTACCTCAAGAATAAAACAACAACACAAAACATTTTTAGGAGTGACGTGTATGAATGCTGCATTTATAGGAGACGACAAACACGGAGTGAGTGCCGTCGTGGACACGAGAGCGCGCGCGCGCGTTTTTCTGCAGCTCGTCACGCCAGGTCCGTGCAACGCGCCACGCAAGAGGGGAAATACTACCATCGCGGCACATGACATCGCCGAACACGACGGCAGATCATGGGCTTCGGGTGGTGGCTGCCATAGCAACCGCTTCCATTCAATGTCAAATGTATGGTTTTAATGGATGATGTTTTTTCTTTGGGGGTGGGGTGGCAGCAGGTTGTTCCACCTTGGGAGCGCTCACGCTACGCAAGAATGTCCTCCTCATGCAGACTTCCAATTAGCATGTGCATTCTTCACTACAGTCAGTCCCCAAGCACACGTCAGTTACCTATTTAGCCGAACCGTTGGCCCTACCTCGTCATCCCCATCACGGGGCCTCCGACTCCCATCCCTCCGCCGGCAGCCGAGCCGTTGACGGGTTTCACGTGCTGTCCTCCCGGCCCTGCGGTCGCCGGTCCTCCGGGCATCACGGAGCCCATCATCCCGGCCTCTCCGGGCTGCCCGCCGCCCTCCATGCTCGCCTCATTTCCCATCTCGGTCTCGGCTCAGGAGACAGGAGGGCGGTGAAGAGCGCTACTGCGTCCGATCGGTTCGAATTGCCTCTATACTTTTATGTCGCTAAGATGCCCTTTTAATTGAAACACATGTGGTCCAAACTAGAATGGACGGGGGAAAAAAGGGGGAAAAAGAGGGAGAGCGAACTCAGCGTTGCTCCTGTATCACCGCCATCGTCTTCATCCTCCTCCTCCCCGTCAGCCTCAGCACCAGTAGGCTGGGTTCTGACGTGTAACGGGAGCGCGCTTGGACCAGCCAGGCAGAGGGGAATACAACCGACAGGCGGCGCAAGAGAGTGCGATTGGACTGGAATTACATTTACAGAAGAGATTGTGAAAGTGTGAGTACTACTCACACTGTGTTCGTATAGCCTACCCTATTAAAATAAATAAATAAATACTTGTTTAGTAAAGCCTACTGATTGAACTCCTGCACTTCACTAAAAGTAAAAAAATAATAATAATAAAAAAAGTTAAGTTAAGTCAGTTATATAAAATATATGTTTTTATAACTCGGCACAATGAAAAACAGTCTGCACACACAATAGTTTCCCTCTTTTATTAATTTAGCGCTTATTGACCGACAATCACTGGGAACTACTGACACACATGATGTAAATCTCCTGGTTCAGATGTAGCCTATTGCAACAAAATAAAGAATAAATAAATAAATACAGCAAGAAAAGTGAGCAGAGAGGGGTGAGAGAACAGTAGCATTAGAGCTGTAAATTCAAATGTGACTACAAGAAAGAAGGGGATTACAATTTGGGCCTGCATTAATTAGTTGCCAGTGTACACATACAAATACAAAGAGAATAGGAGTTGAGAATGATTACCACCAGTCAGTCACAGCCTAATATTATATAATGTAATACTTCAATTATGAATAAAAACAATCTGCTATTATGATACAATAGCATTGCATCTTATTGTTCATGATGTTATATGCATGACAATCAATTTAAAGAGTAAATATATAGGCAGCAATCAAAGGTGTAAAGGAGAAGAGGATCATGAGTGAGGAAGAAAACTAAGAGGTGTTGTGTGCATTGGGAGGGTGCAAACTCCTTCACATTTACTTTCTCGCTAGAGCAAGGGCGCCAAGAGTGAACAACTACACTGGGTGTCACATGACTCATATCACCGTATGTTGTAAACTCATTGACCTGCAGGCTGCTCTGCGCTAATTCGCGTGGAGCCGGCCGGGATGGAGAAGGATCCTTAAATTGTCCCACAAGGAGACATTCAATTTCACAAATTGTCCTTGTTTTAAATTAGACATTTGGATTTGCATACACACAAATAATAGATGCTGATCACAACCTTAAAAAATAACAGAAATGCTTGGGTCATGCTTTTTTTGTGTCCATAATGGTTTTGACCATGGCTGTAAGCATATAGTTCCAGGACCACATAGCGCTAATTTCCTTTTTTTTGTAATTTTACTCTATATGTATTTATTACGGTACAATTATTCACAAACACTGCGTCGCATCAGATTAAATGAGAGAGCAACAGGTGTTCCACAGCAACTTATATAGTTTCACTCAATGGGTTTGAAAATTATTATTTATTTACTACAAATAATACAGTATATCTATAATATATCTGTGATATCCATCTCAGCCAGCCAGCAACAAATATTATGGCAGGGATAATATAAGAATTTAATTATCTTCCACTAGATGGCACCTTTATATTGACCTGTTGCCATTCACAAGGCCCAGTTTTTACACTAAAGCCCCTTTTTCATTGTACAGGTTCTACTCTGAAACAGCCTGGTGTTGCCCTGTGTGTTTACTTTTCTATTAAATTTTTTCAATGTTGTATGTGCACTTATAATGAATCTGTTCCTCACAACCTCTTCCAACCCGGTTACAGAAGTATTTCACCCACTGGCAAATATGGTTAAAGGTCTCATATTATGAAACTTTTCAACATACTAAAATAGTTCTCAAATGTGTAAAAGACATGTCTGTGACATGAATTCGTCAAAATTGACTTTGGATTTTATATTTTTGCTGTCCCTAAATCAGCCAAAAAACGCTCTGTTCAAAACAGCCTGTTTTAGGGGCGTGTCACTTTTATGTAAATAGCGGCACCAGGCCACGCCTAGTCCATACCCTTCTCTCTTGAAGGGGCAGTGATTTCGGTCATGGTAGCCATGTGCTAATGTTGTGAATGGAAACGACTGGCCATGGGAGCAGAAGAAAAGAAAAAATATAAACATGTCTTTTACACATTTGAGAACTCTTTTAATATGTGGAAAAGTGGCATAACGTTCGACCGTAAGAAAAACTAGCATAACGTTACTACAGAGACTATGTTGTAGCGTTAGATTGTGATTGTTTAGGCAACGGTTATTTTGCCGTAACGGGCAAATCTCCCGCAAACGTTATTTTGCCGTGAATGCTTGTAGACATTTACAAGCGCTTATGGATAACACAAATGTGCACATTTAGGCCACTGGGCGGTCGCAACGTGCAATCCGTCTCGTCGAGACCGCTTAGCGGCCGGTTAGCATCACAAAGTCATGTCAACTAAGTGGCGAGTTGCCAGTCACGGCAAATTAACCACCGCGGATTGTATCTTGACAAAACAATACGCAACCGCTTCATATTATCCAACCCCCGTCTGCTTTATCATATCTGACCTCTTGTAACCAAACAACCTCCACACGACAAATGTAGCTCCCACTTTAAGCACTAAAAATACACCAGTAATATGTTGGAAGGTGCACATCTCTTATTAGAAAGGATAGGAAGGAAGGCTAAATCAAAAATGTTAAACTCACATCTTTCCCGTTTGCAGTCGTGTCACACTGTTGGGACCGATCCATCATGTTTAAACGTGTTGCTAATCCAGCTCTGAACAGGCTTTCACTAACAAAACAGTCCTTTGAAAAATGATGTCGGTACACGTCCTTTAAAATTAAAATTAATCCACCGTCTTCTCAAAGATGTGGGACAAAGGAAGCAACCACTTTTCCCTGATCATTGTTTCCACTCTCCACGGAGGGGACGGGAAGAAAAAGAAAGGAGCAGCCAGCTTCTCAAATTTCAGTGGGCGCAACAAACCTTTACCAGAGGTGGTGCCACTAACCCGAGGGGGCTGGGTCGAGTGCACTTCCGTGTCTTTTTGATGTCACTAAGTCACGAAAATTTAATCTGCTCGTTTGAAGCACACATTTAAGAAAGGAGGAGAAAGCTAAAGAAGTCGCGGACGGACTTTTTTCATACCTGGTTGGATTGTAGACAGGCCAGGGATGCATATTATTGATAGAAAACCCCACTAAAGTGCATTTTCATACTATGGGACCTTTAAGTAGTGTTGTAAAACACAATATGTGTACTGTATATACTGTATTTGTATGCCTTGGCGATGGGCGGCTGTGCCTTCCTTACTAAACCTGGAATTGGATTTTCCGTCTTTGTGAAAGCTTCTGTACATTTAACAGGCAATGATTTGTGACGTCGCCACATTGTGCAACTGCAATTAATATTTTATCGCTGCAAAACATGTTGTGGCCAAAAATTGTCACTCCTGAAATCTTGTGGCAAAACCCCAACACCGCACACTGTAAGTGTGCAATGGAGGCTCGCACAGTTCAAGTGATCCTGCCCCAATTGATTGGTTCCTGTTGTAATGGAGAACTAATGGAGGCCAGGCCAAGTAAGGCAAGAACGGGGCAGAGCGCAGACAGGCTGTTCTGAAACTTGTAATGGAAAAGCGCCTTAATTGAATGTGTGAGTAAATCATCATTCTTCTTGTTTGGTGGTGTGCCATGCGATTTTTGCATCGTAAAATATGTGCATTGACTCCAGACCAGAAAGGTTGTAAAACACTGCAAAACAGGTCATAGCGGCTGGAGATGTGACAGCAATATGCAATTTCCTCATTGGCTTGTGGTGAAGTTATGATCAACCAATGAATTCTGCCTAGCAACAAGTGGTTGACAGCGTTTTGCATCAATCACGCATGATGAAGTCTTGTCCCAAGTGACCACTGAAATGAGAAAGGCACGCGATTGGCTCTTTCTGCTATCTGTCTATTTTCTAAAAATGTGGCCATGAGCAAGACTTTCTACACTCGATAATATACATAATAACCGACCGACCACGCCAAGTTTATCCGCTCGTGACATGATTAGCTTGGCTGGCCAAAGATTCAGAGCCACTTTCAAGTGACAGCAGAAAGTGTCGGAAGGGGCATATCTCCTTTAGGGCTTGAAAATGTCAACGTCAGATATTCAATAGTGCCATGTTGAAAAAACTGGTCATAGTGGAATTCAGCATCCACTTCCTGATCCAACCTTGAAGCCTCGCTTAAACCTCTAACCTTTGCAGAAGGAGTAGAGTCAATCACTTTGACATGACAGACTCATTGACCCTCCTGCAGGGCCGATTACTTAAAGAGATTAGAAATGAGCAGCGTGCCAGCCTTCCACTTCACTCTGAACAACATAAAACACTATTGGTCAACTGTGAATGCTTAATTGAATGACTGATGGGCTGCAAGGACCTCATCAGCGCTTTCACTGGCCAAGTCCTTTTCCTTTAGCTCATCTCCACAAACGGGTGACAAAAGATGCAAAAATTCTATTTTTCACTCTTCTTTAATCAAATAACAAGAATCCTTTTTCATATTCTTTAGTGCATTCGAATGGCATGTACTTTAACCAAAGAAAAGAAAATGGCTCCGCGTTTGCTTGGCAATGCAAGGAAAAACCTTCCAAACTAAATTACCAAAGGAGAAATACACTATATTCAAAATACCAGAACACCATTTGAACCTTTATTTAATTCTCTTCTCACGTCGACCTTTCTGAATGTATCTTAATGAAGTTGGCATTTAATTAACAATATTGCTGCATAGGAAACTTGGAACCCCCAAAAAGTGTCAGCTTTTATTTCCATCAAACAGCACCTCACAAAGGAGTTACTCTCCAGTGTTTCACCGCCCAAATGCTAAATTAATTACAGCAATGTGTGATGGGAGAGATTCTGTTCTTGTCGGCATTGTGTTCAGGCTTCAGGGAAGCGCTTTTGCCGGCGGCAGCAAAAGAAAAGCTGGCTTCTTTTAAAACTTTACACTACATTGAACTACAATAAGACACAGGTGGATGAACTAAGGAGAATGCTAAGAGACAGATGGAGAGAGGTCTTAAAGAATGAAGTGGAGCATGGAGATACAGCTTTAAAAATATACTGTATATGGGGTTTCAAGTTTGATCTGGTCAAAATATCGTGATGGAGCAAAACTCATCATTAGAAAAGTTCATCGAGTGTGCGCAATTTAGTAGGATTTCTCATGTAATGATATTTTTCATCAATCCACCTCCCAGATTTCAAAACTAGCTTGTAAAGACTCTAAACCAGTCATTCTGAAAGTGTGGTACAAGTACCACTAGTGGTATGTGGGCTCCATCTAGTGGTAATCAAAAGACTCACTGAATGAAATGTTTTTCTTCTTCTTTTTAAATCCAATACAGTACATTTGTTAGCTATAATCCAGTAAAGTTGTTTCTAAGAACAACTTGCATTTAATCATTTAAAAATGTATGTCTTCACATGTTTATTTCGATACAAATCTTATTCAAATTTTATTTACAAAACTTTTTTTTTAACTCAGTCATTATCTAAGTATTTTTTTTCTTTTTACTTACGCCCGATGTTAATGTTCAAATTGTGCATAATATTACAGCAGCTTGTAGTAATATTATATTTATTATTATTATTATTATTATTAAATATTATTATTGTATTTTTTTAAGACAAGTTCTATAGAAAATGGATGGATGGATGGAATCAAAACAATGTATTTTAACTGCATAGACCAAATAATAATGAGATTAAAGCATGAGGTACAGTCGTTGTTTGCGCAACATGTTTGTTTCTCAGCAGAACTCACTATTTAAAAAAAAAAAATGTTCTGCATAGTATGAATTAAAGCGACTTTCTTGGTTTAGGGCTTATTCTAGTGGCATAGTGTATCTCTCTTGTCGGTGTTTCTTCTGGAGTTGTTCAACAACCAAAAAGTCCAGTTGCCTCAATTCAACCCAGATGACCACGTCTTGGATGAGTAAGAATTCACACAGTGTTGTCACAAGGTGAGTGGCAATCTTTCTAAGGTTATCCATTTGGAACACAGCTCAAAACTTTAAACAATTTCCAACAAAACATGTTGAATTTTGCAAACAGGCAGTGATTCTACATTTTACCAAACTCTCACTCAACCATGCTTGCTAACCCTGACTTGGTCTCATTACTTTCATTCCTGTCAAAAAACAATAGTGTCATTTTTTTTCTCTTCTCATTTAATAGCTCTCTGATCTTGTCATGGAATGACTCCCATGACCCAGATCAGTCAGTGTTTCACTGAAGCGGCACTGAAGCACTAATAAGGACAGAAAGAGTCATGTCTAGCCTTTAACTAAATGAAACCATTGGACTTTTGTGTAACGTTACCATGTGCCCAGCCTGACATTATGCTGTCTTTCCACCTGCATGCTGCATCTTCAGGGATAGAAGAGTGGACTCTCCGCCTCCCGCAAACAACTGTAGAGAAAGAAGGGACCATATAGCATCGAGCAAAGCTTTAATGCAGACTCTTTCAACTTCATTTCACCATTTAGAACAGTAATGAAGAACTTCAACCTGAATGCACTTTTTTTTTCTTTCTTTTTTTTTAAACTCGTGTGTTTGGTTGGAAATTAATCAAGCACAACATTCAATCACTAAAACAAGTCTTCTGTGCAGGATTGCAAGTAAATACCTGTCATTTGACATCTTAAATTAATAAAGTAATAACAATACATATGTTTTATATATGTGTATATTTATACACATAGGCCTACAGTACATTTTACATTGGATATGTTTTTAATTGATGGATGAATGGATGGATAGATAGATAGATAGATAGATAGATAGATAGATAGATAGATAGATAGATAGATAGATAGATAGATAGATAGATAGATAGATAGATAGATAGATAGATAGATAGATAGATAGATAGATAGATAGATAGATAGATAGATAGATAGATAGCCATTCAGGATGAGTGGCTCCATCTAGTGTGCAAGTGTGTTATACACACTTGGTTTTGAATGGCATTCAGTCAGTTCAGGCCCATTCGTGGTCAGGGTGACATGAGGTACGTTTATGTAAAATGTATGACTTTAGTCATATGTTCTTATGTGATGAATGAAGGATTTGGTTGGGGTGGGGGCAGCATTGCTGTGGACCAAGCGTTGGCATCTCTGCATATTTCAGTTTGAATTTCAAATATATTCTGCAGCTATATGATGGATAAAGGCAGACATAAAGGAAGAGGAAAAACAGAAGCCAGTCTAAACCTGAAGACTTTCAATTTCCTGAGCAGCCAGTGGCGTCCATCTCCTCTGCTGCTTCACAGATATCTAATCAATAACGCAGCGTTTAAATCGGAAAACATCCATTCTTAATCTGCTCTGTCATTTAATGCTATTTTCTGCTCTCGAGCGTCTGGTTGCAGGCAGACACTGATACAAATCTCTTGGTTGAGATGTGGTGCTTAGATAAACGGTTGAACATCAGAAATAAAGGAAGAAAGAATGAGAGAGAGAGAGAGAGAGAGAGAGAGAGAGAGAGAGAGAGAGAGAGAGAGAGAGAGAGAGAGAGAGAGAGAGAGAGAGAGAGAGAGAGAGAGAGAGAGAGAGAGAGAGAGAGAGAGAGAGAGAGAGAGAGAGAGAGAGAGATGACCTGCAGATGGCAAATCAACTCAATAATTATGGACATTATCAATTAGTTGAGAATGTGTACTATTTTGGCATGTAAAGAGAATACAATTATTAAATTACAGTAGGCCTGCCCTACAATACGTGGGTGGAGAATGGGAGTAACAGAACGTACAGGAAAACATCACGCTCAAATTCACACCAATGGACAATTAGTTTCAATTGACGTAACATTCGGGATGTATGTGGGCACGGAGACAAGAAAACTCACAGGGTGGTCCGAGCCGAAATCCGGACTGTGAGGCAGTCGCAGCAGCAACGCGATGGTGAAAATTTCATTTTGACTTGATGTTATTAACTTATTTTGAAAACAATATAGGCTATTTATAAATATTATTAATATGATTTTGTCATTAATAATAAAATAAGCCTGTACCTAATATATATATATCACTAACTGCAAATAAAAATAAATACTTTATTAACAATAAGTCATCACGCTCACGTTTTGACCTCTAGATGGCAGTGTATGAACGCTAGTGCGAGTATATGTGATAAAGTGATTTGGATAAAGTCTGAAATAAATGCATGTTGTTCCAGTAGTCTCGGTTCAAGTGTTGTACATAAATGTCTACCGTACTATGTGTTTACTAATTGTTTATTTCATCATGTCTGGATGGTGTCACAAGCATATTTGGCTCATTTGAGTGCGTTTTCTGCACCTAAAGGGATGCTTGGCTTATTTCATGTATTAATTGTACTACATAAAAATAATGAAGTTATCAAATTAATTCTAGACAAAATATAAACATGTTATTGCTTAAAATGGCCAATCGAGTCCCTTAAACTCTTCACTGGTGTGTTTAGTAGTCCAGAAATTAAAGGGGGGAAATAATACAAATAAATCACAGTACAGTATAGCAGTGTGTGAATTTGCCTCTCGGGAGGATAATATTCTGTATGTTATGTTTGGAATTATGTACAGTTGTAATTATAAGTTGACATGGCCTTCTTTCACTTAACTACAACAAACTTCAGAAACTGCATTTCAATGATGAGCGCTATAATAGATCAAACAAATTAACTGACCATGTTGGTTAAACAGTAGCACGATGACCGACTCTCGAGTGCTTACGTGATACATGGGTGGATGGAACAAACAACCTCTAACTCACGCACAGCACAGGGAGGCCTGGGCTGAGATTCGAACCCTCAACCTTAAAACTGTGAGGCAGACGTGCAACCAGTGCTCCATGCTGCCCTTGGAGAAAATGTAATCTTTGATAAAACGATTGACATGAAAATACTTTTGAGTTTCCAAATAAAATTATAAACTAATTTAATGTCAAAATCGAACATTTCCTATAGTGCTTAGTAAAGGACACGCGCACGCAGACAATTTTAAATGAGAACGACTATTTGACTATGCACATTGTTTCAGTTAAAGTAACGGAAGCAAGTCACCATGTAGCTTCGATGCTGATCTTTGGTTGCTCGTGCACTTCCGGAACTTTCGTCCCGATGTTTTGAGTGCAGGGCAGGGAGGACGAGGGCTGTCCTGTCCTGCCTCCTCTGTTAACAACAAACTGATGAATGACTGAAAGCCCACAAGCTTTCTAGCCTCGCATTACACTTGCACGCCCTTCTTTGTTTGCTTTTCTTTTGTTTGGAGCATAATCGCCGCAGACCAGCAGCGGGAGGGCAGGTAAGAGACGTTTTGCCCGTATTCAAGCACTTATATTTGGCTTGTTTTGTGTGTGTGCGTGTGTATAAGTGCGCGCGCGCCTGTGTGTGGGGTCTTTTGGGGCTGCAGACAATAGCGGCTGCAACCTCGCCCTCAGTCCGCCATGCAATGATGCAGCTTTCCCTCTGGGTTATAAAACAAGCAAGCAAGCAAGCTGCTTGTCTTTTTTTTTTTCCAGTGGCATTGGTTTTTTTTCATCATAATAATTGTGCGTGCGCTGTTTTTATCGCCTCTCCTACTGTCTGTCTGCCAGTGTTACCTAACAGGCTCCTGAGGGCCCAACAAAATAATGAGCTATACGGGGTCGGCCACCTAACTTGAATACATTGATTTCTCCACAGTGTTTACTTTTCACTTTGTTTTCTGCCTCTGCTGGGAAAATTCCACAGTGTATGACATACTGTTGTACTTGTACCAACAAGTGCAACGTGTACATTTCATTGATAAGACAAATACTTGTAAAGCTGATCAGGAAAAAAAATCGCAGCACAATATAAACCTAACATCTGTGAATCACAAAAAACGATATTGAGATAATATACTCTGAATGGTCAATGCAAACAGTGAAGTTCGCGCTTTACAAGGCTCTCATTTCACCATACGGGAGCCTAGTGTAAAAGCAAAAAAAAAAAAAAAAAGAGCAGATGTTTGTAAAGTGGCATCGTAAGATGGCTGCCCTCTTGCTTAGGGTCATATTGACAGTCCAGTCATAAGTCCATGGGTGGAAGGTGTACTAGTGATTTAACACGTCTTGAAATTTGGAGTTTAATTCTCAGCTCTGCTCCTCTGGGCTTTCTGGATTGTCCGGCTTCTTACCACATTCCAAACACATGCATGACAGGTTCATGGAGACTAAAGCAACGGTGTGAAAAAATACAGCCTGTGGGTTACATGAGGTCCACATTGTTACATCATCAAGACTGTTACCGCAAGCTGTTATCCTCAAATGTGCTCATTAATATATAATACCCCCCAAAAAATGGAATAGCTAAACATGGGAGTGTTGTTCATGCTTGTAATCTCGCTGTGAACTTTGGTTTGGCGAAATGGTGCCATCTGAACTCTTGTTAGAGTGGGATGCAGCTTCACACACACTCCCTAACTGTGAGTGCTGTAATTTTTGCTTTTATTGCCTAAAGTTTTAAAGGGTACCAAAACCACTGATTTATATACCTTGCCATTTTGGCACCCTTGCACGAGACTAGACGCAGTGCAGTTTTGTTTGAAAATAAATGTGGCTTTAAACTCCGAATAAATAACATGCGGGCGTATCTGTGGCATCTCACCTCTTCCTCAATCACTCCAGTGTGTTCCTGTTAAAAAGCTCAGCAGGTGGCTGACTACAGGAAGAGAGCGCCAACAGTTGCATAGGCACGAACGATGGAGCGATGTCAGCGAGTGCGTGTTGCTGACGTCGGGTGAAATTTCATTGGCACAACGGCATGTAGCAGATTGAAAAGGCTGGATGTTGGAGGTGCTGCTTCAGTTTCATAAAGGCAATCCGTGAGATGTCGAACATCAAGAAGTCAAATATTGGAACCTGCAAGAACAAGGAATAAATAAAAAAGTGTGTAGGATGGAAGGAGTAGTGTCGGACCTGCAGTTATGGCTCATGTAAAACAGCAAAGGGGAACTAGCGATGAATGCTGACCCACATTTTTTCTGTTGAGAGCAACTGAGATTCTTGTCTTAGACCAGGAGAGTGGCGCTGACCTCCACTCCTTCTCATTAATAAGTCATCCCTAGTGTGGGAGTGGATGGACCACTTAATGCCAGAGCAACCACGGGTATGGTTTAGTCAACCATGACGAGAATAGCTGGGATTTTTTCCCCCTGATTGATTATTCTTCCGGTTCTAGTTCTGGTTGGTTTTGTTTTCTGCTTAGTGGGTTTCCTATTCTAGTTCCAAGTTGGTCTAACAGTTCAACTTCCTGTTCCAGCAGGTTGTTTTCTGGTTCTGTTTTTCAACTGCTGGTGGTCTTCAATGTCAGCAGAGATAAACTGGAATGAGACAACAGGCGCTATATAAGATGAACGGGATGATAATTAATTAACTATGATGTGGTCCTTTTTATTATTATTGTATGAAATTAGTTATTGTACTACAGATTTTGATGTGCGTGTTTTGTATTGTATACGTTAAACATGAATTACAGCTTTGGAGAAGCAGTTTTGTTTGCTGTCAGAGTTTTTAAAGAATACTCTATACATGCTTCCCTTTAGAGACAAAAATAATAGCTCAAGTGGCCTTCACATATGTGGACAAGTGGGACAAATTTTAGCGTTTGACTTTTTTTCTACCTTCCAATTGAGTTTGTTAGGAGTGATTTTTCATCCCTGATCAGCTAAGCAAACAATCTGGCCAAGTAAAGATGATTATTTCCGCTTGAAAATCCTTGTGTGTACGGTCAACACGTAGTTAGTCCAAGCTACGAACTCTTGTGACTGTGACATGAATGGTAACAATAGCCAATTTGCCAGCAGCCTGAAGCTTGGGCAGTTGCCAGGCACAAATAGAGGAGCAAATAGTTGTGGTGAATGTTTTGTATAATGGGTCACTCAAGTCAGTCACCACACACTCAAACTCAAGCTTACCACAGCTCAACACCATATTGAATATGTTTGGTTACTCAACGCCAAAGTGATGATCAGTGCAAACGTAAAGTTTGCAGGGTTTGGTTAAATAGAAGTCCAGACTGTGATTGAATTATGAAAAGTGTTTTTTTTTTTTTTTTTTGTGGCAAATATGTTGCTAGATAATGACATTAAAGAACGGCATTTGTTAAGTAAAGATTAATTAATGTAACATCAAAGCTATGATTTTATTTTCACACCTTGTTTTTGTCTTAGCAGTGAGTTGCTATCAGGAACAAATGTTACTTGACCAATTTCATCTCCATTATACGTTCAATTTGAAGAAGAAAACAACAAAAAAACTTTTCTTGCATTAGAGGGGAAATACTTTTTCCATCTATTGTTATATTGTATTCTCTCTCTCTCTTTTTTTGTGATATTTCATATTGATTGTTTCAGTCAGACTGCTTTTTTGTTGTTGTTGTTGTTGTGGCAGCAAGCAGGCTCAGCTGCCCCTTCTAAGCAAATAAACACCTATTGGAGACCCTTCCCCTACTTGTGTCCCCTTACAACCCCCATACGACCACAATGAACCCTCAAAGTCACCAGTGATTGGCTGGAGGGCTGCCAGAAGAGTCCAATCAGAGTATCTTGTTTCAATCATTTCCGAGCCCTCCCCCACTGCTAAATGGTCTTGGATGTTTGACTTTACCTGCTGCTCAGTCATCTGTCACAATGCAGCTTAGGGATTGAGAATCAACACAATGTGTTGATCTAATTTGATGCATTATACTAAGGACAGTTCAAAACGCATCATAAACTAGCGTTTGTATGGATTCGATCAGCTGATGCCTGGGTGAGGCCTGAGGTGTTCATCTATTTAAAAATATCCTGTGAAGCAAGTGGATGCAGGTCAGCATTTTTTACTGATCCAGGTCACGTGTGTGCATGTGCATGTGCATGTTCGTGTGTATGTGTGTATGTTCCCCATTGTTTAATGCAGGTTAATCCTACATGAATGTGTACGTCTTACAGGTTCAAAGGTACAAGTTTTTCAAGGGCTGTTTAAAAATAGACACAGCAGGCTTGGGGTTATTCATATTTTCTAGGTCAGGTACTTTTAGCGTTGGACAAATATAGACAAATGTGCTGAAATCAAACACATGTAATAAAACACCTTGTACCCTAACTTAAACTGAAATGAAATAATAAAAAAAAACATAGATTGATTTTATATGGATTGATATTTTGAAATGAAAAAGGAAAACAGGACTCTTTTTCTTTGTTAATCACATTTAAACATAATGAAAAAACTCGCCATGAATTCAAGCCTGCTCTTCCGATTCTTACTGTGGATTGCAACGGGCTAGAGCTGAAGTGAATCATGGTGATTGGTGGGAGCTTTGTTTTACTATTACCTTTTGTGTTTTTTAAATTTTTTCTCTCTCGATATTTTCTATCTTCGTCAAACAACAATGTGACATCTAAGAGTTATTTTCACTTTTGCCTTTGTTGAATTCCAACTAAGAATAGCCAAAATTCAAGCGAGTCCTCTCGCTTAGTCATTATTTTGGCATGGCACACTGTCTTTCAGCATCGTCAGTGCCATGTGATACTTTCAAAAGATGGAAAAATAGTGCGCGTAAAGCGAACTGGCCTAAAACTTTCTATTGCAGATCTTTTTTCTTTTCTTTTTTTTTTTACTTAAACATAACACTTTGTCCATTGAGCAGTAGCATATATGTTTTTTTTTTTTACTTTTATTGCTCAAAGATTAGAATGAGTTAATGTTTTACCCTTGACATAGGTTTCTCTGACTTCCACCAAATGTCCCTAATTTAGCTTTTACTGTAGCAACAAAGTGCCAAATCTGTTTCGGCACAATCGAAAAGAAGCAAAGCCTCAACGCTTCATGAGGCTTCACCTGCACATCTCTCCTGAAAACTGTGTAGTGACACAACGAAGAAGCAACACCTCATCATCCATCCAAAACAAACAAGCAAACAAAAATAAGTTCTGTGATTATGCGCAACTTCTTCTTCTTCTATTTCTTCTTCTCCTTCTCCTCCTTTTCCTCCTTCCTCCTTCGTACGCTGCATTCGAGGAAGGTGGGAACTGGGAAGTTGGCATAGATTGGAAAACCAGGTCAAGAAAGTAAATACTAGTGATGGGAAAATGAAGCTTCATGAAGCACTTGTGATATTTTTTGACTCCTCTAGATGGCACTCTTGGTTGAAAGATGCAGTGGAAATGTAATCAATTTCCTTTGCATTAGCCTTTATATTTAAACCAAGAGCACCATCTAGGGGAGTCAAAAAATATCACAAGTGCTTCATGAAGCTTCATTTTCCCATCACTAGTAAATACCCTAACAGAGTTTGGCTTTAGCCACGGGTGCTTCTCGTAATGACCTAATTTACCTGCCGGTTGAGTACAAGCACCTGTAGCAAACGACAAACTGTGGCAGGGTTTTTACTTTCTGGAACTGGCTTTCCCATCTCGGAAAGTTGGACATATCCCATTTGAAACATCCCAGTTTCGACCTCAAAGCGTTTGAAGTGAATGTAAACAAAGATAAATTGTTTATTGTTCTGGTTAACACAGTCAGTCAAAATCATGCATACATCAAGTTATGTTCTCCAAATAACTAAATACATTTTACATTAAATAAATATATAAATATATAAATAGCTTTCTTTTTTTCCTTTTTTTACTTTAATGTACCCAAGAAGAAACAGATCATGGAGCAACTGTTGCACACGCCCATTTCCTTGTTATGAGGCAGAGGTGGCGCGTTCCAGCCATTGCTAAAGTAAGAACAACTTTGTATATACAATAAACATAATAGTGTTTTGGAACAACGCTGAACTATATTTACAATTTAATATGTACTAGATGATGCATTTTTAATGATTGTAGTTTAAAAATGGCAAAAACAACTTATAATTTCACATTTCTAGTCCCTGATCATAAAATGGCTGCAGGAGGGCGGCCGATAATGGTATAGCACCGATACCTTAAAAATAAGACATTGGCATTGGCACCGATACCAGTCACCCATCATAGTCAGGATGATACCACCTCTGCCTGTATTGACTTGCGCCATGTGGTCAATCTGCATCATCAAACATTACAACAGCGGTTGTTGTTTTGGCAATTTTGATGCTTAAAATGATATAAAAACTGCAGTAAAGTACTCGTAAAGTAAAAACCCCAGTCGATGGCAGCTATGGCTCCACGCCTGATTTGCGAAGCATGTATTTGTGGTGCCTACACGATCTGCAGCGCATGCGGAGCAGGTCGCTACTACACTAGGACAAAATATGTAGGTGACTTCGATTAAAATTACACATATACAACTGATAAAATAATACTTTGACACCTACAATTGGAAAAAACATTGGCACAGGCACAGGAATTGCCATCGAATGCTGCCATTCCCTGCTATTTTGGTCAAATTCGTAAAGAATTATGGGTAATACACTTCGGCTGAGCACCAAAGGGGGCGGAGCGACTGCGCTTTTCGGACACTGGGACACCCTACCACTCACAGCAATCAACAGGAACGCGCAATTCAGGGACACAAAGTTGGAAGTGGGAGTATAGGGACAGGGCCTTCTCCTTCTTCTTCGCCGTCTTCTTCTCCTCCTACAGCTACAGTGCCACTTCAGACTTGGCATATATATGACAGCCTATCAGCATACATTTCACTGCAAGGCTACACCATATAATACACAACACAGCATTTGCGACCGCTCTATCGCTAACACAGAATGTACAAAAATAATTCACTTTGAATGCATATAGCTAGCATGTGTGCATCAGAACCAGCAGGGCCTCACTATTGCGTAATTCTCTTACACAAGCCAGGAGGACGTGATTCGAAAGCTGCCAGCCAACCTAATGCATTGGGTGTTGTTATACAACATGCATTTTATGAGCACCATTTCAAATGTATGAGATGGAGTTTCGGGGGGGTGGGGGTTTTGGGGGTTGATAATTTTCTTTGGATGCAACTGTTTTCTAAATGATATATGAATGGCAAAATAAGTGGCAGATGTATAAAAATAGATTTCAAAAGCTGGTGAGGTTTGCTTGAATTAAATTCCTCAATGAGTCCTAAAAAACATTAATAGTGGTTACTTGCACCTTAGAGAGTTTTTACAGCACATCTTGGGATGTTACAGGAAGGGAAAATGTATCAAATGACAATTACTTGTGCGGCATGTCCTTGCAATCTCGACACACACCTTATATAACTTTATTTTCTGGTAAGCTGAACAGTGACATTATTAGCCAGATCTTATGTAAGCAGTCTTATGCAAGCAGCTGCGTTCACACCCCCTTTAATCATTTCTTTTATTTCACTCCCCTCTTTCTCCTTCATGCTGTCACCTTGCTTGCTCAGAAGCTACACAACTCTTTATTTGAACACTTCAATAAGCGACTTAAGTAGCAACATTTGCATCCTTTAACTGCAGTGTGGCGCCTCGACGTTCACAATGTTGAACGGGAACTAATGTGTCTGTGATATAAAAAAGTAATAGGTTATGTCGTTAGCTATTCACATGTATTATAAAATGAACTGGAAAAATCATGCAATATTTAAAGAATAGCATTTGATACTAATTTTGGATAAGTGATCATCTTTTCAGCATTTCAGTCTTAGTTCTCTTGTCAATCACCGCAGCAGCACTACTGATGCCTAACGATGTATTGCGCTCCCTCCCTCTACAACGAGAGGTAGAAATGATTATATTCCATCTATTATGTTTGATAATTCCTCAACAGAAAGCTATAGGCATTTGGTTTTAATGGCCAAATATGAAACATTCAACAATATATTTTCTGGAAGACTTTTTAAGTTTGATTTCAGTTGCCACACAATGTACAATCTAATTGTTATCCGTTTATTGAATTGTAGCTGTACTGTTAGCCTAATGGGATTTAATAGCCTCAACCCAATTTAAAAGTGAGCTGTCTTTGTCAACTTGTAGTGTTGAAAAAAAAAAGAAGCCGTCTATTTGTGGTTCTCGAGCACCTCCCCCACTTTCCCATGGCAGCGTGTTTTTTTTTAGGACAGCAGACAGACAGGCCAGACTGTCCCTCTCTCACCCCAGCTTCTCCGTCAAAACCCCACCTCTTATTCTCTGTAGGCCTTCCACTGTGACCTCATACACATTAAATTGCTGTCTGACCCCACAAAACTTAGGCTGCACCCTAAAGTCCTTGGAAGACCTAATTCACATATCGAGGCTGAATGGCTCATTGGAAAGATGGTCGTCTCCCATTCAGTGAGGTTGTGCGTTCGATCCTCACCAGTATCCTTGAGCGAGACATTGAACCCCTGCCTGGCAACCACTGGTGTGTGAATGGGTAAATGTGAGGCATCGTAAAGCGCTTTGGACACAGTATGGTGTAGTAAAAAATATCCCCACGTGATTCAGAAAACTTTATTTATCCCTATCAGGCAATTGCCCACTAGAGAAGCTTTACGGCAGCATAGTGCAATAGTGGTTAGCACTTCTGGCTCACAGTCCAGAGGTTCCAGGTTTGACACTGGGCTCAGGCCTTCTTGTTTGGAGCGTTCATCTTCTCCCCTGGTACGCTGGTACCAAACTCGATCCTTGAGAGCTGGAGTCCTGCAGGTTTTGGATGTTTCTCTTCTCCAACACACCTGAAGCTCATCAGCAAGCTCTGCATAAGCCTGATAACGATTCTGTTCATTGGAACAGGTGCATTGGAGCAGGGAAACATCCAAACCTTGCAGGACTCCGGCCCTCGAGGACCGAGTTTGGACACCACTGATCTAGATTGTCCATATGTGTGAATGTGAGTAAGTGCTCTGCGATTGGCTGCCGATCAGTTCAACCCCGCCTCTTGCGCAGTCAGCTGAGATAGCCTACAGTTCCCTCGTGATCCTAATGATGACAAATAGGATACAAAATGGGTGGATGGGATGTTTGACTGTTTTCATTTAATGTTTGGAAAAAGGTTTCAATTACCATGCATATTATGATGGCCAGTCCAGCCCTGTTCCCAGCTGATTTTGGGTGATAGGCAAAGTGCACCCTGGACTTGTTGCCAGACGATTGCAGGGCATCACCGTTGATAGTAAACAATAAAACACTCTTATTTAGTTTTTATTAATGCCGCATAATAAGACATCTCATTTTATAACATTCATAATAGGCATACAAGTGTAAAATATATTCGCAATACACTTAAATAGAATTTCAGTCCTTTAACTACAAAACGTCTGCTCTATTTTCAACTTTTTCTTTTGGATTTAGAGTAACTAAAAAGCCGCAAAATGTTAAAAACAAAAACATTTGGTCACACACACTTGGGTTTCCTGCAATAACTGATTTATGACTGTCTTTTTTAACTCAATGCAAATAAAGCTGAAGAACTTTATTGTTGTATTCCCAATCCAAATAGTTAATAATAGGCAATTTGGGTTGTTACATTGTGACAAATATGCACACGCGTGTTGCAGCAGTTGGAGGCATGCAAAAGAAGACATTTCCTTCAATGCCTTCCCAGCTATACTTACGTGTTGCCTCTCTCTGCCATGTTCTGTTGCATAAGAACACATAAAGTTGGTTTAAAGGTTTAAAGTTGTGGTCTGTGTTCGTACTGTGGTAATGGCAGCAATGCAGCTTTAAAGTTCCTTGTGGAGTCAACAGCAAACAGATAAGCATGGAATTTCACGCTAATGTGCAGGTCTTATATCCTATATTGAAGTTCCTATATGAATAAACTATGCATAATCATTGATTATTAATCAACTGAACTTTATTTATATATAGCTTTCACAACAGCTGCAACAAGAGACTCAGTTTTAAAAAATAATTAATAAATGGGAGGCATTGTAATCTCATTTTAATTGGATAAAAAGTCGCTGTTTCAAAAGAGGTCATAACCGGTTGATTAATATTAATATTTCCAATGACAAAACAATGACCGATGTTTTTGTTTTTTAAAAAGACCTACCTGTCCCAATTATAGCAAATTTCCTTAAAATTGCTTGAAATTAATGGCAATTCTATTTTCAATTTGCTCATAAAAGTAATTTTGCCGAGAGCACACACAATTAATTTAAAAAAAAGATAAATAAAATGAAACAAATAATCCAGTGGCCAAGGGGGGAAAAGTCCCAATCAAAATAGATATGTGGTTGTAAAACTTCCTTTTAAGGAATAAAGTGCAAATAATTCAATTCAATAAAACAGTGTTTTAAATAATTTAGTAATATCTACCATGTTAAAAATTCCTCAACCTGATTAGTGTGATTATATCTTGTTTTGAAATCCATGCTTTAAATTTGAAAGGCTGTTTCCTGTTTGACGTTCTCCGTTCGTCATTCATCTCATAGCAGTGCAGTAGTCAATGGCGATATACTATATAGTATACAAAGATCTGTCTGCACTTCAGAGCTTATTAAATTGTTGAGTACAACTGAAGCCTTTTATTTGCTCTCTTACCGGAACCCCCTGTGGTGGTCAACAAATGCAAAATTAACATTTCAGCCTTTAGTTCCTGACCGAAAAACGGCCACAAGAGCGGGGGCCGATACCAGTATCGATATCCGTCGTGAGTACCGACATCGTGAAATGTGTCCTGGTATCGGTACCCGTCCATCCCTGCATTTTCTCATGCTTTTCAATATTCAAATCACTGAAAGTGATGGGCCAAAGTCGTTTTTTATTTTTTATTTTTTTCATATATTGACTACAGGAAACCAAGTGCTGAATGTATTTTTATTAAAAAAAAAATTATCAGGTGTTTTTTTTTTTTTTTTTTTTTTTTTTTTCGGTCTCTCCGTTGGTCTCTTGAGGCCTCCCTGATTTTATGTTTTTTGGATTTGTTGGGGTCTGGATGTTTCTTGGGCTGGAGAGGAGTTCTGGTGGGGGGTGTCTGGTCGGTGCTGGATTTCACCTTCCTTGGTTTTCTTCGGTCCCCTCGGGTCTCCTGGTGTTCGATTTAGGTGAACGGTATGAGATTTTTTTTTTTTCTAATAGGTTTTCTGGTGAGCTAACAAACACACGCACGCACGCACGCACACACACATACTCACCCACACACACACAAAAAAAAAATGTATGTATGTGTGTATGTATATATGTATATATGTATGTATATATGTGTATATATATATATATATATATATATATTTATAAAAAAAAAAAAAAAAAAGAGCAATGATGATGACATTTCCGAATGAACAATACTGAGCTCTAAAAAGAGAAAAAAAAAATTATCAGGTGTTTTGACTTCTGACCAACATGTAGCCACACAAACACAACTTGACCGGGAGAATTTCAGCTGTTGAAATGCTGTTTCAGGTGTCACATCTTATTTTGAACATCAGCCATTTGTGTACATTGCCATTGTAGAGGCAAAAAGCATTTTTTTTTCAGTAAAGAGGTAAAGTCGTTTTCTTGCTATGTAACCTTCTTGAGTGCCCCATCATTGTTTTCTTCATATCTGTATATGAGCATCATGTCATGGATGCTGTCTTTGCTGTAAACCTAGGATTACAGCCACACTATTGAGAAAAGCCTGAGAGTCATTATCATTCAGCTAAGAGAGCTTTTAAAGTGCCCAAGAAACTCTTGAGAGCACCTCGCCTCCATTATTATCTCATCTGTGCTCAATCACTGGGCAGATCGTGTGCAGAAATCTGTTCGTCATATTTGATAGATGGATGGATGGTTACAAACAGCCGACCAATCACATGCCGCCTTCTTTCAGGCGTCTTGCGGCAATGCTGAGGTAGCACAACAGGATGTCCGATGAAGAGGAGCAGCAGCATCGGATTGGGAGCAAAGGCCAGCCAGAAATCTGCTACATCACTGACGAAGAGTCAGAGGACGATGGAGATGATGATGAAGACGAGGAAATGCCTGGTGAGTACACGAGATTACTGTCATTTTCGACGTATCTGAACTGGTGGCCAAGTAATTTGAAAGCTTTACAAATGGCGAAAAGGCACTATTTGAAAGATGCTAGTTCACTTCCTGTGTTGTGTAAATAATGGAAAAATATATTCCGGTGTCAAATTGATCACAAACTGCACACTTGAATATGATTTCAAATGTATTTTATATTACCTTTGAAAATAAATGCCTTACAGATTATTAAATTTAGAAAAAAATGCACCTGAATTGCAAGGTTGCTGGCGTTTATGTTGCTGCGTTGCACCCTCGGTGAACATAAAAAAAGACATTACATTACGTTTTTTACTCAGTGATACAAACAGTATTACAAAAAAAGTTATCTTCAGTTGGGCACCTACTGTACCACCTAACGAGCAACTGAGTTGCTGGCTGAACTCAGCTCCCGAGAGGTACACCATGACATACATGAGGTATGACATCTGTTTAGAATTGTGTGCGACTGGAACAACCTCAGCAACAAGTTTCAAGTTACATGTATAAGGGAAATCGGTCCAATTAATTATTAAATCAATAATTCTTCATTATTAAATGAATAATCAATTGACTCATTAGTTAAAGGAGACTCAAATTTAATATTTAATTTAATTTTGAATCAGAACCTCGGAGCTACACATCTATTTTTGATAGTTTTACCAGGATAATAGATGAGAACCTCGTCAATCAGTCATTAAAAATGAAGGCTGTATCCTTTTTTTACGATTTTGTGAGTTCTTTGTTAAGCTTAGAGGTTACTATATATTGATGAAACACACACACAGTAAGCAATCAGGTTTTATTTTCCAACCTATGTGGAAAAATCTACTTGGAACTTAAAAGAAGCAAAACTCTTAACTACTGTGATAGGCAATACAACAATAACCAAAATTATAAAATATTCAAAGAAAACAAAGCAAGAAAGGAGAAACGGTCTCAAACAAGGTGATGGATTTCCTAGTCAAACCAACATGGGACCCACATTTAACCTAATTGTTCAACCCGATTGGAGGCACCAATTAGTATTTGTATATTGCATTTCTGTGTTTTTATGTATCCATGATGGGTCTCTATTTTTATACATTTTAGGCCTTCATCTAGCACTATATTATGGCTATCCGTTTTTTTTAAATACATATTGTAATGCCCTAGCATTATGGAAAGGAGAGACACAGTCGTGATTCACACCAAAAAAAAACTTATTCTAAATGCCTGGAGAAGAGTCGTACACATATACACAATTAGCACACTTATGCAGGAGTAGTTCACACCAGACACTCACATGCAGACTCACCAACGACCTACGCCACCCCATCAGGCCCTGCCTCTCAAAGACTCATAATAGACTCAATCAACTTTATTCATGAAGCACTTAAATGCCTAGATACACCAATCCGAAGTCGGCCAAATGTGACCGACGCCTACCTCCCGTGGCGTTGACCCAGACGTCGGCACGTCACGTAGAAAAATGACGTAAATACACACCGCACCGACCCTGACTATTACATACCTTCAGCGCATGCGCGAGAAGTAATTCCCCTCCATACCATCGGCGGCGGTAGTCATTATTCCTAAAGGCAACCGGAAACCTCTCTACGGGGGCGGGATATCAAAACTTAACAATCGTATCGTATTTAAAAGTCAATCCTACCTGCTATATCCAGTCGCGTCCCCATGTCATGCCATGGTTTGGCTTTCATATCTTTGTCGGCATACCCTTTAACGGTAATATCATGCAATGCCGGTTTCTATTGAACCAAAGAAACAAAGTCATCTTCTGTCCAGACAGAATTGTACGTTCAAATGCGGAAGGGTACAGCAGGGTGACGATGCGCAAAATCCGCGTTTGTCACTTCCTTTTCTTGCCCCGTGCGCTGATTCGCTAGCTAACAGCCACAGTGATCAAATGCCCCAACGCCAATTCAACATGTCGAATTTGCTGGAAATGCCCCCCGACGTGTTCCAACTCGATCAGACTTTACGACAGCAATTTATACACGGATCAGACGGCGCATGCCGTCGGTCCAACGCTGTCCGACTCCCGACGTCGGATTGGTGTATCTAGGCCTTAAAAAAATTAGCACAACTGAAACCAAGTGGTGCACATAAAAGTACATAATTGTTCAAATACATTTTCAAATGTGTTTAGAAAGTATGTTTTCAAGGGCAAGTCAACCTTAAGCATTTCCTGACAATAACATGCTATATGTGACCTCACTAGTCTAAACATGACATTCTGATTAATGTTACATTTATGGAATATAGTTATGCAGGAAAATCCAACCCTTTTTATCCATCTATTTCTGAAGCTGAGCTGTGATTGGTTGTTGCCTGAGACCTGAGTAACTGTGATTTCATTTTTAACTCATATTCGACAAATGTAATATTCATCAGAATAACGTTTTTTGACTTCCCCCTTTTATAATTTTAAGTGTGTTTGAAGAGTGTGTGAAAAAATGTTTTTTATGATCTCTTGTGTCTCCAAATTTTCATTCATTCTGTTACTTTGTATTCCTTGCCCAGATTGGCCCCCAAGCAACCGTATAAATGTGATTGAAACATTAATCATGTAACAAACAAAAAAAGGTTGGACTGGTATTTTGGCTTTTCTTGCTTATAAAACATTTTACCGCAGCAGTTGTGCAACACTTTGCATAACTGTCCCTGCAAGTGAGTGTGCAGTCGGCTGAGGCCTAAATGCTGTACAAGTCACTCGGAAATTGGAATAGTAGTTGCTGGTGCTATTCTAACTTAAAATGTTAATGGGGCACCTTTGTGGTTCACAAGGTGCCCTATGAGAAAAGTGCAGAACATTTGATTCCCTCAATTTTCAGGGCAAGTGGTGACTAGCTGCCAGGGTGCTTGAAGGCTGCCCACACTGGTGGTTTGTGGTTTGTGCTTACTGGGCCACTTTGACCTGAGAGCAATGCTTGATGTTGTGCTTGCCGATTCTCCAAAAATAATCACTGTTATGAAAACATATCACAAGAATTGAGAAGGAAAGCAACAGAAAGTTTTTGTACCATTGGACATCATTTGATTATAATTTTTTGGGGGGGTCAAAACTTTTTTCCTACATTAGACATAAAGTAAATAAAAAATAATTTGCTTCATTGTAAAAATGTTATTAACTGTAAATGATTTGTTTCCCCCAGTAACATTCTATTAGCAGCCTTTTCTGTTTCCTCTTTTATTTATTTACTTTTAACGTAATGGGGAAGGGGATGCACACAGGTGATGCTGGACATGAGGATGTTTCAGGGCAAGCGATGCTCGAGAGACTTAGTATGTTTGAGACCTCATTTACATTTTCCCCCTTGGTCACATCGCGCATCTATTTTCCTCTTGTGACATCATCGCCACCCGCTATCATCTCTTGAGTCTACTCTGTCCTGCTGTTGTCATGACAACCCACCAGGATGCCACCGCCCCCTATCAAAGTTTTCACCCTTGGTTCGACATTCCATTTTTATCTGCTTGTAGTCTTTTCGCTTTCATGAAACTCTATCGTTTCTCATCCTCATATCACTTCTATTGTTGGTGGACTCACAAAGGCTTCTCTCTTTATTATTATTGTTGTTGTTTTTTCTTTTTCTATTTCAATCCATATGAACAAACAAAATATACGATGAGAACATGTAAAAAATAATGGTGACAAAAATTACGTTTCTAATCATACTGTAAGGCAATTAAAAAAATGAATAATCAGATACAGTTGATATTTATACATTATATTGTTAGATAGATGTTTGCTGTTGAACGCAATTTGATTTATTAATATTCATTGTAGTTTTTAAATGCTGATGATTTTTCCTAGGCTGAGATTGACCAATTATGTCTCGTAGCGACTGTTATTACTTAACAAAATATTAAGGAACCAATGACTAATGTTATATGTGGATGTTTAGCAAACTTTTTTTTCCAATGATAGCAATCTTTTGAAAATAGGAAAATGGTGTGTTTTCAATCATTATTGTAATTTGATTTGTGAGGATTATTTTGATTTCAAAATGTGATGAAAAGCCGTTTGACTACTATAACAATCTGCCGGGTTTGTATGCTAGTCACAGGCAAAAGCAATGCAATATGCCATTTGTTTTCACCATGTAACAGAAGCATTTGCATTGCGCTGCTTTCCGGGAATATCAGAAATGAACTTGGAACCTGAAATCCTGTGTAAATCTGTTTAAAATTATCATACACTGTACATGTGTTTTACTGAAAAGTCTACCGAAAGAAGCAGAGGCCATTGCCATGGTTCAAAACATCAACACTGTCTGCAAGTCAGGAAGTTTCAACCTTAGAAAATGGTACCCATGAGGGTCACTACAGTACCACTGAACAATATGTACATTTCTTTGTTTGTTTTCTTTACTTTATAAAAAGGGGCCGTGACTTTTTTGCTACAGGTGGATAGGACAAAAGTGTGTGTGCGTCATCGTGTACCTTCCAGTGTTTGAAGAGACTGGTTTGTGTCATGGGTTCTTGGCACAGTTGCCAGTAGGGTTAGTCACTTCTTTCGTAAGTGCCTCGCGCGCGCACGCACACAGGCACGCGCGCACACCAAACACACACACACACACACAGGATCAGGAGGTGAGTGTACTAATTAGCGTGTTGCTCCCCTGCCAGCGTGTAGGCGTGAACAGCATCCATCTCTCTCTGTTTTTTGCATTCTGAATGAGGAAACACAACATGTTTTCCTCCCACCATGTCACAGACACCTGTTAGATTTGGTGAGTCGCGACAAGACTTTTTTGTGTCCAGTTTGGAACAGCTTCTCACTTTGACTCACTTAGCATTCAGTCATAAATGCAAAACAGATCTTGATGTTTTCTTGAAGGAGTTGAGGAAAAAAACATTGATGCAAAAACATTGATATTTCCAGCCTAATTCATCAAGGCGTTGGAATGGAACACCTAGTTCCCTCTGAATTTTAATTGTCTTAGTTATGTCTTAAGTTCAAGTGCGTATCAGTAAATGTGCATACAAACAACCCTGCAAAATTAAGGAGGAGGCCAGTTTTTTTGCTGTCGATTGAAAAGTTCGATTTCAAGCCATTTACACGTGGATACTAAACATAGAGGACAAGGACAACACCTATTGTTTGAACGAACCAGTTTTCATTATGAGAGAAAAAAGTACAGGTGTGCTATATTGCGCTGGTTTGTAATTAGTCAAGCAATAAATAGTGATGAATGTCACAGCTCAGTTTGAGATGTGGGTTTTGATTGTCGGGATGTATGCTGGTGTGAGCCAGGTATAACCAACATGAAAACTAGAGAGCCGTCTACGGATTTAACAAAGAGCAATTGCGAAGCTGAGAAACGATGGGAACGAAAGCTGAAACATCAGCCAGGAAAAGGGAAGGTCATGAATATGAATGGTGCAGTACAGGCACTACATGAGAAGATGCAAAGCAGTCATTGGCAAGAAAAATCGGAATAACCCGTTTGGACCGCGACGCGCGAACAACGTAATTACGTAAATAACGTCATTTCCGCTTTTAACTTACTATACGTTCAATAAAAGACATTTATGTCACTCACCACGCTAAATAAAGTAGTCGGTTTCCTCCTCGCTCCAAAAGTGTGGTTCTGTGCTGCGAGCGTCATGTTTGTTGACAACGGCTTGAGTTATATACTTGTATTTACTGTATGTGTATAAAGGTACAAACTGTGGCATTTTCACCTTAGAGACACAAAATAACGTGAAAACGCAACGCATACAAGTCGTGACTACATAGACCCAGATGCCTTGCGAATCAAATAAGCGAAGAAGAAGAAGAGGAAAAGAAGACGAAGAAGAAAATAGCAAGCATGCGCACAGCGAAAATATTGATTGATCGAGGTATTCCGAATACGTTCCGGTTATGAAAGGAGTAACCCAGGGGTCTTATTCGGGTTTTTTAAAACGCGAATAAGAGCATATTCCTGTTATTGCGCGTGTTTACTTGGCCTTACAAAACCCGAATATTGCCAATATTCGGGTTTTAAAAGGGTTATTGCCTGCATGTAAACGTAGTAACTGTGTGCGTGTGCTTGATGTGTGTGTGTGTGTGTGCACTCGTTTGAGTGTCAACAGTAGACTGAGAGGTCATCAAATGTACAGTAATGCTGTGGAAAATTAACGTGGAAATGGCAGTGTCCGCCCAGAGCTGGCCTGCGATGGGAGAAATTGTTTTAAAGCACTTGTAACTACCGTTGCTAAATAGAAGAACAAACTCCATCTTGATAAATCACAGGACTTTAAAATGGCTGTTCTGGTTGATGTAGTGGCACATTAAGTGACAGAATTTCAATCACAATGCCAAAAAAAGACTCTATGTTAACCCAGCTATAATTACAGCACTTTGCTTCTTAGACAGATTCCCAGAACCCACAACTTGAAACGGCGCACCCCTTTCAACATCCCAACAGAGTTGCCGCAACCACCCCCCACCCAGAACCCCCCCAAAAACCCTTTAAAAAAAACTAAGCCTGGCTTAAAGCTAATGAAGGCATTATGTGACAAAAGATGAATCCCTACTTTAAAGGAATAGACGATTGTTTGATGGAAGGATTGCTACTGTACATGTGCTTACTGTGTGTGTGCGTGTCTCTCGTGTGCCGCCATAAAGTGTGAAATGTGAGCGTTGCTCCCCCTTGGAGGAAGAGCTACACGAATTGTGCTAGTGTGGCAAAGGTGAACGCGTGTGTTGTAATGACTTACCAGCCAGTCCACCCCCACTTCACTTTGCTGCCGTCACCGCCTCTTCCTCCGCTTTCTGGCTTTGCTGCCCCTCCCCCTCCAACTGCATTGCACTGTGTGTCTATGCATGTATGTATGTATGTATGTATGTGTGTGTGCATGAATGGGCCATACAGATTGTGTTTCCCGCTTGGACGGTAGTTTTGACATGATTCCGCCGACATTAACCTTTCATTGTCCTAATTTGCATGCGTGTGGATGTGTGTGTGTGTTATTTTTTTTTATCAGATTAATCACATCTTAGAATTTTGATTAATTACGATTAATGCTGAATTAAAAAGTTTTTTTTTATCACCATATTTTTTACCGCCAAATTTGAAGAGCACCTGTTGTGTTCATTCTTTCGACATTTAATGTTATGAGGATGCCTTCACCATTTTTGGGATTCAATACCGTTAAATCCGATCGGGTCAGTAGTTTTTCGGTTCGGTCCGTCTGCGTTCCGTTCGGTCCTTTCACGCAACTCATTTTTCCTTCCCCTATGAACGCTATTCCATGATTCCGTCCATGGTTACGGCGGCGCCTCATGTGCGTCATATCCTTCCAGCGACGCTGCAGCCAATCATATTGCAGCGGGGCAGGTAGAGAGAGTTCTCGGGTTTCATGATGTTAGACGGGAGTTTGGTTTAACTCGAGGAATGGATAACCGATGATAGCATAGCACACAGCTACGAGCGCATACGGCCGTACACTTTCCGACTTGCTACGCCGGATTGGTGTGTCGAGGCTTGGCCTGGGAGGCAAATGTTGACCGTTCTGTAAATCCCCTCAAAATAAAGGTGGAAATCTGCAATTAAAGCACATCTTGTTTGTTTCGTTTGAAATCCTGTGTGATGGTGCTTACAACATGAATGAAGAGATGACTAAGGCTGCGTACTTAGGGCATCAGCTGAGCTCATTCACACACATCATGTAGAGGGAGTAATAACAAGATAAACATTTCTCTATCCATATTAGATATGATTTATGACACATCTTTGTCTTCTGTCCATCCAATAAAACTTGTTTAATAATTTCATATTATAATAGTATAATTGTAATTTGAGTTGAGAGTTGTTTTCCAACCTCTGGAGCCAAGGCACTTATTTTGCATAAGAAAAACCTCACAGTAAACCAGCAAACAAAATTTAAAAAAAGTTTTCCTACTGAATTAACGATCTTAACTTAGTTTAGTCACAAATGTACTTGCTGTGAAATCTGGGCTTGCATAGTTGAACACAAAGCTGATATGATATATTTGCAGGTAACCATGACGGAGTCTGTTGTCTGAATGGCAACAGACTGATAAACACAGGTTGGTTTTACCTTTTGCCATCCAATTGAAGAGCAGCCTGCCACTACAGTATATGCTACTGGCATAAATAGAATAATAATTTAAATAATAATAATAATAATTAGCTGTGAATAATATACACTTTTTTTTTCTAAAACTGCATACCGAACTGAACTGAAAACCGTGAGCACAAAACCGAAAACTGAACCGAACCATGGAATTTGTGAACCGAATTGTGATAATTAAATCTACCGGTAGTTACAGGTTAGCGGAGTAATGTGCTACTAGAAACTACAAAATCACAAATCATCAATAAACATGTAGGATGATCATTATTCAATATCCCCATGTTCCCGGTTGAACCCTTAACCTTGTTACCTAAGGCAGTCTCTGGAGTGGGTGTGGCTTACTGACATCACATCCCTGTATCAGTATGCCGTGGGGCGGGGAATAGGGGGAGCAGCAGCAGGAGTAGGAAATCAGCTGAGGGGGTTTCCTGCATGCGGCAGTCCTGTGCAGCTTTCAGCGACCCATGGTTTTGTAATTGTCCCAATGGCCTTCTGCCTGGTGGCAATGCTGCCGTCAGAGGCTGACCACATTTGTCACCGTCTATGCTCACCGAGTGAAGGGAAGAAGCATGAATATGTGTCAGAGTAGTTGAAACGATATGGGTGAGTAGCTGTCATTTTTTAAACCGGTTTACTGAGTCTTCAGTGGCTTTTGTTTTGCGTGTTTCTTAACTTCCCGCGTTTAATCTCTTCTTTTATGAGATCTTGTGTTTATATGAATGCTGGTGAGTTGGGGGTGGAAGGGAGGGATGGGTCTGTCACCCTGACCCAAATGCGGTGCAATGCCTACTCTTCACAACTCTGCACTTCAGAGGTTTCATAAGGCTTGTTATGGAATAGATGCCCTTGCTCTAAAAGGATGTTTTGGAGAATCATGCTAACAAAGTCAAGACAAAATTACCATATGTAGTTAATGAAATGTTTTGTAACTGTGATATTACAAGAAGTGACTGACACCTAAAATGTTATCGTGTCATGCCAGTGATATTATGTACATTGTATTTCCTGTAACTTACATCAGACACACTCAAATTGTCTGTAACCACCTTTTGTGGGTCCTTGGTCTAAATAGTACAACATGGTGTTTTTTGTTGTTGTTGTTTTTTTTTGGGGGGGGGGGGGTTATATAGCTAAGCTATGTCAAGAAGGGGGAGCTTGAGGACCCAAATGCGGGAAGACAGGGCAAGGAGGCAGAGGTTCGATCAAAAAAGGGATTTTAATTTCTACAAAACAAAAGGCGAGATCTAAATTGCACGGAAAAACATAACATGGAGAAAACAACAAGGCAAAACGGGCAGCATGACATGGGGGGGAAATCCAAGGCAAAAACGGGCAGCATCACAGGGGGAAATACAACAATGACCCGACACAGACAGAGGGGAGACAGCAGACTAAATACACAGACTAACGACACAACAAGACACACCTGGGGCAAGACACAAGTGGCTGAGGGCACTGATTGGATCACACGAGGAAGGGCAGGATCACACTTAAACAAGACCAAGGGAGACACACAAGGAAAACAGAACCCAAAACATGACAGAACCCCTCCCTCAAGGGACGGCTCCCAGACGTCCCTAACACAAAAAGGTCCAAAAACAGGGCGGGCGGAGGGGGGCCCGGAGACGGGAACCTGGCACACCCATCAAGGCAAGTCCGGGGGGCGTCCCGGACGCCAGATGAGGGGAGCCCGGCGGCGCCGGTCCGGAGGGCGCCCCGGACGCCACACTGGAGCAAAGGGCGACCACAACGTGCGCCGCCAGACAGGGAGAAGACGGCAGTGGGACGTGCACCTCCTGTCCACACTCAAGGACTTGAAGCCGCCATGGAAGAGGTGAAGAGACTTTGCACGAGAGCGACCGAGGCAAGGAGGCCAGGGGCTGCAGCGGCACAGGCGGGGATGTCCGGGGTCTTGAGGCTGCCGTGGCACGGGGTCTTGAGGCTGCCGTGGCACGGGGTCTTGAGGCTGCCGTGGAGGCGGCAGACCTGGCACGGGGTCTTGGGGCTGCCGTGGAGGCGGCAGACATGGCACGGGGTCTTGGGGCTGCCGTGGAGGCGGCAGACCTGGCACGGGGTCTTGGGGCTGCCGCGGAGCCGGCACGGGAACCTGGGGCTGCCGCGGAGCCGGCACGGGAACATGGGGCTGCCGCGGAGCCGGCACGGGTACATGGGGCTGCCGCGGAGCCGGCACGGGTACATGGGGCTGCGGCGGCAGACGTGGCTCGGGTACATGGGGCTGCGGCGGCAGACGTGGCTCGGGTACATGGGGCTGCGGCGGCAGACATGGTTCGGGGACTTGGAACTGCGGCGGCAGACGTGGTTCGGGGACTTGGAACTGCGGCGGCAGACGTGGTTCGGGGACTTGGAACTGCGGCGGCAGACGTGGTTCGGGGACTTGGAACTGCGGCGGCAGACGTGGTTCGGGGACTTGGAACTGCGGCGGCAGACGCGGAGCCGGCACGGGAACCTGGGGCTGCCGCGGAGCCGGCACGGGAACCTGGGGCTGCCGCGGAGCCGGCACGGGGACCTGGGGCTGCCGCGGAGCCGGCACGGGGACCTGGGGCTGCCGCGGAGCCGGCACGGGGACCTGGGGCTGCCGCGGAGCCGGCACGGAGACCTGGGGCTGCCGCGGAGCCGGCACGGAGACCTGGGGCTGCCGCGGAGCCGGCACGGAGACCTGGTGCTGCCGCGGAGCCTGCACGGAGACCTGGGGCTGCCGCGGAGCCGGCACGGAGACCTGGGGCTGCCGCGGCAGACGTGGCTCAGGGACCTGGGGCCGCGGCGGACGTGGTTCGGGGACCTGGGGCTGCGGCGGACGTGGTTCGAGGACATGTGCTTGGCTTGGCGGTGCTTGGCTTGGCGGTAGCTGGGTGAACATGGCTTGGGGTGGCGTGGCTGAAGTAGACTTGAGAGCAGGAACTGGGGCCACATCAGCCTGCCACCATGGGGAGTGATGAGCAGCAGGGATACTAGAAATCGAGGATACTGAGACTGAAGGAACGTGACAAGAAGAAACGGGATTGGGTAAGGAACCAGGTGAAGTGGGGACTAAGTCTTGACGTGGCGGTAATGTGGGGCTATGAGGTGCACAAGATGGCTACTCTGCTTTTAGAGCTATAGGTTCTGAGCTTGGACTGCATGTGTGGGGACTCTCAGCAAAGCAGTGACTGTTCACACTCAACACACAATTCTCCCGCCATGTTGAGCGTTTGAATCAATTTCTGTATTTGATACTCTCGCCAGATGCTGCCGCTAAAATCACGTATCGAGTTGTCCAATTGTAAAACGCAGAGGCAGTTGCAGCAATATCCTGCATTGACTTAATTCTGTGTATAACGCAAAAGTGTCTTAATGCAAGACCTTACGTTTACGATTGTGGGATCTTTTTTGCTAAGAGGCTAATGCTGGCACACGTGACTAATATCCCTAAAGAAAACAGCAGTTAAGTGTGTGGAGCCGCTTGTTCGCTTTCACGAAGGGAAGGGAAGTGTAGAGTCGAAGAAAAGCTGAAGAAAATGTCTTCACTGTTTGCTTCAAACGGTTTCTGATTGTGATTCTTAGAATACAGTCGGAAATAATAATGCTAACCGTTATTATAGTTGATATAATTTCTAGGAAGGTGACAAACTCCAGAAAAAACAGGTGAGTCCTAGCAACAACAACAAAAAATCTGGGCTGACATGAAAATAGTATTTATATTTTCCAACTGCAACATGTCACAGCAGATAGCCTGGTTCTTATTCAGGGTGGGCACAGACCTCCACTAAGACTTTGCAAATGAGAATCTGCCCTCAATAAATAAAGGTTAAATAACTAACAAAATAGTTAAAGTAACAGGGTCTGTAAATACAACATTGCCAAATTTTGAGAAACTGAGACATACAGAAAACCGCTAGCTTTAGCTAACTTGCATTTTTTTTGTCCCTAGCTAGGATTTACACACATTCAGATACAGATACAATTTATATTGAAAAAAAAATATTTGTTGTGAAATGAACATAAATGTTATGCTTTATGCAAATATGCTATAATGAAGGGATTAAAGGCCCAACAACAAACAACTTTCAGAATGTAAATTTTAACAGGAGCTTACTCCAGTCATAATTAGTGGCCATGTGCATAGCGACCAGGTTGGCGATGGTCAAAATTGTATATTAACAGGGTTATTTCCTCAGGATTTTCACGCTGCTAAATGGAAAACAGAGAAATCCCAGTTTCTTCATTGCACGAGCCACACCCAGTGTCACACAAAGTGTCACAGAAATGCTCAGCAGCATACAGTTTGAAATGTTTTGAGTTTAAAAAAAAAAGAAAAAAGAATATTAAAAATATGGAACAGGGGCAAAACAAAAACCTTTACACATGTTCAAATTCTTTCTCTCAAACCTGACAAATGCTTGCATGTCCTTCTCTACTCATGATAATGTTGCTTGCTGTCCGAATGCCTTTCTTTAGAGAAGAGACTTGAATGCGTGGGCGTCTCCTTCTGTCTCGGGTGTGCGGTGGGTCAGAGTGGCGCACGGTCAGCCGTAGTCGTCCCCCTTCACTGGGCCCCGCCTCCAGCATGAGGGGTTATGTAAGTTTTTCAGCTGCCAGCCCTCCTTCCTGCCTCTGCCTCTTGTTGACATTGTTATTGAGAGCTGCACGCAGAGCGGGCCAGCCAGTAGTCAGTGAGTCACTCAGTCACTGTGGCAGTAGTGCTATAGAAAGGCTCAGCGTAAAACAAGCTGACGGACAGACAGACAAGCCTCCTGTGGGCTTTCTTGAGGCTTCCGACTGTGCCTGTAAGGTAGCAGGTCAAGACATTTAAAACAGGAGTTGGGGGGGAAACGGAGGAGAGAAGCCAAGTAGTCTAGAGCAGCCTTTTTCTTCCCTCCGAAGTCATGCTGCTCCTGGATGAATCCGAGTCGTTCACAGGTAGGTGACTCGACCATCACACTGTTGTTTCACAGCTGGGATGGAGCAAGTTTGTGGGGTGAAAAAGTCTTCCTGTCTGGAGATTACAAGGGTAAAATAGTTTTCCCATATTTCGACAGAAAAAGAGAGAACTGATGCTGATTTTGGAAGGCTTTTTTTTTATTCTTCCAATTGAAACATTCCCAATAATCTCTGATGTCTCACGAATATGCTTCAGTCGCTGTCTGTGGCGTTACTTAACAGTGTTGTGTAACACTGGATCCGTACCTACTTAAACATGTACTGTCCTTGCCGCCTTTTCCCTCATAATCGTCCCTCTCTCACTTCCCTTCTCTTCACTTGTCAATACTGCCGCACTCTTTTATTATCAGCTTTCCAGGCATTTTTACTCCGCTGATTTTTTTGTGCTGGTTCCACGTGCACCCGGCTGGCTCTCCCGTGTTGTCCTCGCACAGCCGCGCTCCGATTGGCTGTTTCTAGGGTTACTTTAAGCAATGCCCGCGTGTGATTGGCCGTCGTGGGCTGGCTCGGGCCATGCTGGAAATGTGCGCCTTTGAAGGCAGGAAAACATGGTTCATCAGACGAGTGGGTTAGCGGGGTAAACGTGCGAGGCGGCTGCAGAAGGAACACAGCAGCGCCCTAGTCTAGTTTGGATGAATCAACAGATTCATATTTTTCAATAGCTTTCACCAATTTTAACAGTTGGGATTTTGCAAACTGACTATAATGTTGCAAAATGAAGTTATGGTTGCTTTTATAGGTGAGAAGTCAACAATTTACACTCACAGTCACATCTTTGGAAACATATGTTTCGATAAAACTAGCATGCCTGGCTTTGGGATGTGGGAGGAAGCCGAGAAGAAAATGTTACTTTAAACCTGCCAATTTTCAGCTTGTGAAAACAATATTTCATGCATTGACATGACTTGCATTAACATGCACATATCAGTATTATTATTTAATGGGTGTGATATGATACGGTGTGGTTTGATAAGATCTGATATTATATGATATGTGATCTGGTGTCATGCTACATTAATACTGTACAGTGTGGTCCTGTGGTATGATAGATGATACGGTATGATATAATGTGGTTTAGTTACAGCAATTTTCTTGACCTAATAAAGTTTGGAGAAATTCCGCTTCATACAATGTTATTTTGTGTTCAGGCTGAAAGAACCACTCCATTGCGTTTTGTCATGTTGTCCTAAATGTAGCACAGAACTGCTTGTGATGAAATAACTACAAGCACTAAGTCTACGTTCTGAAAAAATCTGATTTGTCTGGTGCAGTGTAAAAGCACACTACGTGCCTTTGTGTCATGTGCAGTAGTGAGGAAAGGATGGAAGAACACCCTGCCTGGTAGCTCCACACCCAATTGATGTCACCCATTGTGAATGATGTGTGTTTACTTTCCCTTGTGCGTGTAGCATTGTCCCATCAATGGACAAATGTGGTCTAAGAAATATTCAGTTAGTTAACAGCCCTACTGTGGTATCCGTGCTGACGACTGACTCAGCTTGGCTGTAATTGGCAACAGCATGCCGGGAAGGAACAAGCTGTCCTATTCGGAACAGCACGAGGGTCTGAGCTGAATGCAGGAAGCACATGAAATCTTCTATAAAAAAAATTGAACCGCAGAAGACGCCATCAAACAGCCGCTATTACCCACAATGCCCTTTTAAATTAACGATTAGGGTGTGTGCGTGTGCGTGTCTATGCTCCTCTCATTTCACTCACGCTCATCTTCCTCTTCCTCCCCTACAGCAAAACTGACATACTGGCCTACAAACAGCTCAAACTCGCTTCACCTGCTGTCGCGTGTGTGCGTGCATGTGTGTGCGTGAGTGGTCTTTCTGTCGTCTACCACTCTTGAGTTTCTTGAACTCTCTGGTGCCGCTTCACTCGTGCGTCCCCTGCGGAGGATTTCGTAACTCACCTGCTAACACGCTAATAAAAGCAGCCTTGATAACTCATTAAGCAAAGGCTGTTATACAAGAAGTGTACGTGTGTGTGCATATTTTTTTTGTCTTTCATAAGGCATGTTACATAACCCCTTTTATCTTGGTATGTCCAAGAAAAAACGATTTTACAGACTAGCAGTGCAGCACAAAATAAAGATTGAACTATTTCAATCTAACATGCTCTTATTTTTTTCCCTATTCAGTGATCCATGATGTGCTATTTTTTCATAGCTGTCAGGCGGAATCTTCGTATCTCCAAAACCACAACTTTTAAGGAAATCAAAAAGATGTTATTTTGCTTGACTGACCAAACGCTGCATTAAGTTGGTAAGAAGAAGTAGAGTCACATGACACTTCTTGGACCGTTAAAGTGTTAAACAAAGTTATTAGGTTTGCTCTCGAGCTATTTTTAACATTTTAGACTGTTCATAAATTGCAAAAAAAGGATATATATAATAATGATATATGAAATTGACCGTATTTTGACATACAAGATTTCTGTCCAGCAGCTGCGTTTTGCTCTGTTAAAAGGTTATTGTGGCTAACTGATGTACTTACCCGTTCTTTATACAACTATGCACCTCGTGCCACAAGTTTAGTCAGTTGACGAATTTGTTTAGTAAGGAAGTAAACCTGTGCCATCAGACTTTGACACAGAATTTTTACCGCCTTGAATTTGTAACCCTGAATTTATTTCACCATTGAAATTCAACATGTCAAAAATTCAAGTGGAAAAAATAATTGTTTTGCATCATTGCATTTAAGTTAGGGTAGCTACTGTTAAATAATATGGTCAACTTTTTATTATTATTATTATTATCTATATGATCTGTTGCTGTCTGAGTTGGCTGACATCTCTTCAAGTAACAGAAGAGTGTGAAAGAGAACACATGTAAGGCACACACACACATGCAGTATGTGCCACTGTTTTCTGTGTCAAAAGTCAAGATTGTGTGTGTGTGCGTGTGTTTACGTGCACACAGTTCTTGCGAACACGCTGGTTGTGTAACAGCCACAGGCAACAGTTACATAAGCACCCTTTCACGTCCCCCCGCTTGGCGTCGTTGCCGTTAGAGAGTAAGTAACGTTATGTGCGAGACTTGTTTGAGCGCGAGTGCCAGTAAGGACGCAAAGTACAAAAGGCCATCACAGTGTATGAAGCAGCCTCTTGAGCCGGTGGCTTCTTTGGCACCTTCACATTCATCTGTGACCCGACGCCTTGTCAAGACATATTGATTCTTTTTTTTCTTCTTTTTTTTGACACACAATATGACATGCAAGACCGTATGTGCAGTCTGTAGAAGGAAGTTGGAATATGAACTGAACATACAGAATGATGAAATACTGTATTTCTTTCTGTTATGGTTTGGTTGTGTTGCTTTTGGGTTTTTTGTTATGTTTTTTTTCTTTTTCATGTGTATCTTAGCATTTAGGACATTAAGGCAATATTAACCCTTATTTAAATCATTGACGTCAGCCCAGGCCAACTTGTGCTATGCTGCTATCTATTATTGTTTACTTTGCGGTTGTCACTCCCAAGAGTCAATTTACACGCAGTTTGTATATTTGGTTCACGAAAATATCTTTTGTCAATACAGGTAATTGTCATTAATTGTCTACCTAAGTCACCACCATAATATTGTAACATTATATAACACAACGTCTGCAATAACAAGCCATTCATTTTCTATACTGACACGGTGACACCTATATTGTGAGCGAAAAGCTCACAGCATTAATGCATTGCAAAACAACATTAACTCATTCACTGCCATTGACGGCTATAAACGTCAAATTTTCATTTGAACTATTTCTATTAGTTAATTTTTTTTTTCATTTTTGTTAACAATTGTATAAAACCTATAATTGTTTTATTGTACATTTAGAACAGATTAAAAAATTTAATCCCCTGACGCCCCGAACTTTTAATAATCTTTTCTTTTTTTATTCATTCACTGCCATTGACGGCTATAAACGTCACAAATTCATTTGAACTATTTCTATTAGTTTAACATTTTTCCTCCCACTTTTATTAACAAGAGTATGAAAACCTAGATTTGTTTTTATTGTACATTTAGAACAGATGTAAAATTTGTGATTAATCGTGAGTTAACTAGTGAAGTCATGCGATTAATTACAATTAAAAAATGTAATCGCCTCTTGTCTTTAATTTGTAATAATCTTTTTCTTCTTCTTTTTTTTATGAATTCATGGCAGTATATGAGTTAATAACAAAATAATGACCACTGCATGCAATCATAGCAAAAGCATTGGGACAGAGGCTCATTGTACCTACAGAAAGTGAAAGTGCAAGAATATGGAGTTGGTACCCTCTTTGTTGAAATGTGTCCCTGGCAAATTTGTGCTAGACCAGCGAGAGGACCCAGCTCACAATTAGAGTCATCTTCTTTTATTTTCCAGGCTCCTTGCTCACAATGCCTGTCCTAGTTCATCCCAAATGTGTTTGAAGTCCTACAAGCTATCTTTTTATGGCTGTAGCAAAAACACAGAAATTCATCAAAGGTCCAAAATGTCTTAAAATGAGAGGAATTTAGAAGAGACTCGTAGCAATACTTACTTGAAGTTATGTGTTGAATGTTTGCAAAACAGGTCCGTTTGGTAAAGATCATGGACATTTTTGTTTATCTGCTTTGAAAGTTTTTAGTCACTGATAGTGTAGTGGTTCACTTGTTTGACTTTGGTGCAGGCCTCATTGGTACTGGGTACAGTTCCCAATCACTCACTGCGAATTGGTTGTCCGTCTATTTATGTGCCATGTGATTGGCTGGCAAACAAAGTGTCCATTTTTCATCCAGAGTAAATTGGGATATGGTGCTCCAGTTTACCGTGATCCTGAACAGGATACAGTAGGCGTTATGGAAAATGGATTGATGGTCAAATCTGCTTGGACTGGGCCCAAAATGCTGCTACAACTAAACTATATCAATTAAAGTTAAGTTCAGTAGGTATAGCTGACAAAATATACTTTTTACCACTAGAAGTTTTGGAAGCGTTTAAACTATGTGGAAGTCGGCACTCATTACTGCCACAGTGCCACCTTGAGGACTGGAGTGAAGTAGCATCAGCTGGCACATTGTGGGGATTCCCCCTCCCCTCCCCCATCAAATCAAACATGTTAGGAGTGCTCCAGTTTCCTCTTGTATCGATGCTGATACAAAATGATGATAATGGAAAGTTGCAACATTCAGACATTAAACGCACATTAAAGCGTCCAAAAAAGAGCTAAAAGTGCTTTCATGTGTTTGTGATTCAGCATTATGTAAGGAGCCGGTCGCAAACGCTTCCCACCACAGTATGCGTTTTACTGCTTTTGAAGCAGATCAGGAAACTCCCACTGCAGGTCACTATCTACTCATCTCTTCTGCCAGAATGCACACTTCTTGAACTGTTCTCATGAATAGTGCTTTCACTAAAAAGCAACAGCTTGGCTATATTTTCATAATGTCCACGGAGGAAATTAAACATGTGTAACCTCACACACCTCCATCACAATTTAATGCCAGTTTATTGAGACTGCTCTTTTTAAATCATCATTCTTTAGATGGAATTGATTTGAAAGAAGTTACATTTCTCCTTTCCTCTCAGCACAGACACTTTTGAGCGAAAACCACTTGTTTGACACGCGTGCAAAGAGCACAAGTTGTGGTTTAATGTTCTTCGGCCTTCTAGTACCGAGAAGTTACGTAAATCCTAAACATATTCCCTGCAGCCTCACTTGGGCACGCGTGTGCACACACTCACACATTACAGATTTTGTGGCCTCACATTCTTTGAATCTCATCATTTTGATTTGTTGAAGTCTTCAAACCTATCGGCATTCTCACCGTTGAAACAATGAATGTGTTGCTTGATCATCAATACGTTATCTGTATTTTATTTTTTTCTTGAGTTCTCTAATTCCCGTATCATCTGCCTAATGTGGGAAGTGTGTCTGCAGGTCTGTGTGTGAAACGTTGGGCATCGTGTTCATCTTCTCTTGTCATTTTTATTTTTGGGATCTGAGTTTAATCCTGGAAATGAAATGCAATTTCATATAATAATTTTTTAGATTTAGCTATATTACTCCTTTTTATGCTACTACGTTATTTTTATAGTATTAAATATTTGGCAAAAACAGTGAAAGGGTGCAACATAATGTGTAGGCCCTTGTCATTTTGCACAGTCCCGTATTTGTGATTCTTCCCTAAGTATGTACAGTACAGACTTGAAGACTGCCCCTAAATGGTGTATTTTGTAGGGGTGGGAATCTTTGAATGTCTCACGATTCGATTCCTATTTTTGGGCCTGCGATTTGAGTCAGAATCGATTTTTGATTAAGAGCGATTTTTGATTCAGCGCGATTTGATTGACAATGATTTTTGCTTCAATCTATAGATGTGCAAGGAATTGTAATGATCTACTCCAGTCTGACTCGCTAATGCTAATTAGCGCGCTACTCGCGGCACTTTTATCACTCAAAAGGACGGCTCCACACTGCAAAAAAACAACTTTTATTGGAATAACTTGATCGTGACTTTGTCCTTCTACTCTCTAATGTGGCTACAACTTAACAGTGTATTAGACCGCGTGGAACCACACTGCCCTTCAGTGGCCAAACCGGGTACAACATGAACCGCGCTGCTAATAAAGGCACACACAGACAAAGGCAAGACAGTATACAATAATTTAAATGAAATCGATTTTGGGATATTTAAGATGGATTCTGAATCGTACTAAATGAGAATCAATTTTTTTTGCACACCCCTAGTATTTTGCTACTAAAATTTGAGACAATACAAGTAAATTTTTCATGTACTCACACTAGTTTGACCAGTACATTTGCAGATTTTTTTAGTTTCAATACAGTGAAAATTAGTGAATATTTACCTCACAGTGTGCACCCCAAAATGTTCAATTTTTTTGCTCCTAAAATTTCAGTTTAGGGGCAACTGTGCTTCTAGATGTGTTTAATATCTAAAATATGGACAGTGCAGTGCACTATAGTAATAAAAGCAGCAGCAAGGTCCAAAAGTTTGCCCCACATTTCAGATTGTCAGGTCAACAAATCTCTGTTTAGGTCCTTCTCTGTGGATTTTGCATGTTGTCAACGTGCTTATTGGTTTTCTCCATGCCCTTATTTGTCCATTGTTGTGAATGTGAGTGTGAATGCTTGTTGTGTGTGCTGCAATTGGCTGGGGACCAGTGCAAGGTTTGACACACACTTCCAGCCCAAAAGTAAGTTTGGATAGGCTCCAGCTCACCCAACCCTAATGAAGGACAAGCGTGATGGATGGATGGATGGATGGAAGGAAATCTATCTACTGTACAGTATATCTATAATAACTCTATATGCACAATAGTTCACAATAATGTGTGAAGCGGACAAATGAATCGTTCATGCATGTGTCTGCCCCCTGTTCCTCTGAAGTGTGCTCCTTACTCTTTGAATGATGACCTCACTTTCATCTGCCCACTCCACTTCCTGTCCTTCTATTCATCATGTCACTGGGTGCACTCGCACATGCCTGTGTGCATGTATCGTGAATGTCGGGGCTCTGTGTATGTTATCAAGTCAATAACTGTTCTGTCAGGTAGCATTGAAGGGAGGAAACAAGGAGCTGAAAGATTTGGAATGTACAGTATATGCGGTATGTTCACGCTGATATTGTGGTGTCTCTGCCAATATCTCAGACTAAGATAACAAAACCTGTGTCCTTTGCTGAAGTGATACAGCAGTTGCACACAAAGAGCAGTCTTATTTTTCATTCACACTCATACATGAGCATACTTGTTAGGTTTTCAGTAACATCCATGGAAATATTTATTGATATTAAAAACCCGACATTATATTTTCGACACATTACGGTCATCAGTTAGTAAAACTATGTTTTCTCAATCAGCTCTTGTATATCGATGTTAGCCACTTTTTATAATAAGTTTTAATAAGTTGTGTACTGAGTATTGTGCTGAACAGCCAGAACAGAAACATTCCAACATCTATATCACCTTTTTTTAATACAGTGTTTTAGTATTGACATCACTTAACTCGTTCACTGCCATTGACGGTTATAGACGTAAAAAAATCATTTGAACTATTTCTATTAGTTTACCATTTTCCCCCCCACATTTATTAACAAGAGTATGAAAACCTAGAATTTTCATCATTGTACATTTAGAACAGATATAAAATTTGTGATTAATCGTGAGTTAACTCATGAAGTCATGCAATTAATTACGATTTTAATTGCCCGACGCTCCTAATTTTAATTGTAAATAATCGCATGACTTCAATAGTTAACTCACGATTAATCATACATTTGATATGTGTTCTAAATGTACAATAAAAAATGTTTTCTGGGTTTTCATACTCTTAACAAAAGTGGAAAATAATGTTAAACTAATAAAAATAGTTCAAATGAATTTTTGACGTCAATAGCATTGACGGTAATAGACGTAAAAAAATCATTTGAACTATTTCTATTAGTTTACCATTTCCCCCCCACATTTATTAACAAGAGTATGAAAACCTAGAATTTTCATCATTGTACATTTAGAACAGATATAAAATTTGTGATTAATCGTGAGTTAACTCATGAAGTCATGCAATTAATTACGATTTTAATTGCCCGACGCTCCTAATTTTAATTGTAAATAATCGCATGACTTCAATAGTTAACTCACGATTAATCATACATTTGATATCTGTTCTAAATGTACAATAAAAAATGTTTTCTAGGTTTTCATACTCTTAACAAAAGTGGAAAATAATGTTAAACTAATAAAAATAGTTCAAATGAATTTTTGACGTCAATAGCCGTCAATGGCAGCGAATGAGTTAATTTACTTCCTATCAATAGGGATTTTTCAGAGATGCATTCAGATATGTGCCGTTGCACAGTGCACACACATCACTGAGACAGACTGGTGTAATTTAAGCGGCTGCATTATTTTGTTTATGTAACTTGGACAGAATGAGCGTTTTATGCATATTTATTTAAGTTGTCTTGCACGGCAGCGAGCCTCGGTGTCTGCACACATTCTTATCTTCATGTGGATATTGCAGGTCCGCAATTTTACATACCAGGTTTCAAAAACATTGAAAGTTGACTAATACTGTCAACGTCAATTTGTCCCGTCCTCCCTGGCAGATTCCTGGCACCGCTTGTTCTTTGTGTTTGTGCACGTTTCCTGTTTTCCATTTCGTAATCTGTCCATATTTATGATCCAGCGCTTACATAAACCCGAGATCTGGTTCAGTGTGTCTCTGGCAGAGCAAGTGAAAAGGGAGGTCGAGTGAAGGAAAAGATAAAAGGTGAAAAAGTGAAGTGAAAGCAGATTCCAGATAGCTTGGCGGTAGAAGCAGAAACACATTCAGAAATCCAAGCTTTTCGTTTTTCAGATACTTTCAGTTTTGAAACACTCAACCTGACTGCATGCTTTGGGTGGACCCACATAACTGGCTTTGACATGTTCTTGTAATTCATGTGAATGATTCATGTGTTTTTTCTGAGCTCTATTTAACGGGTGTGTCACTGTGAGAGTTTTTACAGTTGTAACGCTCATAGGAACAGACTTAATTAATGGAAACACAAATTTGATCTTGCGCAACTAGCCTCGAGGGCAGGGTTTTCCCAACCTTGATTAAGCCACTTTGTATTAAGAGAAATCGTACAGCACACCACCAAGCGGAAATGTCGTCAATAAGTATGACTACAGAAATAACAATCTCATCTCTATTCACTCACAAATTGATATACTTATTTTGAAAATTGGACCTGCTGGCTTATTCTGTTTGTGTAAGTTGCAACAGGTGGATACGCAGGTATATTTTACCTTCTGCCATCAAACAGAATTGCATGTTGTTGTTCTGCTTGTCTCTATATACATTGCTGGCATAGACAGATGGACAAAGATATTTGTAATTAACTCATTCACTGCCATTGACGGCTATAGACATCAAAAATTCATTGGAACAATTTCTATTAGTTTAACGTTTTTTTCCCACTTTTGTTAACAAGAGTATGAAAACCTATATATATTTTTTTTACATTTCGAACAGATATACAATTTGTAATTAATCGTGAGTTAACTAGTGAATTCATGCGATTATTTACGATTAAAATTTTCAATCGCCTGACGCCCCTAATTTTTAATAATCTTTTTTCTTTTTTAATCGCGTTAGGCTATTAATTTTTTTATTGTAATTAACTGCACGACTTCAATAGTTAACTCACGATTAATCACAAATTTTATATCTGTTCTAAATGTACAATATTTTTTCTAGGTTTTCATACTCTTGTTAACAAAAGTGGAAAAAAATGTTAAACTAACAGAAATAGTTCAAATGAATTTTGGACATCTATAGCCGTCAATGGCAGTGAATGAGTTAATAAGTGAGGATAAGCGATATAGCGGATGGGTGAATGGAAATACTGTAATTGTCAGACAAGTAAAGTGAAATTTGGTAATTCCAAGTTTAACAGAGAAACAATGCTAGTCTCCGGTATTGTAGTGTTTAACAAATGCACTGCATCAATGTTTTGCTAAGCTCAGTTATCTTATTATTTGCATTTATCTAAATGAATGTTCACACAGGATACACTCCTTGAAGAAATGAGATTAAATATCCCAGGTAAAAATTGTTATTGATTGTGGCGTATAAATTGTTGAGAATAGCGATCAATGGAAAGCTAAATCACGAGGACTGGTTTCAGAATCCTACTCAAAATTAAAGTGGGAAAATGTGTATGGCCATCACGTGATCTGTATGTACTCCCTACAACATCTGGGAAGGTTCTTGATGCGAGGTCATTAGCTTGGATTTTGCATGTTTAACTCTGCCCCCCCCCCCTTTTTATTCCTCAGATCAGTCCCACTGCGCCTCCTTCAGCTCAGAGAATGAAGCTCAGGGAGGCGACCCCACGGCATGGCAGCGTACCCCACCACCGTCTACCTCACCTTCAGGGGGGACGCCGGCCAACCCTCCACCCTGGCAGCCCGCTTCGAGACCCCACTCCGGGGTCTCCGGCCACAGTCTCACCCCACCATCCACCCTGACAGGAAGTAGGAAGAGGAGCTCCAAACCTTCGCACATGAGACGTAACATTCGGTAAGCAAGTTCTCTTCTAGGGACGTACATGATCCTATTGGATTAGAGGCTTTCATTCTGTATGTTTCCTTTGTACACGAAGGACACGAAAACCATATTCAACGTCTGTCGGTCATCGAGTCAAGTTTGATTGATTGTGCAGGTGACAACTGCTGAAGGTGAAGGTCTCATTGAGTTCTCGTGTTCTTCTATGGTGATCGTAGGAAGTTACTGAGGGAGCATCAGCTGGAAGCGGTCACCAAAACTGCTCAGCAGGATGAGCTGCAGAGAAGGCGACGTCTGGATGAGCAGAGAAAGCAAGATTTCCCCATACCACTGCTGCCTGAATATGAAACCGGTGCGTCCCCAGGATCCATATCCATCCACTTTCACCACTTATTACAACTATACTGCTAATTACATTCATTGATCACCGGCCAATCACCAGACTAACACGAAGAGACAAGACAGCCACTCTCTACTATCCATACAAGCTTTGAAGTGTGACCATATTTGGGTAAGAATGTGAATACAAAGCATTGATCTGTTATGCTTTTTGCTAATCCCTTTGTGCAGGTGATGTAACAAAGCATGTGTCGTCATCATCAGCAGTGTCACAGCAGGAGTTGAGACAGGAAGCCATCTGCCTGGAGACCAGTAGCACCGGCACATGTCAGGACAGCAAGACCGACATACGTGCCTCCACCACTGAGCACACGCTAAGAGCAGGTGAGAGAGCGTGAGACACAAACGCGCACGCACACACACACACACATAGAGCACGACTAGGAACTTGCCCACTTAAGGACTACTCAATTTAAGAATTAGTAATAGACCCTTCTAGTGTGACGTCACGTTTGTGCACCGCACATGCTGGAGGACAAGCCGCCGACGCGAGGGAAGGAGAAATCAATTAGTGTGACGTAGAAAATAGGTCCAATAGTTGATAAATCAGCAACCAATGCTATGGTGAACTTGTGCGCGGCCTACGGATGCTCAAATCGCTCAAAGAGAGATAAGATCATTCTCAGGTAGTTTTTCTCTTTTTCATATACAGTACAGTGGGTCAAAACGTTAACCTCTGATTATAAATTCCAGGCAGACATGATGTGCCGTATTATATTTAGTGCAGTGTTGTCAAAGTTAAAGCCTTAACTGAATAATTAATCGCATTAAACGCAGATTAATCGCAATATTATGTGCGCTTCAAATTTGGCGGGAATTTTTTTTGGATAAAAATGCCTCTTTTTTTTCGCGATTAATCAAAATTTAAAGATGTGATTTATCTGATTAAGAAATGTAATCGTTTGACAGCTCTAATTTAGTGACACAATCATTTATAAACTATATATATATATATATTAATAATATAAAGTATTCAAGTAATTTTGAACAAAAAGTAACTCAGGCTTGATCTCTGCTGAGGAATGTGTTGCAAACATGCGGTCTGGTCTCTTTGTTAGCAGCTAGCAAGCTAAGATAGCTTGAAGACTTCGATATGCATACAGCAAGACGAGTATATCTAGACACAAACGATTTAATGAATGACCATGAAAGTAGTGATCGACGACGTACTGTTTCAACCAAAAACAACATAGCTTGGCTTCCTCTTCCACCCTGCCCTCCAACCAACTCGATTTTTTTTTTAGCTAGCTAACAGCTGGTTCCAATGAATCGCAGTAATGTAGCGTCCTACTAGGGACGTTTTTTGCGACACTTGACATATTATTTCCCATCATTTAACGAAAACGCTCGCCGAAAATCAAGCTCTCTCCATATATTCCTTATGGGGTGTTTATCCTCCAGGAGGCGGAGCGGTAGCTAAGCAGTGGCGTCAGCGAGAAGGGTCACTAGTGTAGCAATCTGCTCAATCAAGCCACAAGCGGTCATCTTTTATTGGAGATTCGCACCTGTAATATTTCCCTTAATTATGTAAGTAATAATAATAATAGGGATGTTTTTTTTTTGTTTTTGTTTTTTGTCGTGACTCTCGCAGGAGTTTGGTTGTGGGATACTAACTTCCTGCACCACCTTAGCCGCACCGCACCACACCACAGCAGAGAAGAGGAGGGGCTCCTCCTCTGACAGAAAACAAACTGTATTAACATCACCCGTCAATCAGGTGCCTGGTGGTTGTGCTCAGACTTTGGCTTGGTTCAACAGTTCCACGGTTGTAAACAAGTAAATATACTTGATAGGATAACGTCTTCCCTCAGACTCCATGATTATTTTGTCCTATTGATCCATATACAGCAATAATTCCAGGCTGCTGCAGTAGCTAGCCCCACACACTATAGGCCACAGGGCCTACTTGCCCTTTGTCCTTTGACTGTGTTAAGTGGGCTAGTAGGTCAGGTGCCTGTGGAATGAGCAGCAGGGAGCACCCAGCTGGGAAGTTATCCCTCCGTCTCTCTAACTATGAACTTTGCGCATGCTTTTCGCTGCGTAAATCCTTTGATTGGCCAGATGCCGATTGTGGAATGGCGCAAGGGGCGATAGCTTTGCACACACATACACAAACACGAGTAAAACATTTAGTTAACTTGTTTCCGTACTGATAAAGACGCTAGAATGACGAATATAGTTTTAGAGATCATACATTTTAATAGGAAAATGGCCTTAGAACTGAGAGGGTCAGAGCACCATAACTTGATAATACATGTTAATAACAAAAAACAATATTTTTTGTTATAGTTTGACCAAAATCACACTAACCAGTCACATTATGACCACTTTGGTAAAAGGTGTATTGTGTTCTTTCTTTACTCCTTTATATTGAGCTATGTCAAATGTTTTGCTTACCTTAATTGGTACCATGCAGTATAGTATAATGTAGTTGTTATAATGAAACGCCCTAAACATCTTTGCCTTTTGAAAAATATCAAAATATTTGATACAGCTCTTGTTTTGGAAATCATATCTACTGTGGTGCGTCAGATGTTATTTCAAATGTCCGCAGGGTACATTTTGTACACTTCCCTCATTCCCAAAGTCACTTTCTCATGGCCGCATGTACACACACAAAACAAACACATGCTTTAATGCACACTCCATTCATTTCCGAGTGATACACGGATAATGTGTGCGTTTAGGAGCCAAAAAAGACGGGAGTAAAGGAGGAAGATGAGGTGGCAGAGTGATAGAAGGAGCAGATCAGAGCAATAAAGCTGGCTAATCCTGGTTGGGAGCCAGAAGACACACACACACTCACACACACACTGCGCACCACCGTGGCACAGTGACATTTCTAGTTAACGTTGCATAACCAGTCTCCCCCCGCCACTCTAATCCTACTTGTATAACCACACATTCATTGAAGTTATATAAGCTCTCTCTCTCTCTCGCTTCATCTCGTCCCTCTTGCTTACCCTTATTTTTATACACACACTAACATACTGACACACACACACACACATGTCTCCTCTCCCCGCCTGTGAGGGCACAGGCTGCCAGATTGTGTAAGGCCCATCATTTGATTGTATTTTTCTTCCTAATTAAATAGGGACATTGGTCTTGTAGCCACACACGCACACAGCAACAGGTGTCACTTAAGGCGTTCCTTTTGTATTTACTGGTGCTTATCAGAAAACTGACATCAAACTGCTTTAGCTACCTAACCAAATCGATTTTGTTACAGATGCATGCAATTGTTTCAAACCAGTGGTGTCAAAATGTGTCGGGTTACGGTACATACCTTGGTTTTAGGTTCACTGTTCATTTTATATTTGTTACAGCAAAGGGATTAAATGCAAAATGAACTACGTAAACCGGGACTGATTTAATGAGTTTAAAATGAATAATCAACAGTTTGATTTTTAACAATGAAAACGCGGGTGGGTCCGCACCTAATGACGTCATAAAGTGAGCACCCGCTCGTTTTCTCAGATTGGGTGGGGCTGCTGCTTAGAGAACAGAATGACCTTGAATTTCTCATAGAGGGGTGAATGGAGGAAAACACCACTTCGGTGATGTTTTAAATGAGGAATTAGCATTTGAACATGGCTAAAAGCTCCAAAAAGTGGATTTTTCACATTACTGTCCCTCTAACATCAGTAGTCCCTACTCATTTTAACAAATGATGGATGACAGCAAGTTGTAACAGTGGCATGTGGATAGAGCACATGCCATTTACAATTTATTCTGTGTGGTATCCCCCATTATTGCTCTTGCATTTAGTTTTGAATTTTATTCTAGATAACTCACTTGAAAGCTTTTGCTTTGAGTTTCACATACTTTAAAACAATTGGAAATGATGTGGTTCACAATGCTTGTGAATTTTGGAGTTCACAGTGCTTAACTATTAACAATTGCAAATAATATAACTACGATATGACAAAAGTTCAAAAGTAAGTGTCTCAATAATGGAGCCTGCAGCAGGTTCGGCTCCTGGCGAAGACTAAGGATTTTCATGTTCTATTCTTTTCTGGTGACAAGCCCAAGTGACGCCATCGCAGTCCGTAGCTGATTTATGTTCCTGCAAACAAACATACATCCTGTCCCAAAACAGATGTTCCCAAATATTTTGTCTTTTGCAACCACAACCTCCACCCACACAATGGAATTTTCATCTCTTCTTTCCTCTTCACACCTCCCTTCCTCATCTTCTGTAGGTGAGATTAATCTGAGCCAGAGTGAGGACGACACTATCAGCAGAGACTCCGCCCACCATGATATAGAGCGTGAGCAAAGTGGCATGCACGTCAACGACGACTTCAATCTCCCGGATGACCAAGGACGGGTGCTGGTCAACTTGAACCATCCGGCAACAGACAGTGACATTTTTCTGTCTCCTCAGCTGGCGCGAGCAGTGAAACCTCACCAGGTAGCAACTGATGCCCTCTCTTCATTTTTAAAATTCTCAGAAAGCCCAACTTAGGTTTGTGTCCTTGATCTCAGATTGGTGGAATTCGTTTCCTGTACGACAACCTGGTGGAGTCGGTGGATCGCTTTGACAGCTGCAGCGGGTTCGGCTGCATCCTTGCTCACAATATGGGCCTGGGCAAAACGCTGCAGGTCATCTCCTTCATTGACGTTCTCTTCAGATACACGAAGGCCCACACCGTGCTCACCATCGTACCTGTAAGCACTTTCTGGTATTGAATGGATAAAGACATGACTAATCTAGCACAATGTTCTCCCTATACTTGGGTGAGGTTTATCTAGCTTCTTCCCACCTTCCAAAGACATGCATGTTAGTTTCAAGGCTTTTTTTTTTCACATGTGAGTTTGAATGTTCATCTATCATTGGCTGGTGACTAGTATAGGGTGTTCCCCGTCACCATGCTCCAGTACAGGTGGCACTAACGAGGACAAGTGTTATAAATGGTATGCGTAATTTCTAAAAACGAAAACTAAACCCCTCAAAGGAAATTGTATAAAAGGCCCTAAAAATGATATAAACAATAAATCTTTGCTAAGGGATTTTTTTTTATGTCATCTTATTTCTCTAATTTTGCACATGCATTTTAAAATTTTGGACTCCTATGTTGTGAATAAAATAGTTTTTCACATTGCCAATGCCAGTGTTGGTTTGGACAATGAGAATGAAAAATTTATTATTCATGTTGCAAGTTCTCACATCTCTTCAATTATTAAAAGGTGAGCATAAAAATGTCGGATCAGGGGAAAATCTTATTGAAAGAAACAAGCATGTACAGTAATAGACAACCTCATGTGTTTTTTTCCCACAGGTGAACACATTGCAGAACTGGCTGGCAGAGTTTAACATGTGGGTCCCACACGCCGAGGCCTTGCCCGCAGATAGCGACCGTGGCCTGATGAGGCCTCGCAACTTCAAGGTTCACATCCTCAATGACGAACACAAGTGAGTTATGGAAACAAGGAGTACAAAAATGTGGGGTTGAAATAAGATGCAAGTTTCCTTCTGCTGTTGTCCACACGCACACTTTCAGTGCATTCATAAATAAGGAAAACATGTGCCTCTTGTGTTTGTAAACTATTGAACCTTTGTTCAAGTTTTCATACTCTTGTTAACATAAAAGTGGAAAAAATGTTAAATAGAAATATAGCTGTATATTTTAGTAATTGATACAGTAATTAAATAATAATTCATAAAATTTAGTTAGAATTCAAAAGATGTCCTGTACTGTAAGTGACATATTGATTTGTGTTGGTTATTTTGGCTGCCACTAGATGGGTATAACTGCATTTGTAAGACATTGGTGACAGCTCAGTGCCTTTTTCTTTTCATATTAAGAGCTATCTAATCTTAAACATGAAGTAACTTGTGAAATTCTGCACCTCTTTGAAATTGCAAAATAAAACTTGACCCCACTCTGCACAAATATATGCATTATTATTAGATTTATTACTGCTCAATTTTGACGTGGACGTGTCTGCTGCGTTGCGACTGGAATTGCTCCAGTACAGGGTTTCCAATGTAATGTAATTAATTATATTTAATAATTATAATGACATATAATTAATAATAATAATAATTATATATATATATATATATATATATATATATATATATATATATAATTATAATGTAGTAATTAATAAAGGTAATTAATGTTTCCAACATTAATCGCGCGTTGAAAAAAATTGTGACATTAAAGGAACTTTAAATGAACTTCAAATTAACGCACTCATTTTGACATCCCTACTACATACACATTTACAGTACTGTATTTCCTCTACCTTTAACTTTTGGGCCACATTTGACTGATGTCATTGTAAGGCAAAATACAATCAAGATGGCCAGTATTTTCTGTGTGAAGTACCACTTTTCTCTGTGGCTACCCAGAAACACAGCATCAAGGGCCAAGGTGGTGGAGAACTGGGCCCAGGATGGAGGTGTGCTTCTAATGGGCTATGAGATGTACCGCCTCTTGTCGCTCAAGAAGAACTTTGTGTCTGGGAGGAAGAAGAAGAGCAAGAAAACTGCGGGGCCTGTCGTCAACAACCTGGATGAGGAGGACCGGCAGCAGAAATTACTCATAGGTGGGAGAGAGAGGAGCAGATTAAGAGGAGGAATAAAATGAAACACAATGATTTTAATTGCGAAATTATCCTCCTCCAGCTGTTGAAAGAGCCTTGGCTAGGCCTGGTCCTGACGTGGTGATTTGTGATGAGGGCCATCGCATCAAAAACTGCCATGCTAGCACCTCTCAGGCCCTGAAGAACATCCGAACCAAGCGCCGCGTGGTCTTGACCGGATATCCACTCCAGAACAACCTGATGGAGTACTGGTGCATGGTTGACTTTGTTCGGCCTGACTTTCTTGGTAAATCAGTTGTTTATTATTGTTGTATTGCTATTATAGATACTGCTATACTATATTTTTTGTTGCTGTTTACAGTGGATCCTCAGAACTCATTATTTCCCCATGTGAAATAATGGAACTAGATAATGCGGGTATGAATGTAGTAGTTGTTAGTGTATATTTGCCATGCGATTGGTTGGCGACCTGTCAAGACTGTATCCCGCCTCTTGCCCAATGTCAGACAGTCATGACCCCTAATGATGAGGGTTCCACTGTATTATGGCCTCCAACGTCTAACCGTTCTACCATTTTTTCTTTTTTGTTATTGTCAATGTCTATGTTTCAGGCTCACGTCAAGAATTCAGTAACATGTTTGAGCGACCCATTCTGAATGGGCAGTGTGTGGATAGCACACCCCAGGACATCCAGTTGATGAGGTACAGGAGCCACGTGCTGCACAGCCTGTTGGAGGGTTTTGTACAGAGGTGAGCTGCCTGACTACTCACACAAGAAACACGAGATTTGTCCAACTCACTGAACGCGAGAATTGAGAGAGCGGTTGGTTTGCTTTTAACTGTACAATAGTAATTCTTTGTTACAATCGGACTGCTTTGTATGCTTTTGTTACATAAGCTTACAAATAGGCAGAAAATGATTTTTTAAATTTGCTAGAAGGCTTCACATATTTAAAAAAAAATGTTGAGTATCATAGATAACATGACATGACAAATTGACAGTTGTGGGTTGTGATAGTTTGTTTAGTTGAACAATGTAAATATTGACGGTCAATGAAAAATAATCACATGATCTGTCTTGATAACTAAAGAGGATCTACGTATAACTGGCAGCCATTGAAAAAAAAAAAGTGTAGGCTCCAGCATGCCCGCGATATCGTTGAGGATAAGCGGTTCAGATAATGGATGGATGGATGGAAAAAATGTGTACTTTTAAAACGCTGACAATAAGTGTTTTCCTAGAAAAATCCCTTGATCAAATCTGCAGTAACTTACAGTAGCCTTAAAAACTCTCAAATGATGTATGTATTGTTTAAATATATATATATTATATTACAAACGACCAAATTTTGACTGTCCTTTAGACGAGGCCACGATGTGCTGAAGGACCAGCTGCCCTCTAAGGAGGAGCATGTGATCCTAGTGCATATGTCTCCACTGCAAAGGGCGCTCTACACGGAGTTCATGAACCGTTTCAGAGAGGCGGGAAACACCGGCTGGCTCAACCTCAACCCGCTCAAAGCATTCTGCGTATGCTGCAAGGTGAGACAAAGCAGGTTTATACGCATGGTTTAAACTTCCTGAACACCAAAAATGGAACTTTTGGATGACCACAATGTGTTTAGACCCGCGAATTGTATAAAAATTTCTTAGTGGTGAAAATCAATAATGTACCATAGTGATATGTCCTTTGAACTGTATACTTGGCCCTCTAAACATATAAAGTCACATGTAATAAGATTAGAATATATTTCCCTTGATAACTTTAAAAATATATATATAAATAACCTTGAATGTGTAATGAAATCGTTTTCACACTATGATTCTTCTTCATTCTTCTTTTTAAGATTTGGAACCATCCAGATGTGCTTTATGAGGCCTTACAGAAGGAAAACCTGGCCAATGACCAGGACTTGGACCTTGACGACATCACCTCAGCTTTACCTACACGATGTCCCACTGCAGCCAATCAGAAGCCAAAGCCGCTAGAAACCCCTAACCCAATTGGGGGACTGAGTCTCAACCAATTGCAGGAGAGGGCCAATCAGGTCATCACATATGAATGGGTATGTACGAAAGGTTCCTTGAGTGGGCATCAGAATGTTGTTGTTTTTTTTAATTTATTTCCTTGAACCACATCTTTTGTAGCAATCATCTATTTTACAGTAAAGTGTTATTCATATATAATCAGCATTTATTATTTAAAATCAACATAATTTTAAAATTAGGTTCTTTTTGCATAATCCCCTGTGTACAGTATGCTGCATGGCACCAAAAGCATCAAAGTCTTGGTGGAGGTAAAAATAAATGACCCATTTGTCTAGTGTGGGGGCTGATGAGGAACGTAATCAATCACCCCTGTACACTATATTACTTGATTCTGCACAGCCTGTGAATTAATAACCTATCCCTTGTTTCTGTCATGAAATCTTTTGTACAGAAAATGTACAGTGTAAAAACAAGTTAATGCATAAAAACTGCGAAACAAAGACATTTGTTTTGTTTAGATCATTTTGGCCATACTGAACAAAAATATTGTGACACCACTGAAGTCTGCTTTGAATGTGTCCTTAAATTCCAATTACGGTGACTCTAGGCTTCGACCAAATAGACTCTGTCTCAAAGTAATATTTACACTTGGAGAGTAAAATGTCCAGGTCATGTTTGTAAATGAGAATTAGTTTTCAAACATTTTACCTGGTCAAATAAAAGTTAAATAAAATAAATAAATAAAATTAAAGAATTGGGGGAAGGGGGGGGAAGTCACTCAAGGGTTGAAGAGTGAACTCACAACCTTATATATATATATATATATATATATATATAAAAAAATTTATTTACTCTCTTCCAAGTGTAAATATTACTTTAAAACTGAGTCTATCCGGTCCCACTGTAAATAATCAAATTGACTCTACAGAATTTACTGTGCAGCTATATTCCTCCTCTTCACCAGTCCTGAGAAAAGCAAATGCTCGTTAATCACATCGCTGTGCTGAGGTCTCGTGCGAAATGTTTATGTTGTTCATGATTGGTATTTATGTGACTGATGGGATTGTATCCCCTCATTTTACTCACATTCCAACTAGTACAATATCAGAGTTGTTCGTCATCAGAGGTTACACGTGTTTTGAGCTCCATGTTTGCGCGAGCCGTAATGAGTCTTAATGCCAACATTATTTAAAGCAAGTTATAGTTGCTCAGTGAATTACGTAAAAGATGTGATTACTCGTCTACGCTTCCCTAGGCAAAGGACATAATGTGCGATTACAAGCCTGGCATCATGGAGAACTCTGCAAAAATGGTGCTGCTGTTCCACCTGATTGAGGAGAGCGTCACAAAGGGAGATAAACTTCTTGTTTTCAGGTAAAAGGCTAAAAAATATATTGGTGAAAAGGACATTTTGAATGGTTAATTTTTTTACATGGGTTTGTGCCTGTTAAAAGTTGTTCTCGGCTTTTAATTGGAATTCCATGTTCCCCATCTTATGACCCAGTCTTTTACTTCTGTATCCCGCAGTCAGAGTTTGTCAACTCTAACCGTGATTGAGGATTTTCTGGCTAAGAGGCCAGTACCGCGTTCTCCCAACACCTCCAGCAGAGACGCAGCCAACCAGAACTGGGTTCGAAATCTCAACTACTACAGTGAGTATTGTTGGTTTAATACTGATTGCTCAGTGTCTATGATTTTGAGGTATCTTCATGAATTAAATTACAAGAACATACCGTATTTTCATGACCATAAGGCGCACTCACAGTTACGGGTGCTATTTCGTAGGGGTGGGAATTTCTGACATGAGTCCGTTTTGATATGTATCTCAATATACAGGTTGCGATTCAATTGAAAAACGATATATTTCGGAGTAGAACGGTTCGATTAAGTTTGGGAGTGATACGATTTTCGATTCGATACAATTCATTTCAATGTTCAAAACAATATTATAGTTGACGTTTGTTGCTTGTAGACAATCATAAAACACCACAAATTCTTACAGTATCTTCAAACATGTCAAAAAAAAACCACACACAAAAAAAAACGTATTCTATATTTTCATATATTGAATTAATTATTTAAAAAGAAAAAAAAGGGCTGGGCGATATGACTTCAAAATATATCACAGTTTTAAGTATTTATTAGTCGTTATTGACAGTTATAATTGTTTTGTTTTTAATTCAAAAAAAGATCAGGAAAAGAAAAGACTGATAATTTAATTTGAAATGTAAATATTTAACCTTTAAAAAGACACCAACACAATTAAACAAAATATGCGCACAGTGCAAACAAAGTATTTCAGAAACATAAATTTGAGACATGAAATAAACCTAGCCACCTGATTAAAAAAATAAATCTATCAAACACATTTTACCACTTAATGCCAAAAGTGACCATCCCTTTTTATCAACAATTTTTCTTTTTCTTTTGCCGTCACATTATTTTTTTTATTTTGGTTAATGTACAACATTATTTTATTTTTTTAAATACGTTCTGAGACACAATGACCACGGAATCATGTTCATGCAGGTTTTGGATGTTTCCAGTCTCCAACACAGCTGATATATGATCAGGTCATCAGCAAGTTCTGCATAAGCCTGATAACGATCCTGCTGATTGGAATCAGCTTGTGTTGGAAGAGGGAAACCTCCAAAACCTTCACACTGCGGCCCTCGAGGACCGGAGTTTGACACCTATGATGTACACAACTAGGAAGAGAAGTAGATAAGAGAATTGAGACCTGCCCGCAATTACGTCATCAAACTAAAATCTGTTTACTAACATGATTGAAACAAGTAAAAAAGAAAAAAAAAGAGGACACATGCTCACTGAACATGCATGCTTTAGCGCCATGGCTAAGTTTGAACACAAGTCACAACAGGCAGATCGAACACCAGTGCGGGAGGGAGGGGAGTTGAGGGGAGAGGAAGAGGGAGAAGAGGGGCTCACTATTAGGCTCACCGTCAATTTTTGAGGAAAATGTAATACTTTAAAGTGCGCCTTATAGTGGTGAAAATACGGTACTTGAAGAATGGACAGTTTATTTTTTAATAAAAGTTATGTTTCACTCATTGAGGCTTAAATACTTGTTGGTTATTAGAAAGCATTATGGCTAGTATGGTTAAAAGATATACATTCATGATAATGCGTTGATGTTAGCAATGATGTAGTCCCTGTAGACTATTAGCACTGCCCCCTGCTGGCAAGCAAAATATAGATTTACATTGAAAGTGAATACTGTACAGTAACGTAAAAAATAAAAAAAATAAAAATAAAACTGTCTCAAAGCATCCTATTGAAAGTGAATTACATGTTTTTTAATGTAGTATTAAAAAACAAACTACAGTATTTGTTGTTTTAAATCTCTTTTCTGGTTGTGTGATATTTTCAAGGACTGGATGGAAGTACAACCACCTCAGAGCGAGAAAGATTAATTAACCAGTTCAACGATCCAAACAACACCAGAGCGTGGGTCTTCCTGTTGTCAACCAGGTAACATACAGACAGACACACACTGACTTGATGCAAATGTGGAATGTTAAGGTCTGAATAACTGGACTGTGCACCTCTGCGGGGTCTCAGGGCAGGTTGTCTGGGCGTGAACTTGATCGGAGCGAACCGGGTTGTGGTTTTTGACGCCTCCTGGAACCCATGCCATGATGCCCAGGCCGTTTGCCGTGTCTACCGCTACGGTCAGCGGAAACAGTGTCATGTCTACAGGCTGGTGTGTGATTTCACGCTTGAGAAGAAAATCTATGACCGCCAGATCTCCAAACAGGGCATGTCTGGTGAGTGTGCTACTGTGTATACAGTTGAATAAAACTTAATTTACTCTAATGAAATTTTCAGATGTTTTTTTCCCCCCTCTTGCATTTTTTAAACTCTCCTTCTCCATCAATCAGACCGGGTGGTGGATGATCTGAATCCTGTGCTGACCTTCACTAGGAGGGAGGTGGAGTCTCTTCTTCACTTTGCCGAAGAGGAGCAAGAGCTCTGCCAAGTAGAGATGCAACCTCGGGACAGCATGGATTGCGTGCTCAAGAAGGCCTTGTGCCTCTTTCCACACCTCATTACCAAGGTAGATCAACAGAGAGGAACATAATTTGTCACCTTCTTAAAATAATGCTCCTATTTTACAAAACATATTGTTTTTGCCTTAACTCATTCATTGCCATTGACGGCTATAGACGTCAAAAATTCATTTGATCTATTTCTATTAGTTTCACATTTTTTTCCACTTTTGCTAACAAGAATATGAAAACCTAAGGGGGAAAAATATTGTAAATTTAGAACAGATGTAAATTTTGTGATTAATGGTTAGTTAACTAATGAAGTCATGTGATTAATTACAATTTAAAAAATGTAATCGCCTGACGGGCCTAATTTAAAAATATATATATATATTAAAAAATAAGGTGCATTTAATCGTAATTAATCGTGTGATAATTATATATCTGTTATAAATGTACAATAAAAAAATTCTAGGTTTTCATAAAAAATGTAATGAAATGAATTTTTTTTTTAAAAATAGAAATAGTTCACATGAATTTTTTGACGTCTATAGTCGTCAATGGCAGTGAATGAGTTTTAAACATCTTGTGAGGCTGGCCACTTCTGATAAAATAGGCTCTATCCTTAGTTACACAGAACTTTTAATTCTACCCCTGAAATGAAATGATTAATAAATAATAATATAGTAACTATTTGGCTCAGTTTTTTGTGACTTGATTTTATTTTAATTATTTCAGAGGATATACTGTATATATTGTATTGTTTGGTGAAACAGCCAAGTTTAGGTTTTAATTAGAACACATGCGTGAACTAGCCGAGACTAGTGTAAATTTACAGATGATGATAACAAATAACCCTCGTTTTATCCCACTTCCCTTCTAATTATTCATTGCAGCAACCATTCCCCCATGAGTCTCTACTTTTGGACCGCAGAGAGCTGAAGCTGAGCACTGCTGAAAAAAAGGCTGCAAAAAAAGGTTACGAGGAAGAAAAGAGAGCATCTGTGCCATATACTCGCCCTTCCTACGCTCACTACTACCCAGCCAGTGACCAGAGCCTTACCAACATCCCCGCCTTCAGCCAGAGAAACTGGTTTGTAATGCACAATATTCACAACTGATTAAAAAGCTCTCTGAATTTCAAAGTGGCCCTGAGTCCAAAGGATATCATGTTGTTTGAACTTCTCATTTATGATAACTTCAGAAGTAAAAAATAAATGAATATGTCCCTAAACAAAATGCCTTTTTTTTAAATGAAAATAACTATAATAATAATAATAATTGCTTTAAAAAGATTTTATTATAACAATGCATTTTCATTCATTGAAATGAAGTCATCCTTAAATCATCAAAACTATTCTCAGGCGACCACCTCACACTGAGGAGAAAGCGGTGGCCAATGTCCGACCAGTCCAGTCTGCTCCAGTCCCCGCCGTACCTGGCCAGGTGTCTGCAGTTTCGGCTCTGACTTCCAAAGACTCATCAGCGTCTAGCCTTGGAGGTTTTCCTGTCAACTGCTTGCAAAAAGCTGGAGTGTTTGTGCAGAAGATCATCACCACTACAGGTGGGCACTATGTAGTCTCGCTGATTGTTCTATTTGTTTTGATTATACTCCTGTTTCAGCCCAATCGTAAACAGGACGTTATGTAATTATTACCTTCTTGTTTGTTTAGTTGGTTTATTAGCTTGTATGAAAAATACCATTAAAACTGAGTGACAGCACATGAATACTACACTATTTTTGTTAAGCCTAGGCGAAGGTCAGCTCTTTGACGCATATATTATGTTTCTCTTTTAGATATGGTGATTCCTGGCACCAACAGCTCAACAGACGTCAAAGCCAGAATCACAGCAGGAGAGAGCATTCATGTTATTAGAGGCACCAAAGGTAACACTCATAATCTCAGTTTTGGTACTTGTGTTCTTATATTTGGTCAATTTCCTGTAAAATGCTGAATCTCATCAACTTCAAGGTTGACTATTGGTTTTCTTGATTTTAGGGACCTACATCAGGACATCAGATGGACGAATCTTTGCTATCAGAGCGGCTAACAAGCCTAAGACCTCAGATGAAAATACTGCAACACCACACAAAGGTTGGAAACTTGCTGCATTTGTAACATGCAATATTGTACTGTACTATAGAGCAAATTGTGACTGTAATGTTTGTGCACACTTGCTGGAAATGTGTCAACCTGGGTTGTTTTTAAAAATGTCTAGAAAATAATCTAATAATTCATGTTGTTTTGGTGAGTAGCCATTTATTGATGACACCATGAAAAAGGAGTCCCACAAATTTTTAAACTAATCTTGTTGTCTGCACGGTCAAAAACGGTTAGGCCAAACTGCTAAAGATTCCACAAATGATCACAACTAGATCAGGGTGTAATGTCCTGATATTGTGTGGACCATTCTTAATGTTTTCTTTTTAGCTATTAAGAACTTAGTTTAGAACAGATGTCATTTCTTTTCATACTGTCATTAATATCTGATTATTTATCTTTAGACTCCCAAGGATCTGCAGAGGAGCAGCCGACCACTGGTAGTAACGGTTGTCCATCACCTGACCAACAGCAACCAGTTACTCCCGACAATTTGCCCCGCCCCCTTTCCCCCGACAGCCCGGAGATAATCAGTGAGTTGCAGCACTACACCGCAGATCAGGGAAGCGAGCCAATAAGGGAGGACGGGAGCAACATGGACAATCTGCCTTCAGCTAAACTAGCCCAAAGCAACAGTGGCAGTGGAAATGCGCGCCACCATGAAGCGACCAGAGCGAATGTGATCAAGCACAATAGGGATTCCACAGCTGCACAAGACTTGAGAGTAAGCGCCAAGCGCAAAGCCTCCACTCCATTGCTGAATGAGCAGCCTAGAAAGCAGCCAGCCGCTGGCAACCACTCCGCAGCCTCTTTAGCCTCCCAAGGTTTCCCCTACACGGGTGTCTACGGCCTCCCTCAGGGCTTCAATCCCGCCATGTTGGGTGGCTCCCTGGGACACCCGCTCTACATGGGGCCAGGCTCACCTTTCTTCCACCCCTCTCATAGTGCATTAGGCGACCCAAGTTTCATGCCGGAGCTGTTTGGTTTAGGCGCAGTCCCCACCACGTCCTACTCTGCGCTATCCACTACCACTGTCTCATCGTCCTCATCTCAGCTCCCCTCTGCATCAAACGCTTCCACTTTGGCTCCAGGCACCCTGCCGCCATTCATGCTGAGCCCCAGCCTTGTCGGCATGGCAGGGATGCTGCCACCAAGCTTCGCCCTCTCTTATAGTCAATCTCTAGCCAGCTTGTATCGAGGGTCAATGCTCCCCGGTGGGCTTCCTGGTCCAGCGGCCACTCCTGGTCCAGCTGGAGCAAGCTTTCTTTCACAATACACCTCAACCGCTGGCTCCAGCTCCTCCTCCTCATCGTCCCCTTCATCCTTTTCCCCGTCAGCACACTTTGAGGACCAGAGGGCCAGAGCAATTGTTAATGGCAGGAATGGCAGCAGCCCCAGCAGCTCGGATGACAATGAGGAAATCATTGAAGTCAACAGCCAGTGAAAAACAATGATGCTTGGTTTGATTTGTTGGTAATAGAATCAACATACTGTTTGGTTATCAAAAGATCCTGTGAGGGACAACAGACATGGCATTGCATGAATGACAACGTGCCCCGTTTGTGCTGACTGCGCAGAATCATATGTTGCTGAATTTCTGAAGTTACAACCTGAAGACAAAAATATTTTACAGGACGGAAGAAAATTGAAATCATAAACCTTTGGGCTTCTGCCTTTGAAATGTAATCATCACTGGACAAAAAATGGCCTCTTGTTATTCTTCCGTCTAGAGAAAACAAAACGGCAGATTTTCCATGGAGGAAAATGGTTAAATAGGTTAACTGGTAGCAACGTTGTTTTGGGTCTGTATCAGTCAGTAGGGATGGGCATAATAGTATACCGTAGTTAAGAATTAGATAGTGGGAATGATCATTGCTTAATCACATCTTGAACCTGTGGAGGCTCAATGGAGCAAAATGCTTGACAGCAGCCAGCAGAGGCACTTTTAGTTTTAGAGCCTCTTTGTTTTTTATTTTTTTCTCGAGAGGTGGAGCTTGACATCACATCCTCGCAGACGTCTGCTATGGTTCAACTCTTCAGTAGCAGCATTATTCTGCTCAATAATTTGCTGGATGGAAAGAAGACTTCAGAACATTTAGAGCAAGAAAGATTGTCCCATCCTGTTACAAATTTGCCCGCCCCTGATTGTTTGTCACATCCAGTCTTGCTACTGAATAGTTATTCAACACATAAAAGAAAGAAAAAAAAGCTGAACTTTTAGAAGCATTTTGAACTTCTCTGCCAGGTGAGCAGGACTCTCTATGTTCTTGGAAGGAAATATAAAGTAGACAGGAATATGAGGTACAACTGCTAAAACCTTAAAACTCAAAAGAATGTATGCTAATCAAATGCCTTCAAACAAGGCCTTTAAGATTCCTACTGAGGCATGTGAAATGAGAATATCTGTTTTTCAGCATTTTTATTTATTTTGTTGTGTATTTTACCTTTGCCTAAAAACAGCCATGGGAAAGTGATGAAAAACGGTGCTCTCTTCGTAGCAGAGAAACCACCACCAACAGAAAATGCCTTTTACTGCTTCTGAATGTGAACTGTGAGAAGGGAGATGCAACGAGAGTTGTTGAAATCTCACCCACAGTCTTACTGTAGCCTAGTGACAAATAATGCAAAACACTCACTTAAGCCTATATACTGTATTTGTTCATGCCAACAGGAATCAAGGTGACTCCACCTGAGTTTTGGTTTTAGTGTTGTCTGTGTATTGTAATTTGAAATTTGTAAGGAGGAGAAACCATCAGGCTTTGTTGATATTCCATCTTTTTCTCTGCTGGTTTTTCCTTGTTGATTTCAGCTCATTTATTTGACTTGATGTCTTTATTGAAAACATTCTATTTCTGGGTGGGAGCTTTGCCAAAAACAGCACATCCGCAAGTGACCAAAAAATAACAACTGTATCGTGTTTCCGTAAATAATGGCCATCCCTCTTTCAAAAACTTTAATGATCTCTTTTGTAATGATCTCTTCATAGATGTGATCTTATGTGATATTAGCGTTAACTACACTTTACGAATGTTGCTAACCAAAACAGCAGCACATGCCAAGGTACGTGAACTGTCTGCAGTTTTATCGCATGTTGAATATACACCGGTAATGATAACATTGTGAAAAATTATTCCAAAAAGGATTTTGTACAAAAAAAGGCCTCCCCCCATCTACAGTTGAGTAAATAAACATCCCAGACCGCTATTTGTGGAAACACGCTATATGAATACGGAATTGGCCCATCTCATTTGTCAGTTTGACCTTTGCGGTTAACACTGCGCTACACTCTAAAATTAGAGACACCTGCTGTATATCTGTAGACATGGCACAAAAAATTTAATTTTATGACCAAGCTCAACTCTTGGAGCTGCAATCCCTATGCTGACCCTAATAACCACAGTGTAATCACCTGTGCTTTGACACTGCTTATGTGACAATGTCCAAGTGAGCGTTTTGAAAACCAGCAGTTTGTTTTTCATACGAAACAAACTCTTCACAGCCGTAATATATGAAGATGTATTTGTGCTTCATTCTGAAATTGCGAGTTTACCTTTTGCATTTTTGTTTGGACAATATTTGAATTTATCAAGGTAATTTATTTATTACAATGAATATTTATTCATTTATATTCTTTTTAATATCTTTTGTATTTTTTTAAATTTGTACGGTCATATTACTTCTGTTGTTACCCAAGATAGAAAAAAAGCATTTGGTTTTGCCTAAAAAAAAACAGGGAAAAAAACAAAAAACACTGACACTGTTCCAAATCATATTTAAATTGCAAATATTGCATGTGTGGACCAACCAATCAGTAAGAGCCAGGAGAGGGTTCAAGGAAGTTACAATACTAGTAATTTTCATCCTGCTGACAGTTACACAAATCAACTCTCAAATTTTGTGAATTTGGATGAAACCATGGTAAAAACCGTGTATCTGTTTGACCACAGATTCCATATTTAAAGGTCTGTAGTAAATGTCTTCTCATAATTGGATATCATAGTAAAATGAGACATTAGTTTGCATAACACAAGCGCAAAACAAATTAATTGCTCATTATCCTTAATTATTTTTTAGAAGTGATTTCTATTTGTTTTTGTTTCAGAAATAATGGCAAAAGGTTTGGATGTCAGCTTGAAATTTGCTGTACCAACTTTTATTTTATTTTTTAAGTTTTCAACTTGAATATGCGTATTTATTTATACAACTCAAAGAAGTCCAATGAGCGGAGCTGTCTGTCTGATTTCCTTTCGCAGTGAGAAGATTGAAACTGCTCTCTTGGAAGACTGACTATGGTCTAACTCTGATGTGTAGTGAATTCATGGATTGAGTGTATGACCTTAAATGTCAGTACTCTGAGTAGACGAGTTCTTTGTTCATTTGTTCTCAAAGTTTGACAATAAAAGAACTGTGTTCCAAATCGTACTTTCTCATTTTCTTTGTGTTAACAAATGTGTTTTTCTCACCTCTCACTTTTCCACATTCATGCCGCAAAATGCAACTATGGATGGATGGCAATTGATCCAAATATTTAAGACGATCAGCATGTACAGTATAGCTATAATGACTTTTGAAATAAATAAAATGTATAATTGTATGATGTATGTATGTGTAATACAGAAAACATTTAATACATAATGAAACTTAAGATTAAAGGTAAAAATAATTTTCACTTGACAATTATGTCATAACGCATGTATAAACACAAATTAAGTCTAACTTATAAAAAAAAATTGTCATGGATGGAATGAACTTGGGGAGGGGAAACATTTAAAATATATTTCTGAAGCGTACTCAATGCGATCTACAAGAAAGTAGATATGTTTACATAATAGACATATAAATTTAGTAAAATGTCATCAAACCACGTGACATTCTTGATTCTACAATCATTCAACAAACATAGTATTTTGTCACGTTTCACGAATTTGTAGCTAAATAGGTTCAAATTGGAAATCTATTTGAAACAGGCACATTCTTGGGCACCTTCGTGGTAAAATAACTCAGTTTCCCAGCATGCTTGTGTCTGGCAAAAAAAACGTTACGTGACTTGACGCTTTTTCGCCTGGCTCGTGCAAATGACGGTGGCAGGCGGTGTAGGTTTGAAGCTGAGTCGGAGTTTGTGACAGGAGGTGGACTTCATGCTAATATTTATATTTCCACCAGAATTCTAGGGGAGAAAGGATATTTAAATGAATGGGGGGAAACAATGTAGTGTGAAGAGATATTGACTAATTTTGGCCACTGTCACTGACGTTGTCAAACATATCCGGGGTTGTTTTGAAGGAGGCCTGTTGCTGGCTACGGGAAATACTCGGACTCGTCTGGTAGATGCCGTCGGACGCCGAGGGATAGCGGAGGACCGCGACTGGAGTTCTGTGGACGGGATTGGTGGACCAGGTCAAAGTGCGAGAGTTTCGTCTTATCTCAAAAGCTAACTAGGACGTTTTTTTGTGCTTCTCCATGGCGGGCACGCAACAGCGTCTTCGGTTAGCCATAGCCAGCCAGCTAACATTAGCTCCCCCTTGTTGACAATCTAACTGGCAAGATATCGCAAGAATACCCGACTCAGAATTTGGGACTTTTGAACACTTTGTCATTTAATATTAAAACACTTTGTTCTTGCCGCTACGTTTAATGACGCATTTGCTGTATTTCTCCCTTGACAGAAGGTAAACAAACTAAAAAGCAGACAAAGATTAGCTAAAACGTAATAGCCTTTGACATCGTTGTTGGACTGCATGGATTTGTTTTGTCGCCAATTTCCAATTTCCTCCAGTCCAGGATTCAATGTGAGTGTCATTTTTCAGTTAAACGTAATTAAATCCTCTCCTCGGCCTATTCGACGGTATCTTCAAAGGTTGCTCCCAGAGAAATGAGGCGCGTAGCTTCAGGTGTCACGTCTCTGGTCTGCTGTTGGTAACCAAAGCGCCCCAATTGGTCTGTGAGCGGTTTGTTCGCTGGTCTGGAGGGATCTTTCTCATCATGAATCGTTACCTGCCTGTGGCAAGGCAGCACTTCCTGACTGCACTAGCAAGCACTAGTGTGGTTGTCAAAGCCATCAGTGCGCTGGTGGTTCTCCTCTACCTGCTTTCCTGGGCCGTGGACACATCATATTCACTGGGGGTCACCCCGGGCTATTTGTTCCCTCCTAACTTCTGGGTGTGGACACTGGCCACTCATGGGCTCGTGGAGCAGCACGTGTGGGACATGGTAGCCAATGTTGGGACTGTGATGACTTGTGGACGCCTGCTGGAGCCTCTGTGGGGCGCTCTGGAACTGCTGATATTCTTTGCAGTAGTAAATGTATCTGCAGGCCTCCTATCAGGCCTCTCCTACCTCCTCACCTATGTGGCCACCTTCAATCTGGACTTCCTGTTTGCTGTCCGTGTCCATGGAGTAGCTAGCTTCCTGGGAGGTGTCCTGGTGGCACTGAAGCAGACCATGGGAGATACAACAGTGCTACGAGTACCACAGGTAAGCTGATGCCAGTTGGAATAAGTGTCTGTCATGGGAATAGGGATAAACTTTTGATACATCGCTGGTGTCAGCCACAATGTGGAAATTTGGTCAGTCAACACGTGTTGGTGACATTTTTATGAATTATTGACCAATCTAAACAATTTTCGACAGAATCATCAGCTAGTTGCAGCCAAGTTATGCACTCTAGTTCTCCTCAATTGCTTCAACAAGCACACTTGACATAATTCCTCTTAGGGGTGCTCCAATCCGCCTTTTTCACTACCAACACCGATACCTTGAGTTCAGTATCTGCTAATACTGATCCACCTCACTCCAAACGAAATGGCAAAAAAGCAAAATAAGTCACAATGACCGATATTTCAAAAATTTGTTTTTTGCATTCTCAAAATGCGAATGATTTATGTTTTCATGATATATCAACGATTGCAATACAGTACTCATTACATCAGCTTGGATATTTATGGCAACAGCAAGGCAATGAGCAATTTTTTTTGCTATAATAAGAAAATTACTGACTTCTTTGTTGAATATTGTTTACAAAACATGACTTTTGAACACTTCACAATGTTTATTTCATGTAAATGAAACTTTATCAGTGCAAGAGGTAGAAAGGTAGAAGTAGAGAACCCACGTTTAATAAGCTCATAGTTTCCTGGGGTGTCCCTTTTCACAATTCAAACAAAAATGCATATTCCGATGTAAGAAGACTTTGTTGAACGCACTGATACGTAATTGTACTCATGGCTTGTGTGATTTTGTGAAATTGTGAAAGAAACAAACACATTTGAACCACTGAAACTCAACTGCCTTGTATCTTGGAATCTACCTGTGTGACTTGAGACTCATTTTACCATGCCAGGTCACATTTCCCAAGCAATAACCCGACCTCCATCATTAATCAGTGCATTTTAATAGCCGCTCGATAAAGCAAAGACCTCCACTAAAAACTTGGGCTATACTTGGCTCATCCCTGATGTACGCTGATCTTCGAACAGTTGAGATTTCTCACTTCAACATCCTTACTTGACACCAACTGTTAACCTGTTAGCCAAGGCTATGGCTTTGTGCAGTCTTAGGGCATTACAGAAATAGCTTAAAAATTAAAATAATATGCCTCAAACCGAAGATACACAGATTTTTCAGCATTTTTTCCCCCACGGCTTGAAACACAACACAACGTTTAATTAAGAATAGGGAATAGGCAGGGGTTTACTGTAATTACTTTGTGGTGGTTCAGTATCTAAATACAGCTAACTATTGAGTTCATCATGTTCGTTGTTGATAAGCTTCAGAGTGCAGTACTTCCCTAACCATTTTAGAATTAAACCTTCTTTTCTCCAATTACCAGGTGAGACTCAAAGCAGCTCCAGCTTTGGCCCTCCTATTCCTGGCCTTGCTGCGCCTCTCAGGCCTGCTGGAGAACTCTGCGCCCCTGGCCGCATACAGTTACGGCGCCCTGTCCGGCTGGGTGTACCTGCGCTTCTACCAGAGGCACAGCAGAGGCCGCGGCGACATGTCGGACCACTTTGCCTTTGCGAGTTTCTTCCCTGAGGCGCTGCAGCCGGCGGTGGGTCTGCTGGCGGGTTTGGTTCATGCCACTCTGGTGAAGGTGAAGCTGTGCAGGAAGATGGTGAAGCGGTACGATGTTGGGGCGCCGTCGTCTATCACCATCAGCCTACCGGGGACAGACCCACAAGATGCTGAGAGGAGGAGGTGAGTCAGAAGGAAGAATGACCCAACTGTGTTCATCCCGTTTTTCTTTTAATTTTGTTTTTTTGTCATGTGCAAGACACAACAATTCCACAACAAATTATTTACTAAAAAGAAGGGGAAAAAATAGTGTCCGAGAGGTATGGATTGGGGAACCAATCCCAATTCTGAATTCTGAAATTTCAATAACCTATTGATTGGCTGATTATTTAAATATTAGGCTTCTTTTTTAGTCCCTTAACACTTAAAACAAAAAAGATATGGATTACAGGCAGAATGTTTGACTCTTTCACAATACGTTGTCCTTTAGTATTTGTTTAAAGGGATACTTGACTCATTGAGCCATTTTCAGTAGTAACAAGTTAATATTTTGTCCAGAATAAATGTGATTACTTAATTATTTTTCTTGTACAATTAAGAACTTTAAAGACTTAATTTTTCCACTTGCTGTTGATTGAAGCTGACATCACCTGTGCTGAGGACGTAGGGTAACGACCAATCATGGCTTACCTGTTTTCTGGGTTTGGTTCACAAACTTTGTATTTAAAGTTTTTAATTGTACATGAAAAACCTTGACGTTACCAAATTAATTCTGGACAAAATATTAACTTTTTGCTGCTGAAAATGTCTCACTGAGTCAAGTATCCCTTTAATTTTACAACAGAGATAAAAGTTGGATGATTTTTTTATTTATTTTTTTACATAGTTTTCTTTCTCTTATGTTGTAATGTTAGTGGGGGGAAAAAGGTTAGGTTTTGCCACAAATGATTGTTAATCTACACAATTTACTCTTCTAGCGTGTAGGTTTTCCGTGTTTGTGTCGGATTTAAAGAAAGCTATTAACTCATTCACTGCTATTGACAGCTATAGTTGTCAAAAATTCATTTGAACTATTTATATTAGTTTAACATTTCTTTTCCATTTTTGTTAACAAGTGTATGAAAACCTAGATTTTTTTTTAACATTTAGAACAGATGTAAAATTTGTGATTAATCGCCTGATGCCCCTACATTTTTATAATTTTCTTTAAAATAAATAAATCTATATATATATAATATTTTTAATAATCTTTTTTTTAAAGAAAAGATTATTCAAAATTAGGGGCGTCAGGCGATTACATTTTTTAATCGTAATTAATTGCATTACTTCACTAGTTAACTCACGATTAATCGCACATTTTATGTCTGTTCTAATACAAAAAAAATGTCTAGGTTTTCATACTCTTGTTAACAAAAATGGAAAAGAAATGTTAAACTAATATAAATAGTTCAAATGAATTTTTGACGACTATAGCTGTCAATGGCAGTGAATGAATTGATCTAGTTGTGCTGTACGAGTTGTTAAGCATATGTGGATGACACTGCAGTCAACTCCAAACAACAACAACAACAAAAAGATGATGCCTGATGACAAGGGAGGGATTTAGTGGTGTGAGTAAAGACGTAACAAACATTTCTTCCTCCCCGCAGACAACTGGCCCTCAAGGCTCTGAACGAGCGTCTAAAGCGCGTGGAGGACCAGTCGGCTTGGCCCAGCATGGACGACGAGGAAGATGAGGATGTAGACGAGATCCGGACCGACACGCAGCCACTCCTCCCTCGTGATCCTCCCTCCTCGACGACCCGACCAGCATCAGGGGGAGCCGGTGGCATGAGCCTCTCCTCCACTTCTTCCTCCTCAATGTCACAGAGCGGAGGAGCACAAGCCAACCCTGAATCGAGCATCATCAGCTTTGAGGACGCATCCTCTAGATTGTAACCTATTTAATCGAATAGAGGCAATGAACTTGTCACTGGAAGGGCGTACTAACTTCAGCGACGGAAGCTTGTGGACCTTTTCTTACATTCCGTTGATGTCACAGTTGAGTCCAAACGTGGGTTTAGTGTGTCTTCTCACTTTACACGTGTTGGATGTGCTCAGTGTAGTCAAGTCAGGCCTGCGCTTCTTTCATGCATACAGGCGCAAGGTAGCAGCCATTTTCTTGTGTCCTGATTTAATCCCAGCTGACTTGAGGGATGTGGACAGCTCTGAGTGTTTTTGTTTCATTTTTTCTTTTTAAATAAATGGCAAGTTGGATGTACATTTTCTTTTAGTTTTTTTCACAGCAGCCACAGATGTTTGCCAAGAGAACACGTGTTCATGACAGAGACTTGCTCCCAGAAAGACACACTCTGTACACGCTGCTTTGCTGTCACGGTTTTGGTTTGGTAACACAGTGAGGAAAAGGCGAAGCACAGAAAAGATGGGAGGGAAGCTCCGGCAGATCGGCGATGGGGGAGAACAAATCTTTTGAGATTTAAATGTTAAGTGCCAGCTGCAAGTGTTCTGGACCACTTTCCAGTTTTATGACTATCCTCCAGAGAACTACTTATTTGTTCCTTTCTTTTTGTCCCGAAAAAAAAAAATCTGTGTTTGTTCACCATTTGACAGAAGCAGCTTTCCGTACATGCGCAGTGGCTTTCTTTTCTTAACCGATCTGTCTGCTATTTTAGGTTGACGCAACATCTAATTCTGTGTCCGACCTACTTGACTCCCTGTTTAATTGTCAGCAATAACTATTGCTGCACTTACATGGAAAATTCAGTTTTGAGAGGTTTGCATACGGTTAAATATAATTTTAAAAAAATTATACACTTGAAATTTACAGATTTGATTTGTTTTTGATGGTATCTCCTGAGCTCGTTGTTCCATAGATCTAGTAACAGCATGAACATCGTATGAGGCTGAACATCAGATTATTGCAGGCTGCATTCCCAGTTGTCATTATGGAACAAGACAAATTAGGCACAAACATTGAACAGGTTGCTTAGGATTCAAACGCCCAAAAAGAAATTGCTACCTGTCTGTTGTATAATGATTTGAAGCTAATGTGTTCATTTGACAAATTATGGATTGGGTGGATTGATTAAGCATACATCAGCCTGACAGTAGTGATGTGTGAAAAAAAAAAACTAAAGCCACATGCTGTCTTTAAATAATGACTAAAAGTCATTGTGGTGGTAACAGGAATTCCTCCATTTGTGTTTTGGGGGATTTATAACCATAATCATCCCAATTTCAAATGATTTTCACTATGACCTTTTGGTTTCTTGTGGGTTGGGTTGGGTTGGGTATTACAGCTTGTGTTTTTCTAACAGTTTACTCTGGATCAAAGTCCAACCAATTCCAAACGAAACTTGGTCAAACACTGAAAACAATACAGTTGAGTTTGTACTGATGGCAATGTATATGAGTAGCCCGAAGCATTTTAAACAAATGTGTTTGATCATTGCAGATTTTTTCATCAATTTTGTAAGACGCTCAAATGACTTTACAAAAAACAGACATTGCCCTGGACTGAAAAAAGATTATGCACCCCTTATTTAAATGTATGCTTGAATGGGATGGAACGTTTTGAATTAGTGAAGCCAAACTTTGATTTTCTTTGGTTGGTTTTAAGACCGACCTTCACTTTCATTGGTAATAAAAATGTGCAAAAGCGAGTTGCTGTGTATAACACATTATTTCATACAATATTTGATGATTCATCAGTAGCAGCACTGAAACATGATTTTATTTGATGATCAGACAGCTACCAGAAAGTCAACACAATGGAGGTGAAAGGTTACCGGTATATGTCCTGTTGTGTTGCCAGTGGCCATTCAGTGTCTTTTGCGCCCCACTCAAATTTAAGACAGTATGGTGAAGAGTTCCACAATTTGCTGTTTTAGTTTACACATTTCATAAAATTTGAAAACCATTGTACAAAGTAACCCCAACTCCAAAGTTGGGAAGTTGTGTAAAATGTAACTTAAAAAAAAAAAAAGATTGCAATGATTTGCATATCATTTTAAACCTATACCCCATTGAATACACTACAAAGACAATATATTTAATGTTCAAACTGATGTGCTGAAGAAAAATGGAGATCGTAATACAGTATGTACTAAACAGCCTGAACTTGCTCAGAATTCCTGCAGCTCCTTTAAAGTCGCTGTCGGCCTCTTGGTAGCCTCCTTAACCATTTTCCTTCTCATCTTTTTAATCACCTTTTGAGGGAGGTTTAAGTTTAACGAATGAATTATTAGTTAACCACTAGATGGCACTAACTGTCGCTTTATGACACTGTTGTGCCGTTTGCTGATTAGTGGCGGCTTGTCATTAGGGCACCGGCCTCCCGCCTCGCCGATTCACCTTGATAGAGACAAATAATAATAATGATGATGGAAATAAAAAAATAATATTATAATAGAAATACTTCAAAATATATGTTTACTGTATCTGTTTTTGGATAAGTAATAAATACTATAGAGTTATTGTTTATGAGTACAATTGATTCGTTTATCTCTTTGGCGTCTTAATGATGCATTTTCCTTTTCCAATTTAATGTATTACAGTATATTTATTATTTTCCCCCAAAGGGAAAATTTTGCTTTAAAAAAAGAAAAATGTAATTGCCGAAACTGTCCACTGGGTGGGGCAGTTAGCTCAGACTACAACACAGAGTTTGTGCTAACTGAGCGCTTTTCATTCTGATTGGGGGAAATATCAGAATTGAAAAGCGTGTAGATGGCTTTGTCAGTAGTTATAATATAATATATTGCATACACAAAATTTGATTTATTTTAATTAATCACGTGTGCCGCGGCAGTGTTGTTGAACATGTGCGCGCGTCGTCATGATTGTCGTTGACGTGCTCGCGCAGGTGTGGCTCTTGAGCTCGTGCCCGACGCACCTCCCCCTCCCCTCCCCTCCCGACCTTGCCCGCGCGCTCCCGTGAAGCATTGCCTTGTACTACACTACTAGTAGTACGCCTACAGGCTCGTGTGGTGGTTGCAACGCCGAGCGAGCGACTGTTCTCCATCGAGCTCAACTGCCTGCTCTCGTCAGTCCGCACGCACAGCAGGTAAAAGTACTTTCTGTACTTTCGCTCAGATAAGTAGCGATGTCTATTATGTATTCTTATGTCTCGAAGCAGAACGAAGTATTGTTGAAGTTTCACTGGTCTAATAAAGCTGACTGGTTAGCCGACGCTAGCTTAGTAAGCTTCTTCTTTTTTCTCTCCCTGACGACCTCCATTGCTAAATGCCGCTTCCGCACTTTCCAGACAGTTGAGCTCAGGGTGAACGCTGGTCTAATTCGGTTGAAGGCTCCTCAGTGGCGTAAATAATAATGAAATACAATAAAACAGCCAGTCTCACAAGAGTAGCTTCACAAATAAGAGCTCCTATTTATTTGCTCTTTAAAATCGAAATGTTGACATTTGGCCTAGATTGTCGAAACGGCTTTAGTCAAACAAAGAGGCTGTCTTCTCGATTTGCGTCTGCTGAGCAGCGGGCTCGTTGACTTTTCACTAAAACCGGTTTACAATTAAACACAAAACACATCAAGTTACTATTTGGTTTTCGGTTTTTATTCACTGCGATAGATTTTTGCATGTTGAAGTCCACTTATTGTAAAACGTCTTGCGATGGATTTGTATGTCTTCCCTAGCTTGCTTTCATACATACGTCAAACGGTGATTTGTATGTGTTTTATTTTATTTTTTAACGCCGGGGTTTTAATTTGAGTGGAGGCCACCTACACGTTCTTCCACTGCGGACACACTAGCCATCTGTTGCCTCTACGATGACGCCATCTTTCTGGTGACCCACCCAGTGGCAGGCTGATTAAAAAAAAAAAATAACACACCAAAAATTGCACTGGTTTTACTGGGAAGCACTTTGCAAGGTCTCACAATTGTGTCTCTATGCTCGGGTGGTTTGGGGCAGTATAACAAGGGATGCAGCAATACAAATTATGTTCTGACTGAAAACATTTAGACCTACTTCTGCTAATACCAAGTGCAGATAATTGCCATATTGCCAGTAGGCCTTACAATTTTGGTCTGATTTGGTCGCAACAGTATTGCATCTCTGCTTTTTGCCATGTGCATGTTGGCATCACCAAGCCATGATCTCAAAGAGTGTGACGCTATTGGGATGAAAATCAGCACTTCCAAATCTGAGACCATGGTCCTCAGTCGGAAAAGGGTGGAGTGCCCTCTCCAAGTCCCTACCCCAAGTGTAGGAGTTCATGTGAAGGACAAATAGAACGGGAGATTGATGGCGGATCAGTGCAGCGTCTGCAATGATGCAGTCTTTGTATCGGTCCGTTGTGGTGAAGGGGAGCTGAAAGGCAAAGCTCTCAATTTACCAGTTGATCTACGTTCCTACCCTCACTTATGATCACGAGCTGTGGGCTGTGAAGAACAAGAGCAAGATTCCAGATACAGACAGCCAAAATTAGTTTCATTCACGGGGTGTCCAGCCTCCCCATTAGAGATGCACGGTGAGAAGCGCGACCATCTGGGAAGGGCTCAGAGTAAAGCCACTGCTCCTCCGCATTGAGAGGAACCAGATGACGTGGCTCGGGCATCCAATCAGGATGCCTCCCTGGTGGGGTGTTCTGGGCATGTCTTGCCAGGAGGAGGCCCCAGGGGTGACCCACATGGTCTGGGAATGCCTCAAGATCTCCCTGGAAGAATGAAGTGGCTGTGGAGAGGGAAGTCTGGGCGCTTCCCTGCTAAACCTGCTGCTGCCGCGACCCAACCACAGTTAAGCAGTAGAAGATGGATGGATAGATGGAACTGTTCAATATTCTTTTTTGGAGATTGAGAAAATCTAGTCAAAGGACCATCCTGGATAAGCCCAATCCAATTGTTTGATCCTTATTCTGGTTGTTTGGATATGGACTGTGTGTTTAACTGGACTGCGTCAATGTAAGATGTATAACATCGGAAATAATAATCTGCCAACTAAACTCACATTAAGCAGTGACAACAATTTGAATTGCTGCCAGATCCTGCCAAGACAAAAGTCAATGTCCGCTGCTGCCAGGATATTTTTCCACACTGCTCTTTACCAATTACAATGAGCATTCGTTTGGAGTGAAGCGGTGTGTTTTGGCACCCCGCATGTCCATTGCTCACCTGCTAAATTAATAGGCAACGGCGTGCTTGGAAGGCTCTTCATATGGTTCGAGGCTAACAGCTGTGAGGTGGACCAGTCAAATAACTTGTTCAGTTTCATCAATAATAGTTCTTAAATCTGCCACGATCTAGTATGTTCCATTAATTCACCCAAAACACAAAAAGGCCAAGAGTTGAGTTTTTATTAGGGGTTTCACACATTTTGACCTTGAACCTCTCATCCAATATAATGGATTAAAATGACAGTGGTAGATCAATTTAGTTTTGGTCTATATATCAATGTCCTCTCATGGGACATGAGTGGATGAACCCCCGCCCCCATTTAATATTTAGCTTATGTTCCAAAATATCTGTGTGTTTTTTTCTTCTTTTTTTTGTGGGACAGAAAAGAATGTATTATTTTTTGGGTTGTTTAATGACAAGTGATTTGTCCATGCTCTTTGTCCAAGGGCCATACTGTACCAAAAACCAAACAACTGTATGTCGGAACTGACTATTGTTTATTTTTATGTGCCTTGTGCATGCATCAGTCTTTTTTGTCGACAACATCCTTGTTCGTTGTTAAATGTTCCAAAACCTTAATTAATTTTTCATTTGAATTTGACACCTCTTTGTTGGCCATGGGTAATTATACCAGATTTTTTTCAAGCATCTGCGAAGCCTAGTTTAGCTTCCTTAGTTGGTTGTTGATTTAAAAAAAAATGTTGATAAAAGATTGAAGCCACTGCATTAGAAGGAAATGACTTTTGCGTTCAGACACAACAACCCTCCATGTTATGTTAATGGGGATTTTCCTGTTGTGTCGCCTTGCTTTATTGTCTCCCTTTTTTTTCTGCCAGTGTTTTCCGCTTCCGGTTCTTGGTTTATTTTAACCCAAAGCCAGACATATTAATAAGTGGCTACCCCACATTGATATCCACCTTGAGCATGCTTTGTGGTGTGCCTTGGATCAATACTTGTGGGCTTTTTATTAGTGTTGAAGCGGCCATTAGTGTCAGTAACGGCCCACTTTTTAGCACTAAGGTGGCATTTGTTGAAGGGGCGAGCACACCACTTTGTGCCCAGTGGCCGGTCAAACATTGACCACACACATGCCTCCAGGCTGCCACTGCCCCATTTTTTGGCCCTTTCTTCTTGTTCAAGTCATCGAGGGAATGCTCTAATATTTTTGACAGCGCTGTCCTACTTAGATTATTCATCGACCGTAACGCTTGCAGGCTTTGCAAGGCGTTTCACTGTCTAATAGTGAATTGCGTTTGAAGGTGATTATTAGATTACAATAGAATAAATAATCAATACGCCAACCAGCAATACCTTTCCCACTTTCGAAGTATGATAGCAAGCTGTATTAAAAAACCAACAAAAAAAAATCTTTTTTTATGTTCATTTAAGTTAGGGTTTGCAGTATAGAGCTTTACAACACTATAATGAAGAGTGTGTCTATCAGATTGACTAACTTGACTAATTACACGATTGCCAACGATTGTTGTCTTTGCTGTTTGTTTGTTTGGTCAGACTGGGAGGAAGAAAGTACTTGGAGATTTCTATTGTCTTAATGACATTGTTCTGTTGGTGTTGGAGAAAATATTTTCTTTCATTGACCTTCAAGAATCGTGCGGGTTCAGTAGAAAACAGCACGTTTGCACCGAAGATCCTCATTTCCCCCTTGTATACATGCTTGTTTGCCAATAACTTCCCTTTACTCAACTGGGCAAGCCTACTTCCGCAGTTACTGGAACTCATTCTGAAGTGTGTGTGTGTTTTTTTTATTAAAATATTGTCTTTCTTTGTTGCGCTCTGATTTTGTTGCCAATATGTATCTCACAGTACACGCCTTAAGGAAATTGCTTCACATTTGATGACGAGATGTGATGTAAGTAACGTTTTAATTTATTGCTACTCTCCCCAGGGATGGCAGCCATCCGTAAGAAGCTGGTGATTGTCGGGGATGGAGCTTGTGGGAAGACCTGCCTTCTGATCGTCTTTAGCAAGGACCAGTTCCCTGAGGTCTATGTCCCCACTGTGTTTGAGAACTACGTGGCTGACATAGAAGTGGATTGCAAACAGGTAAGAGATCACACACACGGGTGATTTGCCACTATTGCACACTTTATGTTGTCAACACAACACTTTCTGAATTCAAGGTGACAAGAGCCAGATTTGATGAAAATACTACTCTCTGTTCATTTTGGTCACCACTAAATCGTATAACTATGTCTGGAAATTTTTTTGGGGGGGCGGGGATCATGTTTTATTTTTCGGTAAAATCGGGTTAATATCAATGCTATTCTCATTGCATAATTGTATTGCCATGCAGTCCTCATGTCTGGGAGAGCAAATCTAAATGACATTTTTTAAATGCGTCTGTGTGTTTTCATTCAGGTGGAGTTGGCTCTGTGGGACACAGCAGGTCAAGAGGACTATGATAGGCTCAGACCACTCTCTTATCCAGACACTGATGTCATTCTCATGTGCTTTTCCATAGACAGCCCTGACAGCTTGGGTGAGTGCAAACACTGTCGTGGAGGCTACAGCAATCAATTTTCTAATGCTCTTTTCCAATCCAGCCATTTTGATGAGCGACATGCGTCATTTTTTCCGGGGTTATTTAGTTAATTTTGTTTCGATACAATCGTTAATGTCATCCATTGAATAACTGTTAGAACAAATACCTGCAGCGCAAGCATCAGCAGGCAGTCATGCTGCAAAATTTCACGCAATGCACTTTCTCCTATTAGGATTATAAAGAGCTCTTTTCACGTGTTGTGGAAATAGGTTCATATAAAAGCCAGTGATGAAAGTGCCGGATAATTGAAGTGTCATGAATAAACATGATTAAATGAGTGAAACATGTCAATTACCCAGTATGCATTAATAAAACCAAGGTAAAAGTACTGTGAAAAGACCAGACGCACAACATTCCTGCCTTTTTTTTTTTTAATTTACGGTATTTTTATGACCGACTCTGTTCACTTAAGCTTCGCTGTACCTCCAGAGAAATGATAGCATAAGCTTGTGCAGTATGTTATATTTAGATTTTGATGGTACAGTGTATGCAAACAGCATGAAATGAAGAATGTTTCACTAGTTGCTTGGTTACACCCAAAACAAATATGATTGCATTTTTTTCCCCTTTGTCTGGCTTATCTGATATCTGGAAAACCTGGTTTCAAATATTCATGAAATGCGTCATGTCAAATGTGCACTGAATTGACAAATGATTTCATTCTCTTTTTCACACAGAAAACATTCCAGAGAAATGGACGCCAGAGGTAAAGCACTTCTGTCCCAACGTTCCCATCATCCTGGTCGGAAACAAGAAAGACCTGCGCAATGATGAGCACACGCGTCGGGAGCTGGCTAAAATGAAGCAGGTACTTAAATCTCGTTTGACATACAGTGGAGTAAGCTAAAGCTAGTAACGTTTGGAATTGAAGGGAGTGCATCTTAAATGTTGTATACATTTCCCCCAATACACACTAGACATACACTCATCACACAAGCCATCAACCCGTTTGTAAATGGCATCACAGTTGCTCAGGGCTCAGATAACGACCTATCATGGCTCACCTGTTTTCTGAAGCTGAGCCGTGATTGGTCGTTACCTGAGCCTTGAGCACATGAGATGTCATTTTCAATTGACAGCAAGTGGCAAAATGGGATGGATACAAATGTGTAGATTTATGTATGCATGTATTTATTTATCTAAAACTATTGTAAAGAAAATCTTTGGGTCGACTTTCCCTTCAAGTAGTGATTAGCGCAGAGGTGGGCAGGCCATCAGGACTCACTAACTGTCCGTCGCTAAAGGACCCTCATTTTGCTGAGAAACTTAAAAACAATGGCTGACTAAGCATTAGTTCCACTGCCTGTTGGCTTGATAGGACTGTCAGCCAGAGCTTGTATTGAGTGAAGGATATTAATCAGGATCTTTTGCGATTGCATTTGAGTGCATCTGTGCCATTTGATGAGAAGGAACACTCAGTAAAAGACTCGCATTAGCCTCTCAAATTAACCTCTGTGTTAGATGCCATATTCTTGTCAATTTTGATAGTCTTATGTACATTTTGTTTTGATATTTTAATAACATGCATTACATGGTTGATTTAATTTCACATATTAAATGTGTGACAGTTTGTTAATGAATTCATGCATCAGAACTGCAATTTTCAGTACCCCTCATTCATCGTTAAATTTAAGTGTTGTGTTTTGTTTCTCATGTCTTATTGTGAGACTGGTTAATTTTTTGCTTCCACTTGTATGACTGCTTATAGCATGTGAATGTTATTTTAAACATTCCTTGTGCATTTAAATTAATGAGGACTGTTTGTGAAACAAATTACTGGAACTATAATTGGTCTCAAAAGGTAAACTTTGTTTTGATATCGAATATGGCCCATCGTCACTTTGGGGTTGTTGTATTCAAGTATTAGTAAGATGAGGTATTGATTGTCTTTTCTTCTGACAGGAGCCTGTGAAGTCTGAGGAGGGCAGGGAAATGGCCGGCCGGATCGCGGCGTTTGGCTACATGGAATGCTCTGCAAAGACCAAGGATGGCGTACGGGAAGTGTTTGAGATGGCCACAAGGGCGGCGCTGCAGGCTCGCCGCGGAAAGAAGAGCACTAGATGTGTACTGCTGTAACATGGCAGTTATTTTGTGACTGTTTGCATCTGGCCTGTTGTACCTGTGGCCAGAGCGTGGGAGGGATGGAAGAATTAGTAGATGGCGTTTTTGGAGGGAGTGAAGGCAGGAAAAGACTGCAGTTAATGACTACTGCTATAAAATGGCTGTTTGTCAGACTGAATTTACCTTGGGACTTTTGTTTGGGAAACTTTGATGGAGAGGGATGTGGGCAAATAACCACCTTTGTAAACCATTGGACTCTTAATTTGGTGGGAACTAAACACCATCAACCGACAGATACAGCTCATCCCCCCCCCCTCCCCCCCGCCCCCCTGCCCAACACTGAAGGCCATTAAGAGATCTTAATGCTTAAAATCTGGCCATCCGTGATTTTTTTGTGGTGGGATGTTCCGCTGACTGCGTTATGTTTGGATGGCAACGTTAGTTTCCTCTCCTTGATGACTTGAGCGGGTCAGGGCGCAGTACAGTTAATAAAGGCTGCCAGTGAATGTTTAACCTTGATGTGCAGTTGCAGGCAAGTACATTTCCCCTGCTGTGATGAGGCTATGTACACAAACTAACTAAGTTCAAATTCTTACTTCCAATTTAATTTTTTGGGGGGGCTACAGTGCAATGTAGTACAGTACAAGACAACACAAATGCTGGTGTCTGGCAACATTTTGGTCCTGTATGCAGCCCTACCCGACACCCTGCACTTCAGATCCGAGGGGGTCTTATGTGTGTGCTCGCATGTAAAGCCTCAAGCCGTGAGGTCTATCTGAGGTTAAATTCTGTGCTTACAGACTCAACCTCAACTCACTGGCACTGCTCTATTATTGTAGTCTTGCAATCGACAGCCAAATTGTTGTTACCATTTAACGACTTGTTTTGATGATTTAGGCAATTGTTACTTGAGCACATATCTCCCCACCAACAATAATGATGTCATGGGTTCTAAAGATGACAGAGCCAATGAAAAGGGGCCCCAGTAGAGGATTTTCAAGCCAGGCAAACTTTTCTCTTCAGCTCACCATTCCTCCCCACAGTTCTGACTGCTGGTGCTGATATTTTTTCCCTCTGGTTGTAGACCAGGACTGAGATAGAGGAGAGGAAGTCTTATGTTTACATGCATGCCACCATTAATCTGTGGATCCAGCATTTTTATTCAGTTTTATTTGGGGGGCATAAGTGTAGACCTGAAAACAGAATCCAAAGCCCCTTTTACACAGTATGTTGAATCTGGGATCTGCCTTCAGAGGTTGTAATTGAGCCGCCGGATACTCCACACTCATTTGTCCTGCCTTCTTTTGTTGAAAGCAATTGCTACTGTCAAGTATTTCTTCATAGGTCAGACTAGACATCACTATGAAGCAATTTTCCTATTGTAGGAAGCCATATTGCTGTGTGGAAAAAAGAAAAACAGACACCAGCTTCTGGCAATATGGGTTTATTACCACACCTTCTGTTCCTGTTCAGATGCAGCTGTTTTGTAGGTTCTCTGTAAAAGAGGCTTCAGAGGGTATCTTATCTGCCTTATATCATTTAAGTGTTGCCGACACAAAAAACTGCATGCAAGCACCCAAATGACAGCCTTATTTGGGAAACAGTGTTCTTCATCTTGATCTAGAAACTTTTGAATTTACAACCTGGTTAATGGATTGTTATTAGTGGTATTTGGTTAAACATGCCAACGATGGCCTGTCAGTTTTTGCTCAAATAAAATAACCCTCCAATTCCTCTTCCTGGCCTACTAGGATGAGTTTTGCTCCAGAAACCTACTCTTGCATTGTTGGATTACTTTATTTTCTGCTTTTATTTGTAAATGTATTATGTTGTCTGTCAGTATTTAAAAAAAGAAAAACCAGGCAGACCAAGAGCAGATTATAATTTTTGCTCGCTTTACCTGACCTTACAATTGGTGATTATGGACTTGTCAATCAATACCATTCAGTTTTTTGGCAGTCAGGAGAGAGGCTGCATTATTGCTTGCCTGGACCCTGAATTAAATGTTTGCTTTCAAATGCAAAACATGAAATTGAGAAGGCAAAAATGCCTCCTTGTACAAATAATTTTTATTCCTGCTTTTAATGAATGTTTAAATCTTAAATTTTGGATGCTGAAGTCAGAACAGGTAAACCAAGCTCAATGCAATGTCTGTACATATGAATTATGAGTTTGTTCATACTAAACTATACACGCACAGGACTGGAAACTGTATTTGTAAACTAGCTTTGGTTTGTGTAATAAATTACTTTCTATAACACCCAGCTCTTTTTGTTCTTCTGAGTCGGTCGGAGATAGCAGTGCTCTTAAAAGTAAATCGATGCACACAGAGTGATGGATGGGAGGTTTTATCAGCGACGGGGTTATTGTTAAACATTCCCCCTGGACTCTGATTGAATACTAAACATGCAAAGAGAACCTCAGCAGAGAGAATTTATTTCTTTTGGATCAATGGTATAAGTGTTAACGGGATGCTTCAAAACATTCATATACTAATCTGAGCCCTTTTATTTCCCTTTGGGGACTTTGAATGCATCATTTGGTCACTATTCTTACCCGTTTCAGATTTCACATTTACAAAATAGTGTGGATCACCTATCATTACATTTGGATTCAAAGATTGTTTTTAATAAAATCAGAGAAAGAAATCTGCAACATAGCCTACTAGATTTGCACTCAAATATAAGAGACCAATTATGACATCATCGTCATCTGTAAAACCCACGACAGGTAAGTTACTGTGCATTAACGTCAGTTAGCTAACCAAAGCTGGTCAAATAATACATATCTTTATGTTGGTTATTTAATAGACTTTTTTTTTTTTTAACCTTAAAAAAAGACATGTTCATCTAATACAAGTACAGATACAAACGTAAATGGAACGTAGCTAATGTGTGAACAACATATTTTGACTGCGGAAGATTGTACAGTATAACTCATCTCACGTTAGATTTAGTGGGGACTTGCTTGAACCTACAATGTATGACTTGAATTGCACGTGTCCAGTGTCACCTCTTAGTGTGAAAAAACACCCACATGCTAATGTTAGCTTACCGTGTTACTGTGCCTAACTGCACAATCTCTACTTTGCTGCAGCTGTCTACTTTCTTGGTGCCCTCAATGTCCAATACAATTTTTGATTTTTTTTTTAAGTATAGGAAAATGAGCCGCTTCTATGGATCAAACCAGGGTGAGATGATTGCTGCCTGAAAAGCTCCATAAAGTCCTCTTGACTGCATCAGCAGCAGCCTCGCGCTCTTGACTAATGCCCGTGCTGCAGATCGAGAGTTTGAGTGGGATGCAGGTGAGCCAATTTGCTTCTGTGTGGGATGGTGGGGCATGGAGCACCACCATATTCACAAAGCGCAGTTAGCGTGCACCAGAGCATGGTGTAAGACGGAGCATGAAAAATGGTGTCTGAGAGTCCTGATTGTATTATTGGAGTACTGTAAAACGAATAACACGCGGCCATGTATAATACACTCACTGCATGTTGTTGAATTATTAACATTGTTTTTCAGTTTCAATTTATATTTTAGCCGTTTTGGATTTAGTTATAGCTGTGTAGCTCAATGAATAGTATTGTCTATTGTATTCTTATCTGTCTCTCTCGCCTGAGAAGAGAAGGGCAACACGTTTCTTTTTTCTTTATCTAAAAGGGAGTATAGCCTAGTACCGGTCTCAGTCGGTCGAAGAGACAGGCTGATTTATTATTGTTCAAAGTCTAATCTGATTTGTATTCATGGGAACTTGATGCCTTTTTGTGAATGGGAGGGGAGGGACTTTTCAATAAAAAACGGTGTGCAGGAGAAGGAGGGACACACAATCTGAACGGAACACGGTTTCAGTGTCTTCATTATTGTGTGATCAGAAGCTTCTGAGAATAACTATACCTTTGTAAAGGGACTTCTTCACCATAATCTCACCATTCAGTTAATTGAACACGCAAAGAGTACAATACATATTGTCTACTCTAACAAATGGTGACCTCCGACGCTGAATTCTAACGGATGGTGGTATTTTGACGGTTTGCGAGCTGCGGTGTTCCCGGACGGGCGGAACTTCTAGGCCTAAATAAATAAAGTACGGTAAGTGGAGACTTTTATCCACGTAGGGAGGTTCTGTCTGTTTGGGACCGCTGCAACTGGTTTTTCGTCTTCCAAATTGTCTAAATTTTTACATGAGGTCTGTGTGAACAAGTTGTAGTTTGATGTCGTTATAGAGTTGGGATTAATCCTACGACATTGAACTGGACACGTCGTGAGGTGGTGCATTTAAAAGTGACGTAAATGCACACCTAGAGATTAGCGCTTTTTTATGCAGGATGAAGTAGTGAATTGATTTTTGTTGTTGTTTTGTTTTGTTTTCGTCTCGCTACGAAGAATCCTTAGACCATAATATATATTGAATAAAAGGGTTGCCGGATGACGTGAGAAGTCTTTCTTCCACTAAGGATCGCGAAGATTATGGTAAGCGCTCTGCTTTTTTAGCAGTTTGGCCGATTGGGGACTAATCGATATTTGCTCATGACTCTTATTGAGAACGTCCATTTACACGTAATGTGTTTTTTGAAAAAGCGCCTGTTTGAAATTGAACAGTATTGAGGGGTCCAGGTTGATTACAGCGATAATTGGATTTTGTGTCGCTGTATTTGCAATCGAGAGATTACGTGATTTATTTTTAAATTATGGCGCTTCTACGATTGTAGTTTTGAGGTCAGGATTACCGTATGAATTACTTTTGTTCTACGGTTTAATTCGATAGCGCGTGACAAGTTATTTTGAAAATAAGCGCCTTGCAAAAATTTTGCAATATATGGAGGACAGTTTAGCTCAGCGGGATTGGATAACCGCTGTGTATAAACGAGAGGTCACGTGATTCTTATGTGTGTCTGTTGTGTGGCCATCTGTGTTAACCTATTGAACTATTATATTAAAAGTGAGACGTCACTGTATTGATAAATATTAATACTACTTGCGTAGAATATAAACCGAAAGTGAAAAGTAAAAAACTACAAAAATGGAGGGCGATTTCGACCGGGATACAGAATGGTTTGACCTGAATGCGCTTCCGGTTCATAGCCGGAATTTGTGTTTGGATGTACAAGTTAAGACTGCGTTTGAGGTTGCAGTCGAAGTAATGCCCGAAAAACATCGACAAAAAATGAAAAAGCTAATAATGGATTGGATAACGGCGGGCTGTGATAAAGGGTGGCTTCCACCTTTGACATCCACTGTTTGTTTGGTAGCTTTGATGAAAGCAGTGGAATTTGCATGCGTGAAAAAACGGCTTTCGCTGGACAAAATGGTACGTCAGACTTTTTTATTTTCTTTAATAGATGCTGGTGATGATACAATGTCTGATCTTGATGCTAAAGTAACTTCCCCTCTGAAATAAGTTAACCCGTTTACTGAAATCACCGTACAAAACTGCGGTTTAAATGCCATAAGATTTGTAGATAACGAATTGATAGAATAAAACCGTTTATTATTTTATAATGACTAAAGAGTGTGTGCGTATGTATTTGAGTGTGTGACCTAGCTTCTAAAAGGTGGGGGCTATTATAATTGATTGTGAGTGAGAAATGTGCGTATGGTGATTTTGTTTGTTTTTCTTCAATATCTTTAACTAAGTTTGGTGTTGTTTTTGTGTGAGATGAGACTGTTGTGATAGTGGCGTTTGTTTTTCGAATGGGAATGTGGTAAAATAGGTTTTGCGATGTATAATGCTAAGATCCCCCCCCCCCCCCGTTTCTAGGTTAGAAGAAAAGGAGGGGGCTGTGGGTTAGAGCATAATGTGTCCTCGTAATGGGGCTTTTTCTCTTTTCTAGGTAAGAGAGGAATGATAAACAATAAAAAAAATAAGTAATAGTATTTGAAAGATATTGTTGAGTTTTTGTAGAAGAATATTAAATTAGTGTTTTATTATTATTATTTTTTTAGTGACTGAATTGATAGTCTTTTACACTATAATAATTGATGAAGATGGTTAATTTGTTAACTTTCCCTTTTCGGGGCAAATTAATCAAGAATAATGATAAAATAATAGTATTTTGTTTGAGCTGTATTGAGTTGAAGTTATAAATGTTTTTGAAGTCGACATAATGATAATGATTTTTAATATTTGTTTTTTTTCTGAGTGTGTCATTTCAGAAACTGATGTTTAACTCTTTGACTGCCATAAACGTTATAAAACGTTTAGCATAAACCTAGGGAAGGGCGCCGAGGACGTTAAAAGACGTCCCCTATGTTTTTTTTTTGTTTTTTTCAAAAACGGGTGCAGGAAAGCCTTGGGCAGCTGTGCTGAAAGTATCAGGCAGATATGATTAGTCAAAGACTCGTTTTGGCCCCTAGAGGGCAGCGATGACTCTCTTTGCACAAGGTTGGATGGGCCGCCCACCGTGGGCGTCAGTAGAAGACGTGAGGCGGAGCTAGAGTGTTGAGGAGACATGGCTGAATAAGCCCACAATGGCTGCCCAAGCAACCGGTTGCAAGCAGCTCACGCTTGAGCATTTTTTTCAAAGACGGAAAGCATCAATCAATACTAAAAAGCGCATTGATGTCAACGATGATGATGACTCCGAGCTCTACGCCAAAGTTGGAAGCTTTGGCGTGACTGTTATGAACACGTAGTAAGCCTCACCGGCTAAGCGCGGCTAGCGCTGCTAAGGCCGGAAAACGCGCACAATAGCCGGCCGGGTACTTCTACACAAGCGGACATTCGATCGGGCGATGGAGAGTTGGCATCGACCAATGCAGATTGATGATGATGATGATGACTCCGAGCTCTACGCCAAAGTTGGAAGCTTTGGCGTGACTGTTATGAACACGTAGTAAGCCTCACCGGCTAAGCGCGGCTAGCGCTGCTAAGGCCGGAAAACGCGCACAATAGCCGGCCGGGTACTTCTGCACAAGCGGACATTCGATCGGACGATGGAGAGTAGTCGAAAAGCATCGACCAATGCACATTGATGATGATGATGATGGTCACTCCCGAGGTTGACGCCACAGTTGGACGCCACAGTTGGACGCGGCTTTTATTCTCACGTCATAAAGCATCACCGGCTAGCTCTGCTAACGCCGGAGCTCCACATGCGGACATTTTGTCGGACAATGAAGAGTACCCCGAGTCCAATGCATATTCATCGGAGGAGCGGGTACAGTCTGATCACGGAGAAGACACTGTTTCTGGACTACGTTGCCACCATGAATGGAGTGGATAAAATGGATCAGAACATCTCCTACCACCCGGTATAGCAACTGAAGGACGCGAGGAAGCGAGACGTAACACCACCGTAACGTAACCGTAGCATGATCCTGATATTAGACTTGATGACACACTGCAGTATATACTTGCTATTCCCCGGAAAAAAACGGCCTGCAAGAAAGTGGCGCACGCGAAGAGGCAATCTGTTGTGCAAATGCTGTTGCGTCTCTTTGCACGCAGGAGAGTGTTACAAAAAGAAAAACTGTCGTTGAAACATCCACATATTTGTAAATAGCACCACAGTTGCACACATTTGTAAATAGTTTGCCAAATTGTTGTCAAATTGTTACACTGTTGAATGTAAATAAACGTATTTTGCTATCAAAAAACACTTTTTCATTCTTGGTGGTAGTGTTTTATAGAAGTAAAGCACTATTTAGGTGTTTGTGGCATCATTCATGGACAAAAAGAAGTGTAAAATTCACTAGAATGCATGAAATAATATCGTTTCACTAAAAGCTTGATTTCTCCATATTTTGGTCCAAAACAGGCGAAATTGGGTCAAACTAACCATTTTCTATTGTTGATTACTAAAGAACGGAATAAGGTAGAAACAAACTTTTTTTTTCTGATGAAAGATGAAAGTCCAATCTTTCATTTGGTAGTACGTGTGTTTCCATAGTCCAAACAGAACATTTTCTGTGGACCTTGAAAGATCAGTCAAAATGCTTAAATCGGCTGGCACTGGCGGCATCCCTTTTCTGAAAACGTCTGGCAGTCAAAGAGTTAAGTTCCAAGGCAGATGAGGGTTTGATGGCCTTCACTGATTACAAACTGCGAACGGGATGCGCCCCAACTGCTGATACGTTGTATTTGCAAGTATTGCTAGTAGCTATTTTGAAGGGTATTTAAAAAAAAAAAAAGAACAAAAAGGCTGTTTTTTACGAAACATTTTTGAGAAAGCAGGAAGTGAACTGTCTTGCTATGATCCCATTTCCTCAGTCTGGCATTGTAGTGCATTGGATCAGCCGGGTGCATTCGTTGGTCGAGGTGAGTGCCTGGAAGGACCGAAAATGTGTCATCGGGTCCACATTGCAGACGGCGTCTGAATGGACGTGGCAGAGATCAAAGGTCAAAAGCCGCAGAGCACAGTCTTCTCCTCCTGTGCCTACAAAAAACATGGTGCTCAACTTCCACAATGCCCAGTGACTGTGTACAAGCCTCATTACAGAGATGTCTCCTCTCATCGCTGATGCCTGCTGAACTTTGTCTGACACAGCCGCCGCCCTCAACATTGACTTTTGAAAGCTGTTGGTCTGACTAGGATGCGACCCTTCAATCAGTGAAATGCTGCACGGTATATGCAAGGCATTTTTAATGTGTTGAATGGGGAACTGTGATCTATAGCAAGGTATTTCAGGAAATTGAAAACGACATATGTGAATTTGAAATGAGGGGGAAAAAAATTCAATCTTTTTTCAATTTTTGCCTATATTTTTGGGAGAATCAGTTTCTGAATTGGTACAATGGGAATTTTATTAATATATGATACGATATACTTTTATTTTTCCCGTGAGGAACTTTTTCCTGGACTTCGTCCAGCTGCAGCTACAATATAGAAAAAATAATAGAATAAAATGAGTGGTAATAAGTAAAAGACTAACTAAGAAGTTTTCACAGTGGTATATATTATTAATATATATATTATCTAAGTATATATTTTATATACATAATATTGAACCATGCATCTTATCGTACTGAGTTGATGCTATTTAATAAATAATAGCGAGTTTGATGGTTAATTTTAGATTATTTTTTTTTCACAGCACTGTGATTTATGAATCCCAGAAATATTTTGTGTGCTGTGTTTTTTATGAGCCCCACTAATATGTAAAAGAGGTGAAGTTGATTAGCAGTTTGAAGATAATTTTTAGTTTGATTAAATCTAGGAAATGGTAGATATTTGTAAGTTTTGTGTAATTCGTATCCTGAATTAGATTAATATGGTTACCTCTATTTTTTATGGCCCCAAAGTCATCATATATTAGTGTCTTAAATTGTATCTGCTTGTGCTCATTTTTATTGTTGTGTTTTGTAGCTCTTTTGTTTACCTCATAGCCTGATTTAGAGGGTTGTGTTATTTACGACGTCTTTTGCGTTATGAGGTCTCTATTTAATCCTCCCTTTATCTTAACGTGTTTGAAAAAATCAGTGGATCTTTGTCAAAATGAGGGAGTTTATGTTTAAGAAATTAACCAATGTAGACGAATTAGTAGATTAAAAAATGAAAAGGTTTTGAAGTGATAATCCACAGTTTGAATATGAAGAAATCTACCAGAGGAAATCGAGCGGAGCAAAGTAAGTCTGAAGCAAGCAAGGACAATAATGCATATTCGCCGGATGAAGGTAATTATATTATATTATATATTTTATTTTAGAAAAATGTAATGTTTGGAGCCCAGTGTTTGCAAAAGAGTATAGATAATATGAATATATGTGAGCTTTTTCCAGGATGTCACGATTCGGCCGGTCGTGGGATTCTGGGAAGAAAATATATGCTAGTAAAATGATTCCTTTCAGGATGGTGAAAGGCACAGTTATGCAAATTTAGAACAAATTTAGTCGTGGTAAAAAAAATTTTTTACCTATTATTGAACAAAACCTATTTGAAAAATAAATATTTACAAGCTCTGTCTTATATTAATGAATGAGCGAATGTCATTCAACTCAATCAAAGGCTGGGCTCTATTTTAATGTCACAAAAATAGATATTTTCCTGTTCCAACAGCACAGGACCTACGGATCTTAACCAAATAACATTTACTAATCCCAACTAACAAAAACTATCAGGGTTTTTCCTCCAAATAAAATTTATGTGGGTTTATGAGAAGACTAAACATATTCCGCTCTCAGGTTGATGACGGAAAGGAGAGACGAAATTCCACAACTGGTCTACAAGGCTGCCGGCTATCTCATCAACTGATGATCATCAATCTTATCACCTCCGACCTGGGAGCCACGTCAGCTGACCCAGTGTTCGGTTCTGGAGCGGCCGTTTGGACATCGTTTTGACATCATTCAACGGATCAAGTCAAGTGCCTTTTCCTGGGCAATCATCACGAGAATCACATTTGCAGGCAATCTATTCTGGGGTTCTGCAAAAAGCTGACAACGTCATCTTCTCATTCAACAAAGAACTTCATCACGAGATGGCTTCAAAGAACACATATTCGTCTGCCGATATATTGCGACACTTTTTAATGAACAACATTTTATGTTAAGCCTCACATATGCTATGCTTATTCCACTAAAAATCTTTTAAATGTATCAAATTGTTTTTTAATGTCATATGATTGCTAAACTACCTCCTCTCCTGCTAAAGGGCTAAACTATCTCCTCTCCTGCTAAAGGGATGTTTTAATGATAATTATTTCCACCACACAACCATTGAGAAAAAAATTGTTTTAATGTGTTGAGCTCTCATGAGCTCAAATGAGGGAATGTTGAATTATTAACATTGTTTTTCAGTTTCAATTTATATTTTAGCCGTTTTGGATTTAGTTATAGCTGTGTAGCTCAATGAATAGTATTGTCTATTGTATTCTTATCTGTCTCTCTCGCCTGAGAAGAGAAGGGCAACAAGTTTCTTTTTTCTTTATCTAAAAGGGAGTATAGCCTAGTACCGGTCTCAGTCGGTCGAAGAGACAGGCTGATTTATTATTGTTCAAAGTCTAATCTGATTTGTATTCATGGGAACTTGATGCCTTTTTGTGAATGGGAGGGGAGGGACTTTTCAATAAAAAAACGGTGTGCAGGAGAAGGAGGGACACACAATCTGAACGGAACACGGTTTCAGTGTCTTCATTATTGTGTGATCAGAAGCTTCTGAGAATAACTATACCTTTGTAAAGGGACTTCTTCACCAGAATCTCACCATTCAGTTAATTGAACACGCAAAGAGAACAATACATATTGTCTACTCTAACAATGTACATTACCGGCCGGGGCAGTCAGCTTGATGTAGCTACAGCTATGAAGGGCGGTTTCCGTACAGTGGACGTCACGTGACTTTCTCTGAACACGCCGTGGCAGAAAAGGATAAAACTAGTGTTTATCCGTGAACTATCTGCTGAAGAGCATTGGCACTCACTTTAATGAAAATGACATGATATACATGTGCGAGGTGGACAGGTTGGATTATATTTCCATTGCCAATGAAGTGTCAGGAATGCTTTTTTTTTTCAAATTCGGCGACGCTGTTACGTGGGGAAATGACCCCCTTTCTTACACTGGTGAGTACTTTCAAATCTGATCATAAAAAGTCTTTACAAATTTGTACAATCCGAAATTAATTTCCCTTTATGTGAGGTCAAATTGCCATGTAAGATAGCAGTTTCATTTAAGTCTTGGCATTGTTATTTAGATACGTTAGCAACTTAGCATTTGCTAATTCCGCCGCCATTTATGCCGTAAAAAGTCTTTATCGTGTGGGTCAGGTATTAAATTCAGCTGTATGTAATATCTATTAAATCGTAGCAGCACAAACAAACGAAACAGATGGCATCATAGGAGGCTAGCTTCAAACAAGTTAGCATCTACTGATTCAGCCACCATGTACAAAGTGCCCGATCACATCTTTTGCCTTCATTTAATAACTATACAATCGAGCTACATCTACACAACTAACTAATTCAGTAATTGACTCACCTGATGTGAAGTGATTGCTAGACAAGCAATGAGGAGGATCTCAAATCCTCCATCTTGTTCATACTTTTTATGGCTGCTGTGTTCTACTGGCTACATATTGGTTCCTCTTTTGGTAGCCTGGAGAATGCTCAACCCTGTTTTTTTTGCCTCTTCTCGTTATGGCAGCTGGTCCACAACAGCTGTCAATCATTGTTAAAGTGTGGCGTTTGTCGTTTACTCAAAGTGGCAAACGCGTTTTCTATGCCGCCAAAATGGCTGCGCTACTGCTCGTTTTGGGATCCGTGACGCCAACGTCCGGATCTTTATTCACACCGAGAGCATTGTTTGAGCTGTACGTGCTGCACTCACGAGACCACAAGATCATCACGAGAGTTCACGCTTAAGAGTTGAGTTCACCGCGTATATAGAGCGCTACTTGTAAACAATAGCCTGTCGATTTTTGGACATTACTTCTGGGACTTCTACCATGGCTCTTCTACCACGGGTAAGTATGTTTTGTGTTTAGTGTTATTTTGTCATGTTTATTTTGAGCTAATTTTTTGTCTTTTAAATGTCAGACTAATGCTGAGCTATGTAGTTAGCTAAAACATGTTCGCAAACGGTTTTATTTAGAAATATATCTTCTACCTTGATGCCAACGCCTGACTTCCTGTCCGGCTTGTGCAATTTCTTCACCTTCATGACAATCCGCATGCGGAATCCAGAAAAAATAGAAACCTTCCATAGCTCCGCAGCCGCATACACACCGCACCGCAATTGGTGGGAATTGACACGCAGACTCAAATGCTTTATTTTCCTTGTGGCGTCCATACGGATGCCGTTCTGCATCCGTTACGCAATCGGTGTGAACTCAAAGGTTAACGGCGCAACAAGTTCTCAAGTTGTGCAAGTCATTTTTTAAATGCAACAGGGGTTTAGGTTAGTTTATAAAGGGTTGGGGGAATACAAATGTTCAAATAAACTGCTCAGTGACACGAAACTCGCTGTAACAAATAGCAAAATTATAAACAGAAGAGGAAGTTAGGAGCACAATCATTTCTCCATGAGGGCCCTCAGGAAAAAGGTGGATATAGTTTTGTATATATCGCTGGGATTGGGCCGCAACCTCATTAGTCACAATTTGGTAAATGTAATATTTTTTTCAAAAAGGGTGTTATTTTTACAAATTATGACCAATCTAAAGTGTTGAAAAAAGCTCTTTCTCTTTGATAATGCAGTGTTAATGGTTGAACAAGCATGCCGTTTTTTGGGGTCTCCTGAAACATGACCATTTTGGAGGTACAAGTTTTTGGCCCATAATATAATATAATATCCATTTACTACCGCTTATCTGTGGTCCGGTTGCGGGTAGAGCAGCTTTAGGAGGGAAGCCCAGACTTCCCTCTCCCCAGCCACTTCAACCAGCTTCTTCAGCTGGGTCCCAAGGCGTTCCCAGGCCAGCCAACAGACACAGTCTCTCCAGCGTGTCCTGGGTCGTCGCCGGGGCCTCCCGCCGGTGGGACATGCCCAGAACACCTGCCCAGGGAGGCGTCCAGGAGACATCCGAACCAAATGCCTGAGCCACCTCAACTGGCTCCTCTACACGCGGAGGAGTAGCAGCTCACCCTATCTCTAAGGGAGAGCCCGGACACCCTGCGGAGGAAACTCATTTCGGCCGCTTGTATCCGGGATCTTGTTCTTTCGGGCATGACCATAAGTGAGGGTAGGAACTGAGATGGACTGGTAAATCGAGAGCTTTGCCTTTTGGCTCAGCTCCTTCTTCACCACAACAGACCGACAGAGTCTCTCTCTCTCTCTCTATATATATATATATAACCTGCTGCTCACTGCGGTATTACAGTATATAATATACTGTTTACTGCAGTGGTCCATTTTCTTACTACCCTCAACCTCTTCTCGAAATAAACAACAGTGAAGCAGAGTATATTTCAAAAGTTTTCCATAAGTGTGGCCTAAATGTGAAAGTGCTTAGCGCCCCACCCTTTTCCATATAAAAACACCACTGGGTCGCTGCTGACAGAATAATGAAGATCGTTCAGAAAGAGCCCTCACATTCCTTTCAATGGTTACTTGTTGGAACCACACAGTTCACTATGAAGCCAAACAGGCTGAAAACCTGCAGAGTATAATATGATGACAGTAAAGTCTCCCCTTTACTCGTCTGTTGCTGTTGTGCTTATGGAAATAAATGATCGAGGGCTCTTAAAAGTGAAACCACAGGCCGGAAGGAAGGTCGTCACTGCCTACTCCACCCAAAGCTGTGTTCAGGCACCGTCAAAGAGGCAGAACAGCACCCAAGAATGTAACACTTGAGCTGGGATAGAGGCGGAGAGCATTAACGCAGGCTGCTGTGTGGGTGTTTCCTTCTCAACCCTCATCGCCCTTTTTTCTTGCCTTTAATTTTTTATTTTTGGGGCCTCCTTCTCCTCGAGTCCGCGAGGTGTGTGCTGCTCCACATGCTAGCGAACGCAAGTTTTATATACCAGGCTATTTTTAGCCCTGCTGGAACCCAACTATTTTTAACCAATATGCTTTCGTCGTTTACTCGAAATAACCAATGAAACTGGACGCACTGCACATGAATTGCCCAATGGGAGGACGGGAAAGTAGAGAAAGGGCGGGGTTTATACAAACTGCAGTGAGAAGGGAAGACGTCGTCTAGTAAAACGTATCTCACTCTGATTCAATAATACAGCCGCCATTGTTTGCTTTCCCCTTAATAATAACAATAATAATAATGTTATTATCATAATGTTTTAATGCTATGTTCTTGTAGTTCAGTGGTTAGTTGTCAGGGCGAACAACCCCCACCAACTGCATCTTAGAATATGGAAATCGTGGAATCCCACTTTTGTTAATAAACGATCTTGGACAAAGACTGCTGTCTTCCTCCTTTTGCTGATGAGGCGTCAGTCGGTCATTCAACCACCAAACCCAATTTTTCTGTCTATGAATGTGACGCAAAAAACTATAATTGTGAAACGAATTTAGAAATCATGAATGAGACTATTATTGCACCTATAAAAATATCATTTGTCTTTGGTAAAAAGACTAGTGTGGCGGTCGAGTACATTTGGACAACATTACAGTACATTTATTTGGAAACACTGTAGATATACAGTAATGTTAAATATGTTGTATATGCTGGATTATGGTTATGAAAGTCACGTCGAAATGTATACATTATGTTTCTTAAAAGATTTGTTTGAACGAATTGGGAAGAAAGCATGATTTTTTTTATTATTTACAAGACAATATGCCAATAAACGACTCGGAAACTGCTAGGCCTTGGCATTATCTACCTACAGTTCATCGGCGATGGTGGTTGAATTTAAATGACACTACACTGACATCTAGTGGTAGATGTGGCACATTACAGAAAATGTGCGTTGAATCATAACAATCACAATCAGTGATGTAGACATGTATAGATGCCGCTTCAAAGACTTTAGCAATGGTGCCTCATCATTTCTGCTTAGAACACATTACACATAACTGAATTTGATGATTTTTTTTATTTATTTCCTCTCCATGATCGCAATGGCAATTATGCTATTGAATAAAATGATTATTGAGCCACAGAAATGTGAACGTTAGTGCAATTTCTTCATCAGAAAACGAATTGATGGCTGTCACACTGACTTGTGGTGCTTAACAGGACGGTTGTGACTGTCACAATATGGCGGCCGATCCAGGCACGCCACGCCTTCTGTCCTGGCGCCAAAGGTGGGTCTTGACCAATGATACATATTTATTAACTTAACAACTGCTGATAATATAATGGGAGAACGTAAAGCATAATTCTGCACTTTGTGTGGTGTACTGTAGCTTATGAACGTCAGTACTTGCATTATTAGTTTATGTCAATGCTTCCACACCCAATATGGCGATCACACTGGCGTATCGTGGTAGCCAGCCTCTCGCTCAATAAGTTGCGTATATCTGACTTTTCTTTTCTTTTTTCCCCTTTTTTCTTCTTCTCTTTTTTTTATTTTATTTTTTAACTTTTATTAAGACAACCATAACATACACTCAATAATTTTTTTTGGCATAAATTCCTGACAAAATCTCTCATCATTTTAAAGATAAATGAGAAAGAGAAAACTAAATAAAATAAACATTTCACAGGATTCGGGAAAACAGGTCCCATCTTTGGATATTACACAATTGAAGCATCATAGGGGAAAAAACAAACATTTAAGAGATTCGACAATGTACTGCTTTTCTTACTGTTGATTTAATTTTATAGCTTTGAAAATGGACTTTAATTCCAGAAGGAAAGACACAAATCTGGGATAGGACTTTGACATTTTTTTGTTTGTGAATAAAAAACTTAGCATAAAGAATGACAAAAATGGAATACATTTTCAATATTGTTGTTTTCTGAGTTATTATAATAGCAAACTACATCTTTTATATTAAAAATGTAGGTGGTTTTAGAGGCTTTAAAGAAAAAAGCCACTAAATCAGTGATCACATTCAAAGAATAAATTAGATGATATTGTTTCAATGTCATTTCCACAGAAAGAACAAAGGTTACTAATATCAATACATTTGGATACAAAATAATTAGCAGGATAAATATTATGCAAAATATTAACATGTATTGCCTTGGTTTTATTAGTAATGTCTATTTCTAACTGTCGGTTGAAGTGATCCAATCAAGTGACGTTCAATGCTGTTTCGTCTCTCCGTCGAGTGATTCCCAAGCGTGTCCCCGAGTTATGACGTTAGATGGCGCCACAATCCCAGGGTTCTTCTCACCTTCTTTTTTTTTTTGTGAACTAGTCAAAGTTTTTGCCAATGATTTTCATTCACACAAGTGTTTTGGTACTGGACCCACGCCATCAGTGGGTGTTGTTGAGAATTAAGACGGAAAGCCCTTATTTTTATTTGTTTATTTATTTATGCTTTTTTGCTAACAAGTTGAATATGTCACACAAATAATTGTTACAAATAATGTGTGTACAATTTAGTGAATCTCCCCATAGTGCCCCAAACCCATCAAACGTCGGCCCTCCAATTCAGCCATATTTGCAGGTAAAGCACTAATATTTGTGACCACATATCGTGTATGTTTTCTTCTGTCTCACATCCTAATACTATTCAGTACTACAAAAAGTAAATATTGCAGTGAAACCTGTAAGATCAAACACAATTTTCTGTGTTAATCAACCATTTCTTTGAGGTCTTGAAGTGTTGGTTCCACGGCCAAACTGTTTCCATCAACCTTTCTTAATTGACTGCAATGTTTTAAAGTGGAAATACTACGGAAAGTTTTATGTTGAATGTTTGTATACAAATAGTTGGGTCTCCGGAGTGCCTGCTCAGTGCTCACCTATCAACTGTGAAATGAAGCAACCAAGTAATCATTATCATATTAACCACGCCCACTGTGTCTCAGCCAATGATTTGGGAGTTAGGTTGACAGAAATTTCAGAGTGAATGAAATACTTTGAAAGGTCTGCTGAGTTCATACTCTATAGCACATGCTATACTTTAAAGGTAAGCAGAGCTGCTCTGTCACCGTGTTATGTAGCAGTGTTACCAGCATTGGCTTCTGATAATAATGCTATAATGTTTGGCTTCTTACCAAAGCAGGGGCTAGGGTCTTGTTCAAGTTTGGCAATGACTTCATTTAAATGTATGTGTGTGTGTAGTCTTGTTTTTGTTACGTAGTGGGGCCAACATTTCGGGATTTCACAGAGTTGTGGAGCCCACCCGTCCATGTGGGGCCATTTTGCTGGGCCCCAGAAGTTTAGACCTCTTTTTGAGGGTCAACACTTGGTTTTAGAGTTTAGGTTTGAATTGGGTTATGGTTGAGGTTAGGGTTAGGAATGGGGGTAGGAAATAATTTTTGATGGTTGGGGTTAGGGATAGAGGCTAGGAAATGCATTATGTCAATGAGATGGCCCCACAAAGATAGTAAAACAAACCTGTGTGTGTTTGGCCTTGTTTTCATTACATAGTGGGGCCAACATTTCGGGATTTCACAGAGTTGCGGGGCCCACCCGTCAACGTGGGGCCATTTTGCTGGGCCCCACAAGTTTAGACCTCTTTTTGAGGGTCAAGACTTGGTTTTAGAGTTTAGGTTTGAAATGGGTTATGGTTGAAGTTAGGGTAAGGAATACGGGTAGGCAATCACTTTTGATGGTTGGGGTTAGGGGAAAGGGCTAGGAAATGCATTATGTCAATGGGATGGCCCCACAAAGATAGTAAAACAAATGTGTGTGTGTGTTTATTATTTTTTATTCCTGAGAGGGTTAAGGACTGGGAGGTGGACGTGCAAACCAGTCGGCCACCGTTCCACCCCATTAAGTAAAAACACTTTGGGTGTTATTGTCGTCCATTACCCAAAGATGGGGCAGGCTGGGGTTACATTTTAATACTAATTATGTACTTTTAAGAATTCGTTTTAATGCCAGTCCATCAAAATGTAAATGAACTCGGCGTTGCATGGTGAAAAGTTGTGTGTATATTCCGATTCAAGGCAGAATACCTTGCTCAACTTTATACTGAAGTGAATGGGGAAAACACACACCTTCCAATCCAGTAATATTTGCAGGCACACTGCTAATCGATTCGCTTACATCATTAAAGTGGACACTTTGGGCTTGGTATTAGCCCAGGGAGGAGACAAACCTCATGCTTCTGAACAAACAGAACAAGTCGCTGACAATGAGGGCTCATTAACCACAGCGTTCACACTCAATCCATGCGACGCAGGGAATGTGCACGCCAACCAGTGTGTGTTAGTGTCAGTGTGCTTCATGCAGAATGGAAGCGGCGAGATGTGAGGACGGTAATGATCTCCACGGCCAGAGCTCACACACCAGTTGACTAATGGATGTCACTTGTCAGCGAGAAAATCAGAGGCTTTTTGTTCGAGTGGCAGGGAAGTTTTCTGTTGTAATTAAGAGGCCCGGCGGTCAGGTCACAAATTATCCCGTCGTAATGACCTGATGGTCAGTTATAATATCTGAAACGCTCTCAGCTCGTCTGTCCACTTCCACACCCAGGTATATGAATATGTCAACTGGGCCACCATTCTGTTGTTGGAAAGAGCACCTGCATAGAGATTTCTTTTTCTTTTTTCATTAAGTGTTGCTGCAGGGTTACATACACCTAATTTGACAGAATCGGATAATGAGAGTGGCTTTCATTAGGTCAGTATTTCCCAACCTTTTTTGAGCCAAAGTACGGATTTTGCATTTAGAAAAAAACTAATTGACTCCATGATACATTCTGTTGTGTGAATGGCAACAAATGGATGCACAGGTTTTTGTACCTCCGGCCATCTAATTTAAGATCGTTTTTGCCCATCGCTACATACGTCACTGAACAAACAGCCAACAGACACAGTCTCTCCAGCGTGTCCTGGGTCGTCCCCGGGGCTTCCCGCCGGTGGGACATGCCCGGAACACCTGCCCAGGGAGGCGTCCAGAAGGCATCCGAACCAAATGCCTGAGCCACCTCAACTGGCTCCTCGGACACCCTGCGGAGGAAACTCATTTCGGCCGCTTGTATCCGGTATCTTGTCATTCTTAAATAAGCAAGTTTGTATCATTTAAAATCTAAAAATAGGTTTTTAAAATAGGTTATTTAGGAGAAACCTTTTCTCTTATACAGTATAAAATCTGCTAATAAAAACACCAAATTAGTGTAAAAAACTGTTTTAATTTCTTTGTTATTTCAGCTTATTATTCTTATAATTTGCAGGTCTAAACACGTGTAGACACGATATTCTGATTAATATTTTTTTGGTGGAATATGGATTAAAGCTACTCTCTGTAACAATTTGAAGTTGACCATCTATGACTGAAACATCTAATTAGTATCATATTGTTCAACGTTTCCACATACTAAAATAATTCTCAAATGTGTAAAAGACATGTCTGTGACATGAATTCGGCAAAATTGACTTTAGATTTTATATTTTTGCTGTCCCTAAATCAGCCAAAAAACACGCTGTACAAAACAGCCTGTTTTAGGGGCGTGTCACTTTTATGTAAATAGCTGCACCAGGCCACGCCTAGTCCATACCCTTCTCACTCGAAAGGGCAGTGATTTCGGTCATGGTAGCCATGTGCTAATGTTGTGAATGGAAACGACTGGCCATGGGAGCAGAAGAAAAGAAAAAATACAAACATGCCTTTTACACATTTGAGAACTATTTTAATATGTGGAAAAGTGGCATAACGTTTGACCGTAAGAGAACGTATAGCTTAACGTTACTACAGAAACTATGTTGTAGCGTTAGTTTGCTATTGTTTAGGCAGTGGTTATTTTGCATAACCAGCAACTCTCCTGTGAGCATTATTTGGCCGTGAAGGCTTGTAGACATTTACAAGCCGTAAGGGAAATCGGTCCAATTAATTATTGCGGAGAGGCCTTTTTGGTTGGGACCTCCGATCGCCGCTGTGAGCGCTGCAGGGAGTGTTTTGCTGCACTTGTGTCTCGGTTTGTGTGTGTGTGTGTGGGGGGGGGGGGTGCTCTTTGTCCCCCCCAAGCCCCACAGTGGCATGTCCAGGACACAGAAATGAAATTCCTTGTCTGTGATGATGTTGCAAAAGTTACAACCGGCCGACAATTGTTTCAAAGCGATTATGAATAACATAAATGTGCATATTTAGGTCGCAAAGTGCAAGCCGTCTCGCCGAGACCACTTAGCGGCCGGTTACCATCACTAAGTCACGTCAACTAGGTGGCGAGTTGCCAGTCCCGGCAAAATAACCACCGCAGAGCTTTGCCCGTTTGAAGCGTGTGTCCCATTTAATTTTGCGTCAACAGGTGGCAGAAGCGATTTGAAATGGAATTTTCTGCATTCAGTAGCTTTAAGTAGAGAAATCCATCAGTTTTTATCCACCTCAGGGGGCTGCCATTTTGTCCTCCACTGCCGTCTGCTCTCGGCTGGAATTGAATTCACAGTGCCCATGAGCTCATCTTGAAAAAGTCACATGACCAAACCTAGAACACAGGGGAGTTTTTGAAAATTTGTTAAAATTGAATAATTTTTTATAACCAAAATGATGAAGCTAAGCTATTGAAATTTTGACTTAATATATAAACTCATATTGTAATTTCAAGATCAGGTAATTTAAAAATGTCAGCATTGGTTGCCATGATAAAAATTTTTTTGTAATAGAATACATGATTGAATTAATAACGCTGATTGTTTCTGAGTTAGTACTTGATGGAATTGGCTGAAATGTGTTATTCTTGCAGAGTTATCATGTCGCCTAGTGGCATATTGGTATAGCTGGAAATAGAAAACGTGTGTGTATCCGATTTTCCGGCTCATCATGAGCAATTAAGGAATTCATTGTTGAGATGGTCTGAGCTGAAGTCTCCTAAGATTTGCACGTGTTGCACATGCCGTCATGCAATTATAAGATTGTAAAGTGGATTCAGAGATGACATGTTTGAAGACAATTGCCGACAACATACACAAAGACTGATAACAATGCAGTGCTCAATTATGGCTCCTTCAGTGATATGGCCCACTGAAACCTTTCGCGGTAATGTTTAAAACAGGGAGGAGGCTTCAGCCCCTATTTAAACAAATTGATATCATTCATGAGAAGCAGCTTGGCCTTGGATGGATTAAGCGCCGGTTTATGAAATATTTAATCATAGAATCATTGAACCGTAAGATCCTATTTTCCTAAAACAGCCTTTGTTAAAATACAGCAAACAACTTTGCTGAATAAATCATTTGAGAATTAGAACTCCGTTGAGAAAGCATATACGTGTTCATTTGTACTCAACCTAAATTCATTATTTATTTCAGTGAATTGAATAAATTGTCCCTGCTAGACTGTGATTGAACTTGAAAACCCCAGTGGGTTGCTATGTATGGGAAATTACAACAGCAGAAAAGTAGACGCAGCCTTTAATTGCATTTGGGTTATCAGGGAATATGAGGCATAAACTTGAGCTCAGTGAGGAATAGTTTTCTCTAAACTGAATGTACGAAGAATCGGTCTGCCCTACTTCAGCCGAACCTGTAAATAGAAATAACTCTTGGGCGTACAATTTAGAGTTTGTACTCAACCTTTTTCTGGGGAAAAAAAGATGACTCGCACAGTGTTGAGTGCACCTGTCACAGATGATGTCAGCATAATCTTGTGAAACCTCAGCTCAGCATGCATCTAATGATTCACTTTAGGTGTGTCTTTTTTTTTCTTCTATTTTTATTTATTTTTTAAGTTGGTAGTTTTGAAATAATACTTCTGGAATGAAGCATGATTTGGACTATTTTTCCTTCGAGCAGTGACAGTGTTTGTGTTTTGTCTGCAAATGAGTGTGGTGGGTGGGCGAGAGAGAGAGAGAGAGAGAGAGAGAGAGAGAGAGAGAGAGAGAGAGAGAGAGAGAGAGAGAGAGAGAGAGAGAGAGAGAGAGAGAGAGAGAGAGAGAGAGAGAGAGAGAGAGAGAGAGAGAGAGAGAGAGAGAGAGAGAGAGAGAGAGAGAGAGAGAGAGAGAGAGAGAGAGAGAGAGAGAGAGAGAGAGAGAGAGCAGTCACATGCAGAGAGGAGCAAGGACAAGAGACAGAGCAGACGAGAGCTGTCAAGCTGCGAGAAGGCAGCATTGAGACGACTTTGTTTTTCTCTTCTTCCTTGGAATACATTCTCGTTACATCTCTGACACCCGCAGACACACGCACTCCACTCAAAGACACAAGATCACAGATGGTGCTGCTACATGCTTGCAAGGAGCGTTAAATTCTTTTCAGGATTTGGACTCACACTTGGACTATTTAAAAACAGCATCTTTGGGACTTGGACTCATATTCCAACCGGATTTATTTATACTGCATACATGAATTGTATATATATTTATTTTAGCAGTGCAGCACTTTGGCGCTGCAGTGTGCGCACCTGAACACGCCGCCGCTGACACCAGGAGAGTTTGGGCAGTTGTGAGTTGCCTGAATTGGTCCGATCTGGAAACCGAGACTGTGACATAGTGGGCGTGAGGAGGATGAGGAGGAGGATGTGTGGACCGGCGACAGTGGTGCTTTTCATCCACCTCGGAGTCACCTTAACAGGGGCCTGGAAAGCATCTCAGCCACGACTGCAGTTCACACACTCAGGTGAGAAGAAACACATCGTTATGATCTCTTTCCGTCTCACACATCAGTCACTTCATCACTCCACACGCACGAGCACCAATTCCTATTTACCTCCTTGCTTCTATTTATTCTCACATGTCGGGCGTGGACATCTTTATGTCAAATCTTTGTTAGTAAACATTGTTTTCTCTTTTGAATATGTTGGGTTTTAATTTTTGAATATGTTATTCAATATTTAAAAAATACTACATTCATTCTGTGGGGGGAATTAAATACAGATTATTAAGGTCATGTTATTTAATCAGAGTTCTTAGAAAAGTAAAAGCAGAGCAGGGAGTGAAGATTTAACTCATTTGAACTATTTATTAGTTTCCCATTTTTTCCACTTTTGTTAACAAGAGTATGAAAACCTAGAATAATTTTTTTTTACTGTACATTTAGAACAGATATAAAATTAGTGATTAATTGTGAGTTAACTAGTAAAGTCATGTGATTAATTACATTTAAAAAAGTAAATCGCCTAATGCCCCTAATACAAAAAAAAAGAGAAAAGATTATTAAAAATCTGGGGTGTCAGACGATTAAAAATTTCAATTGTAATTAATCGCATGACTTTAATAGTTAACTCAAGATTAATCACAAATTTTAGATCTGTTCTAAGTGTACAGTAAAACAATTCTAGGTTTCTATACTCTTGTTAACAAAAGTGGGGAAAAAGAGAGAAACTAATAGAAATAGTTAAAAGGAATTTTTTATGTCTATAGCCGTCAATGGCAGTGAATGAGTTAATTTTCTTCATGTCTATTGGGAATTATTAGTGATAAAATGTAATGCAACAATTAAAAATAAGTGTTTATATCTATCTATCTATCTATCTATCTATCTATCTATCTATCTATCTATCTATCTATCTATCTATCTATCTATCTATCTATCTATCTATCTATCTATCTATCTATCTATCTATCTATCTATCTATCTATCTATCTATCTATATATACATATATTTATATATATAAATCATAGTTCCTCTGAGATTGTATTTATTTTCAATTTTTTTTGGCAGTTGGATCAGTGGTGGAGAACCTGTATATGGCCTACAAGCATGTCGTTTTCTCACCCTGAGCAATTCGTATGAACTAATCTCAATTGTTTGCAAGCAATTTAGCAATGAAGCTTAACCCCTAAAACTCCCACCCCAGTTGAGTTCTTGACAGCGCCCACCTACCTAGGATTGAGAGTCAAGTGTCTGTGACCATTTCAGAAAGCTCGACAAAGAAATAATTATCTGATGGCACAAATCCCAGACGCGCATCATCACCAAATTCATTATTTCCTGGCCCTGCGCCAATTCCCCCTCCACCCTATCATGCATGATGAGCATGCCACAGAAACTAAACCAGCAGTTTCCCCTGCTTTTCCTCATTGTTTATCATTTATCATTCACTTGTGACAGTGTGTGGCACAATGCGCAGCCACGTTGAATCATCATGCGGCTGCTCCACAAGAGCACAGTCTGGATCGGTGGCATGAATAGATGAATTGTATTTAAGTATTCCCTGCAACGTGCGCAATGTTCCTGCCCACATGCCTCTAACCTCGGGGAGCAGCGAATGTCTGGGTTGGGCCTCACTTGAGATAAGATTGAAATGTGACATTTATGGCATTGTGATGATTCAATCTCAGCATGATGCTGGTTTGTCGTGACGTCAGAGATACTTTTCCCAAATTGCTGAGGTACGTCCTCGCTGTACTTGAATACGTTTCATCGGCATTTACAGTATAGTCGTGTTCAGAAGACGACACTGTAGGGGTTTACATATAAACACTCGTACACAAGTGTGGTGGCAGTTATATTCTCAGAAAAAAATTGATTTTTTTAATGTTTTAAGAACACATTAATGTCAGAAGAAACTCATCGACTGGTAGATTGGGACAGCAAAGTGTTCAATAGTGATTAGCACAAAAAACAAGCAGGTGACATGTTAAGCAGTCGGCCTAGAAAATAAAGGAAGATGAAGATGATCGTTGAGTTCTTCTGGGTGGGGATTAAGCTTTAATGACATCTCAGCATGTGAACATGTGTAGAGTGTGCATGCACATGCGGGCGCTTCAGCATAAGTGGGGTTGAATAGAGTTGATGTGTGCAAACATGGAGTCCGCTGCTGTATTCTTCAACAACTGATTTGTGTATGTGTCGTTATACTGTATATCCACAAAGATTCCAAGCAGAAAATAGGCGTTGTGTTGTGATTTGTGTTGGCATAGTGGACTGTGTGTGTGCGTGGGCGATTGTGGGTGTGGATGCGTTCTGTCGCTTTCTGTGGGAGTTCTATGCTGTGGTCATTTCCCTTCCCATTACCGCTTTTTCTCGTATTTTTCCTCTAACAGATGGAATAGATTTTTTTGTGTGTGGTGTGTAATTGCTGTAATTAGAAGATTTAGGCTCTAGTTTGTGATTTCGTCATCCATAATATACATTTGGATGTGCGTTTCGTACACGTTGCTATAACAACGGGAAATCCTAAAAACATTTGTCTTACCTCATGAATATTCAATCAGTCAATCGAACGTTATTTGTATAGCTTTTCTTTGGTCTTTTTTTTTTAAAGAGCTCAGTATTGTTCATTCTGTGATTTTACCGATTCGACATGTCATCATCATTGCTCTCTCTCTTTTTTATTTTATTTTATATATTTTTTATTTTGTATGTGCGTGTGTGAGTGTGTACTTATTAGTTCACCTAAAACCTATTAAAAAATCCCATACCGTTCACCTAAACCGAATACTTCAGAATCCAGCTAGAGTTGTGAGGTTGTCAGGAGACCCGAGGAAGGATCAAAGAAAAGAAAGAAAAGTGAAATCCAGCACTGGCCAGACATCACCTACTACCCACCGGGTTACCAACCAGAATCTTTCATCTTTTGTATAGCTTTTCATGTAATAGATGAGTGTTTCGAAAATAAATTTCAATGATGTACCCCCCTTGACATATTTTATAAATACAAATGTGTGCACATAAAAAAAATGTACAACATCCTTTAGGATCATAGTAAGAATCTGTTCTAAAATCAAAACAAAACATAAACTTCATTTTAAATTAAAACAGATCTAAAAACAAAAAATACCTTAAAATATCTCAGAAGACTGACAACATTATAACGCTCAACAATGAATATTGCATTGTTAAGTCTTTTTTCATTTAGTGAGACATGTTTGTGAGAGGGCGGCACGGTGGCTGACTGGTTAGCACGTCTGCCTCCCAGTGCAGAGGACGTGAGATCGAGTCCTGGTTTCGGCCTTCCTGGGTGGAGTTTGCACATTATCCCCGTGCTTGCGTGGGTTTTCTCCGGTTCCTCCCACATTCCAAAGACATGCGTGGCAGGTTAATTGAACACTCCAAATTGTCCCTATGTGTGATTGTGGGTGCGGATGGTTGTTCGTCTCTGTGTGCTCTGCGATTGGCTGGCAACCAGTTCAGGGTGTACCCCGCCTACTGCCCGAAGCCAGCTGGGATAGGCTCCAGCACAGGCGGTTAAGAAAATGGATGTATGTATGTTTGTGAGACACTTGTGTCACGTTGAGTGTGAGGCTGAGGACCCAAGTGCAGGAAACTCACAAAAACATTAGCAAAAAAATGACAACAATGTTCTGAAAAGACTCAATGTAAAAAAATAATAATATATATATATATATATATATATGGAAATAAAATAAGGTGACAATGAACTGACAAAGACAAAAACAACAACAAGAGGAAACTAAATACAAGCCAATGACGACACAATGAGGAACACCTGGACAAGAGACGAGAGGCTTTCAAGTGTTTCATGCACACGCAGCAATGCTCCCCAACGATGAGGCTGACCTGCTGATTGGCCCGTGGCAATGTGTCATCCTTCTTCAGTCAGCAAACTTGTTGAGACTGAATTAACAGCCCCCTCCTCCCTTTGTTAGCATGATTGCTGCATTGACAAAATTCCACACAATTGACAAGACACAATCAGCGGATTAGTCACTTTTGTGCCCATCCCTAGTAGTTGTTCTCACAAGCGTGCCATTTAGCAGGCGGACTTCTTTAATCTAATTTGGTCTAGTTGAGTTCTGTGTTCTTTTAATGCGCCGCAGAAATTGAACATTAGGGTTAGTTGTGGGTGAAAAGCAAAGACAATGATCATCTTCAGTATTATAACCATAAATTAAAGGATGCATGTCATTATACTAGTACAAAACAAATGATGCAACTTGAAGTGAAACATCGTGAAACTTTTTTTTAGTTTATACCTAAATCCACACATCCATCATTGTAACACAAATCTTCTATTTCTCTAAACTAAACCATGACGAGTGTGTGTATGTGTTTGCTTGAAGATACACAACGTGTCTTCCAGTAAAGTAATCAATTACAGCACAGGATGTAAAACAACATTCTCAGCAAAGCAAGCGAGTATCCATAAAACAAGTATCAAGAAATGGCTTTTAGTTTGCTTTTGGGACACTCAACCTGATTGGTAAAGTACGACACAATATTCCTGATGATATCACATGAGCATGCACATACATGCACACTCAGAGCCAACACACTGCACACAAGCAGCGTGTGTCTCGTCACATTAACGAGAGGCTTAAATGCGCACACACATTCACGCGCGCTCACTGCAGATTCTATGCGGACCAACAAATGCCAAATCAGACAGCAGAATCATCGCATGAGAGTATTACGACGTCCTCAACACTCCTGACGTGATTAATCATGAATCGACGCATGATTACTTCATTTGTATTTCTCTTGGATTTGGGTTATTTTTCAATAGAATCGTTCTGTATGCGACCGTCTGTGGGGAAATGAGTGTAGATGTCAGCTTTGACCTGTGATACCTAGTGATGGGAAAATGAAGCTTCATGAAGCACTTGTGATATTTTTTGACTCCCCTAGATGGTGCTCTTGGTTTAAATATAAAGGCTCGTGCAAAGGAAATTGATTACATTTCCACTGCATCTTTCAACCAAGAGTGCCATCTAGAGGAGTCAAAAAGTATCACAAGTGCTTCATGAAGCTTCATTTTCCCATCACTTGTGATACCCTGACTGCTTTAAATCGCCTCCTGAACAGATGCCTAAATTACAATGTAAATGTAAATGAGTGACTGCATTCAATTTGCTTTTATGGGTGAGTTCCTATTCATAAAAAAAAAGAAAAAAAAAAGACTGAGATATGATATTACAATAGATCAGTCTAGTGAAATAGATGGACAACGTTTTAAAAAAGATGTTACCTTGTATTGGAAGACCAACATATGGAAGAATTCCAAAACAGCTGTTTCCATGCGTCCATCGCACCCGTACAAATTGGCTGTTTGGATTAAGTAAAAGGACATCATGAAGCTCTGTGGTCCCTGAAACCAAAGCTGACAGACACACAACCCAGCTGCTGTGTACTCATTTTGGCCTCAAAGAAAACCTTAAAGCAAACTGCAGCACATGCATATCATTTAAATTTGTGGTGACAGATATCATTCAGCAATATCAACATTGATTTATGGCTCATATTTTTTATCGTGTAGATTTGTATTGTTGATTAACAGTGCCTTCAAACAAAATTGAGTGCACTACTTTGCTGCATCCAGCAGAGGCGCTGTTGATACAGATTAGGTTAGGTTAGGGGACAGTTAAGGATAGGTTACAGTAACAGTCACTGGAATTCAAAATTGACTTTTGACTACATTTTAATATATTTTTTTACATACATTATTGAATATTGTTATTAACTCATTTATGCCATTGACGGCTATAAACATCCAAAATTCATAATCACTATTTCTATTAGTTGAACATTTTCTTCCACTTTTCTTAACAAGAGTATGAAAACCTAGATATTTTTTTTTATTGTTCATTTAAAACGGATATAAAATGTGTGATTAATCGTGAGTTAACTAGTGAAGTCATGCGATTAATTACAGTTAAAAATTGTAATCACCTGACAAGCTGATTATTAAAAATTAGGGGCGTCAGGCGATTAGAATTTGTAATCGTAATTAATCGCATGACTTCAATAGTTAACTCACGAATAATCACAAATTTTATATCTGTTCTTAATGTACAATAAAAAAAATCTAGGTTTTCATATTCTTGTTAACAAAAGTAGAATTTGTTTATGGTTAAAATGGTTAAAATGATTATTTTTCACGTTTATAATCGTCAATGGCAGTGAATGAGTTAAAAGGATGAGCTCATTTGTGCCTGAATGTTCTTGGTTCCTCTGTTCATCCCAGTGTTCTATATAGCAGAATAATGCTGCCTAGAGTAGAGCCATAGCATGGCTGCCTTGATTTTTGTTCAATTTGAACAATAGCTGACATCATGTTGTTGGTCTTTTAATAACAAACTAGTTTAGACTGAATCTACCGCATCGCTGCTTGTGGCAACTTAGCAGTTCACTTCATTTTGCCTCAATTGCTTCTCAGCATGATTAATCAACAATTAATCTAATGATTAATTATCACTCCCTTCCTTAATAGTAATATTGATGTGCTGATCATTGTCCAAGCTCTTCTCAGTGTATACTATTAAAGTACAAACATTCCCAGAGGGATATTATTATATCGAGTTGTTTCGTTATTCATATATTCTTTCAGATGTATTTCTATCTAGGCCAGTTTGCAGGCTCAGCGCTGCAAGTTGCTGCTGCCGAGATGCACAATTCACATGGACGGTGATGTGACACCACTACATTCTCCATTATTCATTTTAATGGTTGCAGTCCCCAACAGTCGCACGGCCATTGTTTTGTCGCTGTTCAAGTGCCCATTCAAGTCAAACCCAGCTGCTGGCTCATGCAAAACAAACGTTACGTAAGGAAGGCAACCTAATTTTTCGAAGATGTCCCATCCTGATTTAGCCAGACAAGGAGCGCAGAAAACTTAAGCAGAAACTTAAGCAGAAACTTCCTACCATTTAATAACAGGGGAAATGTGAGAAGCGCTATAGAAGTATGACTTTTCAGGCCTATTTTATGAAGTCTGAAATGCACCACTGAATTGGGCGTTAGGGCGCGATTGTCTTGTGGTCAGCTGAGGAAAGGAAAAAGCCCTTTTTTTCAGGGACACAACTTTTTCCTTTTGTCTTTCAGTATGTAGTCAGCATAAATGGACTCTAGCATGATGGTAATGTGTACTGGAACGGTTTCTGGTGTTAGGAGACTATCTTTAGCCTAAAGCGCACAATTAAGTAAAAATTAAGGCTCACATTGCTTCCAATTCCCTCAAGTATCAATTATGTACAACCCCCCCATTTGTAATCTTGAGTTGGATCTCTTCCCTCCGTCTGTTAGACCATTCCGTTCTATCCGTCCAGTTTCACCCCTTTTTCTCAGATGCCGTACACATCTTTTTCACCACTCAGTCAAACAACTGATTCCATAACATCAACATTACACACGAAATCCTTTTTTGTTGAGGGTTTGAATTTGGTTTTACAATTATTATTATTTTTTTAGCAACCCTTATCTGGACATGCTTGAGGGAATGTAGTCCACAAAGCACACTCGACTGGCTGGCCGGGTGCAAGTCGCAAATTGAGCGGATCACCAAGTGATGAAGAACAACGTCAGGTTTATGTCATTGCATTTCTATGCCGAGTAAAAAGTCAGCCTAAGACTAAGACTAAGTGTTCAGTCTAAATGCCTTTCAACACAATAAATAAAGATAAATGGAATTTGAGGAGAGATCTTTGTCCTGCCAAGGTCCCAATCTGTGTTCTGTTAATGTTTGTGGGGAAGCCTGCTCTTCTCAACAAATGCAAATCAGCTTAGTCTTTTTAGGTAGTATCACACGCTTTGCCAAATGACATCAGATTTCTAAATCTAAAGCAACACAAGTATTTGCTAGAATCCAGTCAAGCCTCACAGTACTGTGCCAGTAAATGCCAATCTGACATTCCTATTGCTACATAAACGAGACGCAACCTCAAGAATACTTAATGATGGGAACTTAGATTTGCCAAGTGACACAAAAGGTTGGAAGTCGGCCTTCCCTTTCCTGTTTAAAAAGAGATCGTCTTATCAGGAAGTCGTAGTATACAGGGATCTTTTTTCTTTGCAAATCTTTCGGTCTGGCCTTTTAAGCAACGATTCATCGTACACTTGAAACTCAAATCTCTTTCGAGTCACGGTAAAAATCCAGTTAGCCACAAGCTTTATTGGCCAGCTTTGCAATGGTCATGTAATGTATCTCTCAAGTCTGCTTTGAGGCTGAGCCAAGAAGTAGATCATTATCAGCCTGATGAGTTCGTTTTTCTGGCTTTATATATAATAGCATGTACAGTATGTAGAGGCAAGACACTTCATGCTCCACTTATAAGGAAAGATCACCTCAATGTTTTATTTTATTTTAAACTGCTCCAGTTTCAAAACAAATGTACCGGTATATTTCGAATATATTTGTCTAGCACAAGCCTTAACAGTAGATGGCACCATAATTATGGGCATTTTTGCCAAACAGAACCTGAAGAAAGTCATTTTGGGAGCCTTTATTTGCATTTGCATGCGCTAGTGAGGCAATGAGTGTTCTCCAATAATAATAACAGTAGTTTAGAACAAAAAATTTGTGCTGTGCCTCACTGGAAGCCAGACTGCAAAGTTGGGGATGATGATGATGATGATTCTGGTGATGATGATTAATCATACAAGCTGAGGTCAAAGTTTAAGCTGTGTACAAGGGTCTGGTGTGTTGGTGACACAGTCCAGACATGCCGTCTGTGGGTTTGGTCTGCAGCTGACTCGAGTGTGTGCGCCAGCATGAATGTTGTAAGCTCATATGGTCATTAATAAGCAATGGGTCTTTAAATACAGTAGTAGCTAGGTAGCTAGTTGTATTGGAATTCGTCGATCAAATGAGGGTGAAAAAAAGAAAAGAAAAAAAAGTGATTTATTTATTTATTTTAATTTAAAAGTAAAGAAATAAAATAAGTACTTTACAGTACATTTCTGTCTTACTTACTCCTTTGTAAAGTCTTTATTTTATAACTGTGACTTTTGTATTACTTCCTTGTTGATTGCTCCCTGCAGATGAAAGAAGCCTCTCTTTTTTTATATATATATTCAGTCAGAGGATGAGGCAGTACTTCAAATGATATCATGTTTGCAATTAGACATGGGATGCATTGCACGAACAGAGAAACGATCAAGCTTTGTTAGTCTTATGTAATGTGATGACAACTCATTGGACTCTTCAAACAGTGCTGTGACCTTGACTAAAATGGAACATCAGTAGGGTACCTCTACTCAAGGATCAACAGTGCTGGATGAACACTTTCATACATCTACATCTTATACATGCCTTAAGACCCAAACGCAGGTAAGACACGGACGGGAGTTGGGAAAAAGCGATTCTTTATATACAAAAATTAAATACCAAGTAACAACAGAGAACAGGGCTTGGAATCAGATTGCCTCGAAGAAAACGTTTGATGGCGAAACCTCGACTAAGAACCTTGAGCAGGGCTGGATGCAGAACACATGGAAGACTGCTTGCATGAAAGACTTGGGATAGGAAACTTGACAAAAGTGTCACTCAGAAACTCCAGCTACGGCCAAGCAACAATTCTATATGATAGAATAAATTCCTATATGACAAAACAACAGTGACTAGACCAAATACGAACGACTATTATCGCACCATAGCAACTGACAACATCATCATAAGGGACGCAGCAACTGCATAGAAACTACAAAATAACATCCTCTTCATAAGGGGCAAGACCATAACACACAATGACCCCGTGACCCGACCCAGATATGTATTTTCTATATAAAGACTCCATATTGTTGCTATTTCAAGCATTGGAGAAGGTCCGTCGACTTTGTTCCCAGGCTTCTTCTGCAAGGCTCCTGTTGTAATTGCGCTAGTAATTGGCAAAGTGATAACCCCATTTCCACAGGAAACATGCCCCTGTTTCCTCACCCCCGCTACCAGTACCCCTCCAGTAGTCGCGCAGCCAACAAATTCCAACCCCTGGGAATGCCGCACCAGACACCGGAGTTCCCTCGGGCCCAGCGAATAGACCAGCAAGGCGGACGAAGACACACGCGGAGAGAAAACACACACACACATACGTTGTTAGCGTAATTTGTCAGATAAGCGATAGTGGTAAGTGTGTCTGCCCAGATGTAGAAAGTTACACATAAACATCAGTAAACAGCATTTGAGACACGCTTTCATGAGATGAGTCTGGAGAAACGTGACTTCAGCCATGACCTTGAATTGCATCAAACACCTTGTGTTGATGAACGGGAACAGAGAGCTGGCCCGCTCTCAGGTCCAACATTAGTGACCTCTGACAAACATTCCCAGAGACACACGGCAACATCACACTCATAGAAGAAGAGAGATGATGTGTTAAATGCACCGCACCAACTGCCCAACGACTTGTCCATACAGTGTATTTGCACAAAGACACACGAAAGGACAGTTTTGTGTGGGCTTTCAGCCTGCAGATGTGTTTTCATGCATGCGGGTGAAGAAATTCTTAACCCCAATATTAAGAAAATATTAGTGCTGTCAAACGATAATTAAAAAAAACAAATTAATCGCACAATTTTCTATAATTAATCACGATTTCGTACTTTGGCTTCTACTTTTTTCTTCCAAGCTTGTAATAAATATTTACTACTTACTATTACGACTTACCATTTTTTGAACTGCTTATTCCTCACAAAAGTCGCGGGGGTGCTGGAGCCTATCCCAGCTGGCCCCGGGCAGTAGGCGAGGTACACCCTGCCAGCCAATTGCAGGACACACATAGACAAACAACCATCCACACTCACAATCACACCTAGGGACAATTTAGACACTTCAATTAACCTACCACGCTAAAATCATCAAATAGAAAATATAGTTAGAATCAAAGACTATTCTAATAGCTTTCATTGATCTTTGAATTGGAGCTGTCAAACGATTACATTTTTAATCAGATTATTCACATTTTAGAATTTTGATTAATCACGATTAATCGCTTAATAAAAAAGGCATTTTTTCCCGCCGAATTTGAAGATTTGAAGATTTGTGTTGATTCTTTTGACATATAATGTTATAAGGCCGTCTTCAAATTTTTTTGCACCACTGCACACGCTCATCCTCCTCTTTTTCTAATCAGTTAATTACTTGCATAATTTAAAATGGGAAAAAAATGACCCCAATATTTTGCCATGAACAAATATTCTAAATGTGATACGCAAACATTTATTGCTAAAACACGACCTGTGCTACTTTAAATGTAGGCATCCGTTGTCTCGCTAAAGGATAATCTATGGTCAAAATGAATAGTGTGATTAATCTGCGTTAATTTATGATTAATGCAAAAAAAAAATTTGTGATTAATTAATCAGCTAACGCTTTAACTTTGACAGCACTACTTTAAATAGAATACTTCTCCTGTAAAATACAACTGTTAAACAAAACGATTAAAAATGGACTCAAACGAACAATTCTCAGAATTTTGCTTACAGGTTTAGTTCTGCTCACGAGCTCCACACTCCAGTAGCATTGGTTTGCGAGGAGGTAACTTGAGCAGGGAATTTTGCGCTGAGATGATATGCGAAAGGCGTACAACTAATATGCTATTTGAATTTGTGTGCCTACTGCTTTAGAGCTCTCCAACAAGCTTCAAGTAAGTAAATCAGAAAGTAAAACTACCTATAGTCTATGTTTATTCATCTTCCCGCCAGTGACTCCTCCAAGTTTGAGCTTTCATGAATTAAAATTGATCGCCAAATTAATTTAAAATAATCTCGCTTTAATTTTGACAGCCCTTTAAAATATACATTTTAACTCATTCACTGCCATTGACGGCTATAGACGTAAAAAATTCATTTGAACTATTTATATTAGTTTCACATTGTTTTCCACTTTTGTTAACAAGACTATGAAAATATAAAAAATTTTTTTTGTACATTTAGAACAGATATAAAGTTAACTATTAAAGTCATGCGATCAATTACAATTAAAAAATTTAATCGTCTGACGTCCCTAATTTTTAATAATCTTTTCTTTTTTTTAATTAGGGGCATCAGGCAATTAAAATTGTAATTAATCACATGACAACTAGTTAATTAAAGATTTTATACAAATTTTATATCTGTTCTAAATGCACAATAATTTTTTTCTAGGTTTTCATACTCTTGTTAACAAAAGTGGAAAAAAATGTGAAACTAATAGAAATAGTTCAAATGAATTTTTGACGTCTATAGCCGCCGATGGCAGCGAATGAGTTAAGAAATAATCATGTTAATGTAGACATGGCCTCCGAACGGGTCTCCTTAAGAGCTCCGTTAGGTCTATACCGTTTATATGACTCAACTTGAGCATACAGTAGAATACTGTACCTGTGTCAATGAAATTTCAAAACGTAACTTGTAGCAGAAAAGGTACGAGACACGTTGATCCACTCGGAAAGTTTCCTCCCTGTAAACGGGTCGCTCTTGATCAAATCAAAACAAACAAATCCAGCACCACTAGCCTACTAACCAAATTAGGAAGCGTCCCACTTGTTCTTTGCTGTGTCGTCAGATCGGCTCTCATGCATTCAAGAGATGCCGGCATGGAAAAAGTAGTGTTGACACTCACCATATGCTTCATAGATTCTGAGCCGCGTTTTTCCGCCTCATTGCTTCATCATAGCTGTCACAATGACATCCCTTCGCTTTGACTAGCGGCTCTGCACTCGACAGTCACAGTTGACTTCCGAACCGCAAGTTCTGAAGGTTACTGTTTATGTCAGAGAGATAAATAGTTTATTTAGCAATGATTACTAATGCAAACACACAGATTGCAGATATTCTAACAACATAGTGCAAGTACAGAAGGTTGGACAGTTGCAGCTTGCTTGTAGTAGTTGCAAAAACAGCACGTGCTGACATCATTAATGTCAAGTCTGCTTGTTATGGACAATAATTTACAGTGTAAACGCAGACCTCATTACACGCTTGGAGTTGCATCTCACAGTGCTCACAAATAACTATTTTTCTATTTACTGTTGCTATGGTTACATGTTATATCCTTATTTAGGCAGAGCACTGATTTTCTTTTTTTTTGTAACTGTAGAAGCATTGTTTTTATGAACAATTTAACATATTTTAACAGCTTTAATCACTGCAATATTAACTCATTCACTGCCATTGACGGTTATAGACGTCAAATATACATTTTAACTATTTCTATTAGTTTAACATTTTTACCCTAAACCTAGATTTTTTAAATTGTACTTTTAGAAAATATATCAAATTTGTGATTAAGTTAACTCGTGAAGTCATGCAATTAATTACGATTAAAAAAATAATTCGCCTGACGCTCTTAATTTTTAATAATCTTTTCTTTCTTTTTTAAAATTGCATCAGGTGATTACAATTTTTAATTGTAATTAATCGCATGACTTCAATAGTTAACTCACGATTAATCATACACTTTATATCTGTTCTGAATGAACAATAAAAAAAATTCTAGGTTTGTATACTCTAAAAATGTTAAAGTAATAGAAATAGTTCAAATGAATTTTTGACGTCAATAGCCGTCAATGGCAGTGAATATGTTAATGCAGAAACACTAAAACACGGATTCAAGGGTGCCATAAAAATCACGTTGCAGATGTACCTCATTTAAAAAAAATTATTTTCTTACCATTACCTGTCACACAAGTGTAAAACTAAGTAGAAGTGAATACAGAAATAGTGCAAACATGAGCCTGAGTGGTTGTGTACCCGCTAGATTGATCTGTGAGAGTCAGAACCTCGCTTAGTTTAGCAGAATATCTCACGGATTGATGGACCTTAGCCATGTGTGCGATCTAGTTATGGATCTCACAGTGGGGAGCGTTAATTGAAACCATTGTGACATGCAGAATGCGTGACAACTTTTCGTGTTCCTAACATCTGTGTTGTGACAAAAAGGCGATAAACACAAACAGGAGTGTCATTTGAGGCCACATGGCTCAAGTGCAAACGTGTTTGTTCCACTGATGAAATTGTCATAAAACCAAGAGCCGTAATCCAAGTGGCAGGAGGGCAATATGTCTTGTGAAAGACAATATAAATGAAACATTGTGGAGCAACCGAGACGCCCTGATCAGCAAATCATTTTTACCAGGAGAAGAATCGACGCTTTTAAAAACTGGTTCAGTCATTGTTCGTCAGAATAAAAGCAGATGTTTGCAAATGTTTATTTATTTATTTATTATTATTATAAACACAAAGTATAATCAGTCTGCTTTCATATTACTACAGAAATCAGAGAACAATTACCACTGAGAGGCTGAAATGAGAGGATTTGGACAATTTAAAGTTAAACAATAACAAATTGATTACTCAATTAATAACATAGTTGTTGATTAATTCATTAATTTCGACAACCTCTACTTGTGTGTGTGTGTGTGTGTGTGTGGGGGGTGTGTGTGTGTGTGTGTGAGCGCAGGAATGTTCTTAGCTGTATCACACGACACATGGTTGCTCTCTAATTACGTTTGTGTTCCCATGACCAGTAGTCTTTAAACTAATGGCCAGCAAAATATCAATTGCTAATGTGAAATATAAACACACATGGGCATCAAGTGGACACTGGACACTAATGGAGGCACATTCTGTACGGACACACTTGAAGGAATATAAAGTGGCCATTCATGCATTTCCCACTGTGCATGTCTGCCTTTGTGTGCTTGCATGTCCTAATAGGCGATGGCCTTTAGGATTATGTCTCGATGCCTCTGTTCCTTTATGTCCCAACTTTGATTCAGAGTGACAGGGGTCAGAGGGCAATTGGCTGGGATCAGAGGTCATGACCCTCATTGACCATGCTGTCAACTTGAAGCTGATAAGAATGGCTGTACTCAGTTGGGCGTACGTGTGTGGAAGTCTGCCACACTGTGATTGCGGAGTTTGCTTTCTTTGCGGACATATATATTATTCTTTAGGATTCTCACACCTGACTCTGAGGCCTTTCTGTGTGGAGTTTGCATATTTTCACATGCCCATTTAAAAACAACGCCATTGATTCATTGATCATTCATTTCCCAACATAGTTGACCAATGATATTTAGTCAAATGTCCAGAAGGGGACACTGATGTTTTATTGCAGCACACATTTTTCCAAACAGTGTTGACGGCAGCTGTTGTGAGTCAAACTCATTCTTGGGAGTGTGTGCATTTGGATTTAAGGGTTGGGGAGGTAGCAGTGTGGGGAGGGGGGGGGGGGGGGGCTGCAAGGCCAAGAGACACCCTTCGACCCACCACTCACACCCGCTCACAAATTATACCGGCATGGTTGCTGTTGCCACGGCAACTTTCCCAGGAGTAAGGGTGGGGTGGATGCAGCTGGTGATTTCACGACTGAGTCAGTAGCGTGTGCGCGTGTGTTTGTTGGGTAGAGGAAAGAATGTATTCATTCTGAATAAGCCATTCATGGCGGTGAGCTCAAGATGGGAGCCATTTGACCTGGCTAAATTGTTGACAAGAATCTGTGTTTGTTTAGGATAAAGAGGATTGGAACCAGTCAGACAGATTTCGCCAGACTCAAACATCTAAATGTATTCATTAATGCTAATGACTCTCCGACAGTAGGGTTTTTGAAATCAGAAGAATTTGTCTAAATATAGATAATCTTGCATCTAAATCTATACTGTACATTTCTATCTCAGTATGGCGATACAGTAGAGTTCCCTCGTAGTCTTAGTCTATGTACACACATTTCAGTATATCATTTGTAAACATTTGTCTGCATAAATTGTATAGCTGTCCAGTAGACAGTATACAGTACGTGATCTGAAATATACTTTATATGTGATTGTTTGAATGCAGTGCAATTCGGTCAAAAAAAATTGGTTACACAACGCCAGTCATTACCCAGTCGCCCCCCCCCCCCCTCCCCCATTGATCGTGCGGAAGAAATATGATCGACCAACCCATTCAGTGAACGTCGAGTAATTCTAGGCAACAGCGAGACATTTAAGCACAGTGAACAAGGCACAGCAATGGACATAGAATGTAATACTTACAGTGCTGTACAGTAAAAATGTTAGCTTAAAGTAAAATATAGCAAAGCTATCTTTTACATTTGTCGTCTCCTCCTCCTCCTCCTCAATATAATCAGTCAGGGCTTGATGTGACAATGACAAATACATTTACACCCAAAACAGCAGGGAATGTCACCGAGATACTTCCTGTTTGCTTGCTGAGTAACAAGCACTAAATATGGCCCAGCTTGTGCCGGGTTGCTGTCATCCTTGTGCCGCCCTGCGCCCTCGCGAAAACCAAGCGTGTAAGGAAATAAATACAAAAAGCCAGCCTTTTATGGAAATGATGACGACGGTATTACTTAGGTGAGTGCAGCAATCTTACGTGTCACACAAGTGTACAATTCAATTAACTGCTATCAAATGTAAAACCAAACAAAACACAGTGAGTTTTTCGATACTATACTAGCTGAAATGATCTCTCGTGAGATACACTGAAACCATATTACACCGTATTCAAGCCAAAAATAAGTACGGTTGAACGTTTTGTGTGATTGAGAGCCAGATCCCCCCCAGAAATGTTGGTCCAATTCTGATTCATATGACTTTAGGGGTCGTGCACATTAGGGGGCTTCACTGTAATTCCTACACATTTGTGTATGTTGCCAAAGCTGTTCTCAGTGACACTTAGCGTCACTTGACATTGCGTTTTTATGATTGTGATGCGGGATCTGGTTTTGTGTGGCCCGCTAGATCCTGCTGGGATGTTGTGGATGTTTCCACTGCAGACGGGGTTTCAGGTTCAATTAAGCTGAGCTTTTATATCGAACAAAGCAAGGTCATGCTGCTCTTGTGGCATGCGCACTGTAATTCAGATGACTTGCTGGATGCTTGTGTATGCAGATGCAGGAAGGTTCCCTGGGAAGAGGCTGACTTTCATACTATGCCTTCAAGTTGAAATACGAAACTGTACTTTGGCTATGATTATAACAACCAATACAAAATAAAATAAAAACTTACACTCCAACTGACAAATCCTCTGAAAGCATATGATTGCAAAAATGTGTACCTCTTGTTTATGATGAAGTTTGGCTGTTTCAAGTGTTGGTTTGAAACCTTACTTATATGACCAAATGTTCCACCCATGTTTACTTTCCGCTGTTACAAAATATCTCAAGCCCTGCTTAAGCTTATTCATTTTGGTTGAGAATCAAATCCCATTACAAGGTTACTGTATAACTTATTACCATTTATAAGGTGGTTATGTTTTCATCACAATTTGTTTGTGAGATTACGTAAACGTTATTAAGATATTTTCCAAGTAACACTGTTGGTTGGGAATGCACTATTTAAAAAATCTTATTGGGTGTGGGTCATTTTGGTTAACAACAACAATAACAAAGGGTCTTTTTAGACATTTTTTTTTCTCTCAGTGAATAATATACATATCTTTTTTGTTCTGAAAATAATGATTCTAACATCAGATGCAATAAGAGAGAGACTGTTGGGGACAAAAATGCACATTTTCCATCTGAGTCCAAGTAATATGTGGATAACCTTGCCAACTGACTTGTGTTTTATGTTTGATATGGTCCCATGCTTAAAGTAAACAAAACAAGAATTACAGTCCCTTTATTCATACTATTGATTCGCCCACTGTGTGTAATGAAACTGAAAACAGCACGCAAGAGAGCAATTTACCACTCTGACCATTTGCTGAAGTACCTGATGAGTTTTCCTATTGAGCTGAAGCAAAGCATCTGCTATCTTGTTTTTTTTTGTATCTCTCCATTTTGCAACTTTGCGTCCCGTTGTTTACCCTGATTATTATTATTATCTTGACACCTCCATCGCAGCTCATCCTCAGCATCATTCTCAGTGACTGTTTAAAAATAGAATGGCAATAAATAGTCTCTGAACAGATTTGGTTTTTTATTTTATTTTTACCACTGCCAAGCAAATCTGAATTGTATTGTTTTGGCATTTTTTTTTTAAATTTATTTCCTGCTGTAATATTACAGTATTAATTTACTAATTAATGACTTGCCATAATAATATAATCCCCCTCTCTTTCTGTCTTTCTCAATTTTGGTATTGTCTGTTATTCACAATGTCTTCCTTCACCTGTCATCCATCCAATCATAATTGATCATCCTACCAGCGCCTTCCCTTTCATGTTATTTTTTTCCCAGCCTTTATCATCTCACCCTATCCTCTTCAATCCACCTATCTATGAATCACTTTGTGCTGTGTTATTACTCTATCCTATGACTCATTATCGCCACACAGTTTGGCTTTATCCACGTTGTCCTACTTCCTCCTCAATCCCCCTCTGCGTCTATCGCACCCCTCGCTGCTATCTCCTCCACAATCACCTCCTGTCGTCTCTCATTCCCGTCCACCCAACTCATCATCATCCATCACTATTTCATCATCTCTTCCATCAAGATTGATTTCTCTCTGCCTTTCCTTTCGTGACCCGCTTCCCCTCATCTGTCCATCACCATGTCATGTTTTGGCATTCTCCTCATTCTCTTCTCGTAATGGCCTTACAAGTATCAGACTCTTTTCACCTCGCTGTCACTTTTCCTCTTGTAGGGCCGTCCATTAAAAAATAAAAGTCTTATTTTCTGTTGTGCCGCCTCCTCCTCCTCTGTCTCCTCCCCTTGACCTGTGTGCGACTGGATTCCACTCACATTTATGAGCATAATTACAAAAAGGGGGGGTACACATTGACCGTTTCCCAAGCTTGGTTCCATCTCATAAGGTCCGGAAAAAAATAGCGGACCCCCGCAGGTTCTGATTATTGCTTCTGTGAGTGACAAAATTACAGCGCAGCAAGGAAGAGTAAACAAACCCACACGGGCTCGCAGTTTGTAGCTGCTTAATTGGACTGCATTGTGGAAGTTTGTCATCCCGCCATGTTAGACACTGTGATTGATTTGGCAAGGGACCAGAAGGGACCAGACAAAAACAACAATTCAAGATTCAGTGAGTTTCATATCAAAGAACAGTAACAGTTGTGTAAAGAAATGTGTGATGTGATGGGACAACATATGTAGATGCAAAACATTTTCTTGTTTTTTTTTTTGTCTTTGCTCTAAACGACAGCAATTTCCAACATTGTAACTTTCACACAAAATCTGTTACAGGATGCCCATTTTAACATTCTTAACTTTCATTTTAAGTGTAAAATTCTAGCCATTATAATATTAATACGTAAACAATTTTGGAGTTAGACAAAAAAGTCAGACAAACATGGTTACATTTTGTCAAATTTGTCCCGTCTTTGTGACAAAATCCATGCATTTGTACGTTAGGATGTCATACCATTTTGCCACACTGTTTTGTACAAATCCAGAAGAGAAGAGTTTGACCTTATTTGCAGCTCAGACATCTGTCTGGCTATTCTTCATCTTGGAGAACCGGAGGCATTTTTGGATCAATATTTAATCCTTCTCTATGGCAGTGGTCTGCCCTTAGGGTGTCCATCTACAAATAAGCTCAGGTTGTCTGTGAGGGGAGACATTCTAGAAATTGTCCTCTTGCAATGCAATTGAGAGAAACACATGTATGCCAATTGGACATTGTGGAATGGAAAAGGATTGAATTAAGGCCCATTTTGTTATGCAAATTGAATCCCTCATCAGTTAACTCATAGCCCTCTCCAAAAAAAAAGGATTGTGGTTTATTCAATGAACCCATCATTTTGGGATATACAGTATAAGAAACCCAAAAAGTTATGTCAATCCGTATTTCACCCAATCTGGTTCATTTTTGACACAAGTGTTTTTAGAGTATCTAATGTGTTATTTTCTCTCTCTCTGGTCTCAACTAATTTCATCCTGCCTCCATCTCTGCTCTATCCCACCAATCAATCTTTAACCTCTATCAATCTCTCCTTTTTTCCTGTGTCATTCATCTCCACTCTCCACATTCCTTCTATCTGTTCCGAAACACAAGGTTGCATAACTTCCTTCAACCAAATAGGGCAAATCTATATTCAGAACCTTTAACAAAGAAAACGCACAAAAAATGCATACATACTGAACTCAATTGAATTTTCCATTGGTGCAAACTGACAAGGACCTCCACTTGACTTTACTTGATGAAACACGTTCCAGGTATTATTCTAAGACAGTACAAAACATCTGGATTGACTGTTAAATAGAACCATGTGTGTAATTGTATAAGATGTTTTTGCCTCTCACTATTGTATGGCGTTTGCAGTATGCAAAGGCAGGCACAGTGCGGTTAACGAGCTCTGAGTTTTACAATCTCACGCAAAGTTGAAAATACATAAAAAAAAAAAAATCACTTGGTAGCCGAAATATGAAATGCTAACACAAGACAGATGGACAGGCAATGCCTTCACTTGCTTGGCTAGCAGCTGATCTCCAGCACTATAGTTGTCATAGTAAATACGGTATACTGGAGTTAAAGCCATGTGTGTTTTTATGTTATTTAATATAGTTTTTCTGGTATCATTTTGTTTACCCTTACCATTTAAATTCGAAAATTTGACATGCACCGTAGTTATTTAAACAACTGCACAGAGTACCAGGCATCTATCTACTTAACTAAGGTTCAAATGAGAATGTGTGAATACATCTCGCTCAGCAGCTGCTTGAAAGTAATCTTACTGACTCAACAACAGTAAGCAACAAAATGTCTGCAGTCGTGACCATTCTGGTTGATGCCCATGTGGTCCTTCCTCAATAGAACTGATCCGGAATGGGCGCCTGCTGACGCTGCCCCTGGAGGCGGGAGACCTTCACTCCCTGCTGCCCGATGAAGATGGGATGCATCTTTATGTGGCCATGAAAGATAACCTGCTGTCGACCAGCATGGATGACATTACACAGAACCCCCGCAAGGTTGGTGTTTACTTTGCAAAGTTGCACACACGAATATGCACGCTGGCCGCTGTTGGCATAGACGGCGCACGTGCGCACGGGCGTATACACCGGCACATCTTCATTTTTTTATGTTTGGGAATTTATCAGACCTGTTGCGCCATGTTGACCGGTGGGGTTTTCCTTTACATGCCCCCAAGCAAAGTTACGGAGAGTCACGTACATTGTCTGTTTTTTTTCTTCTTCTGCTGAGTGACTGTTAGAAAGCTCAAGCTAACAAACGACAGAAGTCTTGTTATTGTTATTTTTACAGGTTGTGGAGATGACATACACGGCACCATCCTCATACTTCCAGTGCCCCCCCCCCCCCACCCCCACCAAATCAAATCATCTGTAATGTAAATCATTGTTTTTAGGGGTAATGTTGTAAGCTGAGTTAAATTACAGTATCTATACCGGTAAGTGTTTTGTAATCATAAGCTTGTAGAATAATTATGGTTTAAACTATTAATATGGGCACTTACTTTTTAACTTTTTCTTCTTTTTTTTTTTACATCAAGCCCATAGCACACCAGTAAATCCTTCCATGCCTACCTCTATGCATAGACTCCATGGACAAAAGTATCGGGACGCGCAGTAACAAATACTGAAGGAAATGTGATTCCTCTTTGCAGCAGTCACAGTTTACACGGTGTTATGAAAACACTTACTATAAAATGATAGTGTGCGTCTGTGTTTGTACATTTTGTGAGGTTAGACTCGAGATGTTGGAACCGAGAGCATCACAATAGTACAAATGTGTTTGATGGGGTCCGGTGAAGTTCTTCCACAGACAAGTCACTGAAACTTGTTCCGGACCAAAGTTGTTGTTGTTGTTTGTTATGTGAATAATAGGGCAACTAACAATGATTTTGAAGCCCTACCTTTGATTTATTCACCAATTAATTGGATAGGAAAATGTGTTGCAAGACGTTTTTCCTCAAGGATTCCTTTACTGGCAATGCTAGAAACTAGAGAACAATTGCTGCAAAACAACTGACCTTTTTAGAAGAAGTTGTTCTTTGTTTCACATCATTTGAGTAAATTGTTTGACATCAATAACATAAATCTTAACACCCTGAGGCAGGATGTGCTGAGTGAGCCCGGCCCTTTCCTGAGTCAGATGGTGAAAATCACGCTTGTCTCTCTTTCTTTCTCTGGCTCACCCTTATCCATGTGACCAAATGTTTGTCATGGAATCCATTTATCAGCGATTTACAGCCAGATTGAGTGCTCACGAACATGAACTTTGGCCTGAAATCAGTTTAAAGGAGACCACTTGACAGTTGTGTGCCAATAGTTCGTTTTATGCTTGAGCTTGAACATGCAGACAGACGTCACGATGGCTCTGCCAGCCTGTCAGGATGTGTTCAGGGTCACAGCAAGGACATCAAATCAATACTTACATCAGTGAAATGTGTATGCGGGCAGAGGGCAAGCAGGTAGGCAGATTAACAGCCAGGAGTTAGCTGACCAGCCACCCACTCTGCCAGGCAGGCAGCCAATACCAGGATAGATAGTCACATCCAAGACACAACTCAGCTCTGTGCTGGCTAGAAAGTCATGTGCCATATTTATAGTCTGTTTATAAAATGTTCCAACTTGTCTGCAGTATTTTTTCCTCCCTCCCATGTGGCGTTGCAGCCCCTCCTGTGTTGCCATATTCTCATCATTACAGTTTATTTTCTCTGCTAACATAAACAACCTTTTCATCTTTTCAGTTGATCACATATTTTGGCAAGTTTGAGTGTTTTCGTGCAGCATCTACAGTTTTAGATATATGGTGTGTATTTTTCCAAGGATTGTTCCACAACATTTACAGATTAAGAAAAATTAACACTAAATAATTTATCTCTTATACTATATCAGGATAAATATCACAAAAAGGTGTATTTTTAAATATTAAACATTAAATGTTGCTTAGGAGCCGCACAGAGAAATATACAAAACTAACACAAAATTTATCCTATTTGATAATTTCTGAAATTTGCAAAACAATTATATTTTTGTCAACATACAAAGTGTGCAACGGAAACTGTTACGCATTCATATTTTGTGGCATACTGTCAAAATATTAACAAAATATATAATACAAATGATGATGCTAATAATAATGTGTTCAATTAACAGATTTATGTGATGATTCAGAGAGTTTGGTTCACTCTGCTGTCATATTTGTGAATGAAATACGACAATGTCCAACACAGTCGGTCTGCCTGCACCGAGACATCAAATTGACCTAAATGACGTTATGCGCCAATAGTTACACGTGGTTCCAGTATTTTCAGATGAAATTGTCAGGTGTGGCAAGTCAAAGGAAAAGGCATTGGAAGGCCCAGCAATGCTCATTCACGTAACCAAATTTCCAGAGAAGCACATCGGCATGAAAATGAGGAAATACCTCATTAATTAATTAATTAATGTCTTCTACATTGTAAGTATCTACAAATTTAGAGCCCCAGTGTGCGTTGACAGTCACTTCCCCACAAAGAGGTACATTTCCATGAAATGACATTTTTGGGATGGTGAGAATCCTTTGGCGGTGGTCCATGCTGGTTCCTGCCAGTGTGTGGTATGCGGCGATAAGGCTGACTGTGGTTTCTAATCTAATCGGCTATCTATCAGGCAGTGCTGCAATGACTACATCAGGGAGCCATTACTTGACAACCCAGATTGTTTCCCGACGGCAAGCTCACTTCATCAGTTGCAAAGACTGAATTTCAGTTTTAAAAGTAGACCCACAACCCACAAATAAAATATCATGAATTTCATAAATAAGTGGCACTGCGTTATCAACAGTTATCATTGCTTTAATGTAAGGGGAAAAAAACCCTGAACTATACTAGTCAACATTTTGGCGTCCAGGGCTGCTAATATTATTCTTATGTCGGAACGCGGACAAAATTAAATCCCTCTTTTCGTCTGCTGTGTCCAAGAACATTTTTATATCCATGAGTTAAACTTTCTCACAAAGAAATCCAAACTGGACTGACTTACATTTATGCAGCTTCATCACATCCTTTAAAAATCTTCTCATTATCTTATAAACAACAGCGTAACCATACACTTGTCAGTCATGTCAAATTTGGAACACAATCTACACACATGACATTTCCGTAGGAAACTGAATTTTCAAGGGGGGAAATATGCTTGAAATGTAAACACAAAACACACCAAAAAAATAAAATTACCTGATTAAATTGTGATGTATCTCATGCAAATGAGCCACTGCTCATCCTGCTCCGCCTACTGCTAGGCCGTTGATGAGCTTTCATTATATGGCAGAGCTAAGGGGTGCTAAGGGGTGCTTCGAATCTAAAAAAGAAAGTGCGAACTGCGAAGTGCACATGAGCCCTCCACAGACAGCACCGACAAATTATTCTTGCGAATTTGTGCGCATGTATGTACTGTATTTGTGCATGTAGCGGTCACAATGGCAAATCCTAATACCCACAATACCCTTTTGACTTGCACATAGTGTTCAGCCAGTTGATTCACTTGTGATACTTGAAGTAAGTAATTGTTTAATTCTGAGTGATTATAATGACCAAATTAGTGTAGTCAGTCAATCAGTAGATTCATTAGGCTGCTCTCTCTCTCTCAAAAAAAAAGATTAATTAGGCTGGTTGCTGCGGTAACAGCCCTCCCTCTTCTCCTCTTGACCTCTTTCTTCAAGTTCAGTGTTGCACTCATGCTGACTGTCCTCCTCATAAAGCACCTGCCATGACCAGAACCTTGTTAAGTGAAATGTAAAGTGAGCAGGGAAAGCGGTCGTTAAATCTCACTTTCTCCCCCACTCTCTCCAGTTGCATTGGCCTGCCAGTCCGGACCGGGTCCAAGAATGTCTAATGGCTGGAAAGGATCCAGAGGTGAATCAGCATACCCAAACACAGTAACACATAAGCTCAGCCTCAGCGTCGACGTCGGTATCACTTACTGTGTGTTTTTTGTACACACTTCAATGCAGATATGTATCTGTGGCAGGAGTCACTTGAGATATTTTTCATCTTTTCCTCACTGTCGGGTGCACTTATTTTCACTGAACCGTAATTCAAACTGTCAAAAGTTTCAAATGTATTCAGGAAGAAAAACAACTCTCACACGACTATAGGGAATTAAAAACAGGTGATATTCCTCCTTTCTTTAAATCCCCTGTTCGTGTGAGCTGAAACTTGAATGTGCATTTCTGTCTAACAGAGAAACACATGTTTTTTTTTTTGTTTTTTTAATAATAATAGTTAATATTTTGATAACAATAGTTCAAACAGTTTTGAGAAGATCAATATCATGCAACTTTCTCTATCCAGATGGAGTGTGCTAACTTCTTAAGAGTCCTGCAGCCTTTCAACAAGACTCACCTGTATGTGTGTGGCACAGGGGCCTTCAACCCAAGGTGTGCTTTTATAGATACCAGCATCTTCCAACAGGTATGACCTCAAACACACAGCGTGGTGCTATTATGGCTGGACCAGGCTTAGTAGCTTGATCTCCTATCCATCCATCCAAATTTCCCTTTCTATGTTATCAGCAGTGGGAATTACAAAGTAGCTCCTTATAAAATAACACTACAATATATTGTCCAAGATAGCGCCAGTATCAAAATACACAATTGGACCATAATAGATTTATTGCAAGAAAACTACACCACATGCTGATATCAGCGTAACTGAAGAATCAGAACCACATGCATGCAAACCTCAGAAATATTTTCTTTTAATATACTGTACATGTGACAAAATACTGTATTCTGCTTCCATCTACATCTTTATCCAGATTTGAATTCCTTGTGCTAAGACAAAAAAAAAATGTTTTGGGGAAATGTGTTTTTTGTATCTGTTTTTTTTCTTCTTTTTGTCACTTTAATATTTAAATATGATGACATTCAGCTCAGAATCAGTTTGTCTGCGCCTCCACCAAATTCACCAGAATTGTCTTACACCACATGCGCCACAACTTAGACCTGCTTTCAGCTGGTCTAAAGTCTCGTCTACTTTCTGCCACCAAGTTGCCAGGTGCGCTGGCAGTGTGTAAAAGAAATCGCCCTTGGCCCACCCAATACCCAGCACGGCGCAGTGCGGTCTGACAAATTCCCAAACACGGTAAACTAAACTTGCGCCGGCACAAAAATCAAGATGCGACACTCTTTGAACCCGAGCGCGTGTGCAAAGTCTACCAAAATAGAGCCCTAAATGTTTTCTTTTTTGTGTGTGAAACAATGTTGCTGCGAGCCCGCCCATTGTGTTTGTTTGTGCGCGTGCGTGTGCGTTCCTACTACCAGCCATGGCCCCTATGCACAGGCCTAGGAGACCGTGTGAGTGCGGTGTCTGCCCCAATGGCCAAGCATGGGCCGCATTTCATCCAGAAATGTACGCTTCATTTTTATAATATGAATATAAATATCATCCCATTAGATGTGTGCATGTTTCCAATCAAATACATTTTTGATATGCATCTTGTTACATGTGGTGCGATACAATTCGAGGACTATGCATTTTAAAATGTAGCGATTTGAACCGGTTCGATTATGATTCGATTCGATATGGTATAATGAGTTTCTTGTAACTCGAACGCAGACAATAATTCTGCAATATGAATTAACTTACATACTGCAAATATGTGACTGTGTGGTCAAGTAAGATGTGTGTGTGTGTGTGTGTGTGGGGGGTGTGTGGGTGTGTGTGTGTGTGTGGGTGTGTGTGTGTGTGTGTGTGTGTGTGTATACATGTGCATGTGTCAGGAACGAGCTAATCCCATGAAAGGCCACGCAAGATCAGAGCATGTGTGCAGACGTGGTGCTTAGAGGAACTGGTGGCGCTAACTGGTTTAAGACTGGACTTAACACATTTTAAAATCCTTCCACTTAGCCTACTAACCCCCAATTTGCCATTTACTAGCATGTGGGAAGTGTGTGTGTGTGTGTGTGTGTGTGTGTGTGTGTGATGAATAAGAGAATAAAATCTCATTCTGAGCTGTTTCAAGACAAAAGTGTTTCTGTTTTGGTCTCTCCAGTCAGGGCACCAGACCCTCTCCTACAGCCAAACTGAATGCGGGAAGGGCAAATGTCCATACGACCCCTTTCAAAAAACAGCATCGGCGGTTGTCGGTAAGTTGGCTTCTCAAACCACAACTTTGCTCAAGTTTGGAGTCGAGATTGAACAACCTGGTGGAGGAGTGCTGACGTGTTTCTTTTTATGTTGTGTAGATGGTGAGCTGTATGCTGGCATTACTTCAGACTTCATGAGCAGAGACTCTGCCTTCTTCCGCAGTCTTGGCAACCGACATGTCATCCGCACCGAGCAGTACGACTCCACCTGGATGCAGGGTACGAGCAAAAGCATACTTAATGCAGTATGTTTCTTATGTATCATCTTTCTTAAGAGAGTCAGGGAATATTTTTCTTCGTAGATTCAATATAATTTAAGACTGAACAATTTCCTTTGAATTGACTTCGAGGCTTCTGATTGTTTTGTTGTACTTTATGATTGATGTACAGCAGGGATCACCAACTCTGGTCCTCAAGGGCCCCTATCCTGCATGTTTTAGATTTTTCTCTCCTTAAACACACCTGATTCAAATGATAACAATCCTGATCATTTCAATCAGGTGTATAAAACATTCAGGCTGAGGCTCTTTTTTTATTTTTATGACAACATTCAAGTGTTTTATATATTGTACAGAGGTTATTCTCTTTCATTTCAGTTGAGTTACTTTCTCTGTGTTAGTCTTTGTTTTTGCTTGCTTTTTTTCTTCTTCCAGAAATGGCACTTTTCAGATTTCCAATTGGCTAAATGAACCTCACATTTATGCTTCACCACCTCATGCTTTGTTATGCATTTTAAATTGTAGACAATGTGCTGTAGGCAGTACGTGTGGACACACTGTATATACCAAAAGGTACAAAATATCTATGCAGAAAAAAAAAATGCATGTGCAAAGCCTTCATATCTAGTGCCTGCCATCAAGGCCTATTGGAGCAGCATTCCAACATGGGCTTAGTCAGCTCTTCAACAATAATATTGTGGGATGGCAAAAAAATTCTATCACTCTCAAAGTTAGTATTTTGATATTGCATACGTCTATCCAAACAATTACAGAGGAATGCTTATGCCCGAGCTGGGTCTTTGCATTTTTTTGTCCAACCCATGTAGAGTAAACAGTGATGAAAATAGTATAGATGAGTGATGTTGTACCTTTGGGATTGAATCGATGTCGAACCATCTGCTGAGCGCTGCTCAGTGTTTTGCTGTCGTCTGCTGCTGATAACAGATACAGTACAAGATGACTTTCTGCTGAGTATAAACTGAACTTTTATCATTTCTTCTCTCCCTCTTGCTATTGCATTTGCACTCTTACATATAAATGTGCAATCAGCAGCAGGTTGCGTAACACATTGTTTTATTTTCTCTCTGTCCCTCGCTCGCCAGATGCCCAGTTTGTGCGGGTTGCGCCACTGTCTGAAACAGATAATCCAGAAGACGATAAGGTCTACGTGTTCTTTAGCGAGCGCGCTCAGGAGGCCGAAGGGGCCGCTGGAAAGGTTCTCTACTCCAGAGTGGCCCGGGTGTGCAAGGTAGGGTGGTGAGATGTTTGTGCCCAAAACGATAGATGCCGGCTTTATTTGTTTACATGCTTCTTTCAGCCTCAGACTGCTTGTTTATTTGAAAGCGTTCGCCTGCACATGTCAGATACGTGCTTTGTGGTGCATGTGTCTGAGTCTGTGGAGGTGTGTGTTTTGGTAAAAACTTGTGTTTGGACGTTCTTACCACATCGTGTAGATAATCACACACGCTGGGACTGTTTATGTTTGTCACTATCTCGGAGTCTGCTGCATCCTCTTTTACTCTCAGACTATTTCATGTTGATAGTTATGTGTGCATGACGATGTTTGCATTTTTCACAGTTTTTGTTGGTCATCCTCCAGTTTGTTTGTATTTCAACAATTTTTCCAGAGGAAAAAATAAATAAAATTGGATTAATCCGTTTCTTCTAGAGCGACTCCATCATAAAACTACAACTGTTTATTCAATGTTTTAAATGAAGTACTTTTCTAACATTTCTACCAGTCTCGTAAGTGTAAAAATATGTCAAATTATGTAATAAATTGCACAATAAACACCAATGAAACAAGAAGGATTAGTTCATTTTAATTTTTTCTTTTTTTTTTTTAATAGTTGATGTTGAATTATTTCCAACTTTTCCATATTATAATAAGCAGCCACTGTGTTTGCCTTGCTAAGTTGCTACCAATATGGCTCATGAAGTTCCATTTCCAGTTTTATGGCTATCATCACACTTTTTCCTCTTAGCCGTCACTGCTACCCTTTCTGTGAGGGTGTCCAAAAAAATGCCTTAAAAAAAAGCAGGAAAAAAAAGAACAGCACACTTAACAAGCAAGGTCTTTAAATACTCATTGGAAATATATTAAGCTGCCGTCTCTCGAGGGGAGTTGATTTCGAATTTTTTTAAAGAGGACACTTTTTCCAGAAAAATATGATCTTTTTTTAAATATTTTTTTTACTTGGGGGTAGTTGACAGTGTGGTATTGCGTGTTTGACTTGCTTTGACGTTTGATATTTTTCATTTGAATGTGATTTGTTTCTGTGTTTGTGCGTGCAGAATGACATTGGAGGCCAGAGGAGTTTGGTCAACAAGTGGAGCACCTTCCAAAAGGCTCGTTTGGTGTGCTCAGTCCCAGGACCAGATGGCCTGCAGACACACTTTGACCAATTGCGTGAGTACAAAGAGTCATAAAACCTCACATGTGCAGTAAAAACTAAGCTACGTCAGACTTTTACTGTTAGTTGCAGTAACGACCTTGTCGCCCTCACGTCGTACAATTGTTGTTGTTGTGCATATTTGAGTGTGAGCAATGATGAGCAAGTTTTTAAACAAGTTTTTGCTTGAAAGAAATGTAGAAGGGCACAAGCACGGTGTAGCTGAATAGCTCCGGCGTTACCACGGTGATCAACAACCGAGTCGGTCACCTTGGGTCCGTCAACGTGCCGCAGCCTTAGTAGCCATGGCAACTGGACTCTACAGTTGGTTGCTGTGGTTTTGTTCATCATCAGAAGTGGATGGGATCAAAGAACAAATGAAGAAAGGAAGTTAGGAAGGAATGAGGATGTTGGAGAAGGAAAGAAGAAAAACATGAAACAAGAAGGGAGGTAAGGAAGGAAGACAGAAAAGCAGGTTTCGGTGAAAGAAAGATGGTTGTAAGCAGGCACGAATAAAATACATTGAAGGAAGGCAGAGAAGTCCGTTTCAATGAAGGAAGAATGTTAGGATGCATGAATAAAAAGCAGATGTGATGGGAAAAGAAGGAAAGAGATCAGAAAGGAAACGATGAAAGAAAGTAGGAACAATGTCACAAATGGAGGATGGTAAGTAGGAACAAAGGTTTCAGTGATGGAAGTAAGGATGCAAAGTAAAAGCAATTCTTAGAGAAGGCGAGAAGGAGGTCAGGGAGGAAAAGATGCCAGGGTAAAAAACATAAATAAAGGAGAGATTTTATAATAAACCCAAAAGTATTTGGGTTTTGGAATCACAGGGGAACCTCCAAGGTTGGTTGAAGTCCAGTATGTTCGGATTAAAAAAATGATTTTCCCATAAAAAATATTTCCATCCCAGAGTGAAACAGTGGCCATCGTAACAACCTTTATTAACAGTACAAGCAACATTTCATGCAACATTTGTAAGCTTGCTGCGAGTCCCCAAAAGTTTGGTTGAATTTGAATTGGATTTGCATTTAAATTTAGAGGACACTTGAAATTGTATAAAATAGAATAAAATAAAGAAAATTACATTTCAGTAGAAAGTTTGATTTAAATTTGTTTTTACAACATTCTTTTTTTTTCATGTAGCGTTCCTAAATATATATACGTTTTCCTCTAAAGTACATGGCTTTTTTCCCCCTCACCATTCAGGGTGTATGGTACCAAATTTGCCTACTCTGGCCGTAGTATCGGAGGCGTAACAGATGCAGAACATCATTGCCGATGCCCCCACTCCTATTGTGTTGAAAGCAATTGTCGCTGTCCCAGACACTGGTGCTGACATACTGATCTAATTATCTATATGTGCAAAGCCGCAACACCTGTGTGAACGCACTCTTTGAGCAATGTCCCGCTTCAGCGAAAGGGACTGTCCTGTCCCTGCTGAAAGAGACATGTGAATAAATCTCATGTCAAAAGGATTCATGACACAGTTCTACATAAAAACTTAAAGCACATCTGACACATGCTCATTACGTTGAATAACCAGAAACAATATAGTAATTGGAGTTACAGTAATTGTTTGAAAGACAGGCCCATTTTTTTGTATGTTTAGAAGACACATACAATACAAGACAAGGTCAAACTATTTCATTATTGCATGCAGGAATTGGAACCCACATCCCCTCCAATGGAGCCTGAAGGCACTTATGAATACAACATGCTATTTGGGGCACTTTTCCTTTTACCCACCCACTAATGTAGAGTGAATGAATCAAGTATACTGGAGATGTCATCATCCATAAATAGAATTCCACGAAAGGGCGCCATTTACAGTAACTGGTGTCTGCCAGCAATGCCCTTAGCAGCGAATCAGGCTTGATTCCATTTCTTTAAGAAATAAACTTTACTTTGTAACGACCACAACAAATTGACATCCTTCACTTAAGCACTTTCAATATTTGTCACTCTGTTCCTACTGCTTTCAAGTTGCGCCCACTCACTACATAAATCATAAATTGCAGGAAGTTCATAGAAATTTTCATATACATACAGTATTTGATATCTTCTACAGGCACTGTAGAGACATGCAGAGAGAAAATATGGACATTTGGAGAGTGTGGAGACAGGACTGGTTTCTTATCTCTGCTGTTTTTGTTAACAGAGAACGTACAAAGTAAACTTCAGGACCCCTATGTTTGTTCAAAACTCAACATGCCCCCCCCCCCCCCCCCCCCCCACACACACACACAGTTACCATCTGAATGAGCATGCTATGGACATTAAGATGTTGAATAAATCACGCACAATGTCTGTTTCTTGCACGTTGTCAAATCCTTCTGTGGGCACACTTGCATCATAAGAAATGTCAAACGTTGCACTCAAACTCTCACAAACTCAATCTTGGGAGTTGTTCGCAGTATAAATATTTCGTCCCAGTAGGCCTGTGGCTCTGTTTTGCACATCTGATAAAATTGCAATGGCATTTGTTTGCGAGCGAGACAAACAGACAGACACTCTTGCAAAAACCGCAAGCCCATAGACGGGGGATTAAGTCATCAGGTTAAGAATGCTGTCAATGCTGTGTTTATGCCACGCTTAACCACGCAGAAACACTACAAATCCCATGAAGACTTGAGGCTTCTGCGGGTCCCTCATGGTGAGGAACGGTGGTTAACACCTGGCTATATGTGTGATTGTGTGAGGTGGTCAGGTGACACTAAACAACCTTCATAAGAAGCATTCCCATAACCCTTCGCATCTGGGGGTCAAGGCCATTTCCATGTATGTAGGCCATGGGGACGAGCCTGGGTTTTGAATCTCAAAGTATGTTTGAAACCCAACGTTTAAAGGTTTTTGCAGAACTTCAGGATTGTTTATAGTGCACCGTGTTACTCAGGCCATCGCTGGTTATGAATCTCAACAGGCGCGTCTGGGTTTATGTGTCAAACTCATCTAATGCAGGACTGTTTACGCTATCTTCTGAATGGATACAGTGCTGCTGCTCATAAACATCATTGGATGAATATGATAAATATTGACTCCAAATAACATCTAGATTGCCGTAAAGGTTTAAGACTGCAACTTGTCCGCACAAGAACTTAGTAGTCATGCAAAAAGTTATGATGAAATTTGAACTGGATTATAGTCAATAAATGTGCAATTCATTTTGCCGTCACAAAACTGTTAAACTGTAAACCGTTATTTACTGAACAGACAAGTTATAAAAATCAATGAAATCATAAGATTTGCTGAAGTTCAGCGAGATGCGACATCATGTATGACAGTGTTTTGACTTAAGTGTGAAAAATGGGACTTAAATAAAATCAAAATATTTTGAAATATATATATTTAATAAATTGGAATCATAAAATAAATTGTTCTACTAATTTACTATGCTATAGTCATCAAAAACACATGAACAATTATACTGTTCATGCATCCTTGTATGATACAGTTGGCTTTCATTTTGAGTGATCGTCCCCCATGGGCCGAGATTGCTGTATGTCATTCTGGATTCATACTAATACTGCATGCACTCATTTGGTTCCACTCATGCGCTTCTGAATGTTGATGCAACACGTGAAACTGTGAGTCAAGACGTCCACTGAACCATAAACACAGACAGTCTGGTGTGTTTACAGTTTTATGTCTTGTCGATGACATTCTCGCTGCCTTTTTTTTTTGACTGAAACGCTTTCTGGTAAACGCTCCCAGACACGGGATGCCTACTCGTCTGTTGTAGTAAAGTAATGTGCGGCTCTGGAGCAAAAGAAAAAAATAGCAAACCGCGTCTGAGTAAGAACTTCACAAATTCAGCCCAACACAATGATGAAGCTTTTTGTTTTTTTACTCTCAAATAATACATTTGCTTTAGGTGATAAAATTGAGATGGCTCTCAAATGTTGATCCTCGACAGAAAGCCACTTCAACGTCACATTTTAAAGGTCAAGCACAAACTTTTATCCAGCGTTGCTTTAAAACAAATCCTCTCATTTTATTTTCCACAGAACATATGACAGACAAAAAGGGTCTTAAGAAGAAGGCATTAAAGAAAGAGGCCATGAGATGAAAAATTGATTTACAGATATGACTCGTCCTACAGAACACCAACACTGTCAGATTACTCTTGTCAAGTGTTGTTTAATGCTTTATTACCTCACCAACGAAACACCTTCTCTATCAAGTGGGCATGAAAAGATGCTTTGTTATAACAAGGAAGATTGATTGCGTTTGAGGCCTCCATTCAGCTTCTCCTATCCATCATAGCATGTGTAAATTCTAGGGAGAGTTTTTGCAAAAGCAACACAGGAGGGTTGATGGGTGGAAGATGGCGGTTTGCCAAATGAAGAGGAGAAAAGAAGGATTTCAAAGGAGGCGAAGAGGGGAAACAATGAAGCAGGACAAGAGGGAGAGGGTGCACGGAGGTTAAAGCGCGGGGTCTTGACCACAACAGAGGCTGAGGGGGGAGCTAAAACCGAAGTTTTAGTTGAAGGTTGGAGAGGGAGGAGGATGAAGATAAAAAGGAGAGCGAGAAGGTGAGTAGGGGAGTTGAGGCTGTTATCGCCCCCACACAGAGCTGATTATGGAGCCGGTCAGCGGTGCAATCTAACATAAGATGAGAGGAAGAGGTAAGGATAATGAAAACATGGTTGGAGGAGGGAGGAGGCAATCAATCGAGAACTTTTTTTTACACGTTCCGTCCCAAGATAGAAGAGGAGGTTGAAATCCTAGGCAAGAACGGGAGATAGCGACAAACCGGCTGAAGATATTTTCCCCTCAAACGACATGGACACGTGAGGTGAAGCAGAAAGGATGTGAGGGGTGATGGCGAGGCAAGATGGGGATCGAGGTTAATTGGCATGGGGTGGAACAGACACTAATGTGGAGCAGGGAGGAGAACAATGTGGAGGTGTTGGGGCGACATGAAGGTTTTATGGGAACTACTTGTTCTTCAAAAATCATAAAGAATAGCTTTTTTTTCAACATGTCGCAAAGTTGCTTTGGAATGTTGTACATACAGGTATGTCCCGTCAGCTTCACATATGACTTCACGCTTACTAAAATATTTTCATATTTCATACACTAAAAAAACACACACAAAAAAAAGAGTTAACAGTGTTAACATTTGGACAGAAACAATATTCTTGATTTAAAAAAAAAAAACACTGGAAGCCTGTAAATTCACAGAGAAGTCAACCGGTTGAACACCTCCCATATTTAGATAAGACGATGAGGAAAATGGCGTAACAAAAAAGGAACCTGTCAAGCAAACAATTTGTTACCTTTATTTTTTTAAGTTGTTACTACAGTATCAACAACAAAACAAATGTAGAACATCTTTTTGCTCTCGTGTCATGTGACAATGGACTCCATGCACTGCACGCATCATTTCATCATTTAGGGTAAGGAAGCATGCTAACTATTAGCATAGCGACATTACCAAAATACGCTACATTACCAAATATTTATGTATCATATATATCATTACATATATATTTAATGAGCCATTTGCTGTGTGTGAACACAGATTTACACGGTTTATTTTGACACGCTCAACTCTACTTTGTTTATAGAGCACCCCAAAAAATTACAAAATAGAATAGAACGCTTTCATTGTCACGTTCAGCAGATGCAACAACATTTGCCATTGTGACCACGTCAAAGTATCCTTGAGCAAGATACTGAACCCATTTACCATTTACCATAATGGCACATTGCGGAGTTGACAGGTGCAGCTGTTTCTTCGTCTTTAAAAAGTCACAACTTTGACATTTCCACCTTGAAAAACACCAGCTCCGAACTTTTCTACTGTAACTATTACAAAAATCCACAATAACAACATTTTAAAGAATGAGGTTATTTTTGCTCCAAACTTGTACGCCTCCATATCCTTCCCCCGGAAATACGTCATCAGCTACAGCGCATGTAGTCCATTGACCATGCTAAAATGTTACTCAAAACCTTATTCTAGTTTTTGATGGTAAAAGTCTAACCCGTGCAAATAATTATTTTAATTCAGACCAAAAAACGGATTGGTCAAACCACCTTGTGATAGAATTTGTGTCAAAAAGTAGTCTGAAGTTTTACGCCGGCAAGCTAGTGAAGGACATCAAGTGGAGGATGTCAACCATGGCCAGAGGGCACAAAATGTGTCAGACAAACATGATGGCCAATCGAAGAAATAAGGCCAATAGCCTGGGGGGGGTTAAAGGAGCAGACGAGACGGAATTGAGACTATTAATGGTAGAATAGGACAATGAGAGTGCACATTAGCAGTGTGGGCACAAAGGTGACAAAGGGAAGAAGGTATGTTGGCATTCATGGTGACTGTGTGGGAGGGAGGCAGAATAGGGGTCCCTGCCTTGGGGGCTACGGCGAGGCAATTAGGATGAAGAGGAGGAGGAAGATAGGGTTGATCTGCAGGTCTGCAGGCTAGACAACACTATCTTCCCTGAAGGGGGGAACTGGCTTTTTTGTTTAGGGAAGAAGACATAAGGACAATCCTCCGGAGAAAATAGGCCAGACAGACAGATAGACAGATGGATGAGGAAGATAGAATGATTAAGACAGCGGCGAGGAGGGAGGGATGGAGGACAAGGGTGGGATGTGGGTTCACAGTGAAAGTGAGAAACAAAGAAAACGAGAGCAGCCCTGAGGGGTCCTGAGAAGCCCAGGTGGATTTGAGTAGAAAGGGATGAGGGCTGAGCACCTGGTCGCGAGATAAAGGGACTGGAAGGAGGACAGATACTGAGACAAAAGATATTCACTACTGAGGGTGTCAGACCGCTGTAGCATAGAAAAATCATCTGTCACAAAAACAATCATGGGTACATTATCCACGCAAGTGTTTCCCCAAAATGAAAACCCAATAGTTAACTGTATTTATTATTGTATTGGTGTAGAATTGCATTGCATCAGACTGAGAACTCGTTCTGATATTTTGCCACCTTCTCATGTACTCTAGTTTATAGGTTTGCACAGTGTGCTGGCACTAAAAAAAATATACAATAAAAATTCATATAATATGTATATTTATATGCCAAAAGTTACTTAAAAATGTTCCGCATTTGGTGTTTAAAGGTTTCAAAATGGTCAAAGTACTGTATATATATATATTTATATTCAATTTTATTGTATAGATAGTAACCCAATTAGTATCCTATTTGTAATTTTGAATTAGGAAAAAACAAACATTTTAATAAAAATTGTGTTTTTACAGCTATTATTTTTCACTGCTTTTACCGCAGTACTACTTACTATGCAGGTATAGTATCAAAGTCAAAATGTTGCTATCGTGACAACAATTGCAGCTAAATAAACAAAAGAAAGAAAATGTTTTTGTATGATGAAGTCTCAAAATAAATGTAGTGTGTTCTGTATTCAACTTGACGTCTTCTTTCTCATTTATTCCAGTGGATGAAAATTCTAGAGAGTCTCGAGAGTCTGTGGATGTCTGATGATCTTATTTGGGTCAAGCGGTCAGCCACGTGGCTTACAGTGCGATTTTTTTCAACATTTCTCCTTCCTTGATAATGACCTAATTTGGCTCCACTGGTCAAAAAGCAAACCGACTTTATTTAATGTAATTATTTATTTTGGAGGACTGTCTGTGCGTCTTCGCTTTCCCTCCTGCACAAAGGAGGCCATGTTAAATTTTTTAAAGTTAAATAATAAATCATTGGGAAGAGGGCAGAGGCAGAACTCTACATCAGGCTTGATTTAAACTAGTCACACAGTGATAAAAAATTCATTTTTTGCCAGGCTGAATGAGTCATTCAATCATTTGTGAATGCATGATGTCACATGATTTCCATTAAAAAAAAAAGAAGCAACTTCAATACGGGGTTAAAAGAAGACTGTAAGAAGAAAAGTAGTAGTCCCGTGTAGTAAGCACTGAGCAGACTCCGATTCAGAACATTAAGACTCCACACTCTAAAAACAGTTGGGTCAAAAATAACCCAACTTTGGGTCAAAAATGGACCGATCCTCTACTTTGACTAAAGTTTGAGTCAGGAAATGGGTCTTTTAATGTAAAACAACTCATAAATATTGGTCAGATCATTTACTTGGGTCAAAAATTGGGGTAATTTTCTATAAAACAACCCAGAAAGTTGGGTCAAATTGACCCATAACGTGGATCGGTCCATTTTTGATCCACCATTTGTTACTTTTGACCCAACTGTTTTTAGAGTGTAGTGTCACCAATGCATATTATTACGCTGGATACTGTCATCATTTAAAGTTCTGGAAGTTGTTTTCCCGCTTTAGTGTGTTTAGCTTCACTTTGGTAACAAGTGAGACCGTTAAGAATGCTACCCCTTTAGTGTAGTGCTTAACTTTTCACGTCAATTACTATTAAATTCTTGCTTTCTGATATTTTACTAGCAAATGATCCCCTATGTTTGAGCGCATGCATGCGTGTGTGTGTTTTGAGATGAGATTAACTTTCATCCATGGACGCATGGTTCCATGGAGGCCACCTTAAGCAAAAGGAACGTCAGGAATGTGGGAACAGGGGAGGGGAGAGAATAGGAGAGCAGAATAGAGGAGGCAGGAGAAATCTGTTTGAAATCATTTTCAGTCTGGAGTGCTGCATAGGTAGTATGCCTACATTCACAAATTGTCTCCCCTGGTAGTTTGGGTTCCTCTCAAATCCCCAAAGCATGCACAATGGTTTCATTGAAAACACATTGAATGGTTTTCCGTGTGTGTCCCGGGAATGACTGATGGCTCGTCCAGGGTGCAGCCTGCCTCTCGTCCAGCTCGTTCAAAGTCAGCTGGCATGGACTCTTGTTTCACAAGCGCTATGGGGAAGGGTGGATGAAATCTTACTGATGTCGGTGAGAACAGGTTGCAGGTTTTCAAAACAGGCAGATGGAGTGAGTGGCAATGTAGTGTGAACAACATGACAGTCGCTCTGTTCGAATTGAACACCAAAGACTGAGGTGTGCAAGTGTGTTTGTGTGTGCGTGTGACAGCAGGTGTTGATTCTCTTATGGCCGCACTGGCACATTGCTCTCCCACTGTGGTTGGTTATAAATGGCACTGGACTCATTCCAAGCAACTTGGCATCATTAGTCACACGATCAGACTGTCTTCCAAGACTCACAAATACACATTGATGCAAATCTAGTAATAAGAAAAGCACTTTTTAATTATGAAAGGTGCCAACGTCCCACATGGTGTCCTCATAATGGTGCCATCCATTCATCTATCCATTTTCTGAACCACTTCCTGTCCTCGCTAGCATTGCATGATGGAGCCTATCCCAGCTGTCCTCCCGCAGCAGGTGGGCGACGTCCTAACCTGGTTGTCAGCCAATCACAGGTCACGCTGGTGCATTTTTGGAGGGTGGGGGTGAAATTCTGGAATATGTTGGTCTAATTTTGAACTGTACCACCTCGGGGACATTTAACTCCAAATGTAAATGATAGCTGGAATAACTTAATTCCATTGACAATTTCCTTGTGCTCGTCATTAATTTGGGCATTTCCATATTATTGTCATTATTATTTCATCTTTGTTGAATTAAATAATTAGATATTATAGTTTATGTCCAGTATATTAAATGACATCATTTGGTCACCAGAGGTATTGTGTAGAAACAATTATGCCAGTTGAGTTTAAGAATGTGTCTCTCCTGACATGGCTCTTCATCATTCTCTAATCACAGAAGACGTCTTCATCCTCCACGGCAAAGACAAGAAGAACCCACTCATCTACGGCCTGTTCACCACTTCAAGGTACTGCTCAACCCTGTTTTGTAACCATGCTGGAAAATGCCAGCATGATGGTGGGTGGGAGTCAGCAGGAAATCACGCTGCGAGGCGAAATGGGAGATTACGCAGGGTGGAGGGAAAAAACACTGAGTCATGGGTATTGATCAACTGCCGCTGTTATATTTAGCGTCGGGATTGCGCAAAATTCTTTCGAGTTTTGAGCATGAGTGAAGGAACTGTAAAGATGATCTGTGAATATGGAGGTGACAAATTTTTGTGGATTTCTACACATGGAGCAGCCAATGAGATCATCTGTGACAATTCCCACCGCAGTCACACTTGAGTGTGTGTGCGGCGCAGAGATGATGCCACATATTGTGGGATTCACACTGGCTGCAGGACCTTCTGCCACCGACTCCTGAATTGAACACATTCATGCTATGAAGTAGCGCTCACGTCATCATTGTTACTAATCTTGCTGTGACAGAAGCTTTTTGTTTGGTGTACGGTCACACAGTACATCTCATGGCAAGGCAACTTAAAAAACAAAAAAACATTCTTCTTCCGTTAGCGGTCCCCCTTAGCCAAGGTTGGGAGGGTTACTTTTAAAATGTAATCCGTTACAGTTGCAAGTTACCAGCTAAAACATGGAGTTAGTAACGTAATCCAAGTACCATAATATTAAAGCTGATGTAGCTGGATTACTTTTGGGTTACTCCAATATTGATTATGCTGATGAAGACAAAATAAAAATAAATATCACCACAATATATATTCTATACAATGTGCCCCTGCTATTTGCGGGTGATAGGGACGACAAATAGCAAAAATACTTGTGTAATTAAAAAGCATGTAGGCTATAGATTGTTTGTTTGTTTGTTTGTTTGATTGATTGATTGATTGATTGATTGATTGATTGATTGATTGAAGGCCATATGCTGTTTTCAAACTGTCACTGAAAGCAACCACATCAGATAGATAGATAGATAGATAAATAGTCATCCAATGAGGATGACGATGTGTGACATCAACTGCAAAATGAACTTTTATCCCAGTCACAAGTTTAGCCGTGTATATGTTGTGTATGATGTTTAAATAGTGAATTGGTGGGAGGAAGATTTGTTTGGAAGGTGTAACTCACATTATGGTTGTAGGCTAGCGGGCTAGCTAGCAAGAAGCTACAGCGCGTAGCATGCCGCTGGACTCTCAGCTCAAACTTTCGCTCCGAGTAAGTTCCAGTGAATACCGGTCGCCATTTCCTCCTCCAGTCCTTGAAGCTTTTTCAAACTGTCCGCGTGTGGAGGACACGACTAGTCAGTTCGTCCGTTCCCACCTCCCCGACATGTAGCAATGGTCCCACTCGCGCTGACTGCACACGCTCTCTCTCTCTCTCTCTCTCTCTCTCTCTCTCTCTCTCTCTCTCTCTCTGTCTCTCTGCCTCTCTGTCTCTGTCTCTGTCTCTTTCTCTCTCTCATCGTAGAAATTGTAATCCCTCAAAGTAATCCCCATTTTTAATAAATGTACCTCTAATCTGATTACATGTTTTTTTCCTGTAAATTTAACGGAATAAAAAAAAATTGTAATCTGATTACGTAACGGCGGTACATGTATTCCGTTACTCCCCAAGCCTGCCCTTAGCACATCATCCTTCTTCATTAAGGCATATTTTCTGCATCCTTGTCTCAAACACTAACTGTATTACTCAACGTGAATTTGAACCAGTTAGATCTCGTTTTGTCAAGAAAGATATTTTGATTAAGAGGTCTTAAAAAATAACTGGGTTTGAAAACAACAAACCTTCCAGTTCAAACCAATTATCACACAGAACAGTCATTCATGGCATGTTCAGTGGGCCTTTTATGATGCACCATGTCCTTAAAACTCTTAGTCTTATATAAGTCTTATATAAATATGTGAAAGCTATGCTTGAATAGTAGTACAAGTACTTTTAAAATGTTTTTTTCTAGTAGAATGATTAAGAAATGTCTCCATTTAATGTCTCTGTGAAGTTGAAAGTGGGGTATCAGCTATGATTAAAAAGCACCTCCCCCCAACTGATGCAGACTTCGGGACATGAAGAGGATAATGGCGAGGCCACGTGATCTTCTTTAGTGGTCTATAATATCAGTGGACAAGCCAGGAAACCTCCATGTTGTATTCACTCCTATTCGTATTGTTGAGAGTTATTTGCAGGGTTGTTGGCAAAAAACACACAAACATATTGTTTATTTCAAAACATTTAATGTTTAGCAACTGCATTTACTGCCTTGACTCATGCAGCTTAAGTTCTGACCATGTCTTTAACAAATGTACCTTATTGCCTGGAAATGAAGTTACACATCACTGTAATCCTTTCCCAGTTTGCTCTCACACGTTAGAGAATAATCAGTTGCAGCACAAGTGTGATGACAGGTGACATTGTCGGGTGGTATGGGAGTTGGTCTGCGTCAGGATTTTGAGAAAAAGTCTGTAGAAGATCAGCAGCAACTGACAGAAATCCAGGGAGGGATGAGACTGCAAAGCATGAGCTGAATGGAAAGGTTGACCACACATAAACACAATTCAAGTTCATTTTAAGATGTGCACTAGTGGCCATCTTATTGAACATTTTCTGTATTGTGCCCATTAAAGTATTTTCCTTTAGCGATTAAATTGTTTGGTTTATTATTTTTTAAGTGTTTTTTTTTTCCAATGTATGATGTGGTCTCTGTTATAATAGGAGTGTGTTCACTGCTGTGGCAATTAACACGTATGCATTCTACAACTATAAAAGCCTCCAAATATGTCCCCTGCCACTCTAATAGCAGTGCAATTGCTACGGTGGCAAACGATGTGTAGAAAGTTGAACATTCTTTCAAGCTGGACTTTGGAGCACATTCTGTGAGCGGTCACTGAAAGAAAGAAAAAACACACCATGACTCACACAGCTTCACATTTAGTGCATTCTCTAAAGCCCCCCCCCCCCGTTTTTTTTTTCATTTGTATTTTTTTATTATCCGCACTGCTCTGAGTGCATACCCTCTGCTTGTGTTGCTAAAATGTGTAAAATGACCATCTGATTGTGTGCTCTTTTTTTCTTCCTTTCTTTGTTGTCAGCGACATCCTCAATGGCTCAGCCGTGTGCGTTTACCGAATGGAGGATGTGGTTCGGGCTTTTAAAGGAAACTTTCTGCACAAAGAGGGGCCGCAATATAAATGGGCAGAGTTTACTGGCAAGGTGCCCTACCCACGTCCTGGAACTGTGAGTTTATACTCAAACCTTCATCCTCATGTGGCCATATGTCACTCAGGAGAGCTCGATCCTGCACCAAGGCTGTTGAATCCATACCAAAATGGCTCCTACATATGCCGCAGGCAGACGTTTAAAAAACCAACACACACACAAAAAACGTTAGCGTACTTTTGCTGTAGCCCGGCCGCCAGTCTTCATTCCATTTTCTGCCTTTCCTCAGTCTTGACTGGTTCAGCCACATGTAGAGACGTAAATGGGAGAGAGAGAGTCTCTCCTGCGGTACTTTTTAAGTGGAAGACCGACTGCCCCCAACGGCCAAACCAAGAATAGAAGAGCTGAGCAGAACCAAGTGTGCAATTGAAAAGTGTCCTGCATTAAGTGTTTAAGGTATCATCCTGCTAACAAACAAACCAGAATATTGATAATACATAGATAATAATATAGAAATGAGGGTACCCATCTACTAGTACATGGACTATGATCACAATTTGTTTCTTTGGGCCATTTGAGCCATGTTTGAGCACACATTTAGTCCACTACATTTGTGCATTCATTGTGTTTATTTAGATTATATAATAATGTAATATAATAAAGTATACCGTATGTATTTAATATAATATAAATAAGCACAATGACTTGTTATAATGAACAAAGTCAAAAAAGTGCATGTTTTTCACACACGGACACATGTGCACATACTGTATAACGTACATGCTATGTTACAACTACTCTTTAGGTATTCATGAAAACCTCTATCTTGCGCTATAGAAATAGAAATACATATGCCAGAGTTTAAAAAGAAAAGAAAAGAAAAAGAAAGATAAAAAAAAGCCTACTACAATGAACTCATTCACTGCCATTGACGGCTATAGACGTCAAAAATTCATTTGAACTATTTCTATTAGTTTCACATTTTTTTTCCACTTTTGTTAACAAAAGTATGAAAACCTAGAATTTTTTTTATTGTACATTTAGAACAGATCTAAAATTTGTGATTAATCGTGAGTTAACTATTAAAGTCATGCGATGAATTACAATTAAACATTTTAATCGTCTGACACCCCTAATTTTTTATAATCTTTTCTGCTTTTTTTTATTAGGGGGAGGGGGATCAGGCGATTAATTTTTTTTAATTGTAATTAATCACATAACTTTACTAGTTAACTCACGATTAATCACAAATGTTATATTTGTTCTAAATGTACAGTAAAAAATGTTCTAGGTTTTCATACCCTTGTTAACAAACGTGGAAAATAAAAGTGAAACTAATAAATAGTTCAAATTAAATTTTGACGTCTATAGCCGTCAATGGCAGTGAATGAGTTAATACAATGACAGTATGAGCACGAGACAGGACATCGAGGGAGAATTTCGCTTGAGCACAGTTTGAATGGCCTTAGTACAATTTTTTTCTTTTTTATGATATTGTAGACACACACACAAGCCTTGAAACACACATAAACAACATGATTGCCTCTTTGGTGGGGGAGCCTAGTATAATGTAACAGGTAAATTAGAGGTCATAAAATTGATTATTTGACCTTGTTTTTTCTATCACAGTGTCCCAGCAGCACTTATGGAAGCTACAGCTCCACCAGGGAATATCCTGATGATGTCATCTTCTTCAGCAGGACTCACCCGCTGCTCGAGGTTCAACTCATGTTTTATTTCATTACGCCGATGTTAACACTTTGTGTTTTGGTGAAAATACCTTTGAGGCGGTTGCATTCAGCATTCAATGGATAATATGCTCAAGTTGAACAAAATGTCTGCACTTCTGTAGGAAAATGTGTTGCCCTTGGGAGAGCGCCCCCTTCTTGTCAGAGTGGGTGTCCGCTACAAGTTTAGCAAACTGCTGGTAGACAGAGTCGAAGCTGTGGACAGCACCTACGACGTCCTCTTCATCGGCACAGGTACACTCAGCACGTTTTTTTTTTTTTTTTGTAATGTCTCAAATATGATATTTTTGCTGCAGACTCTGGCCTGGTGCTGAAGGCCATCCATCTGCCCAGAGAACACGATCCAAGTCAGGAGGTAATTCTGGAGCAGCTGGAGGTCTTCCAGGTAGCGTACAGTTTCAGCCATTTGACCTGCTTGTCAATATGTCTTTTTGTCCTATTGCATCCGACTGCAGGACCAAGTACAGAGCCAGTTAAAAGATGCTTCTTTTTCTTTCTTTTTTTTTTTTTTTGCCAAGAATGATTACAAGGCCATGTAAGAGTAACTTGTGCAGGCTTTCATTCATGAGCCATGCCAACATTTGATGAGATCCATTTTAAGTTCAAGTTCTGCCTGTATGTTCATCTGTCAAACTACAGTATAAAGGAATACATTGGGTTAGGTTTTTTCTGTCCTAGGAAGTCAAGGCAGGCTCTCATTAAAAAATAAATAAAATAAAATAAATAAGCCTCTGCATTTTTCTCCTGTCATGCATAAATATATTTTGATCAGACCAGATTACACATTTTGCTCCTAGAATTTAGTCAAGTCATCTTTAATTAGTAGAAGATGAATTCAATTAAGATACAGAGGAGCAGCAGTGCTGTCTCTTGACTTTCTCTTCTTGAGTAATTGTCATTGTTTTGTGTTCTCCTCACAGTACAAATCCCCCGTGACCGTGATGACACTCTCGAAGAAGAAGGTAACAGATGAGACAAAAACGGACAAAAACATACTTATTCTTACTCAACCAATGAGAAAGGAAGACTATCACACGCACGCCTATGACAGTTGCTATGGTTACCCGATCCCAGTCACAGCAGCAGTCATAAAGAGATGACACACACGCGCACACATAGAAATGCACATGATTAAACCAGTATGTATTTGCTGTTATTAGGCTCCACGTTGATGTTTCCTTCTTCTACCGATACAGCAGTGGTTATTTGTGGGCTCCAGGGAAGGGGTCTCCCAGCTGGGCCTGTACCAATGTGAGCTTTATGGCGAAGCCTGTGCTGAATGTTGCCTGGCAAGAGACCCGTATTGCACGTGGGACGGACACGCCTGCAGCCCCTACATGCCCACTGTGCGCAGGTACGAGCCCCATTTCCAATTTGTCGGAAGGCAAACCACACCGAATTTGTAAAGTCTGAGAAGCAAAGGAGAAACACACGAGCCCTGCCTTTTTGAAGCCTGGTTTAGATTACAATTGAACTCAGATCTCTCTGGTGAACATTTTCCATCGCCACAGAAACCCCCCAGACTCATCCCCTGTCTGCCCCCGTTTAACTGTCCTTGCTCTTTGCCAACAACCAATCTAATAATGTGAGAGGGCTGTAAAAATGTGCTGGGCAAATTGAGGCCCCTGACGAAACATCAAAACTATGTGATGCATGATTTGTCATTATTTTCTCAGTAAGACTCTTAGTAAATGTTATCTTGAAGCGAGTAGGATGTGATGTCGTGTCTGTTTTGTGCAGGAGGAATGCTCGACACCTAGGCGAGGATGAGGATCCATTAACTCAATGTGTCAGACAAGGAGGTAATTCATACTAGCACAACACAAAGATGAGAGATTTCCACAAAATTGTGTGGAGCTTGCATACCTGGGCCAAGGAAGAAACCATTTTGGTGCAATTACAAAAGCTGCACTACGCTGTGGAGCTCCTTGCAAATGTTTGACAGAGCGTTATTTTTGGACGGTCCTGGATCAGCATGTGTCCAACGTGAGGCCATTCTTGGGCCTCAAGTTGGCGAATTACGGATCTCCACTGAAATAGAGTACAACATTATCTATTCACATTTACTAATGGATAGAAAGGTTTTACTCTACACTTGACTCCTGTTATTTATTTTTTATTTTTTCAATGTTTGTTTCATATTTACTCAGTATTCATTTGTCCCGATATACTCACCATTGTTGTCATGCCAACAATCCAGACAAGCTAACAATCACCTTGCTTCTTTCATATTTACACATCAACAAAATGCTCATAAAACGCTAACTCACTTCAATCTTTTTCCATCTTTTCCTTGCACTCTGCTAGCCGGGCTGCAGGTGGAGGCCGAGCAGAGGTTGATGATGGTTGCCGAGGGCAACAGCACCTACTTAGAATGTCTTCCCCGATCCAGGCACGCTGCTGTCACATGGTACAAGCAAGCTGGAGAGAACAGCCCCGAACTAAACCAGGTACATATGTTCAGTTCAACTTGAAACAATACAGTGGAAGTCAAAAATCATAACACGCCAGTACAGATTGGAGTTCAACCAACATTTTATGATAAAATACCCCACGGGAGCCAAAAGTGATAAGTTAACACACATGACAAGAAAAAAGTGTGATGATGACCATAGAACCACAAATAGAACTTCTTGCAAAGTAGGAATTGGGCTCTGCTCAGTAGTTAGCAACACAAATTCAACAAAAAAGAGCAGCAACATGGAGGAAGGCGAACCAAGGGGCATTAACGATGATAGCAACAAATTTAGAGAAGCAAGATACTTCCCATACCTGGCCTTATTATCTCTTTTCCCGCCAAAATTGACGTTAAGGTCACACACACCGAGTACCGCCAATAGCGTCAATTGACGTCAACTACGTTTTTTTCTTTTCTTGTGCAGCTCTGGTTTGTGAATGGGGTGGAAAAACACCCACTAACCATGTCCAGCAGATGGCAGCATTTTATCTCTTTTCAATGGGCTTCCGTGTATCAAATTACATGAAAACATGGCGGATCTTAAGAAATGTTCAAGGATGACGTGAATGATCAAAGCGTTTGTCACGTTAAATCTAATTCACAGAGCGCCACTAAACATAAAATATTAGCGTCAAAGTCACTGTTTTTTTCCCATTTCCGCTTGGTGTCACTCAAATTACCTATTTTCAAATGGTGATTACTAAAGAACGGACTAAGGTAGAATCATACTTTTTCTTCTTTTTTTTTTTTTTTTAAGAGCTCAGTATTGTTCATTCGGTAATGTTATCATCATTGCTCCCTTTTTTTATTTTATTATTTTGTATGTGGGTGAGAATATGTATGTGTATGTGCGTGCGTGCGTGCGTGCGTGCGTGCGAGTGTGTGTGTATTCGTTAGTTCACCAAAAACCTATAAAAAAAATCCCATACCGTTCACCTAAACCGAACACTGCCGTCATGAGACCCGAGGAAGGACCAAAGAAAAGAAAGGAAAGTGAAATCCAGCACCGACCAGACACCACCCTACACCACGACATACTTTTTCTTCTAATGAAAGAATGGAATCCAATCTTTCATATCGTATCCACCATGTTTACGTAGTCATAACACAGAATATTCAGTTTGCCTTGAAAGATGAGTGAAAATGCTCAAAATCGGCTGGTTCTGTAGGTGTTGACATTGTTTGGTGTCGGATACAAGAATGAGTTTAAGGGCAAGTGTAGTTGGTCGAGTTCAAGAATTTGGTAGACCATGCTGGACATTCCGTTGGACCGAGGGCATTTTCTATTACATGCCCATGGCAGGCCTACGGAAATACAAAAAAATGTGCACTTTGCGCTAGAAAAATAGCCAATACAGTGCAATTAAAGTGTATTTCATTTATGTGTAAGCTCATTTAGCTTTTTTTGCTAGTCAATGTCGCAACGTTAGCAAAACATTGGGGAAATGTTTTGCTAGCATAAACGTCAAGCAAGCTCTTGGTTTGTAGCTTGTTTCTAGCAAACAATGGCCCAGTATCATGTGACTTTAGCCAACTCTTGATTCGACCAAATGTTCCCCACAGGTGATGTCAGGCGAGCAGGTGGTGGTGATCGAACGAGGCGTCCTCATCCGTCGGGCCGAGCTATCTCACAGCGGTGTCTACCATTGCCAAGTGGAGGAACACGGCTACCACTGGACCGCCGTCACCGTCCAGCTGGCGGTCTGGAGCCCCTCGGCCGAGCGACTGATGACGACCTGGTCCGACTCCTCGCATCAGCCTTGGTACGGCGACGCCATGGCGCTGGTTCACCCGAGGAACCTGGGCCAGCACTGCCGCGCACTCGGGTACCGCCCGCCTCGCAACCGCCGCCGCCACAGCGACACGGCAGCGCAGGCTGCTAAAGAGAAGGCGAGGGCGGAGAGGCACAAGCACGGGGGAGGAAGGGGAGGAGGAGGGAGAGCGGCGGGTAGGAAGAGCAGGAGCAAACCGCAGCAAAGAGCGCCGAGGAGCGCTTGAATGTGCCGCAGAGCCAACACGCACATGCATGTCGACACACACATCTTGTTCAGAGTGGACCAGAATTTATGACTCACTTGAAAGAAGTAAAGGAATATAATGCCAGAAACAGGCGCCAATTACTCTGGATACTTCTGTTTTGTGTGTTTTAGAAAACAAATCACACACATTGAACATATTTTCTTTAAGCTTAGCCATAGAATATCCTTTTTTGTTGTTGTTGTTGTTGTTGTTAAATAAGCGCCTATGTATATTGCTAAAACAATAAAATAAGCATATTCAAGTCAGTCATGAATTCTAGCCCGCAAAGACATTTGTATGCATCTTAAAAAAAAAAAAGTCTTCTTTTTATTACACTTTAGTGACAAACGTTTAAAGTGAGCTACTATATACTAAACATTTGTCCAAAGCAGTCTTGTTGACTGCTTTGAAACTAAAGAAGTGATCAGATGGAATACTTTTGGTGGTGATGCGGAATGAAGGATCATCAGCTGCGTGTCCATGTTACACTTTGACTGAATAGGAGTCTTGTTCACAAAGTAAATTTTCCATATGTGAAAAAAGATTACTCCTTGAGGATCCGTTTTGTGCTTGTGCATGTTCCCAACTACAAACGGCACTTTCCACTCTTGTTGACATCAGTGACAATCTTCATGGAAAACACGACTTGCTTTTGTTTGTGATTTTCGGCTTTCAGTTGAAATTTTAGGATGGATCTAAAATGCATCAACACGTTTACAGATGAACTCATGTGCAGTCCAGATATGGTCAAAATTAAGTTCATTTGTAAAGGTCATACTTCATATTAGGTTCAACCTTAACTGAAACCTGGACTTCCCTAACTTTTTTGTGTGAATAGTGTATATACAGTAGCATAGAATGTTAAACTGATCCCAGTGAGCAACACTGTTTCTTAGTGCTTTTATTGCCTTGTTTTCAAATCGAACTGAACTCACATAGATGATTGATTTTTCCATCATAAATTCCAGATCCAGACGGTAAATAGTGTACATAAACGTGAAATCTTTGATTTGATTGCCCTCAGATTAAAGACCTACCTTCATATTAAAATGACAAAGGAGCAACTAGTCAGCTAAAATATGACCTCAAGTAAACGCTTTAAAGAAAATGTCAAATGTAAGTAGAAAGGTTTAATATGCTAAAAAAAAAAAAGAATAAAAAAAGGGTTAAAGCTCTTCTGGGTCATGCCAGTTTAAATGTTCTAATCAACAGGAAAGGCACAGAGGAGTTGAATTGATTGAAGAAGTTGTGATACCGTAAACATGGGACAGGGGTGCTTGTTTTAAAGACACCATAAGAAACAATTGATCTCTTCCTTGCTCAAGGGCTCCCCCTACAGCTATGAAATGTCGTTCACTTAGAACGACTGTTAGGTAAAGGCAAAAATGAAGCGCATCAATCAACACACGCTTTTGCTAACAAACACAGGAGGTGTCCAGGCTGGTCCAAAAGAAGCATTTGATCCATATGATAATTCCATTATGCTTAAAAAAATATTATTTGATTGTGAAAATATTACAGTGTAGCTTCTACAGTCAAACACAATCTGTTCCGGGATGCAGGTTAGCATCCTATTTGTTTGAGGAATTTTGTCAAATAAATTTCCCCATTGGAAAAAGTTTCTCAACATGTTAACATTCTTAACTGTATAAAATAAGAACAGGATGTAAAAGCAGTCATTTGTGTGACGTGCGTGCAGACTGAGATTTCTTCATGTGCTTAGGAGGTGAGTCGCTTCAAAAAAAAAAATAATGCAGCTCACTGGTGTACATTTCATTCTTCTTTATTATTCACTTCGCTGTAGTGTACTGAGCAGAGAGCACAGCAATGTGCTTTTCTTTGATATCGCTGATACCCTTCTATAAGGCGGTCACAAAACAAGACAAAGCAAAATAATTGTCAAGTGACTCTGAAAAAACTCAACTGAGCCTTCTTGAAAATGTCAGTTGAATTCTGCATTTGGAGGTTTCACTGTCGATATCTCTACTTTATTTTTATTTTTAGGGGTTTTTGGTGCTCCCCTTAAAGAGGCTCACACACTCATCAAAGTGAATACAATCTGACTTATGTCAGTTCTTACAGCTCACCACACAAATATTCGTCAGACTATTTACATCATATACTGCGAGTGTGTTTTCAGTTTTAGCATGCACACGAAAACAGGCTGCGTCGCAAAAAGACTTTGGGCTGAGTTCAATCCAACATGGATGAATTTCAAAGAGGACCTACAAGTGGACTGTCTTTGGACTCTGTACAGAACGTGCATGTTTATTTGTTTGTTTTGACACTTTTTGAAAAAGTCTCGGCCAATGAGGAGCAAATCGCCGGTGATCCAATGTACATTCTGTAAAATAAAGCAAGTCTTGTGATGGAACCTGGGGACGTTGTGGACAAACACGACATCATTGACTGTGGCAGTTTTCTTCATTTTAAAAGTGCAACAAAACTGGTTCACATGTTTTCCTGTCTATGTGTATTTATTTCCCTCACAAGTGTGCTCACTTTTTAGAAGTGCCTTTCATTAACTGGAAACGTATTCAACACACAAGTACTTTGTATTATTGCATAAAAGCTCAAAGGCTGTTTTTTTCCCCTCCTCTTGTTGAGTCGACAGGCAAAATCCAGTAATTTGACCTTTCTATGAGAACATTTGGTGAGTTGATTAATAAGCAGCATCGTTTGAAAAGCCAGTTAATGGAATTGCGCGTTTGAAAGAACTAAACGTGTCATGCAACGCTGAATGGATTATTTTTGCCTCGTTTTCAAATGCAGGTGACGTGTGTGGGAACACTATTTGCTTACTTCCACTCAAGTTGACGCCACGGGCCTCACTGCGAGGCAAATACGGTATTTATCAGCCGGGATAGAATTCGTTTGACTGAAAGAAATGTACAGCGTTTGGCCAGCGATCAGTCCAGGGTGTTTCCCCGCCTCTCACCCAACGTCGGCTGGCATAGGTTCCAACTCATCCGAGACCCTAATGAGGACTGGCGGCATAGAAAATGGATTGATGGATGAACCAAATGTATGGGCTACTCGGGCTTATATAGTCCGTGCATCATCATTTCACAAATTCCACTGACCAAACAGACTGCCACTTCGGGGGTGAACAACTTTGCTGATTTGTTATTATTTTTGCCTCTTCATATGTTAGTTAGCAATCTACTTTTTGGTTAATTGAGTAGAAAGTGCAAGTGCATACGTCAACTCGTCAAATTGAGAGGTAGATTGGACCAAATAAATCCACCAACTCAGAGCAAAAACAATATCTTGAGAACATGAAATGTGGTCGACTGTCTGATTTTTTCTTCTTCTTTTTTTTCAAGCTCTATTGTCACATGCAAGCGCAGGGTGCCTCTCGTGAACTGAATGGGTGTGTGAAGAGAACCATTTGTGCTGCTTCTCTTTAAAAGAGCTTTTGTGCACGATGGCATGTGAATGTCAAAAGTGTCAAAAACAAAATGGGCATGTGAGCTGTGTTGTATAAACGAGGCTGTGATCAAACACTTCTACACAGAAGACACACGTCAACTGTCTACAGCATGGGTCAGGCGAGTATACGACTCGTGGGCCACACACAGCCTGCTCCGTTCTTTAATCCCCGCCCACCGAGCATTTGCATTAGACCTGAAGTATTTGGTGCTTTAATTTAGCTGATTTCTCCACAAATGTAGTTATTTGAAATACAATAAAAGTATTTTTCTTTTTCTTTTTTTTTTAAAGCTACTGAACGCAGACAATTTAATTTCAAATCGCTCCTGTCACCTGTAAGCCTACGCAATGATCACATGACGTCACATCTGCAGAGAGAGGGCAGGAAATTTTGAACTGTATCCCGTCTGAAAACGATTGGTTTGCATAAGTTCCCATTCTGAACAGCTAAGGTGTGAAACTACTAATTAAACAATGTTTCAGACATAAATGGTCAAATAAAAAGGCTATTTTAAAGATATTTTGGGGCAAATTGTTACAAAGTGCAGCTTTAAAGGAATCTCATGCTCATCTCAGCCACTTTCTTGGCGGGTCAAAGCCTTTTGAGGCCTTCCAGAAAGCTGCTGACTGGTCAGGCTGGCCAGTGAGTTCTTTTTTTTTTCCATGGACGAACTGTGAAAACGATTGAGTGGACCTATTGGAGTGTTGTAATCGTGTTTGGTTAATTGTCGCGGCTTTTGAGGCTTGTCAGAGGACTGGAAAAAGAGCAAATGGGATCAAGTGGTTGCTTTCCCATTGACAACGAGCCAGCGACAAAAAGAGGGAGCAGCTGGTTAACATTACACTCCTTTATACGCTTCTTTCATGTGGCGACGTCCTCCTCCTCTTCTTCCTCCTTTTCCTCCTGTCTTCCCTGAACAGCCGCGGCGGCGGTGCGTCCACGTACGCCGACTTTCCACTCACCTAAATGATGTCAAGCGCCATTTCGTTAAAAAGCTCACAGTGCAGAGGCAAGTCAAGTGTGATTTATGATGTGCGAACATGTAACTTATTGCAAGGAGATGATGACAATGACAGCAGCGTTATTCTCAGCCCGCACTTATTCAGTCACAGAGGGGATTTTGTGCTTATTATTTATGTCAGTTACTTTACTGGCAGCACAAGTGACTTTCCAGTCTTTTCATATCTTTTAATGCGATGTGTGTGTGCGTGCGTGCGTGTGTGTGTGCGTGCGTGTTTAACCCTCCTGTTAAATGTCAAATTGACAAGTTTTAAAGGGGACATTATGGATAAATGACTTTTTTATTGGACAGCACTGTAGGTTAGTGGTTAGCATGTGTGGGTCGCTGGGGATTTGAACCTCAAAAACCCATATTCAGTTTATTGAAGACTAAATTGCTCATTGGTGGGAATATTTTTTATCATTCCAAAATGTATCCCACCTCTCGCCTACAGTCTGCTGTGGGATCGTCTCCAGCTAACCTGTGACGCTTGTGGATAAGTGCTATAGAAAATGCATGGATGGACTTTTTAATTGCTAGTTTCTCCACCACTTGAGGTATTCTGGGAGTATTTCCAAATGACAGAGTTCCTTCACAGAAGCACTCATGTCAAAGGCAAACAGAGCTGCAATTTAAGCACAAATTAGCATTAGCTACTGTAAAAGCATTCAACTAAGTCATCTGCATGAGAATATTTGTGTTTGGCAAAGTGTCTGCAGCATGAGAAACATGCACAGATCCGCACACGAACTAAAATGTGTAATTTGGTGGCTTGTCGATGAAGTGATGCTTTTGCCCGTGAAAATACAATCAAATCTTTATGGGGGTTCACCTAATGGCGGGACGGGTGAATCCATTTGCAGTATGAATAGGAAGAGGTGGCTGCCTCTTTCTCTGGAGGGAGTATTAGACTCTCAGAAGTCTCCAGAAACAATATAAGTTGTTGTTATTGTTGTTTTTTTTAATAGTCATTGGAGAGTTAGGAAAATTGTCTGTATTTAGCGACAAATTCAGAAATGTGGCAAAACTAATGAAAGCCGTGCTCAGCATTTGCATGAGACGGAACAGAAATTTTCAAACAGTGTTACAAATGCATGAAAAGTGGGCTTTAATTCTTTCATGTGTAGTTTCACCAAAGAATGCTATGAGAAATTTAAAATGGAAAAAAAGGACAAAATTATTATGTGACCCACGTTTGCTAATAAATACGTTAAACATACTTGACTGTGACAATGATATGAGGCCATCCCAGAAGACTGAACGCATTGATAACCTTGCTAATACTGCCTCACTGTGGTAAAAGTTTATATTAAAAAAAATGTCCAGCGCTCGCCTCAATAGATACTTTTTCATCCACTCATTTTCTCTATACTGTACGGCATTTTCAGGAGGCTTGAGCCTATGCTGACTTTGGTCGACAGGTGGGCCTAAACCTCATCTCTCAGCTGATCATGAGTCAATGATCGCAGCGCATTTCTCGGTACGAACAAGCATGTCAGCTTCTACACAAGAAGGCCGAAGCCAAACCCCGATCATCAGAACTGTGAGGCAAGTGTATTATATGCCAACCACTGTGCTGGTGTCACCGTGCTGCTGAATTTTTCTACAGTATTAATATATATTTTTTTTTAATCACAACCCCCCCCCCCCCTAAAAGAAATTAAGTTACATGCATGTTAAATTGTTTGTAGTAAGTTAATTTATTATTTATAATAAATACATTCCAATATCATTAATTGATATAAATTAATATAATAAAGTTGATCAAAATAAACAAATACATTTAAATGAATAAACTTTGGGTTATTTTAGTGTCACAACAGGTAGACACATTATGTGTTGGAATCCACAATATTATATGCGCTGTTTCCATCTACGTAGCACACAAGGTTAAAGACTTCCAACAATGACGATTGAAGACAGTCCCGTTGTCTTGAAATCTACACAATACTGCACTGTACAACTACTCTGTCTTGCGTTTACAAGATCATTTTCTCTAAATAGTAGATTCATTATTTAGGATTTGGTTCAAGACTGTGCAGACATTTGACACGCTTTTCAACGCGGAAAAAAACACACGGAACAAATAATTGATACTTAAATTGTTTCTCTTCGCGGGGAAGGATTTTGCTAACGGACTTTGCATTAGATCTGTTTTCATGACAGCATAAACTACCAGCGGGATTGTTTACATCATCAAAATAAGTGCTGGATTGGTATGTGAACAAATCTAAATACCGTTTTATAGATTATAAAAAATTTAGCTTTTACGCAATGGCATGCAGCTTGTCGTTGTCTTGTAGCGGCCTTGGCAGCTCTTGATAGCCGCGCGATGCTAAGCCCATTGAACAACACACCCTTTATTGACAGGCAGCTAGCAGGGCGGCTAAATGACATCATTTCATTGGACCTTTTAATGTCAGCATCTCAGTTGCTCTTTTAATGCCATCGTATTTTCGTTTATGTTGGTTCCTATTTTTCACTGTTTCTTTAAATTACGAGGCGAGTGCGCCATAGATTATAATATGGTATGATATATTATGTCATGTGATTTCATGCTAGTGCTAATAAAGTTGGACTTGGTCTAGGCTAGTGCTTAACTAAACAACAATATCATAAAGCTGTAGCTAGTTATAGCATATTTTGACGTTCAATGATAACCTTAAGAGATGTACACGATCATGATGCACTGTTTGACAAATTAGATTCACTTTTGTATGTAGTCAACTATAAATTTGTGATTTATGGTGCAGGGGATCCTCAGTTTACGGCCGAGTTATTTTCACACAGGAGCAACATACCCCGATTTGTACGTAAGTATTGTACCGTAGTCATGTTTCTAAACCTTTATTTCTGCACATATTTTCTCACAACATACCCCAAATGAAAATATCACGAAAGTTTATATACTGAAATTATTCAGTGTGAAAACTGGGTCTGTTTACTTGTTGCTGTAGTCCCAGTTGAGAATCACTGACTTTGAGAATGAAAACGGGAGGTTTGATTTAAAAATGCCATCAAATGTGACATGTTCTGTCTTCTCCAGCAGGTGGAGGGATGAGCCGCTCCCCTGTGATTGACACGGAGGTGCCGGAAATGGCAAACGGGGTAGCGACACCTCCTTCAGAAAACAGCCCTCATATTCTGGGCTTGTTGAATTGTGTAGCGTATAAAGAGGACTTTCCTGAGGACGAGTCAGAAGACGGCTCCCTCAGACACACAGAGAACCACTTGAGTGGCGAAGACAGAGTTCACGATGACCGTTGTTTGAACACCGAAATGGGTGACAATGTGAGAACAGGTTGTTTTTCTCCACACCCCTCTCACGAGATGGACCTCTCCCCCTCTGAGGACACACACACTGACTCCATTGTAGTCTGTCCTGCTGGCTCGGGCGCTGTTCAGCCTCTGCAGCAGGACTGGTCAGGGAAAGCGCCGTCCGAACATTCATCTTGGAGAGGACATCCTGTCGCAGCAGACGTGGACAGCGGAGAGGAGGAGAAAGAGAAACAGGATGACGAGGAGGATGAGAAGAATGACAGGTGGCGGAATGAGTCTGCAGGAGACAGGAAGGAGGTTGAGGTGATTATTATTTTTTGTGTGTAAATGTTTGCAACTGTGACTTGCTAATTGAACTCCTTTTTTGCTTCCTTCCTTGACTCGCCTCCTCACCTACCTTCCAGTCTTTACGTCATTATTCCTCTTCAGCACCAGGTCCCAGCACCTCCTCGTCCCCTCCCGCGCCACTTCCTCTTCTCCACTCCGACGACGCACCCTGCCCCCCTCACGTCATGGCCCAGGTGTGGGTCCGCAACGTCCGAGGGATGCAGGACAGCAAGAGCCTGGATGAGATCAGCCAGGCGTGTGGAGGTAGAACCAGAATTTCCAAACAACTACTGAGAGCTTCTACATTTCAACCAAATGTGTTGTCATCTCCATAGGTGGAGCGGGAGCCCGCGGAGTAGGCAGAGGGGGCCAATCTGAGGGTCGACGGGCAACCATCTCCTCGGCCCTGGAGCTGGAGGGCACGGTCAGCCATGAGGGAGACCTCACAAACTTCATCACCAAGAACCTGGAGCAGAAGATCAAGATGAGCTCAAAGCCCAGCCTGGACTGCAGTGACTGTGAGTACAACAGTGGAGTAAAGACATTTGTCTCTCAGCATTATGTTAGAGTTTAAGTAGCACTAGTAAACCCACAAAAAAAAAAAGAAGCTCTGCAGCTTCAGTGGGTATAAAAAGTCCACACAGCCCTGTTCAAATACCGGGTGTTTGTGGTGTACTAAAAAAAATAAAAACAATCAAATTAAATGATTTAAAAACTCACCATTAATGTGACATTTACCGTGTACAAGTCAATAGATTTTTTTTTATCAGAGGGGAAGTAAAATAAATGAGTGAAAAAATAGTGTTGCAGAAGTGAGCTCTGTTCATAAGTAAAAAGTCACATGAAAACTCAGCTCATGTTAAATGGGAGTCCGCACACACTTGCCATCATTAAAGTGCATCTGATCAACCCCAAATCAATTTCAGTTATTCTAGCTATTCATGACTTTATTGTTTTCTTGCAAAAGTCGGGTGGATTTGTGCTAACGCTGATGGCTATTCTGAACTGTTCATAATTCCTTCCACCTTGTCTAAGTTCCTCATGGTAATGTGTCAAACATACCTTTTTGAATTATGGACAAAAAGTTTGATGGTAATTTCCATCCATAACAAAATATCGCAAACATGGGAGAAAACATGTTAGGCAATTTTCAGTTCAATTGTACAGGGTATAAATCACATAATGGTGGAAAAGTTTCAAAATGATTTAGATAATATTAACTTTAAAAATAAGATTTTTTTTGGTTAAAATGTCAACAACAAATTCAAATGGAAATGATTTCATAATTGTATTTTTTAAAGCTTCACAAATATATTGTAGTATAAGTAGGCAGTCCAGCTCCTGCCAAATACAACAACATTGAAATTAGATTTTATACATCTACAGTCATTTCTGAACTATAAGCCGCTCCTTTTTTCTCTTGCATTCGACCCTGCGGCTAATATAAAGGTGCGGCTTATCCATCAGATCACAAAGGGGCGCACTATAAAGGAAGTGCAAGAGCGTCAGGCAGAGCAAAACAAACCAAGTGAGCCCAAATACAGTAGGAGAGACAGAACGAGAGCGAGACAATTTGCACCCTCATTATGGAAAAGAAAGTAGCGGGAACCCGGTGCGGTAACATTAAAACACCTGCGGCTTATAGTCGGGTGCGGCTTATATGTGTAACAAACTCCAGTATTCCCCAAATTTTGCAAATTTAGTCAGGTGCGCCCTGTAGTCCAGAAATTACTGTAGTTAAAATTTTGTTTGACAAAGAAACAACATTTTCCACAAAAAAAGTAAAATAAATTCATTTTAAAATTGTGATTTGGCACCTTGTGAGGAATCTGAAGAAAATCCAGATGCCCTTTGGGAAATATTATTGATTTCTCTAACACATAGGAGTATTTGAGGTTTTCATCATTTGCACTGAATTTCTTTAAACAAACAAACAAAAAAGAATACATGATAAAGAATGGACTTGTTTGGGCAGTTGTGGCTGATTTGCAGCGTCTCTGACAGCAGGGCTGCGCCTTATTGAAAAAGTATGATAAGCGATATGGGTGTTGAATATTGTGATATCAATATTATTGTTATATTTAACATGTACCTAAAGAAATGACATCTTTTTAATCTAATGACCGAAATAAAATCGTGGAAAAATAAGCAGTGTTGAAAAAGGAAAAATGAGTCAGTGTTAGTAATGCCCCCGGATACTGTTTTCCTTTTGGATGGCGATGCGCCATTTAAGGTAGCATCTGATTGGTCAGTCAGATAAAAGCCCAAAATTCCATATGAAACTTAGTGCACGTCTTTGTGACACGCGTATTTCGTGTGTCATTATTGCGATGACAAAATGTTTTCGATATGTGCGTCCCTATCTGACAGATCATTTTAACAAGGCTCCACTCATCACAAATGCACAGCTCAAAACCGACCACATGATTAGAAGTAGCGATCACGCTCCGATGTCATTGACCTGTCGTTTGAGGACTTGATGGATTTCTGCCGGCGTTGCAGCAGCAGTGTTGAGTTGATGCTCTCGCAGATCATTCAAATTCATGACAGCATTGTCTCAAAGATCCTCTCATATGGATACATTTGGCATGTTTATTCAGTATTTGATACTTGATTCTGTGTTTGATTGTGTGGCATTATTAAAATGTTACATCACTCGGCTAAACAAATTGTCAGACTAATGATGGATACACATGTTATTTAATTGTACCTTCTGCCATCTGGTAGAAAAGCATTTGATTTTATTCATGTTTAATTGTAGGCAAAAATACAAATTCATGGTTTGAGGATAATGCTAAAAATAATCCAGAAATGTAATGTAGCCCATCTGGTTTAGTGACTTCACCCTCTCAGTATGAGCCTTAGCTGAATAATGAAATGTGTTGAAGCATTACGCCCCCCCCTCAACCTTCCTCGCATTTCTGCCTCATTAAACCAGCAGCTGCCCTTCACGCATCCCGCTGGAGTCAACCCGCCGCCTCCTTAATACACACAAGCAGTACCTGCTGATGTAATTAGGAAGGCTGACTCACACTTTGTTTACTCTGGTAGAATTGAAAACGGACACTGCTAATGTAACATTCATTGACTTGACTGTCAATCTAATGATCGACTGAATCACACTGTCAGGGAAGCGCGTAAGATCTGCATTGCATTATGCTGATAAGTTAAACCGTATAAATATGATTGCAAAAACTTTTTTAAAATGGTGTGCAGGTAGTCAGTCCGAAACTTACAAACACAATGGTTTCTGAGAGGTTGTTTGCAAGTCAAATTTGTTTGCAAGTCAAATCACATTAAATTTAAAATAAAATTTTATGAAATTATTTTTTACAAATAAAATAATAAAAAATATGTTTAAAAAATGAAATAAATATACAGTATATACTGTAAAGAGTGCATAAAATAATTTAAAAAATTAATTTTATTATATTTTAATAATTATTATATATTTGTATTTATTTATTTATAATATTTGGCTCCTGTGCCGTGCATCACAGGACAGTGAGGTAGATGAATTGCACAAATAGCACGGTGCTGCTCGGCGGGGTTGTGAGAGAGGAACTACAGTACAGTACTGTACCATAATGTATGATGTGGCGCGCACTTCAAAATATTAACTTGCGAGCGAAATTCTGCATTTCTGGACATCAGCCAGCCTTTGTTTGTATTTGCGAAACATTCGCAAGTTGAATGTTTGAAACTAGAGGACTAACTGTAGTCGACAAAATAAAACATGTTCTTTATTTTTGTTCCAGTTGGTTTGTGTGTTGTGTGAATGTGAGGACAATTCACCAAGGTTTTCCTTTTCAGTCCCCATTCTTTTCCTTTTGTTGAAAACCACTAAGTCAATTTTATTGTGCAATTTCATTTTCAAACATTTTCTCTGGAAATGTAATGAAAAACAATTATATAATCCCATCCTCGTGTTCTAACGTCTGGAATTCTCGGCAGCGGATTGTTCAGGTCCCATCTACCGTAGCCGAGGGTTGTCACGGCGACCGGCAGATATCCCGCCCATTGATCCGACCGTCCTCGTCGACCTGCAGAGGCACACTCGGGAAGTGGCCCACAGTGTGGAGATGATGATGCGCAGCCTCAACGGAACCATCCAGAACGTGAGCCCTGACCATCTGCCGCCAAGCCAACGTGTCGTTCATTTCCCCGTTGCACCGAATGACCCGCCTCTCTCTGCACCTCTGACCAGATGACGGCTCTCAGCGTGGGCTACATTCAGACGTACAGAGACTCAGTGGACAGCCTGGGAGAGTCGGTAGACATGAGTATCAAGGTGATCAGACATATTTTGATACGGATGACATCATCACACCAGCATGTTATAACTTTCGCCGTCTTTCCTCTCGCTCGTTATGGTAGCAAAAATGCGACATGGAATTGAATAAATGCACGCTTCGTACGCCCCGCAGGGCATGTACACGCTGATGGCGCGATGCGAGGAGTTGGACCGCTCCATGCAGCCCATCAACATCCTGGCGGCACAGATCCGAGACATCAAGCGGACGCTGGATGCGTTGGAGGCCATCTGCAAGTAACTCAAGCCACCGTTCGCAAAGGCACCGACATCAAGCACACCACAGGAGGTCCTCTGCAAACAGTCACATCTTTCTGCACTCTTTCCTACTGGGGTCATCTTTTCGCGGTACCAAGCCTGCTGGATTATTTGGCCCTTGTTCGTTATTTAATGAGAATCATGTTTGTGTATTGTACCTGATTTGTTTGTGTTTGAGAGGGGGAAACGTATCCGTCCAGCTTTGTTCAGGTTGCACTAACCTCTCCTTGCCACACAGGGGCGATGTTTCTCTTTTGCTCCAAGGACAGGTTTGTTTGTTTGTTTTTTGCCTCAAACAAAGTCTATTTTTAATAAAATGCAATAAAGGCGCACACATCCTTCATTGCAGGCCAAACGGGGGAAGCTGAGCATCATAGAGAGCTGTTTGTATTTTATCTTTATTTATTTGGTTACATTGCAAACTTGTGAGTACGTTTATTTTCCAAGGGACTCTTGAGATGCCAAAGAGCCATTTTGGAGAGTTTGACCCTGTTTTGTGATTGCTACCTGAAGGAGAAATTAACTAGTGATTGATATTTCACTGCCCAATCTGATTACCTTAATGTCCCAGTTGGACAATGCTTGTTTGTTATTTGTCAGGATGATGTCACAATTCCTGCTTTGGAATTAATGCCATTGAAAGTGTCCATTAAGGACATTTCTGTCATGTTTAGGTATCTTTAGAATTGACTTCAATATTAAGGCACTACAGTTGTCCACCCTATAAACCACTCAGATTCACAAGGGGATTCATTGATAACAAAATGAGCGTTTTGGACTGTGCTGTTAATAAAAATTGCCCCCCCCCCCCCCCCCCCCCCCCAAAAAAAGTGAGTGGCTGCTGTTTGTAATTGGTTGCTGGGGCTGGGTCACCTTCTTCAAGCTGTTTACTATGATGGAGCATTATACACTGCATATATTTCATATATCATTCTGTAAATTAATGTTGGTCGTTACAATTAACATTATGTTTGCATTTAGCAAATGGTGTTTCTTCAGCACATTCATAGACGTCGTGATCATATGAAAATGTAAAACACTCCCAGAGATTTATTGAAATATTGTTGCACAATTTGTGTTTTATTAGTTTCCTACTCCTTTAAATCATTGTTGATAACAATTGTATGAAATCATTCCCATGATCTGTATCTTTACAAGTCATGTCATTATTATTAAGAACATTGAAGTAAAGGCCATTTGAGAATATTTGTTTTAATTCAGAAGCGTGTGTCCCTTCACATTAATCAATACCCCAAAATTGGCTCTCAGTTTTAACCCTAGCTCGGGAGTCCGCAAAGTAATTTGCAATTCATTATTATGGTGTGGCTTTTTTTTAAGTGCATGGAAAGAGCAAACCAATAAATCAAGCAATAATAAAAACAATTACTCCACCATACCTTATTTTGGGCCAATAGTCCATATGGGCTGGACGTACTATTGTATGCATGACACAATAATAATAATAATAATATGTCAATGTCCTATTAAAAAGTTGAAAGACTACAAAGGATGACATGACAGGATTTTCCCTCATTGAACTGACTCGTACATCGTTGAGCATTTGATAATGGGCCACTTGCGTCACGTGTCTGACCCTTTTTTTACCCACAATCATAAAAACTAGGACGCGTCTTTGAAAGGGGGAATTAAAGCACACTGTGTGACTCTCAATCAAAAGTAAGTCGTTTAAGAAGGAATACCAAGTCTTCATCACAACAGTAGTGAGTTACGTGTTGTGATTAATGTGGCGGCCTGCTTTGGCGTGGCACAAACCTCATTGATTTATTGATTGATTGTGACTTCCAAACTAAACAACCGCATAAGGCATCGCCACCACTAGGGGGCACCCAAGATCTTAGTGTGAGATTATTTGTATACTGTATTTTGGATAGTGTTATTGAGGAAGAGCAGAAACAAAATGTTTGAATTGAGGGAGCTTCATATATATTTTTATTTACATACTGTAGTTTGAGACCTAATTATTTAACTTTATGTTTGTTTTAAAAACACGTTACCCTTGTTTTCAGGTACCAATGTTTAATCCTAACCAAGTATTTGCTTGTCATTTCATAAACATAAAAATAAATTCTGTTTTTGTTATTTTAATATATTGAAGTGATTTTATTTGTTCTTGCACTTTGTTGTTATTGCAATTCTTGAAATACCCCCCCCCCCCCAAAAAAAAATCCAGATGACATGTTTTTGTGTGTGTATTAGAAAAAAATGCACCCATGTAGGTTTCAATAAGATTAAATGAGTTCAACCCTTATTTCCAGACACTGCAGAAAACATTAAATACAACAGAAGTACAAACTGCTTTATTTATTTGGTTGGGTTTAGAATCAATTTCATTGGCAGTGGTAAGATGATGTCCTTTTTTTGTTAGTTGCTCATAAACCAGCTTTCCTCCAGTCAAACTGAAAAAAGTGTTGCAGTACTGCTGTGCATTGGCACATCCTGAGAAGGTTTTACGCAGACCTGCGTGATGTCCGCAGGCTTGCTTAAAGGCACTTCAGTTTAATGGTGTAACTGAAGGCTGCTTCAGTTCACACAGAGACAAGCAGTCACCAGCAACAACAGAACAGTGCAACGGTTCGAAGCCAACGGTGCCGAAGTGCTTCCACTCGGCTCCATCGTTGAGGCACCTTTTGTTATGGAATCTGTCGTAAAGGTCGGCAAAGTCCCTCCCAGCTCTTCGGAAATTTGCTCAAGCGTTCCACCGACAGAGGCTCCGTCTTTGGGAGACTGTTGATCTGACACGTCCAGATCTGTAGTCTTGTACCACTGACACTGGAAGTCTTTCTTCCACATCTCAGCTGGGTCCGGTTCAGATGCCTTAACGGGCTCGTCTGTGGCTTTGGCTTCCTCTGCCTGCCGGGAGAAAATGTTTAGTGGCGGGACTTGAATCAGTTACCTCATGGCGTTCATCAAATGAAAATATTTGACACCATAAGCAAGTGGCCCCTTGATTAATTAAAAAAAAATATATATATATTTTTTTGAATGTATTTTTTTCACGACCCTCCTAAAATGATGATAAACATTCAATGTACATTTTCTTAATACAGACTGGTCCATTTCCATTAAATGGCTCAAAGTCGAATGAGGCATCAATAAGGACATCTTCATTGTACATGAAAATGCTTTATATGTGTAACACGTGCAATCACTGGGGGGGGAAAAAATCATCAATCACCATTTCGGTCCCCTTGGCCATCACGTCAGGCGGTGGTGGAAGGTGGAGGTAGGCGGAGCTTTCTGGATTCTGACGGACACATCTGCCTTTTCCCTCGCAAAGGGAGGCTGAGCAGAGCCCGGTTGCCGTGGTTACGTTAATGGAGTAAGGTCCCAAAACCTTGCGGACAAACTCTGCCAAGTCCTGACATTCTCTCTGCATATGGACAAACAAACACATTGACATTGGTGTGTATGTGCATTTTTTTTTCTTTTGCATTATTTTACTGAAGATATTTAAGTTTGAATTCAGAAAGGGACATTTAAAACAACAAGACCTCTATATTGATATGGACAATATACAGCAGCTGCAGCTAAAACACAAATGAGTCCATTTTTTTTCATTGTGCCACCAGTCGCAGATGATGTCCAATTTAAGATGTCAAATGACACGGTACAATAATCATAAAGTGGCAAACGCTCCTTTTCAGCATTTTAGCGGTTCTTTAAAAGTGACATGGAATGTTTTTTTTATAGGGCCAATATGGGGTGATTTATGAAGAAGATGAGTTAAAAAAAAAAAAAAAGTACTGTAATGGGGAAAACATTGTCTGACTGCTTTATTGTACATCATACATCGTACATTTTATAGGCTTTTTTCTTGTTAGCAACTTCTCTATTGATTTTTTAATAATGGTCACATCTTACAAGTCCCACTCTATGACAATCTATCTATCTTTGTACGACTTTTTTTTTTCATGCATCCTCTACTTACCGTGAAATAATGTCTTACCTCTGTCTTGGTCTCACTTCTTTGCCAGACGACCACTCCGGCTGTTCCCATGGCAGCGCTCTCGCCAATGCTGCTGACCAAGTCTGCCTGGAAGAGGACAACAAGGTGCCAAGACACTGTGAGAATGTTTCTCATCCTGGACTGCTGAGCAATGCCACAAGATGGCGGCAAAGCCTTGCCTAATGGGAAAGGAGGGCTTTTCCGCCATCTTGTGGTCTTTTGTTACCAAAGAACTATGTTGAAGTAAGGGGAGGAGCTTCTTTCCGGCAGGCCAAAGCAGTGGAAAATGGAAAAAGTTGTGTTTGGGTGCCACCTTGTGGTATCTCTTGGTAATGCTAAACAGTTGAGGGTGGGACAGGGGGCACAATCAATCATTTACTCCTCACATAATCCATCGCTGCCTTCAAAACTTTTTTTTATTCAAATCTGAACATTTAAGCAATTCATCTGTGCTATTATGTGAGTCCAAATCTAATGTACATCCCACCTGAGACAGGAAAGTGTTGGTTGATGCATACACACTGTTGACCAGTGGAAACACGGGAAGATCGAACGACACTCCAGCCAGAGAGGAAACTCGTAGCGCCTCCTGGATTTGACTGGACAAATAAAGCTTCCCTCCGGTTGTTCCACTCTGTGTGAAAAGCAGTCAGATTGATATATATATATATATTTTTTTTTTTTTTAAACAATTTTTACAATTACTTGCACCATCACATCAGTATTGTGCTTCGATTTGGCTGAAGATTTGTGCAAATTTCCTGTCAAAAGGAATTCCTGATTTTGGAAAATAAGCCCAACCACAGTGAGGCATAAAAAAAAGCGTCACATCGTGTATTGGCTTGACAACATCAAAGTACGGAAAACGGATTAAACAAAAAAAAATATATATATATGGTCGCTTTCACACACAGAACATATTAAGTAAGGAAGAGGAAGTGTAAATGCCTCGCGCTCTATGGTCACATGTTTAGTCTATAAACAAACACAGTGAAGCTCAGCTTCTGTCGAGCAGACGTCATGGTTAGCCATATGTTGAAAATAGTCGAAGCCTTATTAGAACTTGACACCTTCATTTCTTAGAAAGAAGACAATCTATTAAGGTAGCACTTTCCTAAAACTGTTACCAGCCCCCATGAGGGCAACTGTAGCTAAGATGCGACCTGTGACGAAAACAAGGTTGACGCCTCTCAGCTAAAACGCATCACCCACCTGTATCTTCTCCAGGGTGAGAAGAGGGTAAAGGGCGGAGCATCGCTTCCACAGCCACAGAAGCTCATCATTGAGGGCCTTTTCAGTGGTTGGGCACTGGCCGCTGTAATTGGCTGACGCGGTTTGGGCAGAATCACCGTTGTAGCAGCTCGGGTAAGGGGAGACGCCCCATAATGCTTTGGGTCGCAGCCGTCTGATCTCCCTCAGGGTTTCCATCATTACTGACTGGGCCGCTGCCTCGAAGTCCACCTGGCACAGGAGCAGAAAAATAGACCAAATGTCAACTTTTTTTTTCTCCCTTTTTTGTCCAAATTTGTTACTGTCAGTTTGGTATGTAATTTTTTTTTCTATATTATGAGGAGCTAAAAAAAAAAAAATGTATGAATGCTCATTGCATATATTACACTAACCATTATCTGTTCTATCGCTGCGTCATGTTTTTTCATTCATTTAGTGTGGCCTCTAACTAAAATGGAAAAAAGGTTCCCCATTCCCGATTTACAGCTTTCTCACATTTTGTCCAGCCTTGAGCACACGAGAACATATTGTTCCAAAGGAGGCCATAAATAATGACTTGTCCGACAACAGTACATGTTTCAATTGTGTGACCATCCATCAGAGTTGCATCTGGACTAGAGGGGGGGTCCACAGCAATCTTACACTCCTTCTTTTTTATGTGTCATTTGACTAGCCCTGCTGAAAAAAAAAACCCCTCTTATTGTGTTGGTTGCGTTTTTTGATGCATTTAGGTGTTTTAGCTTCCATCCTTACAAAGATACACACTCTCTAAATCGCATACATTTGTATGCAGACTAAATATCCTCAATTCATCTTTGCACTTATTGTAACAATGCCCTTCCAAAATGTTGCTTTGTATTTACGTCGCCTGGCAGTAATAGCTGCATATTTACTGTACCGATAAAACAATGTCCAGTTGATAATAGATTCAATGTTATATTAATTACATGGTAGATAAGGTAAAAAAAAAAAAAAAAAATCTGTTACAGTGACCTCACGGTGAATTCTGCAGCACCAAGTGGAGATCATCAGATAACGGGATCAGTTTGGATTACTCTGTAAGGTGCCGGCAAAAAGAAGAAGCCTTTTTCTCAAAATAACCGCACTGGCTGGACTTACAATACATCTATATAAACAATGTATATAAAAAGTTTACACACCCCTGTTCAAATGCCAGAGTTTTGTGATATAAAGCACCAAGACAAAACTTCTTTTTTTTTAATTTAAACCATTCATATGGCCTGTTCTACTCAGTAAAAAAAAAAAAGTTATTATTATTTTGAGAGGGGAAGTAAAAATAACGCTCAGAAAAAAAAGTGATTTCACAAGTGTCCACAATCTCTAATGACGTGTGCTGTCACTCAAGACTAATGTTACATGAGAATCGACATTTAATGGCCGCAGTGCCAGCTGAAAAAAACACAACCTTAAATCATAATGGTGCCACCACCGTATTACAACAGGCAGAGTGTTTTTTTGCTAATGAGCAGCGTGGTGTTTGCGACAAATATATATTTTAGAATATATGATCTCAGAATTGCTCAGACAAGTTGGCATTTACATTTGATCACAACTGTATTTTCTTTATTTAATTGTAGGTAAACTTTTTTTTAAAGAAATAAAAACATTTCTTTGTTGATAGAAATCACAGGGTTCTAGTCCCTAACAGCAGTGCTTCTCAGTTATTTTTGTTATGCCCCCCTCAAGAAGAAGAAAATATTTCACTCTCTATATATAGTATCATTTGTCTATAAAATTGTTGTAAGCACACCTCTGCAGAGGAGCTAATGCTCCTTGCGCATTGTCACCTACTGTAATGGATGTGCAATTACACTTTATAGTACGGAAGCCTATTGCATTCACTTGGAAAAAAAACCCCTCCTGCTTTGTTTTTTTTGCGTGTTTTTGTATTTATTTTTATTTTCAGTTTTTCTGAATATTTTTAGTTTTTGTTTTGCTGACTTTTTTTTCCCGTTTTAAAAAAATATTCCGAAAAACAGAAAGAATACGTAATCTGAAAAACAGAAGCTCTGTTTTTTTTGGAGTATTATTATTATTATTTATTTTTTTTACTCCAAGTGACTTGTTGCAGACTCGCTAATGGCGGACACTTTCCCGCATACCTCCAACCTACCTTCAACTATACCACTAACTGGCTCAGTATACGAACATGTCAATCGATCGGCATGATTTTAATAAGTTAACAGTTAAGTTTCTACGGAAGCTTATTGGATATGGGAAAATGTCCGGCATTTTTTTTTGTTGGACATATTTTTTTCTTAAAAAAAAACAATTGAATAAAAATAATAATTTATTAACCCGTTTTTCTGAATATTTTTTTTTCTGTTTTTCTGAGTAATTTTCCTGCTGTTTTTCTTACTAATTCCACAGTTTTTCTGAATATTTTTATGACAGAAAAAATACGCAGTAAAACAGAATAATATTTAGTAAAACACAATTTAAAAAAATAAGTGACATAAAACAAAAGCTCCCCCCTCCCAAATAATACTCAGAAAAACAAAAGTTTTTTTGGTCAAGTGAATGCAATACGCTTCTGTATTGTAGTAAGGCAAAAAAAAGTTATCTGGGGTCACACGCTACCCCCGCCCGCATCGCACTACTCTGTCTGCCACATAAAAAAAAAATATATATATATATTGAAGAGAAGGCTTTACTATATCAAATTGTATATATTTCTCTCCTGCTGCTACTGAGCCTTTTTTCCATCACCTCTCATTGATTGTCTCTCAGCTCTCATCGGCCACACTTTCTCCCTTCTTACCCGTGACCACTTCTCCACCTCCTCCGGCGTCCAGTTAGGGAAGAAAGCTTTCAGCAAATTCCTCGATGCCTCCTGATACACGGCCTTCTTCCCTCGATTCCTCAACCACTGCGGCAGCCACTCAGCCCAGCGCAGCACCCCCAGCCCGAGGTACCTGGGCGTCGGCAAAGCTGCGTCCAAGTCCATCTGAGTTTTCTGAAGATGGCTGTCCAGCCGCGTGTGCTGCGGTAGACCCCCATTGACCCTCGTGTCTTTGTCTATAAAATAGGGATAGCTTCCCAGCGTGTCCTCGTAGAAGACGGCCACACGGCCCTCGCGTTCCATCCCAAAAGAAGCGGGATCTGGCCTCATGGTGCAGGAGGAATCAGGGATGCCCCAGAAAATGATAAAAGGCTGTCCGGACAGGAGAGGCGGGCGAGCTGGCTGTGGCGGACCGGCCGTACTGAGGCCAGCAAGCAGTAAGACAAGGAGGGTCCGTGGGACTGTCGTGTGTCCTCGAAGGCCAGCTGAAGAGATGACTGTCCTGTGTTGAAATAGCGGCCATTTTGGTTTTCGATTGAGCGGCGGGTTGTTCCATGCCATTGGAGCTGCTCACTGTCAGACTCTCACTCCTTCAGCCTCCAGAAGCCAACCATGTCGCTGAAAAACAGTCATCAGAAAAACAAGTTGAAGATATGGTCAAAATACTGAGGATAGATAACTCTTGTGCAATCCATCCTATAATGCTCACTAGCAAGAGCTTCAAGAATGATGGAATTGAAAAAGGCCTCATAAAAGCCATGCTTTGTTTTATTATATAAAACTTTGGACAGCGCAGCTGGAAAAAGTGCTCTGAGAGAGCCCAGCACCATGATGCAATGAAATCAAATGACCCAGCTGGACACAAATGCTAAAGGAATCTTGGTATCGGCGTCTTGGCATGACCCCTTCTTGTGACTGGCTCCAAGTCAGCCCTTTGATCGTTTAGAAGCTCCTCCTGATTATTATTATTATTATTGTTATCATTATTTTATTATATATATATATATATGTTTTGACAAAAGGTACATTTTTCCGAGAGGAAACAATTATTTTCACATTACATGAAAATGTATAGAGTACCTTTTAGAATTCTATTTCTGTGGAAGTTGACACAAGTTATTGCTGGGGAAAAACACATTTCAAAGCTTGCTTGGTATTCGGAGAACTAAAGGAAGGGAAAAATTGCAGCTGAAAAATGATAAATTGTATTTTGTTAAATTTTTGGTCAAATTTACTTTGAAAGCTACATCGCCCTGCCCTTGTGAGCATCTTTTTGGTTTCGGTAAGACTGGCAGTGTCATGTTTGGTTTCTGTTTTTGGTTGTGTGTCTCCCTTGGTCTTGTTGAGTGTAATCCTGCCCTTCCTCGTGTCAACCAATCCGTGCCCTCAGCCACTTGTGTCTTGCCCCAGGTGTGTCTTGTTGTGTCGTTAGTGTGTGTGTATATAGTCTCCTGTCTTCCCTCTGTCTGGTGTTGGATCATTGTCGCTGTCACCACTCTTGTGTTTTGTTGTTACTTTGATTTTTGGTCTTTTTAGAACTTTGTTGGTTTTGTTTACCCAGAACCCCTGGTAGTGTTTTTGTTAAATCAATTGTTTTCAGTATAACATGCATCCCTGCCGTGGTTCTCCTGCCTCCCTGCATTTGGGTCCTCCACTTTGTACCGTGACAGGCAGTAGCCATCCTATATGCAACACAATGTAGTCTGCTAAAAAAAAAAAAAAAGCCAACCCTCACATATGTTTATCCCCACTCTTGTTAATCAGTAGTTTATACGGAGTTTTTGGCATTGCAAAAATGTAATTAAAAAAAAGGTCGGCCCAAGACTTTTGCCCAAAGTCAGTGCTAATCCATTGTGGAGTATTCATAATGTCGTGTTAGGGTTTTGGTGTGTCACATGCAATCTGGGACATCGGGTGTGTAAGAAGAATAAGCAGAACCTTGTTACATTTGGATGGACTCTGATTGGTTGTAAGGTGTGGATTATTAGCAGATGATTTGCCCCAGTGAAATCCATTACGCTCACGACATTATCTCTTAAAATCACACCCACAGAAATGACTTTAGACACACAACCTGCTTTTTTGCCAATAATGGAGTTTGCTTCCCATCCACTTGCATGATTTGAGAATTAGGGTAATTTTGTGCTTTCATGGCGATCTACTCTGGATGAATATGTAGTGTTTCGTCTTGCTGTTTCATGAGGTGACTGTATATGATTTATTGATGCCAAAGAGGTTAGTTGTATTTATTTTTTTGTTTGATTTACAGTATTTATTTTCTTGTTCTTCTATTCCTTACCATAACGTTACTCTCCTGTTTATTTAAAAAAAAATATATATATAATTTTTTTTTTTAAAGATTTGACAGTCATGCCAGGATTAATGATGAGCACTGAAACATCATTTTCAAATTTGTGCCTACTCCACCACCCCCACCACCCAACCCCCACCACCCAACCCCCACCCCCCATCTTACTGGTTGCGTAAGAATCGTATTAAGAAAAAAACATGTGAAAAGGGAGTGTTTTATTTGTATTAGGTTGAAACCACAAGAAAACTCTCACTCGAGTAGGCTAAATTATGCAAATAAAAGTCATATTTGAAATCAAAGCCTGGCTGGCACTGAACTGTTTGAATTTCAATGAAAAGAAAACAGAAGTTATGGTGCTTGGTCCCAGTGGCCTTTAAATATCCCACCCAGGTGACTCGTGCTACTCTAACTCTATTACAATATAACCCATATCACTCTACCGTGTGGAGTGGTGAAAAAAAAATCAACAGTTTTTTTTCCCTATTTACTCTGACGAGTTCTACTTGCAAAGCAACGAAACTTACTGAACACGTCTGGAAAAAAGAACGAAAGAAAAAAAAATATCTTTTGTTCAGTCTTGAGAGGTTTGATGAAGCAATGTAAACAAAAACAAACGAGTGGGAGCATCACAGAGCAGGAAAAGACAAGTTACAATGTTTGAGCTCTACGTGAGTTTGACTTCATCTCTTCTTTGACACCAAGCCACAGAGACACGGATAAAGCACACCCAATAAAGTACCCATAAGGCTCTGGTACTTTTCTGCTGGAAAGCCTCCAATAGTTGACTTCTTCTGTTTAAACTTCTTAATTTCAGGGCTTTGTCCTTCTGTGAGAAGTGTGTATGTAATCACGCCTGTGTGAGTTGTGCATGGGAACATTTGGCCTGCTAATGAGCATTAAATTCAACTGTTAAGCAGTCACTCAAGCCCATCTAGGCAATGTATCAACACTTTGACTTCATCGCTGGCCACTCATGCAGTCACAGCGGCATTATGAAGGGCGTTTGGCCGGCCCGGAAACGAAAAGTTCTCTTGGCGCAAGCTAGCTAGTATGACACACTAGATAGATTTACCGGACCAAAGCAAGAAAAACAGCCTGGATTCTGTTGTTGGCCAGGGTCAGCTATTTTAAACTGAAAAGGGAAACCTTTTTGTATAGAACATGGAAATGCGACCGCGGATTTTGGGTCCGAGCCGTAGTATTTACTGTACTTGATCATGTTAACCACAGTGACTAACAGAACATCTGAATAATCTCCCAGATCGCATCCTTGCTAATGCTAAGAGGGTTAAAAGGTCATAGAATGCATAGTATACTCTAAGTAAAGGCTTTTTAATCCTCGGGCATATCTGCCAGACAGAGGGTACCTCCAGACTATGTCTTCAATCTGCATTTATTATAATAATTTGGCACTTTGGGATATCTTAGAGATTCAATTAATTACATTACTTTATACTTTATGTACATGCCCCACACAACTGATTAAGGACAGCAGGAGTTGGCAGCAACACAACGTTGTAACCACACACACACACACTAAGTAAATAACTGTAAAGGCAATTATGTTAGGAATTATGAGTCTAAGAACACTCATTTTATAATGTAAAACTATTTTAAGTGATCTTCAACTGTCATTTAAAGTCTTTAAAAGCTACTGTTTAGAATATGTGCAGCCCCTCACGCTATTTCAGAGGTGAAAGGCCAACATGATGTCTGCTTAATCTGTTGAGACAAAGCTGCTGGTCTGTGTTTACAAGTCTGTCTGGACTGAGACTCATCTTGAGCCCACCTCTTCTGCTCAATTTAAAGGAGAGTGCAGACACACATCAAACCATGAGCTAACAGCATCTAGTTACTGGTTCGGTTTTAGGATAGAGACTTGAAAACTACTGGAAAGACATTTTTATTAAGTTGCGGTGTCAGTGGCTCTGCCTCCTAGATACGCACGGTACAATCCAATCAGGAAGTGAGATTAGCACAATAATTATGTCACACCTATTTAATTCCCTGGAAAGTGCTCATGCAGGTGTGATACGCCACAGTCGGCACTTTTGTATGTGTGTTATAACTTAACTGGGGTGTGAGGAACTTCCACCGTCCCGTGGGGGTCCTCAAAATAATTTGCAATAAATCATATTCCACCATCACATGCATGCCAGAGACAGTAAGTAGTGTTGTGTCGTTGACGTACGTTTCGTTCAAAAAGAACAAATCTTTTCAGTGAACGTGAGTGAACGGATCACTTCCTGAAGCGATTCGTTCGTTCATTTGAGCTCAGCCACGCTCATGTCGTCAAACTTCGCCAACGACCAATCAGCAGCCAGCGTCATACAGGGGCGAACGTACTCCCATGCTATTGGCGTTAGCCAACGCGGATTAGCGAGTGAACGAGTCAGTGAGTAAACGTGTTGCCAATTCCGGTTCAGGAATGATTCAGTGAGTGAACGTACCTTTGTTTTTGATAGAAACACACTCATGACAACAAATAACAGTGGGGGGGGGGGGGGGGGGGGGAGTGGGGATTCTTGACAAACGATTCGATGAACGAATCTTTTGAAAGTTTTTTTTTTAAATGACTTGACTCTAAATATACTTAAAAGAACTGTCATGCCCATCACTAAGAGGCAGTCATCCAATTAATACGACCACATAGGTCGTTTTGAAAAGTACCCAATTACGACCAAGTTTAACGTATTTTAGTTTAGCAACCTCTATCGGCCATGTTAAATAGCACCAAAAATCCAAAAGCAAGATTCAAACCCAGTCCGTCTGGTTCAACAACGAGTGTTTCTCTGACTGAGCTACTTAGCCAGTGATTGTTTTAGTGTTGACTACGTGTTTTCTAGTTTCCTTAGTGTCCCATGTAAAAAGACGTAACGTCTACTGTACAACCTCACTGAAACGTCATCCTAACCCCAACCATTAGCCCGAAGTCGAATTGACATACATGTAAACAGTAAAAATAAATAAATAAATAATCACTACCGTCCTGTTAGCTTAGTAAGACCAGACGACTTGGGTTTGATTCCCAATACTTTTTTTTTGCTATTTAACATGGCTGATACAACATGAGGTCACTAAACTACAATACATAACACTTGGTCGTATTTTAGTGCACGGTAAAACGACCAATATGGTCGTTATTGTTGGAGGACTTGTTGGCATGCCAATAAAACAAATATTAAAAGAAACATACTAAACCAATTACTCCTCCCTAACTTAGCTTTGGCCAATTAAAAGCTCGGATATGCTTGTGACGTAAAGGATAACATAAATCTGACATCCTGACAAACGCACCTCAATTCTAGCTTTCCCACGCTTGCAGGTGAGGCAAGGCAGCATCTGCAAAATATTTGCTGCTTGGAAGCACATACCTCGGGTCAAAAGATTCCAACGTGGGTAAACTGCTTTCTGAACGCGTAAATGGGCACCATGTATTTGCTAATATTCAGGATTTAACTCTATGATTGCCCTTCCACAATATGACATTATGCCACTCGTCTGATTTTCAGCAGGACGTTGCTAGTCGCTCTTTTGAGACATAGTTGCTAGAGTGGTCCGAAAAGTTGCTAAATATAGTAAACAAGTTGGCAACACTGTTGCATATACGATCTCCTCTCTGTCTGTAGCCATGTTGTTAGTGGAAGCAGAGCATGTTATGGTGATAGCTAAATATTGAATTTACTTCAATTCCCTTCTGTCAAACAGATCATGAGTCTTTAATTTGAAACATTAAATACACAAAAGGGTGCACATGGTTTCATTAGCGAGAAGAATGTAAACAATTAGCCTAAATGTAAAATGTAATGAAAGACTTAAATTGAAAATAAATATTGCACATATGTCTCCAACATATGTTTTCTGTCACATGTTAAATACACCAAATCCTACCTTTGAAAACAAGGGACAACACATATTGCTAGCCAAGCTGTGGTTAGCGCTAGCCCCTAACCTAAGCATCGGACTCTAATGCCTGGACTTTACAGCCTCTTTAGCTTCGACATGTTCATTCTGCTCATTTATTCCCATGACTACCAATGATGAAGTCCTTGCTCAACGCTGTATGACCTTTAACTACAACCCCTGGTGTATATTCCTCCTCTCTTAACAGCCCTTGTTGCGGGTTGAGTTAATCCTTGCGAGATGAATTGAGGTCTTGTGAGGTATGCTGAGGTGATATGCTGATGTTATGGGCGGTGTTGTCCATGACTGCTGGCCATCTTTTTGCATTTTTATTTATTCATCAAGAAGCACACATCTGTAATGAATCGTTGATTGTGAAACATTATACTTGATGGTGTCTTCATTGTGCGACTTCAAAGACATAGTTGTACTGAAACAAATTGTACAACCTTGGATCTAGTCATACGTTGTATGGCCAAAATAACATTTTGTACCTAACAGTTACTTGCAGAGTGTAACCTTAAAAGCAAACATCTTATTGGCCAATATCAAGAGGTTGCAAAACTTACCAAAGCCAAGGTTGGGTTCTCCTCACGATCTGGACATTGTTTCAGAGTGCCTTCACCTGAATTTCAAACATTTTCCTCTTTAGAAAAATCCACGTACTCTCCTGGATTAGTGAAGACATGGAAAAAGACACAGCGGAAGCAGCCTAACACCCGGAAGAGAGAGGGGCAGGATGGCAGATGGATGAATAGTTAGGAATAACCAAAGGAGATGAAGCTTGACGAAACAAAGAAAAAAAAGAAGGAATGAGGCTGGAGAAATTCACAGGAGTGATCAAGTGCATGGAAAAATGTGTGGGCAGGAATGTGTTTGTGTGTGTGTGTGCCAGGCTAAGCTTCCTTCCTGTGAGATGCTAAACGAGTTCAGCAATGACCACACCGGTTCACATGACCATCGACACCGACTGTAATCCCATAATCCTCCGCTCCACTGCTGCTACCCTTGTCCAAACAAACACTTGACATGTTGGATTATCTCACCTGGCTTCCTCTACCTGCGTATACTCACTTCCTCTTTCACTTCCGCTCTCTCTCTCTCTCTCTCTCTCTCTCTCTCTCTCTCTCTCTCTCTCTCTCTCTGTCTCTCTCTCTCTCTCTCTCTCTCTCTCTCTCTCTCTCTCTCTCTCTCTCTCTCTCCATTGTCTTATTTTTCACTGCCCTACTAATTGTGTTGGAACTGTTTGTGAAAAGATCTTTCTTTACCGCAGTGCACAAAGCAAAGTTCATTAATGGATCCATTTTGGGGTGGAAACCAATGTGATGAGTTAGTTGTCATGCAGTTGCTATGGTATTTATTATATTTTTATCTATTACTTTTTTTTTTTGCTGTCATATTGATTTGTGCCTTGCTCTAGGGGTTGAGTTTCTGAGTGACACATTTGTCAGTATGTCAAAGTCTCTGAGCTGACTCTCAGCACATTGAAGTTTCTTCCATGCAAGCTGTCTTCCATGTTTTCTGCCCGCAGTGGTTACTTTGTACTTTTGAGTTCTGCAACCCGCCTGCTCAAGGCTCTTGGTCAAGGTTTCTCTGTCAAGTGTTTTGTTAAAACGTGAACTTTATCATAGTTTTTTCTCGTGGGGACACAATGCACTTTCATACTGAAATATGCTTAAGTATATAAAGTAAAAATGCCTGTTTTGATCACTTGCCAGAGTGAAAAAATAATGATTGTATATAAATTAGTTTCTTTCCTTTATTAATACAGAACTGGTTATGTTGCATGTTGTTGTTAAACAGCTAGCGTGAGTTGGATCAATTTTTACGCTATCAAAATAATGCAAATCAAAAAAAGCTAATGATAGCAACTGAAAAGAACCTTGTGTTTTTTCCGATAAGATGGAGATTTTTTTTTTAACTCCAGAAGCTGGTGTTCTTTTTAGGCTGGCACAAGCATTTATCACAAATCATTCTTGGACTTGATATTGTTCCAAATGAGGACATGGTTGGGGAATATTTAGTTTCTCCAAATCAGTTAAATCACCCTGGTTCTCGTTCCTGGTTTATCTACTTAATAAGAACCCACAATCTCAATTCCACCAAGATCTCAATCTAACTTGACTGTCTTGACCTCTTCTGTTTACATCTTCTTCTTTTTTTAAATGTTCTTTTATCATCCGTAGAGGGTACATAGGGTACACTTACATTTGTTTTCAAATGTAAGGCATAAAAGTAGAGTCGTTAGATAAATAAACACTTAGTAAACGATACATGAAGAATACATGAAATGAAAACTAAATAACCAACAAAAAAGTATTTGCACTTATTTACTTAACAAAGATAGTCATATTGTATCATATTGTTCCAAATCAAACGCTCTTGTCGAATGTTGTGCCGTAGAGAATGCATATTGTAAACAGTTCTCTCGTGTCAATTAACAGTAAAACAGTTTGCTTCTCATCAGTTGTTATTATTGTCTCCATCTGCTGCATTCGTTCCCTCCCGTCTGTCATCTGTTCTCCGCTCAAATTCGTCTGCTTCATTGCTTGTGCCTCATTTCAATTGTCTTCATCCCGTATTTCCAGCCTACATCTTCGATTCCATCTCCTTCCTGCCTGTCACTTATTTGATTAGCATCAGTCTTTCCGATATATATGTTGTCACTGTTCACACTGCCGCTATTTTAAATCTCGGGTCCAAATCGAGGAACTTCCCGACCGTGTTGAATGAAAACAACATCTGCATATTCCGTGTGCGTGTCGACTGCTGGTGATCCTTATCAGTCTGACAAAGTTGGAGATGAGCATTGCTTCTGTCATAGTTCAGCCTCTTAGTTTATTCCCTCATGCTCCAAAGTGCAGCACGGCACCGCAGGAAGCTCGAGATAAAAGCATGTGCAGCATGCTAATAGTCTTTACATCGGAATAATACATTTCCCCGCGCTTATGTGTTAACCAGCCTGCTGCGATGTCCTCTTTTAAATACTGTTTGGAGGATTGTGTTCAGGGTGACTTTGACTCTACTGCATTGGTTTCTTTTCTTTCTTTTTGTTTGTAGCTTCAAATAAAGCCTTGCATTTGGCCCATCATGTTGACTTGTGCTGTATGTATATGGATTTATATGGGCACTGCAACTCAGTACAGTATAATAAAAAGGCGTGAAATTGTGTATGCATGTGTTCTCTAATAGTAGAGGCCTTCCAATAATATAAGTTCTTGCAATAAACGGACAAAAGTGGGATATTATTAGGCTGCACTAATGCTTTAATGATTTCAAGTGCAAACTGGGTGCATGAGAGCGCTCTCTAATGGCAGAGAGAGTAAAAAGGAACATGCAGGGACACAGCTTGGAGTGAGCAGTGTTACAGTTTGGCTGATGCTGCGACTCTGAGCTGAAAGATTTGCTGTGTGAAAGCACCTCTTTTGTGCTCTGCTAGTGTGACAGTATCCAACTGGAATGTGCCGCTTTCTAAACCAGCCCACAGGCATGGCTGTGTGTCTTGCTGTCCGTGGGGTGTTATTGCTGACTGATAAGGACCAAAAACTCTATTCGCCAATTGGAAGGACTGACACAGAATTGAACATTGATTGCCTGCAAAGATACAGTAGTTTTCAAATTGAGTGTCAAAGAATAGAAAAAACATCCCTAGTGCGTGTCCTGCAATATATTTACTAATCTGACGCAAATGAAAAAGTCATATCTGTATATTGCGTCTTGTCTTTTTTCGTACGAGTATAGTGGGGGCTTCTTCATAGCCGAGTAAGGGAGCAAAAGCTCTGAACGGGATTTGAGCTGGTCCGATAATCCTCAGGGCTCTTCAGGTGGCTTGTCCCCATGGGAGCTGTGTGTGTGTGTAAAATTGTGGGCTCACTGGATTTCAATAGAAGCGGATATAGTGGACACAACATAGAACCGGAAGGCAGCTCATCAGACGTAAGAAAAGACTACGGTTGGGTGCTTCTGTTTGCACGAGCAATCTTTTATATTAATCCTCTGTCCGAATTTGTAAAAATCTGTAAATGAATTTCACTTATGACAGAACACAGAGACGAGTGCCTTGACTTACGAGCTACCAATTTTTCACATTTCAAACATTACATTTAGATAGTGGCAGCTAGCTTCGCAATATCCGGCTACCATCAATTCACATTGGTTTACTCACAGTGGAAGGCCATTAAGATGGTTTGCCCACTGCTAATAGACAAAAAGAAGAAGAAGAAGAAGAAGAAGAAGCAAGGACAATGCATTTGGTACAGTTGTATTTTGTCCTCACATTACTGTGTGTTTTTGTACAATACTGTTGACTTCATTTTATTCATATGGGAATAAAAACATTACAACTAATCAGAGGCGTGCACGTCTCTCAATCGTAAAAAAAAAAAAAAGGAGAGAAAATAACTTCTATCAATCGTCAATTCCCAACAACGATGATGCCCACCTTTCGGCTTTTGCCTGAAGTTGGCTGGATTAGGCTCCTGCTTCCCATAACTCAACAGTGGTATAGAAAATGATACAATGATAAACTGCTCATCTACTGTATGCGTAACATCTAACATCATTAAATCAGGAAGTAGCCTGCCAGGTAACAAATGGACAAACAAGCATAAAACACATGACTGGTAGTTGTCTATCATCTGCTGTGTGCTGTTATAGTTACTATATATGTACAGTGCATATACTCATCAATTCCCCGAGTTAAAAAAATATGTAAAAGTGTGTTCCTGCTGAGCGAAGTCTTGGTGGATATTCCCTGAGCCCAGCAGCTCTGTCGGTGCAAGAAGAGAAATGTACTGAACGTGTAAAGGTGGTTTAAAAAAAAAAAAAAGGCTCAAAGAGAGAAAAAAAGCGTGCCTCAGGAATTTACAAATGAAAAGAGAATGTTTTTCTCTTAATGCGATTAAATTATTCCATTTCACTGCTTCCCCAGCCGCCAGTTTGAGCTCCTTCAGAGCACACAGTGGCAACACAACACTGTTTTCAAGACAGGGTGGCGGGGGGTGGCAAGGGAGGGGCAGGAGTACTGTAAGGGGGGTAGATGTAACAGCAAGAGAGAGAGAGCGCCCAAGAAAACTGGAATACATTTTAAGTTGCCACTTTTTTCATCTGACAAATCACTCCAAGAGAAGCAAATTCATGCTCAAATTAGACTGCCATACATATTTAGTATCAATGGTCAGGTTTCACTATTTCAAGTTGGTTATGTCACAGTTTTTAGTAGGCTACTGCACAGGTATTATGTAACATTGAAACATCTGTATGTGATGACAAAATTCCATGCACATTATACCATATTCATCTTTTGATTATTTCATTGTGTACAATCATGTTCATATTTTCTAATATATTTGTGTACATTTATACTCAATCCTTTTGGGATATATTTATTAAATTCAAATTGTCAAGTTTCGGTTCTGTTGGGTTGGGTTTTTGTCTGATTTTGGATGTTCATGTTCTTTGTTGTCTGTGTGTTCAGTTTTTTTTTTGTGTTCCTTGTCTTTCCCCTCGTCTCGTTATGTGTAACCACGTCCGCCTGTGTGTCTTCCCTTCCCCTGTCTGTCAACCTATCAGTGCCCTCAGCCGATTGTGTCTTCCCCATGTGTGTCTTGTCAAATAATTCGTTTTGGTGTATTAAGGCCCCGTCCACACGAAAGCCAGTTTCAATGTATCCTCACAAGTTTCTTACCGTTTAAGCCGTTTGTCCACATGACGGCGCGGTCTCGAAGCTTGAAGCCAATCACTTTTGAAACCGTGCTCCAGAGTGGAAAGATTTCAAAACGTGCTGCGTACGCGTCCGTCTGGACACCATATGCAGGCTACTCGTCCAGTGATGATGTAATGGTCGCAGCTCGATGACGACGCGTTGTCGCAGATTGATGACGTATGCGCTAATTCTCGCGTGACTGCGCGCGAACCGTCAGTCTGTCAACAACAATGGCGCATAGCCGTGTCGTAGTCGTTTTGCGCAGCCTCCTTAGCTTGCTTATGCTTTTGCAGCAAAATATTTTGCTTCTTTATTCTTTCCGTTAACTCCCTGTGGCTGCGCAACAGCGCCACTCCAGACTTGGCATATACATTACAGCCGTTAAACGTCCTCAGCGTCTTCTTTTGGACGCAAGTCTTGGAATGCTTCTGTGTGTACGAGATTTGTTTGAGGAACGAAGCCGGCTTTGCTTCCGTCTTTCTGTTGTATTTGTCCAGTCGATGTGGATGCATTGTCTATGTTATGTGTGGAAGTTTGTGTGTCAAGTCTTCATCACAGCCAAGTCGTCTTCATCACAGCCACAGCCAAGTCATAGCTACTCTACAGCAACTCACTGCTTTATTCTCCTGCATTTGGGTCCGCCATCCCTCAATCACTCACGTTACACATGACACAAATACATCAATTGCATATTCACTATTATATCACTGGAAGTAATCATGTTAAAAGGTCACGATCAAGGCTGAAGAATACTAATTTAGATTAGCATTTTTGTATGTAGGTAAAATTGTCATCACGTTTCTGTCTTTCCAAAATAAAAACACACGGCGGTCACTGAAATAGTTATTACAAATGAATACTGAAAATAACTAAGGGAAAAAAAACACAGGACAAAATTAACATAGCTCTCCTATTGTGTTTGTTTCTTAACAATGTTCATGGGTTGTTTCATCATCCAAAAAATATGACATAATGCAATGCAATGCAATGTTATTAATATTTTAATAAACAAAAATTTAAAAAGGCCAGCAGACAATGTTGAACCTAAGTTTTTTCTAAATTTATTTTTAATGTCTACATTTTCCCAACGGGTCAATTTGACCAGCAACATAACAGAAGGTTTTAATGTTACACAAGCTTTTTAGGAAACCACAGTAATCAAATGATTTCTGTAAGCTTCAATGAGACTGAACAGACATTTTGGCCCCACTCCCTATGAATAAACTGCTCCAGCTGTCTCTGGTTTTAAGGACACCTTCTCCAGATGGCATGTTTCAGCTCCTTCCACAGATGTTTGATAGGATTTAAAAAGGCCGCACCGTTGCGGGTGCAAGACGGTCTCCAATTGACCACATCACATATGCACAGCTGACTACATCATCCGCCAGTACCAGTACAGTTTACCGGCACGCCAATGTCATTAGTGGACCCCAGTAAGTCTATTTCTGCGTCTCGGATGTACTCGGCGCCGACCACCCTGATTTTAATGCAAATGAGGGGAAAATAGTGCAAACACCCCAAAGAAAGACAACTGCCCTCCTGCACACAGTGAGACTGCACTTTGCACTAAACTTGCGCCAGGAACAAAAATAGGGCCCTAGGCAGCACTTTTCACTCAAAAGGCCTTGATAGTCTTGAGATTTCATTCATTGTACCCTGCACAGTTTGACGTTATCCTGTGCCAGATGCAGCAATGCAACTCCAGAACATAACACAGCCACTTCAATCACAGTAGGGACAGTGTTCTTTTCTTGATATACTTTTGTAAACAAAGAGCTGATATGACATTCCAAAAAGGTTCAGTTTGTCCCATCTGTCCAAATGACATCTTTCAGTAGCTTTGTGGGATTCTCAATAAGCAGTTCAGCAAATTCCAGTCCTGTCACTTTCATGTCATTTGAGTGACGGCTGTGGTTCTTTTCGTTTAATGCAAGGGTACCATTTACGTGTGTGAAATCAAAACACACACCGTTAGACATAAAACCTTCATATTGCCTGAGTTACCAAGTGAAGATTTACGCTTTTAAATTGTGTCTGCAGTGTTAACAAAAATGGTTTGTGGATCTGCAAATCTTTCCGGAACAGTTCCTCCATGGCCCATGCCATCGGGGAAGTACCGACAAGGAAGCGTAAATAACTCACTGGGGAGCAAAATCACCCAGTCATTCCTCAATGCATCTTTAATGATTGATGAGCACATTTTTGCTTGTAAGAAGTGAATCGGATACAGGTTTTCAGCATCGACGCCATCTTTCTTTATTAAATGAACAATCTCACCCTCTCTGCATGAGCGCCTCTTGCAGTGCGTTTCCAGCAGCGTCGACACATGGGGTTTGAGCTCAATGTGTTGCTGAACAGAACGTGGCTCTCCATTCCCGACCTTATTAAAATCCACTTTTGGTGGTCAGCAGAAAAAGCTGAGCAGTACTCTGCTTGTAAGAGCAACTTTGGCCACTTTGCCCCAGCTATGCTGCCTATTGCAGTTTTGGCCCACGAGCCGAGCTCTGCTTTAAGATCAAAGCCATTTATTTGTCAACTATATAGCAGTGTTTAATAGATAAAAGGGCGCCTGAGAAACATGACACATTTTCACTTTTTGCCTTTGACTGAACCTTTTATTTAGTAGAAATACAAGAAATGGGGAATGGGGTTGAGTTACGGCCAAACATGAAGTATTCGCATCGAGTGTGTGATTGTGTAAATCCCCTTGTTGGCAGAAAGACTCGTGTGAGTGACTTCCATCTTGTAGGAGAAGCAGCAAATGTTGTCCGGGACTTTGGCAGCTTTCTGAAGATTCGATGCTCTTTACAGCTCGGCACAGAGCGCCCAGTCCTCACTCTGAGGCGCAATCCTCTAATTACAAACAGTCTAGTTTGGTGCCATAATGCTCTGGCACTCTTCATGCTAATCAGTGTAAGCGCCCACACTTTGGCCTTTGTAGCATCACGCAGCTGCTACAAAGTATTAGCTACAAAGTCCTGCTCTTTGGATGTTGTTCACAAACTTGAGTCTCTGTGAGGAGAAAAAAAAACACACATCTTTTCTGCCAGCCAAGTGTGGATGTTGTTGTGAAGTGTTAGTGTCTGCTCCCTCGTGCTCGCATCTCTGCAACAGTTGAAACAACTGCACACAAAAAAGTTTCACCTCTTGAAGCTGCAAGGAGGAAAAATTGCATAAGCAGACACTATTTTTTAACCATTAGGGGGGCACTGAATCTTAAACAATCAGTGAAAAAAACAATGTGCATAATGTAAAATTATGAACTGTAACGATATTATCCATCCATCTGTGCATTTTGTGTGCTGGTTATCCATATTATTGTCATGTGTAAGATGGAGCCTATGAGCTTGCTTTGAGGTTTGATAAACCAGTCGCACTCGTCTTTGCATCATCAAAACTGTGAACCGGAACAGTGTTGATATTTGACTTTAATTGAAACCAACCTGACAAATAAAGCATAAAGTGGATATTTGTGGTGATAATAATTCTGCCAAGCAGACGGTTCATTTGTGACAACACATCAATGACATGTAACTTTAGTAGATGTCTCCATCAAATGATAACATCAAGGAGTGATTTCTACTTCCTCCCGACTCGCTCTCCATCAATCTCGTGGAATTTCTGGTTTGAGACGCTAGCACGTAAACAGAGTGAACAGCTAGAACCTGGGACACAGGTGTCAAATTCCATTTTTTAGATGTTTCCCTCCTCCAACGCACCAGCAAGATCGGCAAGAGCTTGATAACAATCTCGATCATTCAAATCAGGTGTGTTGGAGAAGGGAAACATTTAAATCAGGCAGGATAGGGGCCCTTGAGGACTGGAGTTTGATATCTGTGACCTACCTCGCAGAGTGTAAAACTAACACTGACCAGAGTTATTTGAGTATCCAGTGTTAATCTTCTATAACTCAATGCAGTGTTAAAGAGTCTTTGCGTTGAATTTCTACCACAATAGAGAAAATAATCAACACTGGTGGGAGTCATGTTTACTTTCTCAACTGTTATTTAATCTTTAGTGTTAAATTGCATTAACGCCGTGCAGTGTTAGCCAGTGTTGATTTATTAATTTTTTTACTCCGTTTTGTGTTAATTTCACATTGACATTTTAACATTGTGGAAAGAGTTGCTTTAGCACCAATTGTGATAGGGCCCAAATGGACCCAGTGTTGAAATATGTGTTGAATTAACACTATGAAATTTTCTGTGAAGTTGCAAGTAAATGTTTTTTTTGTGTGTGAGTGTTTTGAAAATTGGGTTGGGTTGGGGGGGGGGGGGTGTTCTGATCAGACTGGGACACTTTTAATTTAAAAGGCAAGCCTACTGAACCCAAATGAACTGTACTGCTTGGTGGAAACAAGGTTGTAACGCAGACATGCAAGTACAAATAGTTAAATGTAAAATAAAAAATTTAATTAAAATAAAAAATATATATATATATATATTGAGTTTGAGATTCTTATGCCACATAACCCAGTGAAATGTTACCAACAACAGTCTGTGAGGCAAATAGTTGTAAAGGTGGTGTACGTTGCTTGTGTCAAAAAAGAAACAAATTGTCCTCACTGCATAATGCAGTCTCACAGTCAACGATGTGCAAGCACACTTTTCACACAAGGCTCGCATCTTTGAGTGATTTATGGCATTCAGATGCGTAACACACGTCTCATTACCTCATGAAGATCAGACTCAGTCGGCTGCCACAGTCAGCAGAAGAACATTTTCGAGAGCACAAAATCAAACGTCCCCTTTTCAAACAGTAACACGCCGCCTTTGTATCGTTTCTTATTGTGTGGCCCACCAAGACTTTTCCGTGCCTGCTGTTTTGCATGCACTGGAGTGTTGCAGCCGGCCACTGAGCCAATAAACCAGCAAGCCACCGACTTTACTCGCCTTCTCTTTTCTCTCCAGCCGGCAGACAGTGGAGGAGCTGGCTTGCTTTTGCAGGCTAATGGTTTATGCTCTGCTCTCTGAACGGGAATGTTGTTTACCTCCAGCGCAGCGGGCCATCACAAAGAGCAACAGATAAAAATAGACACAATCTCCACTATGGGATTCAGGTAATTTTCTTCAAGAGTTAGACACGCAGGGGTAAAAAATAATCTCATTGCATCATTCAGATGAAAAATCCTTTTTTTTCTCCCCGACAAAATAAAACCTGACCAAGTGTGACAGCATCAGAAATAGATTCTGATGGAATTCAAGGCACGATGTGTAGGTGTTGTCCATGGCACCAATATGAGGTTTAAAAAAAGTGTACATGGTTAATAAAGCGTCACTGTGCCTCGTTAAATTGGCCAACATGAAATGTCATGTTACTGGGTTATTAAAGTATTTTATATGGAATCTCTTGTAATATTCATTTTGTTGCAAACATAGCACAGTAACTACCAACAGGATATTAAGACAGTTAAATCGACTTGCTGATCACCCAACTGTGACACGGATTGATTTTTGTGTTTCTTTTCAGCCAGGGAAGGCGGGGGAGTGTGGAATTTTGTTTTTGAGTTTATTTCTCTTCACAAAATGTTGAAGTCTATGAAGTCTATCATTTAAATATGGTAAGTACAGTGGATAGACCCCCGACACTGCTTATTGCCTGCCAAACTCTTATCGGCTATGCAATCCAGCTGAAATTTTATGAATTTGTCTGTTTATGTAACATTATTGTATAACCTAAAGAAAAGTAAAATCGGAAAACAACAACGTGAATATTCTAATAATATCCTCTCTGGGGTCCAATGCAAAAATATCATAAAATACTTAATATTACTTGGTCATAGTCATGAAATGTGACTACGGATCATTTTTTCACTTCACTGCCCCTTGCACAAGATTTACTGGAGGATGTTTCTCTATACAGGACATTTTCTTGGTTAAGTGTTCATTGTTTAAGTGAGCAAAAATAATCAGGTAATTTTGTCTTTATAAGCATTTTTTTTTAAGTATTACATGGTAAGATTAAGGTGTAAAATAGCATGGTAGGATGAGGGTTAAAATGTGGTGTACAGGTTATAGATGTCATAAGGTTTTAAATATGATTTACCTTGGTGTCATTATTTTTATATCACAAATACATGTGATATTAAAACATGAGATTGTAGACTTTTTATATCCACTTCATACCAGGCAGGTTGATCCTACTCACACAAAAAAATGTTGGGGAAAGAATGAAAAATGAATTTGAGGTTGTTTCACTCAAGTGACGTAGGACACCAACTGGGGTGTTTTCAGAAAGACGGTTGATGTCTGGGTTGATGTATTTCATTCCTTTCAGTGTCAGTTAGGCAGGGTGGCCCAGTATATTCACAGAAGGGGCCCAAGATACAAGTCGCAATAAAGATGCAGTGGGAGGTCTATTCACGGGCCTTTCATAACATGTTTAAAGGTTGATAAATGTTTAAAGACTGAATGACATTGCCAATGTCGGAGATCGTCTGATGGACCACAAATTCAGCTGTATATTACAGCAGGGTCAAGAGTTCAAATGTTAAATGTTAAAATTCTCTTCACTTGATAAGGAAGGTATGAATGCGAATCACACGCCACCATTTTATGGCATGGTCAAATGTTTTTTTTTTTTTTTATTACTAACACTAACCCCATTTGTGATAATATCAAAACAGGATAAACTACAATTTTTTTTATCTTAATGTCCAGTATGCGAGTAAAAAGTAGTCCCGCTTTGAGAACTTTTTACACCCGTTGTTCTCTTTTTTTTGGAGGGAAAAATATTTGATATCTACAGTACTACAATAATGACCAACATTAAAATACAGTAGTGAAGTAGGCCCAAAGGTTTGTTAAACACGTGACAGAGTTTTTGTTTTTAAAATGAGTATTTAAGGATTGTAAGCCCCTGTAACATTAGGCACCGTTTGTACATTAAAATTGTGCTTAAATATCAGAAAATAAAAAAGAGCTAACGAATACACACACACTCGCACGCACGCACGCACGCACGCACATACACATACTCACCCACGTACAAAAAATAAAAAATAAAAGAGCAATGATGATGACATTACCGAATGAACAATACTGAGCTCTTTTTGAAAAAATAAAAAAATAAAATAAAATAAAAAAGTTGCACTTACATAATAACTCTATTAATATTTATTACGCATAAGTATTAAAGTGTATACCTAAATGAATATTTCAAAACAAACTGCGTCCACAAGAGTAAATGTATTGCAGTTAGTTAAATACAACAGCAAAGCATTTAACAAAAGGTTTAAGCTTCTGTTAACATTATGCATAGTTTAATTTTAAATAATTAAGATACCTCACGTTTGGAATCACAGTTCTACATTGTTTGTTTTTGGCCATCTCAGATGAGTGATGTGATGTGATGTAGAAAAGCAAAAAAAGAAATACAACTTGACGGGGGTACACGTCGCAGTGAGGCTAAGTGAGGCACAGATCTGCCTGTCATGTGACAGACATCAAGCAGTGCCAGATATTTTGAGAAAACAGCTCACATTGGCTTTGCTTCTTGCTTATACTACAAAAGCAGGCAGCAAAGCAAGCAACAGGAAGAAACCATGAAAAGATGCAAATGTCAGTCACAGAAACTGTCAGCAGTGCCAAGCAGACAAGAGATGGGGGGAAATGGAAAACAGTGATAGGTACAACTTTGGCTGGCTTGTGCTGGCAAGTTGTAGTTGTCAGTGACCTTCATGAGGCTGTCAAGCGTTTGGCTAAACTGATCCACTCATGTCCCCGCCACCAACCAACCCCCGCCACCTCCCGGTTATATTCATGAATTTATGACCTTTCATGAAACAAACCCTTTTCAATATCTGCTTTTGCCCCAAGCCATGATGTTTGTTCAGATGAGCTGATTTTTCATGGTGCAAAAAGAGCATAGTGAGAACATTTATTAAAGGGACATTTTCTTCACTGCACTTGTCGGCTGACAGGTCATCATCAGGGTCATCAAGGACCCTCCAGATAGGACGTGACCTCTTCAACTGCCCCATCCCCGCACTTCAATAATCAGTCTCAGCTCATTATAGTTCTACAAATTATTACTGTTTGTGGCACTTTGGACAACAAAACAGATTTTTGCCTGCGGCTGATGCATTTGTACACATCACCACACTTCAACAAATGCAGTAGAAAACTAACCATGTGCACTTTGGACAGATGGACTGACAAACCCATAATTGTACAGGGACATGCAGTCAGGGAAGGTGGAAGCTGTCCCCTCCCATGTATGTGAAGCGTAAAAACAACAACAACAACAACATAATGATGATTACATTACTGTCAATTATTTTCCATTTCAGTTCTCTTGTCTGTGCTTTACATTGATTTGCTTTTTAAATGCAATATTGGTAATGATTTCATCGTTAAAATTGCTGATTGTGTATATTTCCTGTTCAAATACTTGGTTGAGAAGGGAAGAGTCATCACGATCTTCGTGCCTCAAGGCGACTCACATTAATTGACACAGGCAGTTATTGGCGTGTCCTTGCACAAGAGACATGGCTGTTTTTCTTGATATGGCCAAAAGTCTCGGGGTATTTGTGAGTTTACATATTCCCGAGAATCCATCTTGTACCGCTCCCATTGCTTTCCACCGATACGAACCACTGGTGGTTCGGACCAATCACAGAGCGACATTGTATTTGGGGGCTGTGACGAAAACAAGAAGTGCCAAAGCCATAGGAAGAAACAAACCAAACATGGCGACACCGCTGGATGAATGCGTGGACGCTGCAATTAATTCTGTTCTCGCTGAATTAGTCTCTTGTATCCGCATATAAACATTGCAAAACCGACACCATAAACTCAAGAGTCGCATGTCGGTGACGACATTTTCATCCTTTGCCGTGATTGGTCGAAACAAAAGTTAGGTAGACGTGCACGCGATTCTGCTTCGTCCAATCAGCTCGAAGTGTTGTACAGCATGGCCCGCCTTTCCCGAACAAATCAACGCGGAGCAGTCCCAGATTGATATTGTGGAGAACTCCCTCGAGTGAAGCCCAAATCAATCTGGCTATTGCCAAGGCTACAAGAGTGCTCGGCGGAGCTAAGAAAGAAGCGTGCCGCTGCCGGCAGGTGGCCGTGCTGACTGAGCTCAGTTGCTGCAAAGCATAGAAGAAACACGGCACTCTTCGGATATATCATCTCGAACCACTAGAGGGAGCTTCGGCTGGTTAAGGAAATGCGGACCTAGCCGCCATCTTGAACCGGGAGTTCCCCAGCGATCTCTGCAGCAACTGTATTTGGCTCCTATAAAATTCTTTAACGATTTTGACACGGATTGTTTTGTTAGAAACATCAGACATGCATTTATAATATTAGATGTGGGTATTTTATAATCAGACTTTCAGAACTTTAAATCATTCAATAGAAAAGCAAGACGAAATGCTTTTATAATTGAAAAGCTCAGCAATGAAACAGCAACAACAACAATAAACTTGACTTCATATTAGATATTCCTTTGTTTTTCTCTCACATTGTCGAACAATCTGACTGACGCACAATTAAAAGATTTGAAAACAGACCTTATTCGATACGTATGTTTCAATTAAGGTCTAAATTGAAATCTGAGCTTATCTTTTATTTTGCGTTCATATTTTTATAATCTGGCTACATGAGAGGAGCTGCTGTAAGGTTTGGATTCCTTTTGCATTCACATTCAGAACAGTTGGAACAGTGCCTGGTAGGGAACCCCCAGATCTACTTTCAACATTCATTAAATCATCAACTTAACCTTTTAGAACACGTGTTGTGTGGTCCTTGCTGGTCAACTAAATGTAGTGTGCAGCAGCATAGTATACGTCTGACGGTCATTTCAGGGTTAACACGACCAAACTTGGCTGTGTGAAAGCTATTATGACGTTAAAATGCAAATGTGATCATGTTGGTGAGATCCCAAGGTAGCTCTGACATTAGCAAGTCTGTTTGCATATAATTAGCATATCTTCTTTTAGCTGCTTTGCTGAATTGGCTGCAAATTGGTGAGTGGGATATTAAAGCATGAGCACATTTATCGTGCTGATTATTACTGCAGTGTGAACATTATAAATTAGATGTATTTATTTTTTTCTGACTAAATGTCTATGTTTGTGAGAGTTGTACAGTCTGATTGAAAATGTAAGAATTTTATAGCAGATTCGGTCATCAAGAGTAAAGCCACTGGTTCAATGAAACCAAAGAAATTGAGTAGCATTGTTTTTTACATTTGAAAAGTAAGCCTTTAGACTTTACACTTATTCCCCCCTGATGACTTTTTTTCTCTCTGCAAGCAAGGCTTATGCCACCAAATATGAAATGCTATCCACTTGAAGGTAATTTAATCATGTCTGTTCTAATACTTTTGCTCACTTAAAACGTGGATGGCTTCAAACAAACGGTGGTCTGTGCTGAGTTGTTTAACACATCTATATTAATGGAATTAAACTTTTGTCTCCTATTCATCTTTTGATCCAAAACCCAAATTGCTTTGGTATACTGTGCAACAAAAACAAAGGACTTGACCTTGCCATTCCAATGCCTTTTGGAGGGAACTGTATATAATTGGCTGGCTAATTTTAATAGTATATTGAACGTGTATTTTTTTTTGGTAGTGGCCCCTGAAGGCCACAGCTCCTTTCGTCTCTGCTCTGTGTACAGGTACTTGGTACAGGTACTGTATATGCATGTTGAAATCTAAGCGCAGTGGAAAGATGCTGGGAAGATGGTGCGTGAATTTCTTGCTTCAAATTGGGATTATGTGCTCGGGTGAGCATGTGCAGACACGCAGGCCTGCCTAAATGTGTTCACCCGCCACTTGCATGAAAATGTGGATGATCTTCCGTAAAGAAATGGCAGCACAGCAGTGCATGTTGGTTAACTTTACGCTCCATGCTGTGCTAAACACACACATACACACACCCCCACACACAGACACACAGGCGGTCGCCCGCTTCGGTTGCGTCACGGTTGCCTTTGTCGCCCCTCCTCGCTTTATGAACCTGTTTGCTCCAGCAACACACACACTCACGTCAACACAAACAAAACACTGTCTCAGACGCCACATGCTAACATGTATTAGTATATAAAGGCAAGAACCTACAGTCCTTCTGGCACACACACACACATATACACACACGCCCACACACCTACACGCGTACACACTTCTTACCTCCTGAAGAACAGACACTCAAACCCCTTGACTCTCACAACAGGACTCATCTGTCACCATGCACACACATACAACATGGGGATGGAAAATAATGATCAAGTTCTGTGTGTATGCGCGTGTGAGTGTGTGCGTGTCCGTATCTGTGTGTGTGTGTGTGACACGCAAACGACATGCACATTCCTTGAGCCGCTGACCCGGGCTCTGTGAGTTACCATGACAACTATTTCTTCACCATGGTTACTAGAGCCCCACTCCTACTTCTTAATCGTTTAACGCCCCCCCCCCCCCCCCCAGACCCCCCTGACGCACGCGCACGCACGCACGCGCACACACGCACACACACACATCTTTACTATCTTTATGGGGGCATTTCATTGACATAATCCATTTCCTAGCCCCTTCCTCTAACCTCAACCATCAAAAATGATTGCCTACCCCTATTCCTTATCCTAACCTCAACCATAACCCAATTCAAACCTAAACTCTAAAACCAAGTCTTGACCCTCAAAAAGAGGTCTAAAGTTGTGGGGCCCAGCACAATGGCCCCACATGGACGGGTGGGCCCCACAACTCTGAAATCCCAGAATGTTGGCCCCACTATGTAACAAAAACAAGACCACACACACACACACGCACGCACGCACTTTTTTTTTCTAGTCTATTTCTCTGTCCACTTTAAATTCATTCACACAACTATGACAAATACATGGACTACTTGCAAGTGTGTTTCATGTGCCAAACTGTAAGTTTGTTGTCATTTTGAGCCTGTGGATATTACTCTGATGTAAAAGCTACAGAAACAACAATGTCAGAAAGCTTTCAAAACCCAAAACAATTAAAAGTTAAAGGGAGAGTTTTGCAGTCTTACAACCATAAACAAAAAAAAAACACACACACACAACAGCAACAAAGCAACACAATTTTGTAGTATTTACATGACCTGACAGTACAAAATGATTTAAATGATTTTTGGTCCCATCTTTTGCCGCGAATTTCCGTCCGCATTTTATTACTTTCTATTTACTTCAACTTGCAAACCAAAGGTGAGAAAGACAAGTTGGACACTGATTGGCTGCTGTCACACACATTTCCGCTGCATTTGATTGAGTATTTTGTGACATTTCACATTTGTGACATCCATCCATCCATTATCTAAACCGCAATGTGTCACATTAATATGCTCACAGATTCTCACCGTAATGTCACAATTCTCAATCATATAATCACCGTGCCAGACATTACATTGGAGTTGTTTAGAGCAGTAAAATAAATAAATAAATATGATACCAATTTGTTTTCAGTCACTTATGGTGTTGTAGTTGTCTCGCCTGACATCAGGATCCAGTTCCCATTATATTTCAATGAATGTACAGTACAAACCCAATTCCCAAAAAGTTGGGACACTCTACAAATTGTGAATAAAAACTGAATGCAATTATGTGCAAGTGCCAAATTTCAATATTTTGTGCAGAATAGAACATGACAGGTCAAAAATTTAAACTGAGAAAATGTATAATTTTAAGTGAAAAATATGTTGATTGTAGATTTCATGGTGCCAACAAATCTCAAAAAAGTTATGACAGGTAGCAATAAGAGGCTGGAAAAGCCAATTGCACTAATAAAAACAGCTGGAAGAACAGTTACCACTAATGAGGTCCATTGGCAACTTGACTGGAGTATAAAAAGAGCTTCTCGGCGTGGCAGTGTCTCTCAAAAGCTAAGATGGGCAGAGAATCACCAATTCCTCCAATGTTGCGCAGAAAGATGGTGGAGAAATATCAGAAAGGTGTTTACCAGCGAAAAATGGTAAAAAGGTTGAAGTAATCATCATCTACAGTGCATAACATCATCCAAAGATTCAGAGAATATGAAACAATCATCAAGGCTGAAAAATCATACTGGATGCCCATGATCTTCGGGACCTTAAACAAACAAACAGGAATGCTTACTTTAAGGGAAATCACAGAAAGGGCTCAGCAATACTTCCAGAAAACATTGTGGGTGAACACAATCCACCGTGCCAGCCGCCGCTGCCAGATGAAACTTTACAGTACAAAGAAGAAGCCATTTATAAAGCAGACCAAGAAACGCAGGCGTTTCTCTGGGCCAGGGGTCATTTAAAATGGAGTGTGGCAAAGTAGAAACCTGTTTTGTGTTCAGACGAATCACGATTCAAAGTTCTTTGTGGAAAACTGGGGCGCTATATCATACTGACTAAAGAGAACAAGGACAACCCAAGTTGTTATCGGCACTCAGTTTATAAGCCTGCATCTGTGATGGTATAGGGTTGCATGAGTGCGTGTGGCACGGGCAGCTTCCACATCTGGAAAGGCATCGTCAATGCAGAAAGCTATATTCCGATTGGAGAACAACATATGCTCCCATCCAGGCACCATCACTTTCAGAGAAGATCTTGCATTTCTCAACACGATAATTCCAGACCACATGCAGCACCAATTACAACATCATGGCTGCGTAGGAAAAGGATCCGGGTTTTATAATAGCCAGCCTGCAGTCCACTTCATTCACTTCTAGAGCACATTTGGCACATCATAAAGGGGAAGGTGCAACAAAGAAAGTCCAAGACAGTTGAACAGTTGGAGAGGCGTGTGTTAGACAAGAATGGGACAGCATTCCTATTTCTAAACTTGAGAAACTTGTCTCCTCGATCCCCAGACGTTTGTAGATTGTTGTAAGAAGAAGAGGGGATGCCTCACAGTAGTGAAAATGGCCTTGTCCCAACTTTTGGGAGATTTGTTAAAATCAACATAAATTAAAATTATAAATTTTCTCAGTTTAAACTTTTGGCCTGTTCTCTATGTTCTATTCTGAATAAAATATTGACATTTGGCACTTCCACATAATTGCATTCAGTTTTTATTCACAATTTGTATAGTGTCCCAACTTTTTGGGAATTGGATTAATAAATGTGAAAGGTTGTCTGATTCTATTTGCATTTGATTGACTGCCGACCAGTCCAGTAATAGACACATCTTCTTTTAATCCAAACTCAGCTAAAATAGCCTCCAGCTCCATCCCCTGTACACGATGAGTGGAATAGATAATGGATGAATAGCTGATTTGGCTTAACTGGGGCACCTTGGATGTAACATTGAGGATCAGCAGATGCTGATGCAGTTTACAGCAAAACATCAAATAAACTGAGTCTTATCTGACCTTCTTCTCTTACTTTGTTTTGTTTGTAAGTCCTCAAATTGACCTGCTAGTTCTCTGTCTGCAGGTGACTACAGGTGACTGCAGGTGACTTTGCTCTCCAACTTTGTTTTTGTATATCCTCAAGTTTCCCTGCGAGTTCCGCGAATGCAGGTGACTGCAAAGTGTTTTAATCAGCGGGAGGATGTCGCGGCTCTCAATTTACTCAGCTGATGAAATTTGCCTTTGGGAAAATGGATTCAAAGGTTTATTTTTTCTGACAGGTAATCAGTAACATTACTTTAGGTCTTTTTTGGGGAGAAGACACATGCTCTATATATATATATATTCAGGGTGTACCCCATCTCTCGTTTTCTGGGATAGGCTCCAGCACACCCATGACCCCTAGTGAGGCTAAGAAGTACATAGAATGGATGGATGGAAATACATGCGACTGATTGGTGACCAGTTCAAGGTGTCGTCTACCTTGCACCTGGAGTCATTTGAGACAGCTGCAGCTCCTTGCCTGTAATGCCCCTTGAACTCTGCCAGTAGCGTGATTTTGTCTCAGCGTGGCTTCGGACATGATTGTCCGAGAAGTGGGTTACAGTGAAGATTGGACAGCGAGTCGAAAATCATGTGATTAAGCATACAGTTAACAACGGGCTTCACAAATGTTAAATGAATGGCGACTAAGAGATGTCTTTCATCAGATGTCCTCTAAATTGAATTGTTGAGAAGAGTGATGAGCTATTCTTTTGTGTCTGCAGAGGAGGACACCTTCTCTCCTCACCCGCTGTTCGCTGTGCTTTCAAAAAGTCAATTTTTCTGAAATGGAGAAAGGCAGGCTCATTTTAAGATTGATGGCTATGGATCTTTGAAATCTCATTAAAGATAGCGAATGGATTGTGGGGCCCCCAGGGGCACAAACTTGCTGTAGCTATAAAATACCTCACCCCACAAAACATCAAGTTAAAAAAAAAAAAAAATCTGAATTGTGGAGTTTGTTTCTGACAGAAGCTCAGTGAAGAGAGTAAAGAGAAACAATCCAAACTCATACTGTATTCTTATCTTAAAAATGAATATTGATGCCTTTAAAGGTGCGTTGTGCAGTTTAAAAAGGTAATATTAAAGCTTTTTCTACATCATACTTGCTCCACCAATGCCCAGATGAGTACAAAGAGCCCTGACTCTAGTAGAGTGTGCGGACCATCACACTCCACAATTCCTTTGGGGAGGGGCAGAGCTTTTCTTATTTCATTTGAAATCATGTCATCGTTTGCTTGCACGTGCACCATGAACAAGCCTGACATGCTGCAGTTACGCTTTGGGCCAGAGGTGGCAGTCACAAATAAAAAAGTGACAAACTGCACAAAGATCCTTTAAGTTAACAAAATTGTGGTATTAAAATCCCATATCTTGATTTATGCAAGATATTTTCATTTCATTTTAATTCGTAGTCATACATGCTGTGTTGATGTCAGCAGACATGGACACTCATTGTTCTACAAATGAGCTGAATGGCATGGTGATGAAATCTTGAATGTGGAACAGTTGCCATGTCCTCACCGTCCTCACAACTCCACAAGTAACCACGTCTGTTGTCTCAAAGCTATTTTTTGTGGCAATATTGTTGTTCTGAGCCTTCAAGTAAAAAAATCAATGGGAAAGCTTCTGACTGGTTAAAAATGAGTTCAGGGACAGTGGCCACTACAGTGGACAGCTATTCAAAAGTTGCTTTAACCTGTATGCTGGGCTGGACTGGCCATGCCTGGTGATGCCCGGAGGGCCGGCGTCTTTTGGGCCGATGCAGTGCATTTTAACTATTTTCCTCCCTTTAACCCCAAGAGACTGGCCCACAACTTAGCAGAACGAGTCCATTAATCCATTTCGAATATAGATAGCAAACTCAAGTCAATATCAGTTGCAGATCTATGTTTTAGGCGTGGTGGTCAGGAGTCGGGCCGGGCCAGGCAAGAGGGCTTAAATCAAAATGCCAGGGCTGATTTTTTTGTGCCCGTCGATTCCTGCCTATATGAATGAATCTTAAAAAACAAAAAAAATCATTAAACAATCCTACTGTATCTGAATTGTGAAGTTCTGTGAGCCATCTTATTGTACGCAAGCAATTAATGTCACAATTCTATACTGCAGCTCCTTTAACACTGTGAATATCGAAAGATTTTTACGGACCAAGCTGCTGATCAACCAGTGTTGGTGTGTTTTTTAGTTGTCATGTACAAAATCGCATAATTTAAAAAATATATACGAAAATAGTCTTTCTGCAGTAACCTTTGGCTGACTGTTGCGTCCAGCTGAGATTTAATTGCAACGAGCCGATCAAATGAGCAAATAATAATGAGATCATGAGAATTTGAACAAAGGATGCTTTGTCACATTTGTCTGAAGAAATTAGATTTAACAAAGCTTGTTGCCCGAGTTGATGTGAAATGAGATCCTTTTCAGCCCTGTTCCACATGTTGCCCTTCATAGTAGAAGATGTCTTCAGCCTTTTTGCCACTCATATTGTCGTCTTAGATGTTTGCCCTTGGGAGTAAATGAAGAAACAAGCTTTTGTACGTGACTAATTTGTTTTGCCCAGTTTGCCTCAGCGCTTGCCTCTTGTTCTTTATCAGCATTTTCCAAAAATAATGTTTTGTTTTGTTTGAAATTATTTAGAATGATGTCTATGCGTCCATTAGGTTATCTTGCCCTCATAAAGTCAATTTCTAGGTCACCAGTAGTATTTTCTTTATAGTACGGGACATGTGTTTTTAAGAATGTATTTTTTCTCTCTCAAATAACATAAACAAGAAATTCAAGGAATTATTGTGACTCATCATTCATATAGTTGGTTGTAAACATGTCATTCATTCATTATTACTTGACTGTCATATGTAACACTGTTGTCTCTCTGAAGACTAAAGCATGTAAGTGCATGCACGCTTATTTGTCCCATTAAAAAATAAATTAGCATACTCTTTTATCTCCATGAACCATGCCCTTGTCAAAATATCCCAAGAATACTTCAATGCTATTTTCCCATTACTAATGATGTAAGGGATTAATATGACTAAAATGCCCAAACAGATCAGATGTGTTTCTAGAATCTCTAGCTCCAGGAAAAGAGCCTCCGAGATGTGAGCAGTTAGAAACGGGCATTTGCATCGCGGTAATGAGCGCAGTTGAAAGCAAACTGACATTAGCGAGTTCTCCGACGGCTGATGTGCCATTTTAGAGTTGTGCCGTTGACATGGACCAATATTGGCCATCTGTCAGAGATGGGGCCCACCAGCCAACACCGCAAGTGAGGGGCCCCTTTGTGAGTATTCCTGGCAGCCACCCACGTGTCGTTCCAGTTGTGAAGCTTTATCAGTGATATGGGCCAACCTCATCTGTCCCCTGGGGCCCTTTTTTAGCATGGGGCCCTGCGCAATTGCCTGCCTTGCCATCCCTCTGCTACAGATATTCCACACAACTGGACTCAATCATGATATAACTATGCAATTAGGTATACCTGCACAATGAAATAAATGAGCGCGAGTGGGAGTTAATCTGGAACACACCAATTAGCTTTTAGTGAATATAAAATATTACAAATAAATGAATGCTCCTGTGAAATTTCAAACATCACAACTTTTTTTTTCACGAAGAAAGGAACAATTTATTACCAAGAAATTAGATGTGCCACCCCACTCCCTTCGTGTCTTCCCGCTAACCATGTAACCATTTGGCTATATCTGTCTGTAATATGTGGCGTTGGTTTGGATCCATTGCATGAGAGGAGGTATAAAATTCTATGCATATTTTATATGCTGCCTTGTCACCATGTTGACTGTTTGACTTTTTTGTGAAGATAATATTCAATTCAATTTATATTCTGGACTCAGAGTCCACTAAAAAACAAGACTTCAACAATTACACTCCATATGTTTGACTGGTAGCAGATTGCACTAAATCCAATGTTTTTGAGTGACATCAAGATTTCATTTTGAGACTTTTCCAACCGGGAAGTTATTTTGTCTTTGTTACTTTTATTTCAGGTATTCTCATTCAGTGATTTTCAACGTGTGGTACTATTACCACTCGTTGGGTCCCTGACGCCCTCTGGGGGTAAGCAAAACAATCACTGCCTGAGCAGTTCAGTTGTATTTAACTCTTTTGTACAATACAGTACATTTGCATTAAATGTTTGTTTTTATTGTCAAACTTTCTTTATTGGCTAAGCTTCATACAAATAAGTAAACATTTTCTTGTTAAACAAACACACCCACATAAAGGACAACTAAAATATTTGCATTTAATCATTAAGAGCTGGTTATTTTTAAGATTTTATTTAGGTAAAAAAAAATTATGTGACTTTTATGTGCAATAGGTTTTGCATTTGAATTAAATAATCGTTTAAAATTTTACGCTTACAGTATTTATTTTCCTTTATTTACCTGTATGTGCTGCATAAATGTTCCACCTGTACATAATGTAACAGTGGCTTATAACATGAAATATGCTTTTTAGGATGAAGAAAAAAACTTACTTAAAAATCACTTACGACCTACTATGCTGCTGTATTTGAATGATGGTCATTATGGTGGCGAACATTTTTTTTTTAGGTGATTTTAGGTGTAAAAAGTTTGCGAAACTCTCTCTCACACACAACAATACATTCTTGAATTAGCTCAAATTTGAGGTTTGGAAACAGCCTACGCCCTCTTACATAATTATTGCACCACACAAGCGCCTTAATCTTCCTCTGCTGTTGTTGATGCTTGCAACAGTTTTTCTTTCATGTCCTCACATTCACTCCTTGTCTGCTTTCACATCCCAGTGTTCATCGGTGCCATTTCGCTCCTCATCACCTCCTTTCTTCTCCTGTCAGACGATCTCTGAGAGCTGTTTGATCCCCAGACCAGCTCCCCATTCACATATACTCATCTGGCAGTCCTTTTTTTTTTATTGTACCTTCTTTTTTTTATCATCACCTGGCTTACACATCTTCCTCTTCCTCTGATCCCCCCAGGATATCTTCTTTCATTTTTATCTGACACATTTTATCAGCCTATCAACCTAACCTTTAAGTTAGAATGGTTTTCTCCTTGACAACATAAACATGGTTCTTTTTTTGGTGCAATAGAAAACTATCTAATTAAACAATTTTTCATTTACATTCATCTACAGACTATATTATTTAGAAAAATTACCACTTTGAGTTACACAGCTAAAATAACCAAAGAAATGAGGCTGGAAAGCTTCTTTAAAACATTTACGACTGGGAAAGTGTTTGTAAAAGAACAGCATTCAATCTGAAGTCACATCGTTGCTGTCGTGCCTTCATTACAATCAAAATGTTTTTCCAACAAGGAGACATTCAACTTTGCCTATAACCTGACGATGTCTTGCATATGCGGTTGTGCCTTGAGATACGAGTTACCTGACTTTGAGTTTTTCTAGTTATGAGCAATTGTTCGGCTGTGTTTTTTTTTTTTGTGCTTTAAAATATGAGCACTGAATGAGCAGTGAACTCAACTCACTTTACAATAAACAGCAGTTTGGCAGATAGTGAAGAATTCTTCAAAAAAAAATGAGGCTTCAAACTGTTTATTGCCGTTCCCAGTTGAAGTTTACTGTCACACTAAACATAACCAAAAATAATTATACATGTATTTAAAGCAACCACACAGCTTTGCCTTAGGAATGTTTGCTAGCTTAATGCTAACAAATCATTTGTAACCACAAAAAAAAAATGCCAGGGTAAGTGGAAGGGTGATGGGTTTATCCATTACCTGGTAGTGCACGCATCTTCTCCTGAATAATCACATCGTTATTTTTTAGTAAAGCTTCTTTTGTCTTCTTGTGCCTCTCAAAGGCGTGTGCACAGTGTTTATTTCCTTTCCTTGTTGTCTACAGTCATTAGCTCGCTAATCTGTTTCCTCACACCTATCAGTTTGCTTTCATGCTTTGTGATCCTCCTCTTTCTTCAGTGTATACAATTCCACTTTTGTCCTCGTTCTCCCCTGCTTTGAGTATCATTGACATTCTCTCTCTCTCTTTCTACTCTCTCATGCAGCCCCGTGGTTTGCATCTCTGGGTCTGTTCAATTCTCCCTGTCTCCTTGCCTTCCATCCCACCTCTCCCCATACGCGCACGCACACACGCGCACACACACGCACACTGTACTCTCCTCCTCATTCATATTCCACCTGTGTCAGTCTCCTTGGGGCTGTCAGAGTGAATCAAATTCTCCTTCAAATTCATCGTTTATTGGTCTTTTTACTCAACTACTCCAGGTTCTCTTTTCTTCCCTGACTTTGGGCGCCAATGTGATGTTCTTTTGAGTACAAAGCCACACTTATTTTGGAAAACACTGGCAAAATAGTCTGTTCAGGCATCATCCCTAGACGGGGGATGGCATTTCTACATGACATAAAATTGCATTAGGCGTCTGACGACGTTTCCCAAAGGCATCCTTTTATAAGGAGATGCCACAGCAGACGGGGCCAAGGTGACGTGTGAGAGAAAGAGAAAAAAACAGAAGGAAAACACCATCTATTTTGCACCGAGGACAGTCAAGGATGCTTGCCATTTTAAATGTAGCTGTTGTTTCATTGTTTTCTTTTGCCATTAATTAGAACAGATTTTAAACTAGCCCAAAATCTAAGAACGTTTATCAAACTATCTCTGTATATACAATAATCCTGATATTTTTATTTCATGATATCTAACACAACAAGACTATGATAGTTGTGATGGAAGGTATCAATACTTGTTTACAAAGTGATGACAGAAGCGTGGTTACAATAATATGACGGACTGATGATGATAGAAGGGTGCCCACTGCCCAGGGGGCTGATGAATGACCAATGCTTGACCAGCACAATTTTGTACATTTGGTTGGGTATCATAATCAGTAGCACCACAGGAGAATTGAGTTCAAATCCCTCCCACGGTGAATGGGAACGTCCCGTTGAGCGATTTGGATTATTCTTGTACTTGCTATAGAAAATAACCCCCCAAAAAATCAGGTTAGAGACCTATATATGTAATTGAGAAAAAGTTCATGGGAATGTTTTTGGACCAACATAATGTTTTGAAAAAGTAAAAAAAAAAAAAAAGGGGGAAAAAAAGGCCATTGCGACCAAGGAGCAGCTAAATCCCAACCAAACGTACCGCCAGGGAAACGTTACTATCCAAAAATTGTTTGTAGGTAGGATGCTCGGGGACTGCCGCCCCGTTGGCCCTGTCCTCTGCACACCCCTGTACCTAAAGGATTAACGACTGAAAAAAATGTATCAAAATAGCTTGCCGTAGTGCATCTTGGGAACGGACGAGTGTCCAAAAATTAAAAAAGTCCACATACAACAATAATTTTAATTCTTCACATGAATCATTGACAATTAATTTAAAGTGGATTACTGTAACTGAATTAAGTTGCTAATTATTCGTACTACTTTGCATACAACAGTGTGCTCTGACATTCACATAGGCCAAGCAATTGCATGAACCCTTAAATGTATCTAAAAAGGTACTGCTGTGGTCCCTTTGCCAGCTTGGACCAATTATGTATGTTTTCTAACCATGAACAGTACATATTTGTAGCTAGGGGTTCAATTGTGGACCCTGTACGGTTGATTTTCGGACAGTGCACTGCGACAGCTCTCATGCAGTTTAAAAATGTTGGAGGGTTAGAAGTGTGCATGATTCAGTTCAAGCGAATGGAGTTTTAAAATGAGTAAATGCGTGTGGACTAGGATACGACTCCCGCCCATTCTGTCTCTAACAGGCCGGTTCGTCTCCTGGTGAGAGCTGACCTTTTCTCCTGAAGGAGAGAGGGAGACGGCCAGCAAACGAAGCGAGAGAGGGAACGATGTGTGGAAATGGGTCAATGACAACTTACTGGAACAGAGAGATGAGTCTGTTGGTGCATGTGATGATGTGTTGTGTTAGCGGCAGGTGGGTGACTTGGAGCATGAGCGTGTCTATTGATTGCATGTTGATGCCTGATATCGGGCTCACTGATAATTGGAAGTGAGAAAAAACATTTGTGTGTGTGTGTGTGTAGAACTGATGTATATAGAACTATAGTATTTGCACAGCCCTGTCTTTATGTGGTAACCATGACAACATCACTGTGGGAGAGGCTGTATGTATATTATGAGATCGGTGTTACACGCACACACACATGTACGCATCCAGCCAACATACTCTTAGTGAATGCGGCTGGTAAACACACACAGACACACAGTTGCTCCTGGTTACACGAATCATGCATTTACATGGAAATACTGACACAATGCCGAACGGCAGGTGTGTGGCCCTCAGAGTCTCAAGAGGCAAAACATGACCAGCTCACACAAACACCCAAAGTTGAAGCACGCACATCAAGTGAAGTGGCTGGGAAACCTATCAACACTTTCTGGGAAGATGATGCTTGTTGCAGAACAGAAAGACTTGCTTTATCAATAATTGTATTGGATTTCTTTAAGACTGTCAAAACATTGTATGCGCAGTGAGGTTTTAAGATGGCAATAGTTTAACTCAGCAGCTGATTATTTGTATTTCAGTGGGGAAAATTTGGTTCACCAATGGTTCAGGAAAGCATTGTGTTCAAACTCCGACAAGCCATCTTTAGTGTTACAGATGGTGCTATATTCACATGCAGTTAATCGAAAAGTCCACATTTGTAAAAGGTGTTAAACGGCTTGAAGATTGCAAAATCCATCAGGCACAGCGAAACACGGACAAAAAGTTCATTACGGACGGACTGTAGAAGCTATCGTTTGTGGGGGATGTAGAAAGTGAATCAAAGGAAAACAAAGCGTGAACATCTCAGATTGATGATATCGAAGCGAGGAGGAAAACTGCAAAGATTTTTTCCCCCCCTCCTGTGACGACATTGAGTTAGTCGTGTTTCCAAATGCGATCCATCACTGCAATTGTGTGTGCGTGTAATACTACGAGAGTGTGTGTGCATGAGAACGTGAACAAGGCAGCGCAAGAGTGAATCATTCCCTGAACAGACCACCTTGGCAGCGTGATATCAGATGCATTATTTGATGATTGGATCGCTTGCTACAAAAGCTGATAGATCGCTGCCTGAAATTGATTTCTGTCTGGATGTGACCCACACACACACACGCACTCACACACACAGCGGCTATGAGACAGACAGCCAGGAGAAACTAATTACTAGTTCACAGGCTGTCTGAGAAGCGAACCACAATGAAAACACCTGAAGGACTGGCAGACTGGCAAGCAGAAACAAAATAAATTGGGAAATTAATGTTCTATTATTGGGCCAAGAGTGTGTGCGTGCTGGAATTTTCAAAGATGGATGATTTGATTGCCTGCTGGGGTCACGGGTCTGTCATTTCCAGGGGCGGTGAATATTGAACAGTGTCAGAGGTTAACATCTGTGTAATAAAATACCAAATTATAACCCGCAACAAGCTCATTTAGGCTCTGCGCTTGTCTGGACTGTAATTTTAGCCCCTCAAATTAGGAATTTGGAGCCTAGGAATTTATTCATTAGATGTAAATGGTCTGTAATGTAGTAGAATCATTTTGTATAGTTTCAGTTCGATTATCATCACAACGACACTCGATAACCTTCTACCTGTTGTATAACAATAAAAGTGTTGAACTATTTGCAAGGAGCTCAGCCCAGTGATTCCCGACCAAGGTGATGTGGCAGACTCACTTCATTAACAGTATGGAGCATTTTAAAACAACCGCCGCTGCATACAAAGTGCTGTACATGGAGCAAAAGACAGTTAAAACTATAAATCAATAACATAAAAACAGTTACCATCGCAAAACACTAAAACAATGCCGAGTCTCATACTGAGTCAAATACCAAAGAGTATAAATGTGTTAAATGATTCAGGAGACACTAGCTTAGCTGCTCCCTGAGTTCTTTCAATGCAGTGAAAATAATACAAAACTGACATATGTTTACGATATAGTAAGCTATATTGAGGCTACTTGGGAAACAACTTACCAAGTATGAGTCACATGAAGTGCCAGGTGTTTTTATCATCTTTTGATTGTTGGTTTGTAGGATTACACAAAAAGTATGTAACATTTCACTAAGCAATAGCCCATAACTAGAACAAGCATACATTATTAGTGGAAGGTTTGGACATCATTTCTCATCAATAGCATGAAAAGGTGTGTCCATACTTTTCAATTGGTTGTGTAAACTAAAAGATGAAAAGATTTAGCCGGTCTTTTCGAATTTCAGCCTAAACCTTGTGTTCCTTATCCCCAGGTAGGCACTAGAAACTGTGCCGATTGTCACAACAAACTCTCGTTGTCCAGGGTGCATCTTGTTGTGGCAGATTCAACGTCTTCTGGTTGTTAGTAAGTTCCCAAGCTGTGCAAGACATTTTTATATGCTACGGGAGCTTGTAATCATTTAGAAAAGGAAGCAAAAGGTGTTCAAATAAACCGCTCCGGGAACTGAAAACTGCTGTAATGGCTCACTGCTATTTACAGGAAGTTGCACCCATAATTGTTTCTACATCAGAGCCTTCAGGAATACGGTGGATACCGGAACAAAACACAATTTACCCTGCTGTGCAGGAAAAGTGGTTGAAGCAATCTTTTATCTGTCAATGCATTTGTATAAATAGACGTGCCTTTTCCTCCACACTAAAACCACTGGACTCTGTTTTTCACTCTGCACTTAGATTTATTACTGGTTTCAGCTACTCCAGTCATTATTGTGCATTATATCAGAAGGTGGGAGAGGCACCTTTATCCGTGTAATGTGGTGTGCTGTGCAGTCCGACCACCCCTGGACTCAAATGCCAACGTCCTCACAAGATGAGAGCCGAGTGCGCTAACTGATTGGCTAACTGCCCAGCCTGCTAGCCTATCAGCCAGTGAGTGCCCTATTAAGTCCAGTCAAGTTTGCCATTTTGCTGGCATCCACTACATCTCATTGTTGTTTACAAATTCTTGAATGGCAACATGTCACCACATATTAGCACGGTATTCAACTGGTTTTATAATAACCACTCGAGACGTTCAAGAGGCTGTTTACTGCTCGAAGTTACCCAGAAGTGATTTTCAAAAAAGCTTTTCATTTTCTTGCAGCACCTTCCTGGAATATTCTGACACAGTGATTGTCAACTGGTGGGTTGGTACCAAAAATTGGGCCGCAATGTCAAGTTGTCATGATCAGTGTTTTTGTTCATTTGGTTTTGATTATATTTTGTTTTGTCATGTGTCCCTTTTTTCATGTCTCTCTCAGTTTTCGTGTCCATCTGTTCTCGTCAGACCGGTCCCTTTGTCTTCCAATCATCTCCCTCAGCTACTCGTCTCTTGTCCAGGTGTTCCTCCTTGTTGTCTCGCCAGTTTGTTTGTATTTAGTTTTCAAATTTTCTCTCTCTTTTTGTCATTTTCTTGTTTGTGTTTGCTGCTTTTGTTTCTAGCGCTGTGAGTCACGTCTTCCCGGAGTCCTGTCTTGTTTCCTTTTGTAGTAAGTTCATTTCCAGTTTTGGTATGTTACTTTGAATATAAATTTTGAACGTTGTTAGTAGTTGTTGTTTCAATTATTTGCCATACCGAGTTTGCCTTTTTGTTCTTTTGCGAATAAACACTTTTTGGAATTCATTCTGCTCTCCGATCTTGCCTACCTGCCTTTTTTGGAAAATTACTTTAACATGCATGCATCAGAAACAGTATTACTTGGGGGTGTAAACACAATCTTAAGCTGCGTAATAATTCAGACTCTCAAGACTGTATGCTTTGGTCTGCTTCATTCAGTTCATAAAAAGAAGAGTCTTGATGTGAAGGATTGTGACTCATTCTTAGTAATATAAAAATGTGGGTCCTTGGGTGACAACAGTTGAGAACCAGTGCTCTCACAGACACGCATACTCAACACAATTGTTACCATGTATCATTTCCATAATATGATTAATGACTAGTTTGCTTTTGAATGTAACGGTTTTTAATGTTTGCTCTGTTGTTTTGTTTCTGTCCTCTTGACATCATTGAAAATGAATGCATGCCTTCATTATTGAGTTCTCGATTTCAGTAAAAAGTTCCATTAAATTACGTTTTTAGGAAAGCGCGTATTTGCCGTTACAGTTTGTTTGCATTGAAACAAATAGGCCAGATCCAGCTGATAGTGCCATGATGAAATTGCCGCTTGAATAAGTGAGTAATCCAGTTTCTGCCCTGCCTCTCGCATAACTTGAGCTGGGAGGCTCCGCCCTCTAACAATCTTCACAGGATCCACAGGAGATTGTATTTTTGGTCTTATGTTCAGCAGGACTGTGCAAAAATGGATTCCTTCATTTTAATTACTGATTGTACATTTTATTGTATCTTTCTTTTCAGTCACTTAGTATTGACTTATCAGAACAAACAAACTTTTGCTCTGGTTGTAGCCAGTGGAAAAACATTTTTTGTCTCAGCCTTCAGGTAAAAACATAACCTCAGGTGAACCCCCTGCTATATTTCGCGGTGACACTAGTGGTCATGGCAATGTTGTTTCTGGTGCGTGTGTGTGTTTCAGGTTAGGGCAGGGTGGTGGGTGTTACCTCTCTGTCAGAACTCCTCTGTCACACTCTGTAATGATCAAAGCTCTCACGGAGACCCCCTACCGTACACACTCACAAAAGCAGCCAACTGGACAAAAATTGCTCAGCCATGCATCCCTCGCTCCACACGGCTCATGCAGGATCTCACACACTCTCACACACATTACTGCTTGGTGGCTCCCATCCCACCATCTATTTATTCCTCCCTTTTATATACTTCAAGCCAGGGGTGGCGGACTAATTTTAAATCCTGTACAATAGAGGCCTAGTTGGACAGTACAACAACATTTATAGCAACTAGCCTAATAAAATACTCTAATGGGAGTGCTGTCTTTCTGACATTTAGTTCTTGGGCCTTCAGTTTTTTTTATGTTTTTTTATTGGTGGCTAAGTTAGCAAGCTGATCCATATGTGGTGCCGACTTGAGTTAAAATTATTTAGCACTCATACTGTCCTGCAGTTGAGGAGACAAAGCAGAGCTGTTTGTTTTGATCAAGCAGCACTTTACAATCAAAAGGCTTCTTCAGGTGACGGTTTCTGTGGCCAGTCAAACAATACGCCTTAACCCTAACTTAACTAAATACAATTAACGACACTACTGTAAAAGGGTAATTCATTTTTCACTCTCATGCTTATCTGTGGATCATGTTCGTGTCTGCGTGCCTGCAATAGTATGTGATTGTCACACCAAGCATGTCATATATCGTGAGTGCAAAAAGAACATTCCCCTCCAGGGGACTTCTTAAAGGTTTATTTTTTCGCAGTCATGAAGCAACATCAGGTTGTAATGTTGTTGGTCACATCTTTTTTTTTTTTTTAAATAAATAAATAATGAGGCCAACTGGAACCTTTTTCCATGCAGCCATCTTTTTATATCTATTAAGACTTTTATGCAGGTCAGGAGTTAACAAAATTACTACAATATAAAAAATGTGTGTCGTCGACAAGTTGACTGTATGAGAGACTCTTCATTTGTCTTTGTGCAAGATTAGGCTCCAAGTCAAGTTTGCTTGTTGGACTGATTGCAAATGAGGAGTTGATTGAATGTGGGGCAGAGCAATTATCATTACGTTATTACATTGGCATTACTCTCGATCCAGAGTCTCTTCTTGTCTGTCTGAGAGCAGAAGACTATTTGTATGAATTCTAAACTGGTGTGTGTGTGTGTGTGTGTGTGGTGGTCAATCATGTTCTAAAGAAAGACACCAAATTTGCATCACATTTAAAACATATGGCCCCAAATGATTCAGCCCCAGTCTCTTTGTGAATATGTTGTGCTTAAAATGAATCTCCCATTTATTAAAAAGTTTTGAGAAAAGTAGGGAAACTTGATGCTGACGATGCTGACGATGCTGACCCGGTCAATCAGCAGCAGGTGGTTGTTGTGGAACGGGAGCCATAACAAACAACAGATAAAATACATGTGTGGTTGGCAGAGGTTGAACTGACGGGGCTACATGAAGACATGCAGTGAGTACCAATTACATTGAACTCTTGCTATTCAAGCCCTGACGCTGGGTTCCTTCCTTCACAATGTTACTCACAATTTGCCTATATTAATAGTTTAAACCCTAGCTATAACTAAGTCCATGTTTCGAAACCATTGTAATATAATGTTTCAAACTCATCTTAAAACATTACCCATCAAAATAAATGGTGTGCAGATTATTTGATTTGGGTGTGTGGGGTGGGGGGGGGGGGGGGTGGGGTGGGGGGCAAGAAGCAGGAGAATGCTGGTGCAAGCTCTAAAATTACAAATCAATACTTTCCTGTTAGCCATTTTATAACATTTTTGATTCAGCGATACATAGTGAAATAACTTCCACTGCTGCCAATAATGACCCGTACTTTTCTCTAAGTCATCTTCAAGTTTACTACCTTGCTTTCTCCTGAGCTTGGCCTGCCTTACTGGCCATTATTGATCTTCCATCATGCTGATGTTTGCTGTCAAGGTGGCAAGTTTCCAGATGGTGGCTAATGCTAGCTTCTCATCCGCTAACATGGCGTTTAGAGTACGCTGTTTACTGAACGAGTTCCAAAATATGCGGATAGGCACAGATGACCCCAAAGTAAAAGCAAAACACACATTTTGAGTTTATCCTTTATATGCTCACTGAACTGAAATCTCACTTGATAAAATAACATCTCACGTAAACTCGAAATTGTATGACTTAAGAAGTATTCGACTTTGGACAGCTCCACTTTATGCGCTATTCCTCAATCTTCTTCCCAGCCCCCAACATCTGTCCTTGCCTCCTCTGTGCTTCAACTACCACATTTGGTTTGATTAATTTTTCAAGGTTCTTGAATATTTTGCTTCTCAGCATGAAACTCAGCCTCGAACCCTTCTTCAGAGGCAGATGCTTAATCATCGCTTTTTCCAAAGGCATTGAAAGATTCATCGTGTACCTACCAAGTCGACAGGTTTTTGTGAAGTTGAGATATCCGTGTAAAAGCCAATGGCGTTTTAATTGTTTTGACTGAGGTTAGTGGAGTCATTTATCCCCACGCTGTGCTTGTGATGAGCCACTGATTCATGATTCATGTCTCTCCTTCCATGTAAAGGAGAGCATGCCTCTCCTCTCATCTCCTCTCCAACCTACATCCCCTCCTCCAAGCTACAGTCCACGGCACAAAGAGACAGAAAATGGAGCACAGAGACATCACGGCCCAGCGTGAGACAGGAAACCAATGGGGCTTCCTGGCGCTTTAATGTGTCGATGCAGCGTGTGTGTTCGTGGTTCCTAACTATGGTTGTTGACCCAGAAATGTAGAAATGTTTCTCTTTACTCTTACTTTACAAAAAATTTGCTCTGTTATTACATGTTCATTCTTCTGGTAGATTCACATCCATGCCTTCAACATTTAGTTACTGAAGAATAGGGATGAGCGAGCCGATTGTCGATTCCAGCCTTATTTTTAGGTATTGGTACTTGCACAAGAGGTCTATGCTACAGGCCTTTCTTTTAAATTATTTGCCATTGTTTTTCTGGAGAATTTTGTGTACTACCGGTATTGGATTTTTAGATCGGTGACTACTCAAGAGTTGAGTACTCGTACTGGTATTGGTCTGAAAAGAAGTGGTATCGAACATCACTACTGTAAAAATATAATCTATTCCAAGTCAAACCTCCACATATTGCATTTCGCTGGCATCAGGTCGAAACCAGAAACAGCATCTTTGTTCAACCATTAACATTACATCATCAAAGAGAACAAGCCATTTTCAACACTTCAGGTTGGTCAAAATATTTTTAAATAAATAAATAACACCCACACAAGTGGACTGACCAATGGTATAGATTTTTGAAGAAATGTTCATTTCACCAAATTGTGCCTTAAGAGGTTTCCGCCTGATGCCAGCAATATACAATTGAATTCATAAGTGGTGCTTAAATCCCTTCAATATATGAAATCCATTGTATACGTACAAAATGAAATATAATGTAATATATTTTATACCAAGTTGTTGACATGGAAGTGGATTGTATTTGTGAACGGTAATGTCATGCGCTACGCTGCTACATGAATTGGCAAGTGGATTTTGCCCACTATGCTGCACATAGCTGGCGTTGGCCCGAAACCTCAAGTCACAATTTGGTAAATTACATATTTTTTCGAAAATCGATGTTATTGTTCAATCCACATATGCGGTTGTTATTTTTTTTACAAATTACTGACCAATCTGAAGTGATGAAAATGGCTTGCTCTCTTTGATGATGTACTATAATGTTAATGGTTGAACAAACATGCTGGAGGTCTCCTGTAAAGTGACTATTTGGGAGATACAAGGTTTTGGCCTAACGCAGGAGATATGATAATGCAATAAGATCTTTATGGGTGCTCAATTTTAGTGTGCTTGATTGATTTCTTGAAGTCAAAAGAGGAAACAGCCAAACACCAGTTAACATTAAGTGGGGCAGGATGAGGGCAGACACAAAGACAGACCTGCCTCTAAAATGAGTCAATTTCACAAAGGCAAGAAATCTGTTGTAAAATGTCTAGAATTATTATTTTGTTTAATCCTTGGGGCATTTTTTACAAGCATGACTTAGATATGTCATTATCATTAGGCACCTGGGAACTGTTTCACGTGGAAATGAATGCATAGCCTCATCACTTTTAAGTGAAAATAAATGCATACTATGTTAAAATGTTTTAAATGACTCCGAATGTTCATGTTGACATCGGACATGTTCCGTTTCTGATTGGAAGTCTTTATATCAATAATGGGTTTCACAATATTCATAGTCATAAAAACATTGCATCCTACATTGAAATCATTTACTGGTTAATTTTGCCCACCAGTTTTGATTTGGTTCTAAACGTTCATGTTACTCATCTGCTCAAAATATGACATTCATAACCCAAAGTATTCAGTAACTTTATATGCCTTTGTTTGATTGTATGGCAATTAGGAGTTCAAAGATCCTTTCATTGCAAATAATGGAGGCTCAGCATAGTCCCATACACACTGAGCAATTTTACTCGGGATGGAAGCATGGCTTCTTGGAGCTTCTAAAATATTTTAGTTGTAGTGTTCAGCCATGTTGTCTCATAAAAACAATATCACTATAATCTGTGGACCTGTCATCTCATAGAGCTTCTGGAGGGAGAGAATTTAAAGCTCATTGTGTGCTAAATCTATTTTTGCTGCACTTTTCCAGACACCGGAAATAGGTGCATCCCTCTGCCCTGAGGCACTGCCAACCCACCTGAAGGAATCTCATTAGAGGCCGATTCAGCTGAACTTGACTAATGCCTGGCAGTCGACATGCTGTTTCAGAGGATTCTCCACGCTGTTGATTTGAAAGGAGCTGCTGTGTGGTTAAAACGAGGATAAGTATGGATTTTAGACTCAACAAAAATAGCATTGTCTACAAAAAGCCAAGCTTTTTACGCCCATTAACCGAGACAAAAGGTGAAAATGTAAAGTGCCCACATCAGCTATAATGAGCTGCAGCACATGCTCCACAGTAGGCACAAGAGCCTGCACTGCTATAACTTGGTTACTGCACTATAGCTGGATGGGGCTGACAAAGCATATAGAGACAGACAGCACAGACACACAGGATAAAGAGAGAGTACAATTAAAAAAAAAAAAAACTAGTAGTCATCGGCTCTGTGGAGCTGAAATCCCCACTCTCAGCTCTGGCTGGAGAACAAGGGAGCCACAATGGCCGGCAGATTTCCCCGGATTTGGAACACAAAGGGTGGGCAGCCGTCCACCCAATAACCCTGGAAATGCCATCCCTATAGCCACATGCGCTCCATCCAACATTTTTTACAAACACACAGGAGGGAGTAGAAAACTAAGATTTTTGGAGGATGTTAGCTGTAAAAGTGTCACAATTACCTCTGCCAAGGATTTCCTATGCTGTGTTTTGTTTGTGTTTTGTTTAAATCTTGTTTGCTTTTTTTTTTTAATTAATGAATACTTAACTGGTGCCCACAGGAGCAAGTCATAGTGCTTTCACTCAAAGTCAACAAATTCTAGGTTTAAATCTCAGCTGTACCTTCTACCCTGAGTGGGTGGGGCTTGTACATTCTTCCCTGTGCTTCTGTGGGTACTTCAGGTACGCTTTATCCCACATTCCAAAAACAAGCATTTTTCATAAGTGCTAGTAGTTTGTTTGCTTGTGGTTGACAAGCAAACAAACACTGAGGACATCACTCTCCTCAAAAGAGGATGCCTTATAATCAGACATTCTCCTCTATCACTTTTTTGGTCAAAAACATATTAAGTCATTTTCTGATCAGAGAGAAATGGCTTAGAATAAAAGCAAACTGTGTAAACTCTCAGTAGTTCTCACGCTACCACAGATATGGTTAGGTTAGGGCATTAAAGTTTCACACACAAAAATGAAAGATATTTTATGGTGACCTCGCTATTATTTAAAAAAAAAACTGAACAAATGTTTAAAATGATAACTCCTGATATTTTATACAGCTAAAACAGGCTTTGGTCATATTGACCACGGAGTGAAAGCACATCTATCAGGTTAATTTTATGTTTACCCAGTTGTCGACTGTAATTAAATAGAAAACTTGAAATATTAAAACATATATTAGAGACGTTAAGCAACAGACAGCAAAGATGATAGGCGTATTAAGGTGTTTGTAGGTTACAAATGCTAATGCTAAAAACAGCGCTAACAATTCAAAAACACCACTGTCAACACACCCATGTGGGGCCCATTAGGGTTGGATATGGGCTGGTGAATGGGTCCCATCTGGGCTGCCCAGCTGGGTGCAAGTTTAATTTTGGCTAGGGATTTCATGGTGGCAACATGTGGGCCCTAGCTAAAACCTACATTGGCTTAAATGTGGGCCTCATATGGGCCCTAGCTAAAACCCACATGGGTATGGAATGGTCTGGTGAATGGGCCCCATCTGGGCTGCCCACATGGGTCCCAGTTAAAAGTTGATTTGATTTGTTTGTTTTTGAGCAGATCAAACAAATATGTCATGTTCCAATAAGCCAAACAGCAATGCAAATCAAAAAGTTGACTCCTAAAAAGGATTATCATGAAAGGGATTTAAACCAGGGAACCATGGAAACTAAGTCAGAGACCCTAACCACTGCGCTATACAGCAACATGACTAACTTGATGTTTTAAATACAGGGTGACACGAAAAAAAACGGTCATCACCTAAACTCAAATAACTTTAGAAATAATTAATCAATACTTTATATTTTTCTGATTTTACAAAGAAGATTTAATGTTCTAAGAGTCTACCAAATTTTACCTTGGAGATACCATGGACTACTGAGGAAAATACATTTATAGTTGAGGCATATTTTTGGCTGAAGTCTATTTACGCAGCTCAATTGCAATTCAAAGGACGGTTTGGATGTCATGAATTTCCTGTCCACTCAATGATCTACAGATGGGTCAACAAGTTCAGAACCCATGGGACTGTGCATAACCTCAATGGTAAAGACACTAACAGACAATCAATCACACTCTGGACGACCGAAATCATCAAGGACACCACACAACGTTGCTGCAGTCAGAGACTCTGTTGTCCGCAGCCCAAGCAAGTCTGTGTGTCAGCGAAGTCAGGAGCTTGAAATCAACCGGGAGTCTGTGCTTAGAATTTTGATGGCAGATCTGTCTGTTTGTGTCTTTACCATTGAGGTTATGCACAGTCCCATGGGTTCTGAACTTGTTGACCCATTTGTAGATCATTGAGTGGACAGAAAATTCACGGTATCCGAATCGTTCTTTGAATTGCAATTGAGCCGCGTGGACTTCAGTCGAAAATATGCCATCCATCCATCATCTAACGCTTATCCGGGGTCGGGTCGCGGGGGCAGCAGTTTTAGCAGGGAAGCTCAGACTTCCCTCTCCCCAGCCACTTCAACCAGCTCCTCCAGCGGGATCCCAAAGCATTCCCAGGCCAGCCAAGAGACATAGTCTCTCCAGCGTGCGCCGGTGGGACATCCCCGGAACACCTCTCTAGGGAGGCGTCCAGGAGGCATCCGAACCAGATGCCCGAGCCACCTCAACTGGTTCCTCTTAATGCGGAGGAGTATTGGCTCGACACTGAATCCCTCCCGGATGGCCGAGCTTCTCACCCTATCTCTAAGGGAGAGTCGAAAATATGCCTCAACTATAAATGTATTTTCCTCAGTAGTCCATGGCATCTCAAAGGTCAAATTTGGTAGACTCTTAGAACATTAATTATTCTTGGTAAATCTGAAAAACAAAAAGAATTGATTCATAATTTTAAAAGTTATTCAAGTTTAGGTGATGACCGTTTTTTTGGTGTACTTTAACATGACATCAGCCTATCACTGATCATTTTAACAGTCCAGTTTTTGGGGAAGTCTCTTCTGTAAGTAAAAATGTCTTCTTTTTTTCAAATGTCAGTGTTTCCTGTGGTGCTGGTTATGTTAACGACAAAGTTGATGTTCCAACACTTTCAGCAAATATCGATGACATGAAAGATCAAATAACAGCTGCAATTAACAACACAGTGGACTGCGACATCCTGAGGTTTGGGAAGAATTCTCATATCGGCTTGATGTTGTCTGTGCTGCCGCTGGTGGCCACATTGAGCACTTGTAAAATGAAATAAAAACGTGACTTACTGTATGTACAACACGTGTGTTCAGGATAGAGTTTTCTATTGCTTTTAATTTTTGAAATATTGTGAAATGATTTTGGTGTATTCTTTGTAAATCACCCTGTACTTTAAACAAATTCTTACTGTGCAGATGGGTGCAGTTGGGCCTCATGTGGGCGCTAGGCGCTAGCTAAAACTCACATGGGCAACCCAGTTATCTCTGGGGCCCACCGGGCTCCTTTCACACTTATGCCACAGAGTTATTTTGTTACAAGCTTTAATAAGAATTAAACCAATAATACGATAAATTACATTTTTATGATTATTGAACGCCAAAGAACAAATGGTCAGTGTTCCATCACTGACAAACTGAATTATTAATTTTCCAACTTAAATAAACCTGGAGCCTGAAGTCCTTGAGAGATGGCAAAATGGCAGACTTCCTTTAATTGGCTCGAAGAGGGAGAGGTTTTCCCATATCTTTTCAGAATGCTGTGCAGTGCTTTCTTCTAGGTTTAAATAATAATCTTGTCCTATCAAACTAGTATGAAAATTAACTCCTTATGATGCAAATGGTTCAATTTTTTTGTATTTCCTGACAAATCTGGGAAAAAATGACTTGGGCAATTATGTTAATAAGGTGTCAATATTAAGCTGAAATGTAAAAAAATGTGTGCAGTTTTTTCAAAAAGAAAATCTTACTTAATTTTTTAATTAACTTAGTAAGCTCTTTCACAGATGCTGTTACTGTACAAAATTAGAATCTTTTGGAGTGAAGCCCAGCCAGAGCAGAGCTCACTTATTGGCCATACATAGTTACGCCCATCTACTGTCCAAGTGTGGCCCAACAACGAAGCCCACTCTAAGCCCATGCCCAGCCAAAGCCCAACTACTGTAGACCAAGTGGTGCTAATATGAGCCCCAACTGTAGGTGTTTTCTGGGATGCTTCATGTATTTGTTCCTAATGTAATTTATATCTTTAACGAAAACTCAGTTATGTAGGCACATATAGACACCGTATTGCCGTCATAATGTGTTTAATACATTTTGCTTGGCCACACAAAAGTCCAGTTCTTCTGAATCAGCTGTGCCAAAATGACTGTCACAGCTGAGCAAATTTGTGACATCGGGCTCACGCGTTATAAGATTAGTATTCAGAGGCTTCTTCGTCTTCCTTTGTTTGACAGTTGCGAGCTGTTTGAAACATGATCCATAACTGCCGTGTACAAGACTTAGTGGATCAGCACCAACCCAAACACGATAGCTAGCACTCAAGTCACAGCAGCAAAATGTAACGTTTTCATTATCCACACTGACCACTCATCTCTACTTCATTTGTGTATGTCTGTATGTATTATATTTAAAGCTGAATTTGCATTGATAATTCATTACATGAAAATTCAGGTCAGCCTTGCCCTTAGTCCAGTAAACGTTACCTGTGGGTGTGACATGTGGGCTCAGCAGAGAACTAGCCCTGACCCATTTCAAGTCCACTTAAGAAACTATTTAGGTAAGTCACATCCAGGTGTTTAGCACACTTGAGTTTGATAAGATCATTAGGTTACTCACAGACAATTAAACAATAAGATAATTAAGCTGAATTAATGTCTAGTCTCACAGGAACGCTGATGCTGGTGCCTGAAGCAAATTTACGGAGCTGGCAGCAGGTGGTGAGTGGTGCTGCTTAGCCAAGTTATAACGATTATTTCTAAGTGTGTGTGGGTGTGTGCATGCATGTGTGTGTGTCAGGGAGTCGGAGACTGATTCTCATCACTCTGATTGTTCCACTTGTGTTTGCCATGACTGATAGTAATTGCAACAGCATTTGGCTCCAGTGCAAATGGAGGTGTGATGAGCCTTCAGCGGTCACTGAGGGCGTTTGGCCATTGAAAGATCTTTAATACAGCAATGATGTGCAGTTGGAAAGTAATGCATGTTTTTGTTTCATTTCATAATTCACCTGAAAAGGGACTATGAAAAGTTTCACTAAAACATGATCAAGTGTGCTAAAAATATGGAAAATTCAGCCACCTTTTCCTGTTCTTGAATCTTATGTCATTTAATGTAAGTTGATCAATATTTGAATTGTTTTTTTTCTGTTGTTTTCTTTAAAGATGTCACTTAGAATGTAGCTTAAATGCATGCATTTAGAAGCACGCACACGTGGCTCAGATAAACCATACTTCGCAAGCCTACCACCTCGCAAGCCGGATATAGCTGGAGCGAGCGGCTAGCGGGAGTTAGTCGGAGCCATAGGAGTGGCTAACAAGAGCAGCTAGCGGGAAAAGCAAGTTTAAAAAATTTATTAATTGCTTGTGAGAGCAAAGCAGACGATGACGAGGATCACAGGACTCAGCTGTGGAAGGTCGAACCACCAGGGCTAACTACGTTTGCGAAGTTGTCTTTAGGGTGTCTGTAGCAGGAAGATGGTGGCGAAACATGGCACCCTCTAGTAAATTGGGACTACAGCCATAGTGATTACTAGACTTACGATTATATGTAAAAAATTACGTTTATGTGATACAACTTTTTTTTTTGCAAACTAATGACATAGTCGGTATTTAAAATGAATGAATTAGTAGTTCACCACAAGAGGGCGTTAGAGATCACGAACTGTACCTTTAACGTTATTAAGGATGCAAAATGTTTTCGTCTTCCTCAAGATGGGGGTGATGTCACAGAAAGTAATTGAGAAGCATGACTTAACCTGAAAAATCCCATGCAAGCAGGGTGTATTTTTCAGGTATCATTAATAGCTCGTTTTTTTCTTCTTTAAAAAAAAAAACCTTTTGCTTAAGTACGGGAGTTGAATCAGCACTTTGACCAGAATCTTTTTTTTTTCTCACACATATACTGTACTTCTACTTTTTCACAGCATGTGAAAGTACGTTTGCTTTGCTTTCCCTTGACTAATAGTATTTTCTTTTTAAAAAGCATTCATGTGCAAAAAAAAGGCCTCCCACATACCAGACATTTCCCTTTTCCCCCCAGTTAAATGAAGGTACCGGTAATGTGTTTTTTTACTCCTACTCCTTCGGAAAAATTGGTGCTCTGCATACATTTTTTATAATTCCTATGTGAGTGGCATATTTATGTGACACCTCCTCAATTTAACCAAAAGTCTAAACTTCAATCACATTTTAAAATGTGTTTAATCCACTGTGGAGGCATATAAAAGAAAATGTATCAACAAAATCAAATACTGTGAATAATAATTCTGGAGCTGAGTAGCTTGTAGGTCTTGAATTGCTGAAGCGCTTACACATAACTTGCCAGGGCACAGATTCTCATTTTGACTCAGATTTTATATGCACCCATTTCATGCAGCTTCAAATAATAAATAGTGTCACACTCGTTCAGAAATGTCACACAATTGATTTTTACTGTGGTATTATCATTCGAAAAGTGAAAGAATACACGTTATTTATGGACTAAACTATTTTATTTATTTATTTATTCCTTATTATTATTATTATAGCACTCCCTTTCAAGGGTGTATAAATACGGAGGGCTGTTTCAGTTTCTCATTCATCATAGTTGAGGAAGCAAGCAAAGGATCAGAGGCTCAGCAGAGCCACAAATTTAAAAATCAGATTTTCTGCTCTGGTGTAAACGTAGGCCTCTACTAAGCGACTCAGAGCGTATGGGCTTGTGAGCTGGATCTCATTTCTAAACAGTTTCTGGGCAGCTGACCAATGCTATCAAAGAAAAAAATGCACTTTAATTCCCATGGCATGTTTATTGATCATAACACTGCCTTTTGATATGTGCTGCTAGAAGGAGCACTCTCCCTGAATATCAATGAAGTCCCACTGACAGGCAGATAGAGTGGGAATATTGCCAAGGCCTTGTTTGTATTGCACATTTTTTATTATAGCCTTCTCACTCGTGTTCTGTTTTGTCTCGCACCATTCATTACATGATGTTTTATTTGTTCTTGTCAATTTGTCACAACCTCCTCTCTCAGTCCTGTTATATTTTGTGTATAATCACATCACAATCAGCCATGGACGTCAACCCTTTTATTCTCCTTGAGCTATTCCAAAATGCTCCAATGCTGACAGCACTGAAGCCTGTTGTTTCTGTGCAGGATGATTTTGTAAGCGCATAAAGGAACACTGGTATGGAAATGTATTCAATCATGTTTTCTTGTTCTTCAAAATGGATGCACAAGCTTGACAGTGAAACTAAAGTAAATTTAGATACATGTATAATATACACATACTGTATATAATTTGTCCCTATTCAATTGGGAAACAATTGATAACATTTATGAAATATGCTTTCATTTCTTTAATGTATTTTGATTTGTATTTTGTCTTCTTTCTGCTCCTTTTCATTAAACATTGATGAATATTGTTATAAATTGCCTTCTCTTTCTTTTACAAATGAATGAAATAAATGATTGAAATTTAAATTGAATTAAAATGAATTTATTTAAACATGGTTTCGCATCGATTAATACCTGGTTTGGGAACAAGGTCTCTCTACTGAAAAATATAACTTCAGAATCATACATATTCTCATTTTAAGACCAAAATAAAATTGAGTAATGGTTTACGCAAGTGTGGATTGTGTTTCTGGCTGATGTATGGCTGGTAGTGTTGCAAATGGTGGCTATTCAAGATTCCCACGGAGATGAATTATATATTATAGTGTTTTGAGTGAAAAATTTGCATATATTTGTGGTTCCGAATGGACCTGCTGGTGATGCCGTCGCTTTCCTGATTAAAAAAAGAAAAAGAAAATGAATGGAATACTATATAGAAAACTGCACAGGGGCAGGTTAGACTGGGTTTTAGTTTTTTCACAGAGACACAAGTTGATTCACCACCAATCAAAGCGGCTCCTCTCATTCCTTTTAAAATGGTCACGCAAGAGGTACATGCATTTATAAGGGACTGAAAAACTGCAGACCTCCACAGGCAGATGACATAAAGTTGACTAGTAAGATCACAGGTCTATGAAGTGGTCACTTGGGGACTGCCTACCACCCCGATCGTTCATGTTCGTGTGACGTTGTGCTATGTTCATTGAAGACTCTAGATCAGGGGTGTCAAACACCTATTAGCTCAGGGGCCACATGGAGGAAAATATATTACCAAAACGGCCGGACAATTGCTGTCAGTTGTAAACAGATGTTTGCTATTTGCAGGCCAGCCCTAAGACTAAATTGTGGGGCTCAACTGTAAATATATTGCTCCCAAAAACGCAAATGCAACGCGGCAACACTTTGCCCGTATGAGTTCCAGGCGTCTTATATCAACCTGTTTTGTATATATGTGTGTCTGTATACAATATATATATATATACATATATATATATATATTAGGAGTGTGAATTGCCTCGTACCTGGCGATTCGATTCGTATCACGATTCATAGGTCACGATTCGATTCGATACAGATTAATCCCGATATAAATCTATAAATTGATTATTGCGATTTTTTTTTTACTCCAATTTAGAAAATACAAATCAGTAAACTTGTACATGTACGCTGTAAGGTTTGTATGAAAATGTATTTATTTATCTGAAAGCTCAGGCTTATAACTGATCCACTGCTTTTGACAAACAGGTTGCAGTCTGTTTCATGTTTGAACAGCACTGAAATAAAATATTAGGACTTAATGTTCCATCAATATAACATTCTTCCGTTCCATCAATATAACATTCTTCCATGCTTAATGTGTGAATCCTAAACCTAAGTAAGAAGTTTTGTTGAATATTTCCATTAAAAAATGTATGTTTAAAAATCAATTCGGCCGCATATTGAATCGATTTCCCCATATATATATATATATATATATATATATATATATATATAATGTCTACACCACATCTGCACATTTTCATGACCTCAGTATTCATTCTCTACTACAGTTAATGCAGCGTGTCCCTTAGAGCACACTGAGCCTGCAATTGAATATCTGTCAGCCCTTGTGGCTTCCGGAGTTTTAACTGGGAATCTCAGACTGATTGACATTATGTGGTTTAAAAGTATTTTTCAAATTTTACACGGATTGATGGTGTGCGCCGTTCCTTGTCAATGATTGGGATGTGAAGGAAAAATTACTGCATTGACTTAGTCATATCCTTTTTTATTCACCCACTCTGTCTTTACATGTAAATCAATAAGAACCATTTGCCATGCATGTGCTTGCTGTGCTCCCCCGAGCACCACAGAGACGTTTCAACTGGACACTTTCGACATCTATTTAAATGTAGCTCTACCGTCATGAGGCTCCTTTGTCATGTAGGCAATTACCCAACAATTCATTATATGACTATTTTATAGCAGCCACATTACATTACATCAGTAATGCCCAACCACAAAGTGAGACCATCAGATGTGCCGCAGGAAATTTCTGTATGTAATCTCTTTTCATTGGTTTGAAAGTGATTATTTACGACAAATCACGTATCTTTGTTCATCTATCTGTGCCAGCAACGTATAGTGAAAGGTAGAACAATTAAACGCTCTTCCACTAGATGGCAGAAGGAACAATTCATCTGCGTAAACTGTGTAGCTCCGCTATATGCAGTGTAGTAGACTGTGCTGCTATTGGTCAAGCTAAAGAAGCTAACATTTGAGGCCAATGGTTTTAATAAGCAATCAGACAACCAATGTGGCTTGTGACTTCAATATATTTCAAGTTAAAGTGCCCCGATGTCAAATGTGCAAGACCTCCTGCTTCTTTTCCCAACTGGCTTCTTCATGGTTATCAACCAGCCTGCGTGAGCACGGCGCCAGTGAAGATGAAAACATGCTGGGCTGCTGACTGAGAGCACACAACTTTGTGTGCGCGTGTGTGTGCGTGTCAGATTTGCTACAAAAGACTCAAACGTTGCACGAGATGATACATCCTATTCATATTTTGGGAGTTGAACAAAGTGATGTTGTCTCTTTAATATTTGTAGTTTTTCTCAATTCCACATCATGTCCCCACATTGTCCCACAAGAACTTAAGAGCAAATTGGACAAAAGATTTAGCTCTATTGCATTTTAAATGGACTATGGGACTTGGCATTTACACACAATGTGTTCCACGAGTCACATGTTGTATTTCATCAAATAGAGATTTTCCTTAGCTTATAGAAAACGCAATGCTCTACTTTTTTTTTTTCTTCCCCCCTCAGTGATGTGCTTTTTTTTTCTGATACGAAACTAGCTATGAAAGGGTTTTATTGTTTTTCTAGCAAGTAGCAAATATTGTACAAACAAGTACTTTCTCGTGGGAAAAAATATGCCTTCTGTCAAAACCTGTACGTAAACACAACTTTAAACAAATTAACAAAATAAACAACATTAATTTAACATCATAAAACGGCATGACTAGGCTGACACATGTTCATTGTCAAAAAGGCACACAGTTTTTGTTCATTAAATTTTTTCAGGGTCATTTCTCATAGAGTTACAGGTGTACAGTACTTGGAAGCACGTGTCCATAAATGATTTTATGTCTCTGGCAGCATTCCACAGGATTGATTTTCCATACTACTTAAGTTGAAGAGTGTCACAGGGCGCTGGACCCTCTCAGCAGACACCCTGGACTGGTTGGCAGTTGGTTCCAACAACCGTCATTGAGTGGGAATTGGACCCATGCTGCCTGCACCAAAATCCATCAAATCTCTGACTCGTGTTGAATCGGTCAACTTTATTAAAGCAGACTGACCAGAACAAATCATCTGATTCTAGAGCAAAAATAATCCTCAATGAGTTTCTTTAATGTTTAGAAAGGGGACCAGAAGGAGTTGGGACGGCTGGCAGGGGGGAGTCGGTTCCTCTCATCTTCCATCCTTCATTTCACATTTTGCTCCACTTCCTTTTTTTGCATCCACCTTTACCTTTGTCTTGTCTATCCCTCCATTTCCGTCTCCTGCCTCCCCTCATTTCTCCCTCTTCCCCTCTCTGCTCCCACCCCTCCTTCTGCTACCCGGCATGACGTGGGATCACATCAAGGAACTGTTGCCGGGAGTTACGGGGATTGAGAGCGACGCGTTGGAATGCAACTCCAGCGGAGCCCCTGAGAGCATTTGGAGGAGGGAGAGGAGGAGGTTGTCGACTATTTCCACTTCATGCCTCTCAAGTGTTTCACCTCAATACTCTGACTGCTCTCTCTCTCTCTCTCTTTAACCTCTTTTTATCTTCCCCATCACATCTCCATCCTCTCTGGGCTTCCACACGGCCTTGCTATCGCGCTCGCCCTTTTGCTTGACTTTTTGTGCTGTTTATTGGCCCTCTGTCAGGCTGTCCAACCAGGCCGCCTGTTTGTCTGTAAGCAGTGTAAATGCCAGCTAAACAGACAGTGGCAGAGGCAAGGGAGGGCAAACACATGGAGATGCAAATGCACACATGCACACACCGTGGCCAAACACACATTCTCTGTCATCAGCAGAATGAAAGTGCTTTCTAGTGTTATTTGAATGAGACAGAAAAGATCCCTATTCAGCCCCTCTAGCCAGCTTTTATTAACACGGTGAGGCGACATGAGCGCACCCTCCTCCCTATCCCCTCCCCCGCCTCACATCCCTTGTGTCTGGCTCTCTCACATACACACACACACACACACACGCGCGCACCCCCACATTGAGGTAGGTTTCCTGCACAGGTATGATCCCATCTCTCCTTTAGTTGGCCCCCTCTTACTCTTTTGTAACCCCCCCCCCCTCTCTCTCTCTCTCTCTCTCTCTCTCTCTCTCTCTCTCTCTCTCTCTCTCTCTCTCTCTCTCTGCGTAAAGGGGCAGTCAAACTCCACACACATCCACCGGTGGTTGAAGCAGCAGCAGCAGCAGCAGCAGCAGCAGCAGCACCCTTTCTTTGGAGCGGACCAGAGGACAGGACAAGTGTTCTCTCAATGCAGCAGCATGGAGTGACATGTGGACACCACGCACGGACTTGTCAGAACCAAGCACCAGCCAGGATAGACCACCCGGCTTCCCCGGCATGGATGCTCATCTCTTCTTTTCCCGTTTTGGTGCCACAAAACATCAGTCAGAAGCCAATGGTGAAGTGGTAGTTTCATGATATATTTAGTGATACTTTTGCTAATACTGTACATATTTTATATGTTTTTTTTATGTATATATATAAACAGCTCTCAGTCTCTTTTCAGCTTGTTTTGAAGCTATGATAGTCTGACAGAAGTTTATAATGAGCAGCTTGAATGACACCCTGGATTCATTTCATATACCTGTCACGTATGTCCATTTTTGTCATTCTTTACATTTTTACTTTTACGGGGTGAAACTGAATGCAGACCCCCCCCCCCCCCAAATGTAATTGACATAAGTGTTTTTCACAGGACAGCAATGATATACTTCTTGACAATGAAGGCGACGTGAATATAATTATTGTAAATACAAAATCACAATAGTCTGACTTGATGCATAGTCATTGATTTCATGCATTCAGCATTCACCAGAAGAGAAAATGTGTCTCAATTTTCTTCAAGTTCACCTTCAGCTCTGGTTGCCACAAGTGGCAGAGCGGAGACGTCAAATCCTCGTTTAAGCAAGTTGTTTTGTTAAATTACTTTTAACTGATCCTTTTGTTGGTTTGTTTGCAACATGTGATACCTTCACCCAGTGGAAGTCACTAAAGTCATTCGTGGGTGAATTGGCCCCTCCTACTCAAAAGAACAGGACAGTCCTTACTTTGATGGCATAATTTTGTTAATTTTAATTTTAATTTATTATCGCACTGGCCCATTAAGTCCCCATGTTTTTATTTGAGCTTTGGGAGAAAGGTATTTTAGAGGTTGACTCTGAAATAAAAAAAATACAGCAAACCAACAAACAAATGTATATATATGCTAATCTTTTCGAGTGCCACAGATACCGTTTTTTGGGCGGGCTCATTTTGGGGTGCTGAGCCTAAAAATGACATCTATTTCCTTAAATTGACTCTAGTTTTAGAGATATTAAATGTTAATTAGGCCTATATTTATGTAAACCATGACAATTTAGGGTAGGGGGGAATGTCATTTTTGGATTCAGCAACATCAAGATGCCTAAACCGTTGAAACTTTCTTTACGTGTTGACCAGTGTAATAATTATAACAACAGTAAATCAATATAATTTAAATTAGAATATGAATTGTCTTTGATTTGCATTTTGAGGATGTTAATTTTGGCAGTTTGACTGATTTAGCATACTGTGTAATTGTATAATTTTCAGCAGCTCAAGGAAATGCTACTTATTAAAATGATAAGTAGACGACCTTGTGATAAAAGTAAATCTGAAGTACAAAGAGGGTGTCATACTGTAAGAACAGCTCAGCTTCATGTGCACACCTTCTTATTTTTATTCATAGTCCTCTTCTATGTGTGCCAGCTTGCCCATGCAGCCCAGTCTTCCCAATGCCCAGTGCGCTGTATGGCTTTTTATTCCTATCTGACTCTACTGATGGTTCATATAGGGATGGAAGCCATGCACCGCGCTGGATGCACACACAACACACTGGAACGCACGCATACATGCACAATTCCATATTGTGTATGCATATATAAGTATGGATTCATGCGTTCAGGAGAAGAGCTGTCACACAAAATGAAATATGGACACACTCACACATTTATGGTGAATTTGTGAACCTTTGCAGCACTTCGTCAACGTACATATCTGCCACCAAACAAAATTGATATTGATCTCAACAAGGAGGACAAGTGGACTCTGATGAATCAGATCAATTTGAACCTGAGAAGCAGAACTCTTTTCAGGGGACCTGTCGCCACAATAACACAATGACTAATCATATAGGTAGGCTACTATTAGTTCTAATCTTTGGTCTCTGTAGTAAGAAGAGACCTGACGGTGTTCAAGGAAACTGGAGTTTAAAACGAAACTTACCAAAAAATGGAGGGACTGTTTTGGGTCATGATGTGGACGAGTTGATTGATTTGACTTATTGAACATATACTCATTAGAAGATATGAAAATAAAAGTTGAAGTTTGAACAAAAGTCTTGTAGCTACCTCAACATTAACATGGACGCACACAATGTCAGAGTCTGGAATGCTAAAAGATCTATACGCATACGCAAGGATCGTTTGCAACATGCGGTAAGACTCCACACTTTCATACATGCAAAAGACTGTTTACATGTCTTGCAAGGTGCTGCTGTTTTGGTTTGCAACAGAGTTAAATGGGCTTAAGCCATTAGTTAATGTTATCTGTGAACTGAGGTAATTACAGTCAACATACATTGTTGTTGTTTTTTTTCTAATGGGAAAAGGGAGGTGTTAATTTGTGTTGATGGGATGCAACCCAATAAATAAAGTGATTATCTGATTAGAAAACAATGCTGTTACTGACAATGTTGAAGTTGAGTATTTCTATGATATTGGGTTCCCTTTCATGTTTATGTTAAAGGTAAAAACTTTTTTTTAAACAAAAAACATTGTCACATACAGTCAACAAATCAGTCGACAAATAAAACACTATAAAATTCTCCCTTGTTAAAAAAAAGTGTTCATAAAAATCACTCGTGTTAAGCCGGGTGTTTTTATTGTATACATGTTCCTTTGTGCATCACATTGTAGTAAATTTACAAAATAGTCATGACAAAAATGTGCAAATGCAGTGTTTGTTTCTTTCTTTTTCTGATGCAAACCGGACAATAAACTTTTGCCATTTAACGTTGACAGTGTTGTCTTTATTGTCGTAGGGATGGGATTACACTGACCCACATGTTCAGACTTCATACAACATGAACATTAAGGTGCAGTAAAAAATATATATATATATATTATACAGCATTGTTGGTTTTAATGGGTATTTGGAGTCTGGAGTGACAACTTTGCTTATCCTCTGGCGCTACCCTCTGGATAAACTCCGCATTTTTGCTCTGTACTGCTAATACAGTACAGTAGTGCATATAATAATCATTAGTATCTCCGCCAGACGAGTATTTCTCAATTTTTTCGAGTGTCCAAAATATACCAAATAATATATCTGCGAAGTCACTAAAGGCCTTTAAAAAATATTTATTTCTTTATTTATTTATTTATTATGGCAAAACCGTTTCAGAGTTTTGTTTTGTATTTTGTGTTTTGTTCTGTTTTGCTTTGCTTTTCAAAAGACGAACAGACGAGTGACTTTTGAAACCCCGCACTTTTGATATTTTCAAATTCACTGATCTACCTATCGACCTAATAGTAAAGGTCACTCTGTTTTAGCTGGGCGGTGGGTAGTTGTTGCCATAGCCTGCAACTCGCCTGTTTCTACGCTAGATGGCAATATGTACTCAAAAGTGGTTGCGAGTCCGCCACAGAGGCCAGAAGAAAAAGAAGGTGACCGGACGTGATGACACAGCCCGCCTTCTTCATGAACAGTCTCACGTTAGTGTTATCAAAGAGGGGTTGGAATGTTAGGTAACTTCTTTTTTTATGACATCCGCCAAGGTATAACTTCACACGGGGAATTGTGAGACTTGTGTACTTTCGTACGTGTTAAAAAAAACAAACGCACAAATACATAATTTAGCGAAGTAAACAGATTATGGCAAAGCGGCATGGATGTAAGAAGACAGATGTCGATACAAAGAAGCTGAAGCAGGTCCCGAAGGCGAAGGGTGGAAGAGCAAAAGAGAAGGCGAAGAGAAAAGATGCAGGTAATCTTTAGCAAACAACGGAGAACTGCATGAGAACTCCCCACTGCAGTTTTCGGAACATGTATTTTATTATTTAATTGTGCTGTTTTGGAGACATAATGGCCATAGAAAGTACAATTAACCGTTCAGTACATTACAAAGACCTTAATTGCTATACATAGCCCTTACGATTATGTTAACTTCCTGTACTGATCTCACATTTCATACTCAAATTCTTATGGTTTTGGCATCTAGCGCACTCCCACCACACACTACCCCTGTCCTGTCCTTTCCCTGTTATGTTTGCTACAATCCACATACAGCTACAACCTCAACCACTATGTTATAGACTAGTTGCCCTAATACTGTACTATTATTGTTCACTGTTTTGCTCTGTGCTCTTTAATCTGTCTCCTTGTAAACCTTCTTTCTCACTTATAAATACAACAAATTGAGTCTAATATTGTTCCGACTTAAAAACCTAGACATACAGATCAACCACATATGACCCAAGCATACAAAACAGAAAAGGTTTAGGAAAATAAATAAATGACTATCATTACTAAACTAAATGGTTTTCTGTTGTCTCTAAGGTGATGACAGTGCAAAAAAAGAAGAGGAGATTCTCAGGAGGATCGCAAAACCACGTCCCTCCTCAGGCCACCGAGTTAGGAATGCGGCTGGCATCATTACCAGTAAACACTTCCGGTCACCGGTGAAGATGGAGATCACACACAGCAATAATGAAAACAATAAAAAGATGAGCTCAGTAGCCCCAGTGACGGATAATGTAAAGGAAGAAGAGGAGGAGAGTGACGAAGAGGAGGATGACTGGGAGGAGGTGGAAGGTGAGTAAAGAAGAATAACATTGTCCAAGTATTTCCTTTTTAATTAACATGGATTTGTGTTTTGTGAGAACTGGCTGAGCCGCTGAGTCCAGCAGAAACACCAGAACCAGTCCTACCGTCTCAGCCTGTAGAGATAGAAATTGAGACCCCAGAGGTCAGGAAAAAGTAAGTGAGCATCACAAATCTTTTTTTTTTTTTTAAAGAAGTGATGTAGAGGAAATCGCTGTCACGACTAGCTTCCTTGTGTGTGCAGCAATACATATCAAACGGCAGTAGGTGGCAATATCACTTCACAAAGACTTTGTTCTCATGCTATTCTGTTCTATTGTTTTAAAGGGTGATAAGTTACACTTTATTATAACTTGTAGTTGCATTTAGTTCTATAATGCAGAAATTAATATATCTTTATTTATTTTACTATATTACTATTATTTAACTGTTACTTAAAACAATGGCCAATGCAATCAGTACAGTATAGATGTAGTTATTATTGGTCATAGTTGCTAATATTCAAACATGAAATTCTTTGTAACAAATAGCAATGCTGACAAGTTTTTTCTCTCGGTAGTCTGAAAACTAGTTGAGCCTCAACCAAGAGTGCTGGTTGCAGTCCAGTAGTGCACTCCATTTTGCCTCAAGTGCTTGAAGGCACAATTAACCAATACTCCCACACAGTCCACCGAATTTTTAACAATCAGTTAATGGACAAATCAATGATTATAGCCTCGCTAAGTGAGAAACTGGACGGGAAACAGTCTACCCCCTGGAATATAAGGGAACCACCCTTCTAGTAACCTGATAATGAACAAACAAATGGAACCATTAATAAAACAATGGGTAAATAGTTTTTTGCACTTTAGTTGATAGCTTGGTCTTGTTACAGATCTGCACTTCATTGAGGGACATCGGTGGCCCAAGCCTTTTTTTTTTATATGCGGAAAAAATAAAGACTATTTAATTTAGTGTGCCTCGGACATGTTGCTAAGATATTCATATTTCAAATCTTTGAAACACCTTATATTAATACCACGTAAACAGTACCTACAGTATATTTTACAATAACAAGTCAAGTAATTTTAGCTTTTTAATCTGCTTACTGACAAACAAATTATGTGTTTAATAATGCTCAGTAATCAACCTTTGTGATTGTCCAGACAGAAGAAAAAGGCGGAGTTTGAGACGTACCTGAGACGGATGATGAACCGTTACAAGAAGGACCTGCTGATCGACACACACAAGGTGAACACTCTTGCATACACTATTGTTGTTTGCATCCTTCCACGCTGCCTTTGTTAGTTATTGTGAGATTCTGTTTTTGCTCTGTCAGGTGCACCTCATGTGTCTCTTAGCCAGTGCGATGTTCCGCAACCGCCTGTGCAGTGAACCTGACCTGCTGGCCATCACGCTGTCAATGCTGCCTGCTCACTTTAGTGCGGTCGTCAAAGAACGTAAAGACCAGAACTACCTCTCCGGGCTGCTAAAATGGTGTGTACACATTAACAGGACTATATGTTGTTGTCACACCCTTTAAATCATTGATTCGACCAAGCAGCCTTTGTTCAATAAAGGTTGTGAAACATTTCTTAAGTAGCATTCATTCTGCATTCAGCAAAACCTCTGAAGTCAAACACCCCTAAAGTTGAACAGGGTTTACCCCAGTGCTTTATAGGCCTGCCATGTTGAGAACAATATACTCCTGAGTTATGTAACTCACATTCATATCCTCAATTTCATTTACTATGAAACGTCAGGTTTTTTATTGTTGTTTGTTTTTATGTTTTATATGGTCATTAAACCTGTATAGCTATTGTGAATGTTAAGACACTCACTCAGTGATTCACTCAATAATTCCACTCACAATCAATCAATCAAACCATTTTATTTCATTAATTTTTAAAAGAAAAAAGACAATAAAAAGCAAAATTCAAAGTAAAGCAAAAAGAATGCATATGTTACTATTGTCTCAGCAGCGTAAAGTATTCATAATGCTGTGCTTGCCTGAAGCAGGTGAAAAGTAAAGTTTTTTGATGGAGATGTGGTGCTTTAAATATTGTAACATGACGAAGACGATATTGTGGCAATTTTAATATCGCAATATCATGATATTGCGGTTATTGTTACATCCCTAATCATTAATTAAATTGAATATATTCATCTATTTGCCGGAATGTTTTTTTGGGGTGCTTTGTAAGCAAAAAAAGACAAACTAATTAATGTTGTCTTTAATGTGTGTAAAAAAAAAAAATAGGAACAGAGGGAACAGTCTTCATGTGTCAAGCAAAGTGTAAATGTCATTGCATCTTCTAGGTTTCAAGCAACGTTCACCCTCAATCCCAATCTTTCACATGAAGAGCGTCCAAACCCTCGCACTCTGCTGGAGAAACGTCTAGCAAGCCTGTCAGCAAAGAACCACCAGGAGATGACTCATGTCGGTAGTTCACCTATAGAATAGAATGATTGAAACGCTGTTGACGTGGTCATGCTCTTTTTGTGTTATCTGTAGTTGTTCATGCTGGTCTTGAGGTCTCTTCAGCTCTTTTGCCGGTTGGTTCTTTCTCTGCAGCCTATTCCTCTCAAACCTCCACCAGCCAAGGTAACATCACCATTTTGTATACATGCAATACCGCTTAGTCTCATTAGGGTACAGTAATATTACTATAATAATAAATGCATTTGCACAGATAAAGGCTTATTCTTCAGTATTTGCAGTTCAGTAAATAAATGGCTCTGGTTAGTATTTTGCAAGTGGAGTAAATCTCTATGCATGGTCAGATCAATTTTCTTCTTGGTCTGATTCAGATTACAAGTAATGTAAAATGTATACTTACCGGTCAGTATGTCTCTGTCACATCAGGTTGTCATTTGTACTCGATTCTACACATGGTAGTATTCATTAGACATTCTGCATCTTTGCCTGTTATTGTGTTCCTGAGGGATATATATTCACCATTTTTTCATCATTTTGTAAATTACTGTCTTGTCTGCAGGGCAAAGGGGCCACAACCTCCTCTATCTCACCAGCGAGGACAAACCAAAGCCTGGAAACATCAACGACCAGCTCACTTGAACAGAAAATCTCTCCAGGCTCTAAGAGGCCAGCTGGCGGAGCAAAGAGTACCGGAGACAGGGGAGGAAAAAAAGCAAAGAGAAAATCGGTAAAGGGAGAGGAAGAAGAGAGAGCTGAGAAGATCATATCGCCAGGTGGCCCAAGACCAAAGAACTCCAAACGGCGCAGCATCGCCTCTAAGGTCAGCTACAAGGAAGAAATCAACAGTGAGGATGAGGAAGAACTTAGTGATGAAGAGTTTCAAGTGTCCAGTGAGGAGGGAAGTGAAGATTCGGAGATTGGGACCAAATCTGTCAAGGTAGTAAAGGGTAAAGAGAGAAGCAACAGCAAAGATAAAAATGACAGGAACAATACAACCCAGAAGGAATCGAGCGGTCGAGGGAAAGATGAGGAGGATCACGAGGATGGAGAAAAAGTACTGGCAGGGAGCAAAGCAAAGCGACGGAGCACGAAAAAGAACAATGGTGTCGGCGCTGACGAGTGGTTGGAGGTATTTGTGAGCAAAACTTCCTCGTGGGTGTGTGTGGATGTGGAACACGGAGTGGGCGCGCCTCACCTCTGCTCACAAAATGCAACGCGGCCGGTCACGTACGTGGTGGGCGTGGACGGAGACGGCTTTGTGAAAGACCTGGGCCGGAAGTATGACCCCACCTGGTTGACGTCGACTAGGAAGAGGCGGGTGGAGGAAGAGTGGTGGGAGGAGACACTGCAGCCGTTTCTGAGACCTGAAGATGAGCGTGACGTTAAAGAGGATAAGGAGGTGAATAATTATCAAATTTTACAAAAAAATGCCTTACTAAATTGGATCAATAAATGCTCAAGATTTATTTTATTGGCCACTCAGATGCAGAAAAAGCTGCTAAACAAGCCTTTGCCCATCTCCATCAATGAGTACAAGAACCACCCGCTGTACGCTTTAAAGAGACACCTGCTCAAGTATGAAGCCATCTATCCTGACTCAGCCGCCATACTCGGATACTGCCGAGGAGAGCCGGTGTACTCCAGGTCAGTTAAAGTATTTGGTTTGAGGAAAGATTGTCAGGGACATCATTCAGGATTACCTCTCACACTTACAATTAAAATGCTCTCAAAAACACTACTTGGCACACGCTCTCTCATTCACACGAGTCTCAACTTCTTTAAACTTAACCATTAAGAAGTAGCATCAATTGTTTTGTGTTTTTTTCCCCTGAGTTTACTTATGGTGGATTTTAGAGGCGTTTCCAAGTGCTTATTCCATTTTGCCCCCCCCCCCCCCTCACAATTCCAGGACAGTGTCCACTTGTCACATTGTTGCCCTTATACGCAATACTGAAACGCTCTCATACACAAACAGAATAAATCTCCAAATAAATAAAAGTTCACTACAGTCGTCTGTATGAGAGCATTTCAGTGTAGTGTGTTTTAAGAGCGTATCAGGCGTGTGCATGAGTGACAGAAATGTATACGACTGCTTTAGTTGTGTGAAGTATGTAAAGTGGAGAGGTAATCCTGAATTACTGTATATCCCTATCGGCCCCTTATAACTTTTACCCATTTTTCATAGATAATCACCGGGTAGTCTTTCCAATTCACAGGCTCTCTACGTGTGTCCAGACACTTTTTTAATGGTGGCAATGTGAAAATGTTGACGACTACAAGGAAGTCTTGGAGAACTGTATCAATGTTTTTGTTGTTGTTTAAGTAATGTGCAATGCAGTTTTTTTTTGTTTTGTTTATATCATTTGCTCAAATGCAGCAATAAAATATGATCTTGTTCCTTTCTGCTAGAGATTGTGTGCGCACTCTACACTCTAAAGACACGTGGCTGAAAGAAGCACAGACTGTCAAAATAGGAGAACTACCCTACAAAGTGAGACGTTTTTACTTTTTAAAATGTATTTTTTACTGTTTCTGGGATAATTGATTCAGATGTAGAAGCTCTTTAACTGGAACATATTCATTCTAAGAATTAATTAATATAAAAGAATAAAACAAGTAACAATGAATCTGACTTTTAAAAATGTATAGACAATCATCTTAATGTTTGTAATTAAAGATGTCACATTTAATTTACTTGCATTGCTCAACAGAAAAATATATATCTATTTTAGTGGCTATGACTTCTTGCCGAGTTTAAAATGGTAAAACACTGAGTTTGAGAGCTCACTAAAGTTGAGTCTGCATTAAAGTCCGTCTTGTTGCTGGATGGTCTTTCCTCGTTTTTATGACTGGTGGTTTATAATCCTTAATTTAGTTCCACCATGGATTGTTAATTTGCTTCAGACTTCAGACGTCATTTTGTGTCCATGTCAGATGGTGAAGGGCTTCTCTAATCGTTCCCGTAAGGCTCGCATGATGACCGAGCAGAAGGATGAAAATGACCTTGCTCTGTTTGGAGAATGGCAGACGGAGGCGTATCAACCGCCAATAGCTGTGAATGGAAAGGTATTCAATGCTAGTTGAATAGGTAACTTTATTTTGTATTGAAATGGAAAAGCTACCTATTCGGGTTTGAAATGTTGAAAAGCCAAGTGCTGCAAAAATATCTTTCAATAGATTCATTGAAATTACCCCAGATTGATTATTGTTTAATTTATTCACTTAGTGGTATGTCATTTACTGCTCATTTGTTGCCTTCAGGTTCCACGCAACGACTATGGCAACGTGTACTTGTTTAAGACCCGTATGCTGCCGGTGGGCTGCGTCCACCTCAGGCTGCCCAACCTGCACCGCGTGGCCAAGAAGTTGGACATGGATGCTGCCCCCGCCGTCACTGGCTTTGACTTTCATGGGGGATATTCGCATGCAGTGTAAGAGTAGACAATTGTTTTGTGTTTGATTCACCTTCAGATTTTATGTTTTGACACTGTTTAGCTACATGATTAATGATTACAATACTCTATGCAGTAAAACTGAGGAGAAACAGTGTACAGCATGTAGCAACTGCAATATGTGCATTTCAAAATGTACATGAATAAATGGATACTATAGTATATTTACAGAAAAAAACACCTTTATTACTATGAGCATTTTATAGGCTAATCCAACAATACTAAATGCAGGAGAACGCTCAAGTAAAAAAAAAAATAGAGTGGATTCCAAGTGCATTATATTGAGCATGCCAGGATATTAGTGTTAGCAAAAATTCACTCATTATTCACTGTGAAGTGTTAAAAAAAACTCCTGTTTCTAATGTTTATCAGCAGTGTTTTTGTTTCTAATTACAACACCACCCTGGACTTGAATATTAGTACAGGAGAATAGTATATTTATTGTTAACTTGGTTCCAATTTGTGCTCCAGCACTGATGGCTACATTGTGTGTGAAGAGCACGAGGAGATCCTCAGAGCTGCCTGGGAGGAAGAACAAGAGCTTCAAAAACAGAAGGAGAAAGAGGTGTGTGGGAGTTCACTTGTGGGAGTGTCATTGAAAAGTTGTTCATTGTTTGGGTAAATGGCCTTTTGGTTTTCATTTTTCAGAAAAGAGAAAAAAGGGTGTTCTCCAATTGGACTCTGCTTGTGAAGAGCCTTCTAATCAGAGAACGTCTAAAGCAGCGTTATGGCAAGAAGGGCCAGGCCGCCGGGAGCCTCCTCGCTGCCTCTGCTGCTGACGGAGACAAATGTGATGGGCTTTCATCAGATGAGGGGGGTGTTGGGGACGAGGAAAATTCCAGAGCTAAAACTACATTAGAGACACTGGCTATGTCTTGGCCCCAAAATAGGCAAGTGGAGGAGGAGAAAGAGGGGGGTTTCAGCGCACCCAAGACAAAGCGGGAGAGGAGAGGCAAAGAGAAACATTTATTTCCCTTTGAGAAAGCATGATACTGCGTGACTTTTACCCTGCATGTTTCTTTTGTACTTTTCAAGTCACGGTTCGCTTAATACTTCTCTGCATACACACCTAGTGCTAGGCATACAGTCAGACATGGGTGGTTATATGAACGGGTAAATAAATACACATTTGACATGGTGAGTTTTGACTGAAGAAAAGCTGAAAGGTGTCTTTGTTATTGTTGTATGACTTGACCACACAACAGTCATTATGGAAACACACTTATCCTCCATCTCTTGTTCTCAATATTGTGTGTATAATGTTTGTTTACTGCTGATGGCACTTGTTTTTCTAAGTGAATATTGGAATACGATTAAAATAATGTTGAACGTTATTTTAAAGTATGGTCATGTTTTCCTATCATCACAAATTCTCAAATGTTCCAGAGCTACTTTTTTTTTAAATACATGAGGCAAGCTGAAGTTTTTTTTTTTTAAATAAACAACTTTATTTAACAAATGCAAATTACAATAAAAAAGAGAATCGCATTTTGCATTTATGAAACTTAGCCAGGCACACTAGTTTTAGTGTGGACTAAACTATACGCCATGACGTATTAACTAACTTAAAAAGTGTCACTAAAGCACACTGCAGACACTGTAAATCTCGAATGGCAAAAAAACGCTGTTTTCGTCAAAATTAAAGAAGACAAATACAGTTCAATTAAGTTTCGCAACTACATAGGGTGACGTAAACATTAAATGCAACATGTAAAACAAAATATATATATATATATATTTTTTTTTTTTTAAAGGCCCGACAAGGCGTAATAATTTTCTGAGCCAAAATATTTCTCAGCCAGCCTACATATTTTTTTTATATATTGTGTCGTTTTGGGATAGAAGTTTGCTCAGGGTTAAGTTATTTGACAAGTGCAGCGTTACATCGCACTCGTATTTTACAATTTTAAGCACTCCCGCAGGTGTACGTTTTTGTTGTTTTTTACTCGTTTAAAAGTTTGCTATAAGTACAACTTATAATAATGCTTTATGTAGTTACATTAATTCGTAGAGCCTAGGGTACATTTTAGTCGCCCTTTTCTTTTTTACCTTTCCCTCGATTTGGAATTTGGAAATTCCGACTCCGTTTGTGCACATAGAACTCATCATATCGTCCGCCTACCAGCTAACACACGTAGCGGCTTTGTAGTCTAAAACACACTTTTGTATGTCACGGTGGACAGGACCGGCGTCTCTCTGAGAGGTAAATATTTCTTGAGGTAACGTAGAATCAATAGATATATATTTCCAGAATTTTATTTGTAGGCTCTCGAGTTGCTGACGGCCTTGTTTACATCCTAATCCACGGGTTTGGAGTGGATAAGGCGTATCATAACGATATCAGATGCTAATAGCAGCTAGCAACTGCGTTAACATTAATATCGTCAACTAGTATACAATTGTCTTGTTTTACTTTTCGTCATTTTTTCCCAAGAGGACCGTTTTGACCTTGTTAAACTACTGGTTTGAGCTTTGTCTCGCTGTGTGACTCAATGTAAATGTTTCAAGGCTAATCCGGCTAACTCAAATTGGCTATTCGATAACTGGATGGACCTCTGTGGCTCCTAAGTACATTTACCAAAGAATGGGAGTATATTTCGATGTTCAATAAATTCAAAGCAGGGCATATTTGTTTCACCTCGTCTAATACATTTCAGCCCCCGGGCCCTCTATCACGTTATTATGAAACTGTGCTGAGTCGTTGTGATACATTAGCTTAGCTAGATGTGTGTCACCCAGTTTAAGAGCCTGTTTTTAGCCCGGACCTGGAGCCTTTGGCTGTTGCCTGGTTGGCACCTGGCAGGTTCGTCTTGGCTCGTCTCTCCCCTTTCTGCGTAGATGTTAGATATTTGATTATATATATTTATTTTAACATTTGAAATTCACTTTACTCTTGAACGTCAGAGGCAGCAAAGTGATCACTGTCCAGTGTCGCAGGGCTCAAGGCCACTTGTGAGAAAATTCTCTAAATCAGTGGTTCTCAACTGGTGGGTCAGGACCACGGAGTCTCTGTAGGTAGTAAAAGATTGCAGGGACCTCCGTTTATTACAGTTCATACAGTGTTACAGATAGTGTAAGAATACATTTTCATGTTGTATACAATAAGGCACACATACAGTCATGGGCACCACTGTGTTAGATAATGCACCACTTATACCGGAAATTTATAGCAATTAGAGTAATAAAAAAAAATAGGTGTCAGTCATGTATGTTTATTCCTTTTGTTTGCATTTGTACAACACACAAAAAAAGAGAGATAAAAGCAAAATCTGATCATTCCATACAGAACTCCAAACATGGATGGAACAAAATTATAGGCACCCTCAACTTAATATTTTCGTTTAGAAAAAAAAAGCACTTCATCAGGTTTCCTACATATCTCTGCTGGAATTTTGGCTCACTTGTCTTTTGACACTGTTCCAGCTCCCATATTTGAAGGGTTCCTCTTACCAACTGCTGCCTTCAGATCTCCCCACAGGTGTACCATGTTCTTTAGGAATTGGATCTGGACTCATTGCTGGTCACTTCAGAACTTTCCAGCGCTTGGCCTGAAGCCATGTTGGGTGCTTATTTAAGTGTGCTTCGGGTCAATGCCCTGCTGTAAGACCCACGAGGTCTGATGGAGTGCCAGCTTTCTGACACTTGGACCCTACATTGCGCTGCGTAGTATTCCGATTTCATGATGCCATGTGCACAGTCAAGCCATCTGGTGCCAGAAGCAGCAAAGCAATCTGAAAATGTCAGTGAATGTCCACCGTGACTGACCTTAGGGACCGTGTTTTCTTTGATGGCCTCATTTAGGTTTCAGCAAACCGTATAGTGATGAGCATTACCAAAATTCTCTACCACAAGAAATTCTCCCAGATGGGCTTTCTTGATGATGTTGCTCACAGTAGACACATAAACTTTCAGATCTCTGGAGATGGGCTATCCTTGCTTTTCCACAATTTTGGTTTTCAAATCCTCTTTGCTCTTGTTTCTTTGGCATGTCTAAAGCCTCGCCCTCCACCCCCGAAAAAAAATAAAAATAAATCAAAGCTAGATGATAGATAACCTATTTAGCATGTAACTGCAAGTGCATATTGTATGTAGGTTTTTGTTGACATTTTCAGGGACAAACATTGATTTGGCTTTATTCATGCAACCAGTGTTGTTCCTATTAATCTCAAAGGGAATGTTTTAAGTGTTAAATGGAAAGCCCAATGTGTATTTGGTATCTGCATGCCAGATCAAACTATTCTTGACATTCAACATAACGTTCTGCATGTCTCAGTGTAACTACACATGAGCAAAATCCTGTTATGTAAATTGTGTGTGTGTTGTTTCTTTAATATATTTTTTTAGGCAGACCTTGACCATAAATTAAGACCAGTGGTCATGTAATCAATTAATCTGTCAGCAATAGTGCCAAACAAGCAATACCTAAACAACAATACCCAATCTGTTTTATACTGTGTGTTGCTATCGCTGTGTGTAGTACACTTCGTTCCAAGTTATTATTTCAACTCTCATTGATTTGGAAATAATGGAAATTTATCATGGCTGCAATCCAGTCTGAAAACTATGGGCCAGAGGCTTGCAGGAGTACTACCCATTATGAACAGCTAGGGTGTTAATCTACTAATTAGAAGATGTTTCAGTCATAAATGGTCAAATAAAAAGGCTATTGTAAAGATATTTTGGGCAAATTGTTACATAGAGCTGCTTTAAACTACTGTCTCAAAACTTGTGCATTTACAGCATATGAAGCATTTGTGATGCAGCTCTTGTATCTGATCTCATATAGCCATGTAACAAAAGTAGGGTCACCAAAGAGTGTATTGCGTGTTAAGACAGTCCAACTTCACTATTTCTGTTTCCAGCGGTTTTTGCTGAGGGAGTCCCCAGGTGTGTCTCTTCCTTTATATCTCCTTTTAAGCTAAAGCATGTTCCAGCTAATCCTCTAAAGCCCCAGACACTAAGACTCAACACATGTCCTTCATCTTGCGTCTGCTCATCTTAACACAACTTCAATCTAGTACATCACCAACGATCGGATAATAGTTGGAACTTAAATGAGTAGCAGTATAGTTATCCTTAAGCAAACTGTCCTAATGCCAGTTACTACTTTGCTATTAGCCAGGGCCTTGGCCCCATCTAGCAGAAATGATCAGAAAGAGCATACAAATATGTGAGAGCTATGTATATTTGAGTTTTTCAGCAATTAAAGGATTCAATGTAAAGATGTGCTTTTGTTAATAGTCAGGGGTTCATTATACTGTATTGTATTGTTCAATATCACATATTTGTAGGGGTGTGAATGCCTAGTAACTGGCGATTCGATTTGTATCATGATTCATAGGTCACGATTCAATTCGATACTGATTAATTCCGATGCGAATCTATAAATTGATTTTTATTTTTTTTATTTTTTTTTACTCAAATTTTGAAAATACTAATCAGTAAACTTGTACATGTACACTGTAAGATTTGTATGAAAATGTATTTATTCATCTGAAAATTCAGGCTTTAAACTGAGTCACTGCATTTAACAAACAGGTTGCAGTCTGTTTCATGTTTAAACAGCACTGAAATAAAATATTAAGGCTTAATGTTCCATTAATATAACATTCTTCCATTCTTAATGTGTGAATCCTAACTCTAAGTAAGACGTTTTGTTGAATATTCCCATTAAAAATCGATTTGGCCGCATATCGAATCGATTTGAGAATTGCGCGCTGTAATATCACGATGTATTGCCGAATCGATTTTTTTCTAACACCCCTACATATTTGATTCGCTTTCTTCACAGTCTTTGTTTCTTGGATGACCCTCAAACTGACCTTCCAAATGAGTGACGGGGAGTGCGACTTCTTCTGTTTCTTCCGCTGCTGCTGAGCACGCTCTCCACGCGGCTCAGACACACCGGACGCCAGGGTGGACGGAGAGGCGGCGCCTATACAAGCCATTCTAGCCAATCAGAACCGCAGAGATCCGACAGGTAGGCGTGCAGTCTACCTGTCCGGGTGGGTTATTCTGTCGACTGGATGTCTGTGGACATGAACAGCCAGGCGTCTGACAGCAACGAGGAAGACTTTGGAGTAAACTCTGAAGAGGATGAGGATGAGGATGACGGAGGGGAAGAGGAGGATCAAGGGGACATCGAAACCTACTACGATGGCGTGGCCAGCGATGTGGAGCAACAGGGCGCTGACTCCTTTGATCCAGAGGAGTATCAGTTCACTTGCCTGACATACAAGGAGAGCCATAGGGCTCTCAACGAGGAGGTGACCATTGTGGCTGCTGCACTGAAGGTGGGCCTCTTCTACTCTGCATTATTTTAACTCCTGCTTTTGTACACAAATAACAAGCCTTAGTGCAGTACCTAAAGGGAATTAAAGGGGAGTCATTTCCCACTCAGCATATTAATGCATTTACATAGTGCCCCATCGAGATCAGGCATGGATGCATGGACTGCCACCAAACCATGCATCCATGCCTGATCATAGCAAGTCTTTGAATTCCATGTGAGCTACAAATGAAAAGCATTTTGCCAAATGAACCATATCTTTTAGTCCAGTAATTGTACCAAACATATGCTTTTTGCAGTCAGCGTTCGTGCACAGCTATTATACAAATAGTGAATAAAGTTGTGATTTGAGTTGCCGCTACAATGCCAGACCTTTTCCTATTATATTTCTTGGTTCAAGTTCACAGTCTGGCTTGAAGAGTGCCTGATCTAGATTGATCTGATGTCATTTGTGTTTTCCCCAAACAAGGCATAGCTTTTTTGTTTTTGTTATTGTTTTTTTGCAACTTTGTAATTACTACTATAGTGGTGGCAGCTAACGGCTACCAACTTAATGCCATCTGGGACATTGTTGATGTGATGTTTAATGACCAAACATTTGAAGGCTGTTTGCATTGTTTTAAAATTTCCTTAGTCTCCTAAATGTGTCACACAAGCCTTATAACACTAAGAAGTAGAAGTGCATTTTCAGATTAACTCCGTGATTGTAGTCTGTGTGTACAGTAAATGGCCGGGTAAGAATTGTGTGGATTATTGTTTATGTAGTACAGATACGCTCTAGTAAATAGGAAGGGCAGATTAGGAAATTTCACACTTTGTTCGGAAAAGGCGACGCCGGCCACTCGGCCAGGTACCACCTACCTATGTTGTGGATGAACATATTTAGCTACACAGTCATGAAGAATTTAGCACCCATTCTATGTCGTTTACTTCAACACTTCTGCATATCAACTGTCAATCCATGCCAGGGACAAACATTAGTAATTATCAGAGGTCTGTTACTAGTTTGGCCTGTAATACAAGATGGTGTGGTCATGCAATGTGTTTACTGTCTAGCTTCCTGACTCACCTCATATTCAGGAAGATGAAATACATTTTAATTTCTCTCTCTTGCTCTCTTTCTCTCTGTTCAGGTTTTACCGGCTGTTGCAAAGCTCATCCTTGTGCATTTTCACTGGCAGGTTTCACATATACTGGACAGGTATTTTCCTATTTTGTAATTTTTCAGTTATTCCAGACATTTGTTTGTTTTCCCCAACTTTTCCTGTAATATTTCCCTTTTAGTGTGAAGCATGCTTGAAATGCTGAAAAAAAGGTTTCAGTTAGTTCATCAGTGACGTTGAATATGGTGTTTCAAAGTTACCCAAAAAAATAAAATAAAATAAAAATCTTGAAATTTAGCATAAGTTGCTTGCCTTGAAATATAACATACAAGTTACGGATGGATGAGGAAGAACACTTTGATTAATGCAACACATGATTTACTACAATAAACAGCCTGCCATGCAACTCTGGAAAACAAAAACCCAGATGAGCTGTTCTAAAAAGAAATGAATGTAACCCACAAATACTAATACATTAAATAAAAAATAAAAATAAATTCACAAGGGCAAGCATACACCATATTTTTTTACCATGTCTGCATCACAGTTGGAAGATTATAATCTTCTTCTGTGGAGTGTGGATGTTCTCTCTGTGCTGCTTTTTGGGGTTTTCACTGGCTAATCAGGCTTCATCCCACATCACAAAAACGTGCACGTTAAGTTTATTAAAGACCAAGACTCTAATTAGGTGTGAATGCAAATATGAAACATCCAGTCCAGGATGTACCCCAGTTCTTTTCCAAGACAGGTGAGATGGGCTCCAGCTCACCTGTCACCTTAATTTCAAGCCATCTGACCTGGGAAAGGTTGCAAGAACCTTCTGTATTCATATGTCGTTTCTATATTTCTCTTTACCATAATTTTTACTTTTTCCGTCCTCATTCCAGCCTCTCTTTTCCCCTTGTTGTACACAGGAATAAGTCCAATTCTTCTCTGGTGTTGTCTGACGCTCTGGTTCAGCCTAGCAGTACATGCAGAGCAGTCATTGTGAGTAACAAATGGACATGGTACCATTGGAGGGAAGATATTGTTTTACTGCTGGAGACCAATTCAAGCTTATAAACTTTGTTAAGGCGTACTTGTACACTTTCTTAAATTGTAGTTGTATGCATTTTTATGTAAATTCATATGCATATTTTATTTTTAAGAACAAACGTCATGAATGCAAATAGAACTCCTTGCAAGCAGACTAGTGCAATGTGTGTTTCTGCAGTTCACGATTTGTATTTGTAAATGTATTCACTTCGGGACAATGATATTGGAACTTAAATTGAATTTGTGTGTTCCAGGGCCCTCAGTCCCCGCAGTGTGGCGTGTGTCTCCAGGTCGTACGTAGAGACTCTCTGCTGGCGCTACCCTGCCAGCACTCTTTCTGCAAAGCTTGCTGGGAACAGCACTGTACTGTACTGGTCAAAGATGGTATAGGAGTGGGTAAGTCATGTGTGTGTACTTAACCGTTGTGGTCATTGTATACAAAATGATCATATTTACCTGTAGTAAATCTAAGCAGAAGTCTGTTTTCTCTGTCACGTGTATTTTTGAAGAAACTGCTTACATGACTGCACATAGAAGCCATGTGGACATATGGAAATATCTCCCAAGTGGCCCAATCCTTCATACTGAATTGGTTTTCATTTTTGAAACTTGTATTCTTGCTTTGGTGACTTGTGTTGCATTTACCAAAGTAAGGTAATGCAGTGGAATCTGTTCCTTGACATTGGTTCACTTCCAAGGGAACATTTTATTTCGCTAAAAATACAGTAATGTAAAGTGAATAAAGCCATTCCAGGCTCCAAATGGCACCATTATAAAACCATTGTTAACTCTGTAGTCTGTACATTCAATTTTAAATTACATTCATACAAGTGTAAAGTTAAGCATTGTCTAATAAAACTGTAACAAAGTAAAACTACCCGGCTTAGATGATGCCCCGGAGTCATCATTTTTTATGCTAGATTTGGCAGTATGCTTTCAGCTGTGCAATACAGTGTAGCATCTGCTTGGAAATTAATTTAATTTAGATTTCATTAGTACATGTTTAAATATACAATTTTGTGCTTGTGTTATGTAGCCCACTATATAAAGTACTTTGTGGCTGTATAAATAATGTGTTAGCTACTTAAAATTAAGGACCTCAGTTAAGAAATGCCTTTGCTACTTCTCAGCTGTCAATTGTTTGTGTGTCTGGGTGTGCAATCAGATCAAATATTTTATTTTTAATGTGCCATATCTATGTGAGAAGAATGTTTTCGTGCGTGCTCATTATTCGATGTGAGTGTTTGGGCTTGTTTATAAGTGCAACATAACAGTAACTTGAAACCTGTTGCTTCTTTACTTATTTCCTGGTGAAAAAAAGCAATCCAACTGAGTCTTTCTATGGTTAAGTGCAATTGCTAGCACACATTAAGGATGATATGGGAAATCTGTTTTTCCAATAATTAATGTATTTGTATGTGGGGTGTGTGCGCTTTTGTCTTTCCAGGCATTTCCTGTATGGCTCAGGATTGCTCCCTGGAAATGCCAGAAGATTTTGTCATGCCTCTACTGCCAGGAGATGAGCTAAAGGACAAGTACAGACGCTACCTCTTCAGAGACTATGTCGAGGTGTGTTTGTCTGTCCTTCTTTAATCTGCAATCAGATCCCTTAATATTCAGACAGCGGCACCATTCTCTTCATTTTGGCTTTAAACACCACCACGATTGATTTGAAATGAATTGAGCAAGATTTGCTTTAGCTGCAAACTTTCAGATTTAATATGAGGGTCTTTCCATCCAATTCAGGTGACCTGTGTAGAAATTACAACAGTTTGTCTGTTACTTCCACATTTTAAACAAGGGACCAAAAGTAATGGGACAAGACTGCTCAGCTGTTTCATGGCATCGCAGTTGCAGAATGCCTTAAAGGAGTTCATTTGCATGTCACTTTGTGTAGGAAGAAATTAAGCGATACTTTATAAAACATTGTTTTATATATCTCTTGTCAGTCTCAGTTGCCAGTCGAAATAATTTTCTAAGACCACTGAATGACCAATGTTTGAAACACACAGGGTTGCCCTGAAGCGCTCAGCTTTACCTGATTTTCATCTCTCCAACTACAGAGTCACTTCCAATTGCAACTGTGTCCGGGTGCAGACTGTCCTATCGTCATTAAGGTGCAGGAGCCACGGGCGCGCAGGGTGCAGTGTAGTCGCTGCAGTGAGGTCTTCTGGTAGGTCCACAACACACACACACACACACACACACACACACACACACACAGATTACAGAAACATACACAGCAAATGTAACAACTGAATTTAATTCCTGATTGTAAAAGTATATGGTGTGCATTAAAGCACGTTATGATTCTGGATGGTCTCAACTTTTTTAATGACTGGTGGTTTAACCTAAGAGGTTTATTAATAATATTTCTAATGCTTCAAGCCTTCAACTGACGATAAATTGTATGCACTTGAGTTTAAATGCTGAATTTCTCTGTTTTGTCTCTTTTCTTGTTCTAAGTTTTAAATGCCGTCAGATGTACCATGCACCCACAGACTGCGCAACCATCCGGAAATGGCTCACAAAATGTGCAGACGACTCAGAGACGGCAAACTATATCAGCGCACACACTAAAGATGTATGAGCCGCCACATGGTTTCTATTTTGACTTATAACTTTGAAAAAAGAGTTTGAAATATGAAGCAACTGTGTGTCACATTTCAGTGTCCTAAGTGCAATATCTGCATTGAGAAGAATGGAGGATGCAATCACATGGTAAGTCACAGCCGAAAAGGCAATTCCTAAAATATATCTTTTCTCTTTTGTTTGAGTCCACAACACTTGAATTTTGCACTGAAGCTCCTCTGTTTTTAGTGTAGCATTTGTATAGCTGTCAAACGATAATTTTTTTTAATCAGATTAATCACATCTCAGAATTTTGAGTAATCATGAGTAATTGCTTAATTAAAAAGGCTTTTCTATCAAAAAATTTTGCCCACCAAATTTAAAGAGCACCTGTTGTGTTAATTTTTTCAACGTGTTATGTGGACGTCTAAATGTTTTGATCCATTGCACACAATCGTCCTCCTCTTTTCAAATCAGTTAATTACTAGCATAATTTAAAATGGGGGGGAAATGACCCCAGTAGTTTGTCATGAACAATAATTCTGAATGTCATTCGCAAACATTTATTAAATGTTTTACTTTAATGCATGCAGTTATGTTTATTGCTCAAACACAACATGCGCTACCTTTATTGTAACCATCCGCTGTCAGCTAAAGGATCATCTGCGGTCAAAATTAATAGTGTGATTAATCTGCGTTAATACATGATTAATGCAATAATTTTTGCAATTAATTAATTAGTTAACGCTTCAACTTTGACAGCACTTGTAAGCTCAAGCACATTTGTTCTTTTTAATTTACTTCATAACAAATGTATCTTGTTTGTTTATTCCAGCAATGCTCCAAGTGCAAACATGGTAAGTTGAATCCTTTATACAATGAAATGTCATGTTCTGACAAATAAGGCTAAAATATTTCTGCAGGACTTTGAACTGTGCAGGAAATAACAAGTGCTATTCATATTCCTTTCTTCACTTTACCATAACAGTCAGTCAAACTGCTTGTGTATGCCAAGTGATATATATGATGAAGCAAGGATGTAGTTAGTACATCCATTAGTGGCATTCACAACTGTGTCTGCCCAAATAACACAAACTGGCCAAAATAAACGCCCACTATAAATCAATAGAATGTAACCTCTATCTACAGCAAGCAAAATAAGAGTGGGCGGCTGCCAGCAGAGTAATGCTGAGTTCACCTTAATTTAAATCAATGGGGGAAGAGTCTGACATGGCCAACTAAACTGTGTTACCTTCAATGTCTGTATTCGTGTATTACTGTATTGTCGATGCGTGTGGTGTTAATTCAGCTGCACATGCAATATTTAATGTATTCCACCAGTGATAATACTATCATATCAAATGTGTCACTTGCTATGTACATAAAAATAGACAAAAAGTCACCGTATAGGTGCTAAATTTGATTCTAAAACCCAGCCCTGCAATGTAACTCCAGCCTTACCATGTATGAATATTTGTCATTCTAATTCAACAGTGCAAAATATACCATTTATTACTAAATCATTGGATGTGAATGACATTGCCTTTCCCAACTTAAACTTTCGAATATGAAATGTAGCTCCTTTGAAAACTATTTAGTAACTTACGAGTTCAACTGTGGACTCTGTATCGGTCTGGTTGTGGTAAAGAAGGAACTGAGCCGAAAGGCGACGCTCTCGATTTATCGGTCGATCTACGTTCCTACCCTCGACTAAGATCCCGGATACAAGCGGCCGAAATGAGTTTCCTCCGCAGGGTGTCCGGACTCTCCCTTAGCGATAGGGTGAGAAGCTCGGTCATCCGGGAGGGGCCCAGAGTAGAGCTGCTGCTACTCTGAGGTGGCTCGGACATCTGGTTGGTTAGGATGCCTCCTGGACGCCTCCCTGGAGAGGTGTTGCGGGCATGTACCAACAGGAGGAGATCCTGAGGATGACCCAGGACACGCTGATTGACTATGCCTTTCGGCTGGCTCGGGGTAGCACCTTGGGACCCCTTCAGAAGAGCTGGTTGAAGTGGCTGGAGAAGGAAGTCTGGGCTTCCTTGGTGAAGCTGCTTCCCCGGCGACCCAACCTCGGATAAGCGGTAGTTAATGAATGGATGGATGGACGAGTCCCAACAGCATAGTAGTCCAACCAGTTAGGTGTGCGTTCAAACCATTGTAGTCCAACCAGTTAGGTGTGCGTTCAAAACTGACCGGAGAATTTTTTAATGAATGATTATAAAAACTGAACCTTTTGTTTTCAGACTTCTGCTGGATGTGTCTCGGTGACTGGAAGACGCATGGCAGTGAATACTACGAGTGCAGTCGTTACAAAGAAAACCCCGATATAGTCAACCAGAGCCAGCAGGCTCAGGCCAGAGAGGCACTCAAGAAATACCTCTTCTACTTTGAGAGGGTGAGTGAGTGAGTGAGTTGTGAATAATTTCAAATATTTATTTAACATATATGTACAATATATTAGACTGTATTGCTCTTGAGTATTGAAGACTACTCATGGTCACGATGTTACATTCACAGGAAAGTATGTGTAGTCAAACATTTTCTTGATCTCACAAAGCACATGAAGTGTATTATTTAACTCATTCACTCTTAGCCATTTTAACAGAAGCAATCCTTCACTCCCGGCTGTTTTACTGGATTTTTGCAAGGCCCACAAAATATTGTGTTCTATTGATATAAAAACATGGAACCTACCAAAAGAAAGATTAGAGGAAAAATATATATTTCTATCTGTTTCCGTTTTGCAGCAATTAGCATTAGAATATACCTAAGTTTCATCATTATTCACAAATCTATTGAGAAATGTGAGTAATGAGCTTTTTTTCAAGATGGCCCCTAGTTGATTTTTTTTGTTCTGCTACCACCTGCTGGCTGTTTGTGTAATAACTACCATTTCTTCAACCGTTCTTTGCAGTTGAGGCAGCATCAAAGCCTTCTGTATGGTCTAGCATAACAAATAAAAAAAATAAAAAATTGTGCCATTTTGCACTTCATATCGTGCATTCTAGTGAATTTTAAGAGTAAAAATGTTGTAACATTACTCAGTGACTCCATATTATTTGCACTTATTTTATATTAAAATAATAATACAAATAAAATAAGGCTATCATATCGGATTAGAAGTATTAAAAAAAAAACTGGATCGGGACGGATCGGACGTGAATAAACAATTCCCAAAGCAAAAACTGCGAGCATTCCATTGCAGCCTGATCATCCTGGAAGGGTGATTAGTAATCACTGATTACCACATTTGTGGCCCAATCTCAAGGTTTCTCATTTTTTTGCCTGTTGGGTTTTTTAAAAATGTTCCCTTGCTCTCTTGCGGTTTGATTAGGGGATGTCGTTGATATTTGTCAACTGTGGGCATGTGAAGCCCTTTGAGACTCTTGTCTGATTAAGAGATATAAATAAACTAGACTTGACAAAGTGCTTTGCGGTGGTTAAAGAGAAAATATTATGGGATAATTCTGGCTGAAATTAACAATGCTTACCTTACAGAGAAGAAAGCAAAACAATGAAAAACATCAGACGTCCACAATCCATTCACATAACGTGGCGTACCTTGTCCAGCCGGCGCTGCCTTCCGTTTGTTTTGGTGGAGTGTGTTCACCTTCTCTCATTGATCGCTCCCATGCTCCTCGCAACTTTACTTTCAAACCCCAGTTTCAATTACCAGTTGGAGTTCCTTCGTTAATCCTCCCGGAATGATGGCAAGCTCCAACTTCGGTTTCTTTCTTCTTCCCCTTCCGAACCATGGATTCATTGATGTGGAATTATCTCACAACTGCTCTATTCCCATGTACAACCGCGTAACTAATAGCTTGCAGTTTAAATTATGCCTCGTAAGCATGTCTCTTAGCTGATGCCATTTTCTGGAGTTTCTTAGCCAAACCGATTTTGTTTTGCACAATGCAAATACCGGCAGTATTTTGTTATCCGCTCCTGCTTGGTCTTGGCCTGGTTTTCGAATTGTCTCCACAGATAGCGCAGGGTGGCTGCACGTCGCCAAAAAGGTGGGGTCCAAATGGGGTAGACGAAATGGAGACAGGAGGTCACACTGCAAATTGATGTTTTATTTTCTCTTTTTATTCACTTTCTCGTTCCATCTCTATTCTCCACATTCAAGTACATACAGCTGCAACTCTCTTCTGCCTTCTCTCCTCCGTCCGCCGCTGTTACAAGCCAGCAGCCAACTAGCAACAAGCGTGAACCAGCCCACCAATAAGAAACGCGCGTTGGCACAACAAAATTTGCCCCCAGGGCTGTCTTGGAGGAAAACGTCTCCGAAACTCGGAGAATACATAAGAATATTTTAAGACTTAAGTATACCTTAGTTTTGAAAACACGGTAAATTGTGTAGACATTAACATGGTGTGGGAATGGCTGAAAACATATAAATACGTCTTTGGGATACTTAAAACATTTAAAATAGAACGTATTTATACGTTTTGGGAGCAAATGAGTTACATTTTGTACATTTATTCCATTTTAGCAAAGGATTTACAAACCATAGTTGACCAACTTCCTCACTTACCAATATTTGAATGCAGAGAAAATTCTGAAGGTGTCCAGTGGGATACATTGTGGTCAATACAATTGTCTTTTTTTGTGTTTCCCGCACCAGTGGGAGAACCACAACAAGTCTCTGCAGCTGGAGGCTCAGACGTACCAGAGGATCCAGGAGAAAATCCAGGAGAGAGTGATGAACAACCTGGGAACCTGGATTGACTGGCAGTACCTTCACAACGCTGCAAAGCTTTTAGCTAAGGTATTTTTTGTTTGTTTAGGTTTTAGATGATTTGTTTTTAGATGGACAAAGGGGTATCTTCTCTATATGCAATGCAGTACTCAGCAGATTTAATTGAATTTAGAGTTTTACGTACAATTAAATATTCTGTCAAAATCTGAAGCCTGCAACCTTGACTGCTCAGGTGGAATTAAAACAATTGATATTGTTCATTTAATTTAGTCTTGAAATGTCCTTAAATGTTAAATATTTATTTAAAGCAGGGGTGAGTAACCTAACCTCTGTGAGTGATACGTATATGTGATCTGGCTCGCCATGCAATTCTTCAGATCAAAGCACTTAACTCACTCATGCGTATAATATATATAATACTAAACATTTCATCGTCACTGCATCATTTATTTTCCATAGATGTAGTATGCAACCTCTGAGTGCCTTTTTTGAAGAAAAAAAATTGTATTGAATGTAACCTTAAAAATAGCCATTCAATTGTCCTTACATTTTCTATACTGTTTCACTGACTTCCCTTATCTGTTGTCTTTTTGCTTCCAGTGTCGCTACACACTGCAGTATACGTATCCCTATGCCTATTACATGTCCGGCCCACGCAAAAAACTGGTGAGAAACTGTACAGTTGCTTGATCCACCAACTTCAGTGTACTTTGTTCTGCTAGGATGCATTTTGAAAAGAGACTCCGAAGAGGGGAAAAAAGCAATATTAAAAGACAACAATAGTAAAATGAGTAGACAGTGAGAGAGTGAAAGGAGGCAAAAAGAAATATCAAATGACAGCAATAGGAACACATTATGCTTAGTTTGAGAGAAGACAGAAAAGAAGAAAGTGGAGAGATGAAAAAGGAACAACAAAAAGCACTAACACAAGTTAATGATAGAAAAATAAGATCTGCCAAGATGTGTTTTGATAGGGGGCAAATGGAGAGAAGAAAGACAAATGCTTGCGTATGTGTTAATTTGGTTTTGCTTTGCTGCAGTTTGAGTACCAGCAAGCTCAGCTGGAGGCAGAGATCGAGAACTTGTCGTGGAAAGTGGAACGGGTGGACAGCTACGAGAGGGCAGTGGTGGGAGGCGAGGTTGATCTCAGTGCCAGCGACAGAGGGGTAAGAAAGACAAGACCTTTTTGATTTATACAGTAATAGGAACAGAGCTCTATTGCGAGTCGTGAAAAAAATGCAAGTAATTGATGCCCCCCCCCCCCCCAAAAAAAAGCTTAGAAAGTGTTGAGATTCCTTTTGTCTGTGAACAGGAGCTGGAGAATCAGATGCACATTGCTGAGCAGAGACGACGCACGCTGCTGAAGGATTTCCACGACACATGAAACGCCATTGAGGCTGAAGAGCACCAGCATCTCTTTCATCCTTCCTTCTTTCCTACCTTGTCTTTCTTACTTGCCCCCAACCCACTATTGCTTCCTTCAATGACCATCCCCAGGGTGCAGTCCCGCCTGCGCCCTAATTCCTTGTCAACGCTCACTTGCTTTTTCTCTTTTTGTCTTTTTCTCTTTTCGTCTTTTTCTCTTTTCGTCTTTTTCTCTTCCTTATCTCACCCCTAAAATGCTGCAGGGTCACGGAATGGCACGATTGTATCTCCCCCCTCTTCTTCATGTTCTTTCACCGTGTGTTGGCTTTAACGCAGTCACCTGAGTTAGATCTCCTGATCAGAGGACACCGTTCGGATCAAATGTGTGTCCCAAATATCTCTTGTTACTGTCCAGCATTATGCTGGTGACACATTAAATAAAAACAACAAACAGAAAAGATCAAATCAATGTCTAGTTTTCTCAACAAAGATGTTGCTACTAATGCTAAGACCATAAAGCCTAGTAGACACTTTGTGGCAGTTGTATCGCTCACATTTACATTTGACATGTATTTGTGTTTTCATTTAGTTGGCTAATTTAATTTATAAATGCAGTAGTGAAATCCATCTGCATCCTTCCTACATGACTTGGACAAAATGCAGCATTTCCTTGTGCATGATACGCGTTCACATACAGATCATACTCTAGATGAATGTATAGTTTTGTTTTCCCCCACAATAAACACACTTTTCATGAGATTTTTGTTTTTGCAATTGCCAAACTTGACTGGCTTTGGCCACAACTGCCAATAAAAAGCTGCTAGTTGTTATGATCTTAGAAAAACTAATTGGCTCTTCGATACAATCTGCTAATGTTACTTCAAATGGGGTGGGCAACCGACAGATGTGCCGCCTGAGCAAGCGTTTATCTGGCCTGCCATCAAAGTCTGCAATCAAAATATCTCAGACGTAATGTTATAAGAAGCCCCCCAAAAAACAATCCACAAATGCTCAAAATAAATGAAGTTATTTTTCAAAATGCACAAAAATCAATTTTGATCCCGTTGAACATGTTCAGTGTATCATGGTGTATACTGGTGGTCAGCACACCTGCCACACAGTTCTCAGGTGATTAAAACCCTTCATTGGCTCAATTTTAACATATACAACAAAAGATAATACAGTAGAGTCCGCCTGTACGCAAAGGAATGGCTTGGCAAAATCTTTTTCTTCCCAGTGTGTTTCCCTTTGCGCTGTGAAGTTTGCCCTAAATTAACTATTGACTATCGGAGGACCTGAACTTGTTATGAAATGAATAAAGGTTGCCCACCCGTGTTTGAAAGTTTTTATGTTTGCTGCAGTTTAACAAGTTATGGCCTTTGCTTCACAAACTGATCATGACAGACAATAGCCAATACCATAGTCTTTTTCACTACAACACACCCCACCGACATACCACAAACACGCATTATGCATTTAACTCCACTACTCATTCATTTTTACTCCACTCCTCTCATTTGGATGCTCTACTCTATTGTGTTTGCCACCGTTTCATCATTTTCGGGCTTTGGGTTTTCTTCCTCTCTTCCTTGCTCACATTGTTCACATTTCTTCTGGAAAAAATGGCTGTTGATAGATGGTAAAAAAAAAAAAAGAATAAAGAAAAAGCTACCAAAAAAAGTGCTGTAATTTTCAACGGTTGTACATTAATACAGAAAATAGAGTTACTGAGAGAGTTTTTAAAACTGAAACCGTGTCTTGTGTGTTCATTGCAATGCTACATGTCACATACACAATCCAAAAAACAGAAGGAAGCCCTGGTCACCATTTTTCACACTGGCACCTAATAACACAGAGGTCCAAAATTACCCCACAGCCAAATGCAGTTAATGTACTTTGGTGCCAAGATGGAATTAACTCAGTCAGACTGTTGATGTGACCCACTTTCAGCCCACAATAAAGAGCATTTGGAGGAAAAGTATGCATTAATAACATAGTTCAATGGGGCATCCCACTTTTGTGCACAAAGTAGTGAAGTGTGAATGCACGGAGCATTATTATATGCACAATAAGAACAATACAGGGCCAGGCAAAGTTTTAACTTGTTCTTGTTAACTTGACCTGTTCCATTCCTTGATCCGGTCCAAACATATCAACAGTCCTGTAATATTTGTTTTTAGCTTATTCTTTTTTCTTCTCCATATAAAAGTGGTTACTTAAAATATGTGTATTTTAATTTTATTTTCTTAATTGATAAATTGCTTTACTGAAAATATTACAAATATTAGTAAAACAAAAACAAACTATTGTATATATTTAACATGTTTTATTTTATTAAATAATTGTTAGTTAAGAGTGAATTCCATCCATTTTCTCAACCTCTTATTTATAACTATATTAATATAAATGCCTTGAATCTTGTTTTTTTCTTTTTTAATGCCTTGAATCCGTTCACTGAATTCGGAGCGGACATGACGTCACTAGGAGCTGTCAGACAGGAAGCACATGGTGGAATGCGTCCCAACAACAGAGGTCTTCGCCACGCTTCTTCACGTCCACCCCGAACCGTTATGACACTTGGACCCTGCTCAAAGCAAAGTGGGGCAAGAAGAAAGTGATCGGTCTTTCCTCGCGTGGTCAATGTGTACATAGCCTTGCCGTTTTTTAAATACTATTTGGTTATTTATTTATTTAGCAATTTTCTAGTTCAGAGACCAGTGAGGGTGTCGTTGGATCTCATGGCAGGAAACCGTTTTAGCGGACAGATCGGCGATAACGTCCCAGAGGACGGACTGACGGGACAACAGTTGGTAAACCGAGGAGATGGACTTACATACAAGTAAGTTCATAAGCCTTGCGCTCCTGTGAGTAGACTCCTCACTAGCCCCTACATCTTCATTGTCATCATGCCTAACCTCGTAGAAACAGGTTGAAGAAGGTCCTGATCTAAACAACTTCAAACACATTTGGGATGAACCGTAATGAAACACATGTCAGATCAAGTTTGTTGTAGTGACCAGTGAGACACGCTGAGTCCAAATGACATAAAATGATGCGTTTACGACCACGCCATACCTTTTAACCGGGGACAGTATACATATAGGTGACATGCCTAGTAGTGAGTGCTGCAATGATCTCAGGGCATCATTCATCCATCCCTACGTCAATATCTTTTCTAAATGGCACTAAGTAGCATTGTTTTTATTAAGCATCACATAAAAAAACAAATTAAAACTCTATTTATAATCGTGGCATGTGAGGGAGAGAGTATTGGATGTTGACGTGAAAGCTGTGTTTAAAGATGAATTTCTGTTTATCTTGAACCCAAGTTATATTCTATTCTAAGGCAATCACATGACAATTATGCAAACTTCGCATGTTAGGAACTAAACATGTTTTTCTCATCGAAATGTCACCACTATACCACAAGTGTGAAGATGGTTGCATGTATGTTGCCAGTACTTCACAATCTGTAAAATATGCTAGTTAATGCTAGCTAATAAGCTATTTTATTATGCGTCTGACAGTTTTTTAAAACCCAATTTTTTGTGAAATTTCTCCGTGTGGAGGTTGCATGTTCTCTCCATGCTTTAACAGGCTTCTTCACACATTTCAAAAGCATTCATACTCGTTTAACTGAAGAATCAAAATTCTCCATAGTTGGGAATATGAGTGTGAATGGTGCCTTGTGATGGTCTGGTGACCAGTTCAGATCTTGCCCTAAATCAGCTCACCCGTGACCCTGATCGGTCGTATAGAACATGGATGGACTGTTGAACATCCTTGGGTTACTTAAAAGGCAATATATAAATCTATCCATCCTCTAGTGTAAACTATTATTATTTATTTGTTATGTGATCAATTGTTTAAAAAAATATATATAATTTTCACCAACATTTGAACGACAAGTTACCGGTAGGTTTAGAAAAGTGAAGTGGGGGTTAGAGCGACAAAATGAAAAGATGATGATTAATCGTCTACTAATCTATTGTCAAATTAATTGATTAAACTTTTGATAATTGATTAGGAGAGACCTTGTTTAATTTAAAATTGTCCACCCAAATCCTTGGAATTCAGTCTACAAGTTAATACTCTCTACTTTCTGTAGTGCTCCTTGAAAGCAGTCCTAATATATTTGTGTTGAATCAAAGTAAAACATTTGCTAATAATCAAATAATCCACAAATGTCATGCAGCAGGCCTTCTGTTCCCTCAAACTTTTGATTGTACAATCAGAGAGGTGTTTGACTTTAGAGCTCCCAAACAGTGCTTGCTGATTTGGAACCTGGGCCTAGTTATATTTCTTCTCCAGCCTTTGTATCACCGCAGTAAAAATAGAAGTGGTGCAATCGAATCCAATGTTTACATTCACACTTTTGACATCATAAAGCTAATGATTAATGCACAATAACAGGGAAATCTTCTTTTTTTTAAACTCTCTATGAACCAGGAAGTGATGGATACCTTCACATGTTACATTAATTCAACCAAGTTCTGTTGTTTGTTTTATGAGTGTCTGAGTTGATCAGTATGAATGGAAATGAATCGCACCTTCAAAACATAAGTCACATGCTTCAACAGACTATCATGGGCATCATGAGTTCTGTTTTTAGTCTTGCCGTCATCATGCATCCATGCTACTTGCGCGATGGGTCCACATGCTTTGAAAGAAGACTCAAGGAATACCGTCATTCAGAAGCGTGGTGGCCTTCGGGAATTTCAGGGCTGTCCATTTCCAGCTCAGGCCCCGCCATTGGCTGGTTTAGGCTGCAGTTCACCTGCAACCACCCTAGTCGGGTTAAATTTGATACAAAATGGATGGATAGATAAAATAAAACATGGAAATGAAGTAACACTACTCAGCCTCTAAAGATCAATAATGTACAGGAAGTTTTTATTAGTGATTGCTGGAATAAGTAAAAGTTTTACGTCAAACAAAAAAATGCAAAAGATGAAGCAAAACAAGCTGACCTAAAGTCTAAGCTTTATTGACATCTGGTGTGAGGTCAGATGGCTTGTTTGATACTTGAAAATTGTGATGATATCCACTTTTGAGATGTTCCACTTTGGATACTCCACTATAGAAGACTATTAAGAGCTAAACCTTGTGTTCTCACTTTCAGTGACTTCCTCATTCTGCCGGGCTACGTTGACTTCACTGCAGATGAAGTGGTGAGTCGAGATGAATGGCCATCGCATGTTTACCAACATGGCAAATCTGATTAACGCAAATGTGGTGGTATTAATCTGCAATAGACTGCGTATGAATTGATGTTTGGAGAGGGAGTAAAGGATTACACTAAAGATCATCATGAATGATTCATTACAAATTACAGCAGAGAATTGTATCATCCCCTAAAACTACTCTCTAATTTGGTAAGAACCTGCCCTGTTCAGTTTATTCCAAGAATTGTCTATGTACCTATCTGCTCTCAAAAGGCCTATTTTAACTTGTGATTGAAGTCACATGCATGCTGTCATTGTATGGACATCAGGGTTGCAAATATTTTAATAATCGATTAATTGATGAATCTGATTAAAATAAACCTTCAATACTTTTATTTAAAAAAAAAAAAAGTCAAATTGACAGCGCAGAAAACACACCGATATAAATTATTATTCAGATTGTGGTTTGGTCCGTAACATGTCAGAAAATTATTTGTTGTAAAAACTTATGGAATTTTCAGCAGTTAGTATGATACCGTACGGAAAACAATTTGTCTTTTGGGTTTCTATATATTTGAAGCTTCAAATATTAACAAGTCTAACAGAGCAGTCTACAAGATAGTGGTTTGTGAGAGAGTGCGCAAAAAGAATCATGGGAAGATTGTTTATGCTGCATGGTTAGGGTTTTTGGGAGGAGAAAGGAGGGTCAAAAGACAGGAAAGCAAGCAGTCTGTTCTGAGCACTGCTTATCGGTCAAGGTCGCTTCAATATTGCTTCATGTACAAGAAATGAAAAACTCATTGATAAAGAAAATACAGAAAATAATTATTTTCCATAACCAAGCCACATTTGTGAACACCGGCTTTTACGTTTGATTTTGAGAAAACTGAAAGATATTCCGACATTTTTCATGGAGGACTACAAAAATATGAGAATACCTACTGTTGAGAGGCGGTCATTCCGTGGATTTGGACAATTTTAAATGAAACAAGGTCTCTACATGATGAATCTGTTTTCACAAATATTTGTCGAATGATTTAATCCATTAATCAATTGACTCATTTAGTTACTTGTCGATTAATGATGAAGTGTTGTCCCTTTATTGGACATGTAATGTAAGTGCACTTGTCAATTCTCCTTCCGTCAACAGGACCTGACCTCGGCGCTTACCAAACAAATCACAATGAAAACTCCTTTTGTATCTACCCCCATGGACACAGTCACTGAGGCCACCATGGCCATCGCTATGGCAGTAAGCTTGGCGCCCAACACTCACTCACTCGGACTGCACTCAACTGGCCCGCACCATTAAGTCTACCTGCACCATCTCATGAGATCAAGACTTATATTCTGCCTACAGAAACATGCCAGAGACATATTGTTTTCATTATTTAACATTATGTTTGGCCCACTTCAAATCACATTGCCTCATCTCCAACCCGTTGTATGCTCTTCTCCAAGTTAACAGGCGGTATCGGCTTCATCCACCACAACTGCACTCCAGAGTTCCAGGCCAACGAAGTTCGTAAAGTCAAGGTATGGAATGGTGACTGATATGTTTGGTGTCACTGATTCCAGTAGAAATATAGCTTGTTATCCCGTTCCCATCCTCGTTTTTCCTCGCCACTGCAGAGGTACGAGCAGGGCTTCATCACAGACCCGGTGGTGATGAGCCCTCAGCACCTCGTGAGGGACGTCTTTCAGGCCAAGGCCCGCTACGGCTTCTGTGGTATTCCCATCACGGACAACGGCAAAATGGGGAGCAAGCTGGTTGGCATCATCTCTTCGCGAGACATCGATTTTCTCAAGGCGGAGGAACACAACCTGCCGCTTAGTGAGGTGGCTAATATTTCATTTTGTAATTATGAAGTTGGGATTAGGTAGGTGAATGTCCTTTTGAAAGCTGAGACAGAACTATCCTTTTGGCAAATCAAATCAGGTTTAGGCGTACAGATGCAAAAATAGAAAATGTACCTCCTGTTACGCTTGAAAGAAATTATGTTAATCAGTAGATGCCTTACTGCATCCAGCACATGGTCTCATGAAACCATGCCGATCACAATGAAATCACAAGACTGTGAGGTCATTCTGACGTGAAATGTGCCGTGACAAGTTACCATATTTAGTTAGTTAATGTTTCTGTAGCTCATTTGTGTGTGACCTTTTTGACAGGTAATGACAAAGCGAGAGGATCTGGTCATTGCTCCTGCTGGTGTGACACTGAAAGAAGCCAATGAAATCCTACAACGGAGTAAGAAAGGTGAAGACAATTTTGGATTTCCTGGTGTGTTTGTCGGTTTTTGTTGGTTGTTGTTCACCTTAAATTTGACTTACAGACAAAATCCCTGATGACAATTGACATGGAGCTGTTGATGCATGGCTGGCCAGTTGTTGTCCTTCGTATAGATTACGCACCAGCACAACAGCTCTTTGTCTTCTTGGATCCCATCCTTGAGTACCCTTTGTGAATGCACACGTGTTAAAGCTCCCATATTATTAAACTTTTCCACATGCTAAAATAGTTCTCAAATGTGTAAAAGACATGTCTGTGACATATATAAAATTGACTTTCCCTATATCAGCAGAAAAAACGCCCTGCTCAAAACAGCTTGTTTTAGGTGCATGTCACTTTTATGTAAATAGCTGTACCAGACCACGCCTAGGCCATACCATTCTCCCTCGAAGGGGCTGTGTAGAGGGCCGACTAATGCCCAGATTTTATCCGAGGTACGCTCCAGCGGCCCTGGGATGCTCGGCCCACGGCCGGTACTTTATTATCCAACCACCGCCTGCGTTATCATATCTGACCTCTTGTAACCAAACAACCTCCACACGACAAATGTAGCTCCCACTTTAGAAGTATATTCCAAATAAAATGTTAAACTTACATCTTTTACGTTTACAGTCATGTCACACACCGCTGGGACCGATCCATTATGTTTGCAAATCCAGCTCTGAACAGGCTTTTCATTAAAAGGAACCCCGACTGTCATGACAAGTTTGCTCTATATTATTAATTTGGTTGTTACTAACATAACGATGAGATTCATTTTTCAAAAATAATTTCCAGTTTAATAAATTTTTTAGAAACTTTATTTGGACGTACTCGGTGCGTAGTGATGTAGAATGGCGGCTAGCTCTCTGCCGAGCAATGTGAAACGCCTATAAAGAAAGCAAGGTAAGTCTCCGTAGCGTTCCTAAAGGGACGATCAAAACTCTTGAGTGCGCCTGGTGAATGACGAGAACACGGCATGGGGGAGGGTGACTCTCCCGATCGCATTTTGTTTCTTTAGGAACGCTACAAGGCTTACCTTGCTTTCTTGGTTGAAGTTTCACATTGCTTGGCAGAGAGCCAGCCGCCATTACGTCACTAAGCACAGAATGCGATGCGACATGAATAACAATGGCGCCGTATGTCCAAATTAAGTTTCTACAAAATGTATTAAACTAGAAATGATTTTTGAAAAATTAATCTCATATAGGTATGTTAGTAACAACCAAATAAATAATATAGAGCAAACTTGTCATGACAGTCGGGGTTCTTTTTAACAAAACAGTCCTTTGGAAATACTGTCGATACGCGTCCTTCAAAAGTTAAATTAATCTACTGTCTTCTCAAAGACTCAGACTTGTTCTTGATCGTTGTTTCCCCATTGCTCTCCACGGAGTGTATGAGCGTATTAAGGGCTAGAGCAGCCAGCTTCTCGAATTTCTGTGGGCGTGACAAACCTTTACCAGTGGCGTTGCCACTAACCCGAGGGGGCGGGTCGAGTGCACTTCCGTGACTTAGTGATGTCAAACGGTTACGGAAGTTTAATCTGCCCGTTTGAAACACAATTTTGAAAAAGGAGGAGAAAGCTAAAGAAGTCGCGGACGAACTTTTTTTTTATACCTGGTTGGATTGTAGACAGTCCGGGGACGCATATTATTGATAGACCATTATCAAAAAACCCACGTAAGTGTATTTTCATACTATGGGACCTTTAAGAGTTTGACGTGTCAATATTGCAACTCCAATGGACGCAGGAGCCGTGTACTTTGCCAGAAAAGCATTATATAAAAACAAAACAGTTCCTCTGCTCTGCCATTGATGTCTTGATTGAACCTATGTTGTCCATTTCCATGGAAACATAAAAACAAACATCTTAATCCATGCTCCTCTTCCAGGCAAACTTCCCATTATAAATGATGACGGCTGCCTGGTGTCCATCATTGCCCGAACTGACCTGAAGAAGAACCGTGACTTCCCTCTGGCCTCCAAAGACTCCCGCAAGCAGCTGCTATGTGGTGCCGCCATCGGCACGCATGATGATGACAAATACCGCCTGGACTTGCTAGTGCAGAGTGGGGTGGATGTGATTGTACTGGTGAGGACGAAGACATTTTAAGCACGCATTTGTTAAACAACAGACTGCCATTTTCCACTGCAAGGCACATACTCAGCTTGTTGTGGTTCAACTCGTTATTGACGCTGTTCTATTGGCAAAAACTGGTACGATTTCCAGTCCTTGTTTAGTCTTGGTTACACGTTTGCAGAGGTGATACAAAGACTAGGCAGTATATAAAGTTCTACCATGTTATTAGTTCCACTTTTGAATATTTTGCAGGATGGGAAATCCTCTAATTTCACTTAAATCGCTGTTGTTGCTGAATCTTACGTTAGCTTACCCTATTGGTGTGTTTTAGCTCAGGATGTAGCATTGTTGTGCGCCACTGCCTTCACATTGCTGCAGTTGTTTATTTTCTTGCTGCCTCCTCATTGATAAAATCTGTCCATATACTTTGACCAGCATCCCCGTTTAAATAAGTACAGTAAATATAGGAGACAGTCATTCTCCACTGTTTGTTGCCATGTCTGGTAACAACTCATGCATTGAATGTGGTGTACAGTAATTTCTGGACTACAAGGCGCACCTGACTATAAGCCGCGCTAGCTAAATTTGTGGAATATTTGTGTTTGTTACACATATAAGCCGCACCTGACTGTAAGTCGCAGATGTTTTAATGTTACCGCACCAGGTTCCTGCTTTCTTTTCCATAACGAGAGTGCAAATTGTCTCAATCTCGTTCTGTGTCTGTCATAGTATTTGGGCTCACTTGGTTTCTTTTGCTCTGCCTGACGCTCTTGCGCTTCCTTTATATAGCGCCCCCTTGTGATCTGATGGATAAGCTGCACCTTTGTATTAGCAGCAGGGTTGAATGCAAGTGAAAAAAGTAACGGTTTATAGTCCAGAAATTACTGTCATTTTTGCAGTGATTTCCTACTGTGCTTTGGTAAGTTGAACGCTGTCAAGGCGTAGAATTGAGCTGATAGTGTGCAGTGGAAAAGAAGCATCAGAATTTGCTTCTGATTTCTAAGTCATTTTTCTTGTCGTTTATTTCAAAATAATGAATGATGTTGCATCCTCCATTTACAGGATTCCTCTCAGGGTAATTCAATCTTTCAAATCAACATAATCAAATATATAAAGGAGAAGTACCCAAATCTGCAGGTCATTGGTGGCAATGGTAAGCATACACATTTTTCAGGATTTCCCCAAAACATATATATTGTTTGATATGAACTTTGTGTTCAAGCTAAATACTATAATGAGCTTTTAGACAGTATTCCTGGTTGTTTGACTAAATGCATCAAAAAGAAGTGTTATCATTGTAATGAACCAAATACTTAAATGAACATTAATTTAATGGTTCAGAATTGGATTTTCTGTAATTATAATTCATTTAAAATATACTTAGTGCCCAGACTGTATTTCTCAAACATTTTTTTGTTTGGTCTTGTCGTTCAGTGGTGACCACTGCTCAAGCTAAAAACTTGATTGATGCAGGAGTGGACGGGCTAAGAGTCGGAATGGGCAGCGGGTCCATTTGCATCACACAGGAAGGTAAAACTGTATAACGCACACACTGTCCATCATGGCAACATTTTCAGCCTTTTTAATTGCTCTCAGTCCTGTGTGTAATAAATTGATGGGGGGTTTGTAGTGGGCCTGCGAATGGACCCTCTTTCATGTAGTCTGACAGACGACAGACTTGTGTAAACAGAGTGTTCAACATTTGTGACTTGCTACCCACCCCCCTTTTGTGTTGAAAGCAAATGTCACACTGATATCGCCACTCATCTAATTATCTCAACGTGCCGAGCTGCAAAAACTGTGTGAGCTTGCACTTTGTTCACCGCAAAATCCTACATCAGGGAGTTCTTTAAAGGCACAGGTGGACAAATCGCAGCTGTACTGTTATGCCTAATGTGTCAACTCAACAGGAAAACACACCTTTCCTTTGTTACCTAAATATAAAAAATAATAATATTTTTAACTCATTCACTGCCATTGACGGCTATTGACGTAAAAAACTAATTTGAACCTTTTCTATTAGTTTAACATTTTTTCCCACTTTTGTTAACAAGAGTATGAAAAAAATGTTTATTGTACATTTAGAACAGATGTAAAATGTGTGATTAATTGGGAGTGAACTAGTGAAGTCATGTGATTAATTATGATAAAAAAATTATTTTTTTAGTAATCTTTTCTTTAAAAAATAAAAGATTATTAAAAAAAAAATTTAATTAAAAAATAAAAAGAAGAAGAAAAGATTGTTAAAAATTGTAATTTTTAGTAATCTTTTCTTTAAAAAAGAAAAAAAAGATTATTTATTTTTTTTTTTTTTAAATTACAAATACTTTCTTTCTTTTTTTTAAGAAGAAGAAAAGATTATTAAAAATTAGGGGCGTCAGGCGATTAAAAATTGTTGTAATTAATGGCATGACGTCTCTAGTTAACTCACTATTAATCATAATTTTTTTATATCTGTTCTAAATGTACAATATTTTTTTTCTAGGTTTTCATACTCAACAAAAAAAAACTTAACAAAAGTGGAAAACATTTGAAACTAATAGAAATAGTTCTAATGAATTTTTGACGTCTATAGCCGTCAAAGGCAGTGAATGAGTTAAGCAGTACAGTACCGGTACTTTAATTATGTGATGATGCAATATTTTTGCTTGCGGTTATCATACCATCAGAATTTAATGTTGGCACATGCTTATTTGAAGAGCAAGTTAAGTTTTATTTTTGAGACATGATCTCCAAACTGTACCACCTTTAGGGTGTTCCACTTCAGAGATTCCACTGTGTTCTTTAGAGTTGTACATTTAGCAGCTAAACAAGTTAGTGTTTGATTGATTTAAGCTTATAACCACCACATCAAAGACTTTATATACATTTTTTAAAAAGTAGTTTTTGAGTTTACAGTATGTATCTCTGCTAAGAACTCAATGTTTCTCATTACCAGTGAGGTTAGTTCACAATTCACAACATGACTCTTGATTTCACATATAACATGCCTTCTTTACAAATAATATTTTTTTTCTTTTTTCTTTTTTTTACCTGTTACTGTAATTCAATATCAATTTAAGGCTTCATCTCTGAAGATGTCAAATGAATACCATTTTATTGTGCAATTTATTTTACATGTCAAAGGCTGTAAACGCTGTCAACATGTTAAGACAGCAGACTGTGTTCACATATCTGTCGCTAAATCCTCCTCCCCTCTTATCTTCCGAACAGTACTGGCCTGCGGCAGACCTCAAGCCACAGCAGTCTATAAGGTGTCAGAGTACGCCAGACGCTTTGGTGTGCCCGTCATTGCCGACGGTGGCATTCAGACTGTCGGACACATCGCCAAGGCACTGGCATTCGGCGCATCCACAGGTAAAAGTCTGATAGACCTCCAGATTCTTCATTTTTAACCATGCTTTCCTTATGAAAAATTTGAATGATTCCAGGCAGCACAGTTGAAAATGTTTAGAACATTGGCCTCACGGTTCTGAAGTTCGGAATTTTAATCTGAGCCCTGGCCTTCTCGTGTGCAGTTTTCATGACAGTTTTCTCCCTGTGCTTGTGTGGAATTTATACAGTTACTGTGGCTTCTTCGCACATTCCAAAAAATGCATCTTAGGTTCATTGAAGACTCTAAATTGTCCAAGTTGTACCACGCTTCTTGCTCAGTCAGCTGGAATCAGCGCCAGATCACCAGTGACCCTAATGAGGATTAGCAGTATAAAATACAAGAATGGATGGATGATATATGAATCCCTTCAGAGTTCAATATTTGAACTTTCCTAACTGTCATACAAGTGTTTAAAAAAAAAAGTTTCTCTCTGTCATGTTTGAACAAAAAAACAATAAACACACAAAAGGCAAAAATGTCTTAACTTTTTGCGAGAAGTGTTTTAAGTGATAGTTACTGTACCGGTAATTATTATTATTATTTTATCGCATTGTTTATAGACTGTTTAATGTTTTCTGCATTGTGACCCCAAACTAAATAAAAATATAGGATTCGGTGGTGCATGTTAGTTTACAAACCACTTTTCTGTCACAATTCAGTTGTCCCTTGCATCTTTGTGCAGTGATGATGGGCTCTCTGCTCGCCGCCACCAACGAAGCTCCTGGTGAATATTTCTTCTCAGATGGCATCAGGCTAAAGAAGTACCGTGGCATGGGCTCTCTGGATGCCATGGACAAAAACCTGGGCTCCCAGACCAGATACTTCAGGTGTGAAAACGTACTCGTCAACCTTGTAGGAGACGAGTTCAGTATGAAGAGCACATCAAGTTGACCACTAGGTTGCAGTAATCAGCCTATGTACTCACTGGTTGTTTGATTTAAAAAATACCAACGTCATAACAGAAGCTTAAAATAAATAAAAAATAATTGTGAAATTGTCATAGTAATCAAGTTATTCAAAACAATACATAGACTTTATTTGAACTAATATTTGTTTATAGACCTCAAGCCTTTCAACATGATATTTTTTCAGCATATAGCCGAGGATAGGTTCCACAGGAAAATCTGCGTGCAAATTTACCTTATGCCACAAAATATTTGCGTTATTGATTTTATCAAAACACGCAGACTCAAATGTATACTCAACAAAAATATAAACAACCCATTTTTTTATGAAATTAACTCAAAGATTTAAACAATATCACCATTTCTCACAAATATTGTTCACGTACCAGTCCAAACGTGTGATAGTGAGCACTTCTCCTTTGCCGAGATAATCCATCCCAGCTCATAGGTGTCATATCAAGATTAGACACCGTGATTAGTACACAGGTGTGCCTTAGACTGCTCACAATAAAAGGCCACTCTGAAAGGTGCATTTTTGTTTTGTGGGGGGGGGGGTTAGAAAACCAGTCAGTACTGACTGGTCGGCAAAGGAGAAGTGCCCACTATCACAGATTTAGTGAACAATATTTGAGAGAAATTGTGATATTGTGTATGTGGTAAAAGTTTTAGATCTTTTGAGTTCATCTCATAAAAAAAGAAGAAAAAAAAGAATTTGTGTTTATATTTTTGTTGAGTATATGTAACCTAACTATGTTGACTTGATATTGTAAAAAAAATAAAAATCCAGACTTTAAATCTGGAGGCGATATACTGCCTCAAATCTCCCGCAGAATGTAGGAAGTGGCAGAGTTGTATGACACCTGTCATTGTCTGAGAGAGTTAATAGATTTGTTCGCAGGTGATTTGAACATGATCAACGTGTTAAATTGTTAATAATGTGTCCCAGTAACAGATGATGTGGAAAAAGACGAATACTATCGATTGGTGAACAAATATGAAATTTACCATATTTAGACATACAAGGCTTCCAACCGACAGTGACTATATTAAAAAGGGTCAATGAATGTCCCTTTAGCCCCCACAATTAACTCTTACTGCCACACGTTATCCAAAAAACAACCCAGACAGTGCCCGCCGATTTCGAGCATTTTAACTCATCTTTTAAGGCGAACAGAATATTGTGTACTTTTACTACATAATCGCGTTCCATTCTTTCATTAGAGAAAAAAATAAGTTTCTACCTTATTCCGTTCTCCAATAATCACCATTTGAAAATGGGTGATATCAGTGACATTGAGCGAAAATTTTAAAAATAAGAAGAAAATAAGCATTTTGTGAAAAGATACATTTTCTGCACAGCAGTGACTTTGACAATATTTTTTGTTTAGTGACGCTCTAGGAATTAGATTTAATGTGACAAAGGCTTTGATCTCTCACGTCATCCTTGAAAACGTTTTATTACATCATGTCAATCTGTTTCGCTGCAATTGCATACACCGGCAGAACATAGAAAAGAGATACAATGCTGCCAACTGCTGGCCATAGTTAGTTTTTGATTTCACAAGCCCATTGACCAGGCAGCGCTGTGCACAACACGTTGCACTGCCCATTGAGAAAAAACAACAACATAGCACACGTCAATTAACGTTTTTGGCGGCATTCATTTGGATTTTAGTCAACGTTATTAAACGTTTTTGGCGGTAAAAGAGTTCATTGTTGAAGCAAATTTAGTAGAATGCCTGTTCTTCCTCTGGGACTCTTCCTTGAAATAGTACCACCTTAAATGATCTCATTGTTGTTTATTAGAACAACTGACCTGTCATGCGTTTGTGCTTGTGTCCACAGTGAAAATGACCAGCTCAAAGTAGCGCAGGGTGTTTCAGGAGCTGTGCAGGACAAAGGCTCCATCCACAAGTTTGTCCCCTACCTGCTGGCCGGCATCCAACACTCCTGTCAGGATATCGGCACCAAGAGTCTCACTCAGCTCAGGTGCACACAGACGGCACCACAGGGAGCAGGGACCGGGGTGCATATAGTGCATGCTGTGACATCATAGTGCTCAACTTTGTGGCGTGGGAAACGTATACTTCTGCTTATTACCTCACAGCTTTCCTCCTTGTACAGAAAGTTTGCGCGGTTTACAATATATGACTTGAGTTGTGAGGTCTTGACACTGGTTAGCTCTCGGTCAAAGACTTGAGTGTGAAAATACTGAATGATTTAGGGCCCAAAAGCATTTCTGGTGTGCTACACAAAGCACACAGACCTCTCCAGTTATCTGAGGACAGATCTGTCAACCTACAAATACACTTCCTGATCGACAAGAGATTTTTTTTTTCTCTTTAAAGTATCACCCCCTATCGTTGTGGTGCAACTATGTGCTGACCAATTGTCTTTTTGTGTCTTGTGTCAGAACCATGATGTATAGTGGAGACCTGAGATTTGAAAAGAGAACGGCATCGGCTCAAATGGAGGGCGGCGTTCACAGTCTGCACAGGTACGAACTTGCACGGGACCGCACCTCAAGCGGTTTGGCAAGAGGTCTCGCCATTTGGGCACAGTACAGTTTCTTCATTTCAGCGGTTGCTCAGGCTTGCTCTTTGAATAAACACCGGAGCCGTCGTTCTTGACAAGAAATGCCGTTGTCAGTCCTGTGATTTGTATCTTTTCTTTTCATGACAGTTATGAGAAACGGCTGTTTTGAAGAAGATCCTTCAGCTCTGGAGACTGTCCTTCCAAAACAATGATGCCAAAATTCTCTGGGGCTTCTTTCATATTGTCTATTAATGTTGTCACACACATGCATGACATCAGAGCATTTCTATTCATCAAGTCTTCCAGTTATTTAGCGTCATCTATGCATCCTCAAATATTGTGTGAAGGACAACTACACCTTATCAGTCAGTGCACATGTGACTGTCCTCTAATGAATGCCTTCCATGTTGTGGTTACATGTCCACTCTAAAGCTGTGTTCATTTTCAAAGAATAAAAGTTCAGCTTTTTTTCACAAAAGGTTCTCATTTACATTTGTTTAAAAAAACGATTTAGCAAATAAAACCCTAATATTGCCTCATAAGTAAGTCTTAATTTGTTCAATGGGTATCTTCTTGCTGTAAAAATTACAAAAGACTTAAAGGTGTGATATAAATTTAAATATGTATGTGCTATTTTAATTTTAAAAAAAAAATTGGGGACACGTGGCATTTACAGCTAAAATATTTAACAAAAGGGCTGGTATAAAAAATGTTGCCCTTGCTAGGCTGGTGATTAAATGCAAAATGAATTAAGATGCTTCTTGTAACTCTGTTATGACATCATTTACCAATAAATTAATACTCAGTGAACTGATGGAGGAATAATATTAGTTTGTCTTCAAAATGATAGTTTGAGGTCAAAATATTATCTCCATGCAGTTTGTTGTGCAATCCGAAATGAAAGTTACATAAACAATTGTATGCCTTTTAATCACAAATAATATATTATCATTTCATATAGGAGCTTGAATAGGCTCCAGTTCACTTGTGAACCTAATGAGGACAACCGCTATAGAAAATGGATGGATTCATAATTCAAGTAATTATCTGTAGTAATAAAACACTTTAAAATGTATTTTTCACATCAAGTAATTGGTCATGTTCCATGACCGCTCACCTGCAACTCGTTTCCTGGAAGGATCAGGTAACGCCGACAAATCCACCGGACTTTCCAGGCCTGACATGCGACAGACCTGTGGGAATTGGAGTGGTCACACTCTGTTGGTCTCACCTGCCTCATGTCTGCTTATATCATTGACACTCACACTCACAGTTAAACGGCATCAAGGTGAGTCCAGTAGAGTATGCGGATTGTATTACAACAACTACAGTATACCATCAACGCTAATATCTAAATCTTATTTAGCTAGAAACTTCCAACTTCCATTCGATATATTTCAACTGCACAAATACTGTATAAAAAATACATTTCAAACATTTGTGTATACATCCGTTTCACCATATTTGACACAATTAGTATTGTTGGTTTCAACGACCCGCGCACGTTAAATTTTTTCAATAAAAGTATTTTATATTATATAATAATGATGATATATATATATTTATATATATATTTATACATAATAAATATATAATATGATATAATAATTCATAAATATATAGTAATATAAAAATACAATATCTAATTATATATATATATATATAATATACATTAAATTAAATTTAGCTGATTTACCTAATATTGTGTCAGATGATGAATCTCTCAATGCAACCTAAAATTAGCAATCATATTTACTAATTATTTGAATACAAAATATTCACAAAGGTGTTTTTTGAACGTTTTCTTAAATCAACGGATCAAGATAAAGTCAAAATGAAAATGTTATATATACACAAAATTAAAGGAAAGTAGAGTATACAAATTTTGTTGCATTAAATGATACAAAATTTAAGAAATTTTGCAAAATATATATATTTTTTATATGATTTTTAATATCTTTGAATTTATTTTTTTATCTCTCTAGTTTTCTTTTTTTAATATATGTGTTTGAAAAATAATATTCATTCAAGTAATAAAAATATTATACAAAATAAATAAATGGGGAACACAGTGCTTAACAAAACAAAAACTGAAAGCAATTTTGTTTACCATAAAATACTTTTTTTTCAAAACATTGTTAAGGAATGTACAAAAAAAAGTACTTTAATTAAATTTCTTCTGTGTGTTTGCTGTATATTTAAAATACATAACAAAAAGAAGAAGAAAAGACTGATGTCCCTCTCCAGCTGAGAGTTGAATCAGGAAGGAGGAGTTTTGTCTTGTGGTTAGAAGTGAAAGTGAAATGAATGCAGAGGACTTATAAAGAGGAAGTTGGCTGACAAGAAGCCACTGCACGAGGTGAGGAGAAGGACGAGGAAGAGCAGAGGGACACTACAGTGCTGGTGAGATACACGACACACATACTCTAATACAATCTCATGAATGTGTGTGTGCGTGTGCGTCATTTAGTTCTTTGTGTATGACTCCTCTGACGTCTGAGCCCTTAACTATATGCTGACTGAATCATTATTTGTTGCTCATCAGCGTCTGAGTCAGAACGGCGAATATGTGTGTTCCCTCATGTGTTCTGGACTTTCTCCTTCCAGCTTCAAATGTGGAGAAGCTCCTGTGAGTGCTCGTCTCCGTTCAAGTCTCATCCAGCTGACATCCTGTGAAGCCTTGAGTTTTACTTTCCCTTCTGCATCAACAGGTTTTTCAAGACAAGGCTGCTCCTAGTATGTCCCCAAAAGAGACACAGGTGAGTGGACAGCATTGTCCTCAGGCTCCTCATTCTTGGGTGTGTGGGTTGGTAATGTGTGCTGGGTTTCGGCTGGATATGGCGGGTGCGTTTTGAGCCGTTGTGCGGAGAGAGGAAGTCACGAGCCAAAAATGAACGGCGGCAAGACAGAGGTGTCCAAACTCTTTCTTCCAAGGGCCTCATACGGAAGAATTAAATGATGAAAGGGCCACTGATTTATTTAACACACTTAAACTATATATGCTAAGCAATCATATACAGTATATTGTTTATTGGTATATATAGCAAGGCAATTAGAGCAAAAAGTCAAAGATTTTTCAGCATAGCGGGGCGGCCCTGTACCCCACGAGAATAGGCCTACCCCTGCACTGAGTAACTGAGTCACAGCAGAGTCACATCTCTACATTGAGAATCAAAACAAGCGCAATCTGTATGAAAATGACCTTGACACACAGCTGAAAATGGAACAAACAATTGCAATCCGGGCAATTTGCTACTAAAACCAAATAGGGTGCTATGAGTATTAATTGTGTTACTTAATATTTTGTGAATCGAGCCCAGCTCTATACAGTATGCACATATTTACTATAATGCTTTTCAAGTACCGAACGGTGTAATTGTTTTCTGCACTGTGGGTTCAATTCGCACTCAGCAACAGTGGCAACGAGTGTCTCTACCGTCTCTACTGTACTTGTCTCGTAACTGATGGTGACCAATCCGGGGAGTACAGTTGTCTGCCTTCCCTTTGCCTAAAGTTAACTTGGATTGGCTCCTGCTCCACTGTGGCCCTGAACAGAATAAACCCTCCATTCTAGCAAATGGTTGGATGGAAAATTAATGAACATGAGTATCAAATAAAACGGGCTTCACTGATTTCTGACGGGGGTATAGTACCCCTTAGCAGCACAATGCCTTTCTCCTTCAAAGAGAAAGTAAACCTTACAGTTATCTTGATAATAATATGTTATATGTGACATCACTAGGCTAAACATGACATTCTGATGAACTCATTCACTGCCATTAACGGCTATAGACGTCAAAAATTCATTTGAACCATTTCTATTAGTTTAACATTTTTTCCACTTTTGTTAATAAGAGTATGAAAACCTAGATTTTTTTTTATTGTTCATTGAGAACAGATATAAAATTTGTGATTAATCGTGAGTTAACTATTGAAGTCATGCAGTGAATTACCATACAAATTTAAATCGCCTGACACGATTTAAAGAAAAGAAAAGGATTATTAAAAATTAGGGGCATCAGGTGATTAACATTTTAATCGTAATTAATCGCATGACTTCACTAGTTAACTCACGATTAATCACAAATTTTATATCTGTTCTGAATGTACAATAAAAAAATATAGGTTTTCATGCTCTTGTTAACAAAAGTGGAAAAAAATAAACTAATAGAAATAGTTCAAATGAATTTTTGACGTATATAGCCGTCAATGGCAGTGAATGAGTTAATATTACATTTGTGGAATATGAGTTATGCAGCAAAATCCGGTCAATTTTATCAGGTGGCGGCCATTTTGCCACTTGCCGTCGACTGAAGATGACATCACAGTTGCTAAGGGCTCAGGTCACGACCAATCACAACTCACCTGTTTTCTGAAGCTGAGCTGTGATTGGTTGTTACCTGAGACCTGAGCAACTGTGATGTCATTTTTAGTTGACAGCAAGTGGCAAAATGGCCGCCTTGTGATATTGATAAAAACAGCTGGATTTTTCTGCCTAACTCACATCCCACTAATGCAATATTAACCAGAATGTCGTATTTAGACTAGTGCGGCTGCATGCAAAATATTATTATCAAGAAATATTGGGGGTTAACTTCCCCTTTAAACGTAAGTACATATCAACTGAAGGTCCAAATTACAGGATATTACAATGACTAATATAGATTGTGTGTTCTGGATATCTTCTCCTTTTCAGGAGTGCTGTCAGGACAAGATGCCAACTGGACTGAGGCTTTTATTTTGGCGTGTGGGATTGTAACGGAACCCGTAATGCAGCTGTGATTGTGACCTCCAGCTGGTTAGGGGCTCCGTTTCCATCCCACCAGGCATAAGACATCTAAACAGTGAACACCTTTAATGGTTTATACCAGTAGGCTACATATAACAACATGGGTTTTTTTTTGTTCAGGGTTGTTGCATTGTAAGTATGTTTTGAAAAGAAGACTAGTTGGTGTTTTTCCTCAATGACACGCTTTCTCCCGGCTGCTTAGCCAATATAAAACAACCGGGAATTTCGTGTCAACCAAGAATGACACCAAAAAAGAAAAAAATACTTTTACTGATGAGTCCCAGCTTTAACAGCAATGTAACTGTGTTTTGCCGTATTTATCTCATGTTATTATTTTTGGGTGGATTACATTCACTGCATTACAATTATTTTATAGATGTCTATATAAACAAGAACCGATCACAAATAAATGTTACATTACTCTCTCCTTGATTGATTTGTGTATTATTATTATTATTATTATTGTTAGTTTCTCCCCGTGCTTGTGTGTGTATTATCCCGGTAGTCCTGCTTCCTCCCACATAAAAATAAAAAAATAAAAAATGCACGCTATGTTCATTGTAGACTTAATTTTTTATCAGGCCTACAGTTGGTATAAGTGTGAAACTGTGAATGTGAGCGTTAATGCTGGTTTGTCTATATCACTGGTGCCAAACTCAAGGCCCGGGGGGTTAGATCCGGCCCGCTGCATGATTGTATGTGGCCCGCGAAAGCATGTGTGCAACTTCCATGATCCTCACTAAAATCTGTACCAAAATTTAAATTGAGATTTTGCAAGATTTTTTGTTGTTGCCCATTTTACAGTAACTTGAACAATAATAATAATTAAAAAAAATCATTATCCTTGATTTATTATTTCAAAACTAATAATCCATAAATTTGTTGTGTACTGTTTATGTAAAAATACAATGAGATAAACGTATTTGGTTTCACTGTAAAAATGGCCCTCTGAGGGAAGCTGTCACTACAAAGTGGGCCGTGGCAAAAAATTTTTTTGACACCCCTGGTCTATATTGTCAGTGTTGGATGGAAACCTTCTATGTTCAAATACGGTCATATTTCCTGCTTTTTTTTTAAATTGCATATTTTTTCAGAAATGTATTATTGGTCACTGCTCGGTCCCTATGTGGCTTCACTATTGTAGCAAATGATTGACCAATCTCAAGTGTTGTAAATAGCTTGCTATCATTGACAATGCACTGTTAATGGCTCAACAAACATGCCAATGACATAGGTTGCGTTCACACTGCAGCTCAATTCCGATTTTTTCATGAGTATCTGACTTTTTTCATGCAGTTTGAACGGTACAATTCCGATTTTTTTCACACGAGACCTGGGCCTCTTTCTTATGTGGATATAAATTGGATATGTATGTGATGCGCCTAGCTGTGAACGCTCATTCGCAAGCATCCGATTCATACATCATCAAAAGCCTGATATGCACTCTGCGCGGGAGGCAGAGAGTGCTCGGAAGGGAGACTACTGACACGTCTGTGAATATATACAAAGCTGTTTTGAGTAACAGCGTTACATTTTTATATGTCTTTAATTTAATCGCACTTGTGTTGCGTTGTTCTTGTAATGTAAACAGTAAATAAAAAGATCGGAATTAACAAAAAATCTAAATTGGGCATCATGCCTTGCAGTGTGAACGAAGCCTTAGTTTCCTGAAAAAAATATGGTTTGGAGGATGGATGGATGATGGATGAAGTATTACATTCATTCATAATCTGTTACCTTTATTCACTTTGTGTGATTTTCAAGAAAAATGCATTATGTGCAAATCTTGACATGACGTTTTATGTAATGTAATTGTAAGACCTTTTTTATGTTATTTTTTAATGTGACAGAAATAGCACAATATGCCGTAATATAATAATAATAATAATAATAATAATAACAAAAACAAAATCGGTCCACCGCGGAAATATAACCGATCGGGAACACGAGCTAGAGCTATTGTTTCCGGTTGATGGGAAGAAGAAAAAAACAGCCACAGCGCCCTTTCCACTTTAGCCAATATTATCGACGAGTACTTGGCTATTCCTGTTTTCTGTCGGCCGCATCGATGCTTGAATGGACCCGGATTGCCACTCACCTCGGCTGCGTATGTATTAGCATAGCGCGGATGTTCTAGCTACCCCCGTTTGTGTTATGATAACGATGGAGAACATCGAGGAGTCGTCTTCGCCCCTCCGTATCACTCCCACCGTCCGGGCGCTGAGCTCCGCACTGCGGGCCACGCGTGGTAATGCCCACGACTCTCGCCGAAGGGACAGCGAGAGGATGTTTCCGGAGCCGGAGAAGGAGAAGCTGTGGTTCAAAGAGAGCAGCGCCAAGAACCTCCGAACCCGAGACTTCTTGTCGCCGAGTACCGTGCTCAACACGCTCTATGCGGACGGACAGGTTTGCTACAGGCTCATTACACGACCTTCTTGTTTGACACAAAATTAACCACCAAACAGCGTCCACAACCTAAATTGACTCAACGTTGATAAGAACTCATACTAACACTCCGTGTCCCATTCGTTTAGAAAATAATATTGTTCATTTAAACCCTCAAAAAGTAGGATTTTGTGGACTAAGTAAATGTGAGTAAAAATTGTGTTAAACTGCCAAATTCCAAAACACAAATATTGTTATTTATTTATTTATTTATTACAGAAAATATAAATTGTGTGTGTGTGAGTGTGTGTGTGTGTGTGTGTGTGTGTGTGTGGGGGGGGGGGGGGTCACCGAGTTTAATACAATTTGAATAAGATTTGAAGGACACTATATTGGTGTCCAAAATTAAAACAGAGAGCCAGAATCCTCATTATTCTGTCAATGTAAGTGAAACCTGGAATTTCAATACATTTCCAATGAGAACAACATTTAAAAAAGAAAAGAAAAAAAGAAAAACTAACAAAAAGAGCTACGCAAGGTCATATTTAAAGGAAGGCCCATCAAGATCGACCATGAGATATTGTGCTTGAGGCGGTCATCATGGAGCCATGAGCGGCAGATCGCAATATGGGTCAGACAGTCACGCACAACTGTAACTCTGTGTATAAATGTGTGTGTGTGTGTGTGTGTGTGTGTGTGTGTGTGTGTGGGGGGGGGGGGGGTGTGTGCGCGTGTATAAAAATCAAACTACCGTTTCTCTACTGTGTCATGTTCGTTAGAGCCTATCCCAGCTGACTATGCGTGAGAGGCAGACTACACCATGGAATCCGGCCATCAGTCAATTGCAGGGCATACAGGATAGCCCAGTGATTCACAATTGTTTTACAAGTACCTCCTCAAAAATTTCATGACAAATGATGCGGATGTTTTTGGATTTGTCTCTAAAAAGTGTATTTAATATTATTATAAGACACTGTAACATTATGTGCAGGTTGAACATTAACACTGCACTTTCAGAATGATTCCATTTAAATATACGTATTATACAAATTGTACCAAAGCAAATGTTTGAAATCAAATAGTTTTTAGATTAAATGAAAATGTACTTAAAATTGAAATACATTCAAAACAAAACATTTAAAAGTTCAAGCTACTGTAGCAGTATCCACACTCCACAGTGTGAACATTTAATCCACCAATTCTTCACCACTAGATGTAGTTAGAGCCCGTGTTCCACATTTTGAGAGTCACTAACAACCATTCACACCTGTGGACAATTTAGAGTGTTTAATGAACCTAACACATATGTTTTTGGTATGTGGGAGAAAACTACAGTATCCTGAAAAAAGGCCCGAGCTGAGATTCTAACCTAGAACTTCTCCACTGTGAGACAGGCGTGCTAAACTCACACTTTGATGACTGGTCTCTATGCAGTGAAGATGGTGAGGGGATTTCTCATGTCAAGCCAGTTTAATGAACATTACATAGCTGCTGTACAGTAAAGATTATGTGCTACTGTTCACCACTATCTTGGATGGTGTGTGTTAGAGCTGGAGAAAAAAAAATCTGATTTGCGATCTTATCTTTTGTTTGCAATGACATTATATGACAATGGCATTTTTCAAAACAAGTTTTTCTTTTAGTTATTTTCCCCCTTCTGGAATTTGTTTTATTTCTGTTAATACCAAAACTATGCAAAATGCTGTTCTTTTTTCCCCCCCTCAGCAAGTGTTTTCCCCAGCATTAGATAGCAGCAACGTTTACAAAAGTAAAAGAAATGAAAATAAAAATACAAATGAGTAAATAAGTGCTTTCCTTTGGAAACACGTCCCTTTAGTCAAATTATAATGTAAACATGATCGTGAGTCAATTAACATTTAAAGTGTTCACCAATTTAACATAATAAAATGAACCATCTAACCGTGTGACTCGGCAGGTTCATATCAAGTCAATGTCAAAGAATTGATGCCACACCGCTCTCGCTCTCTCACACTCTTTTCTCGTGTAAAGTACAGGTGGTGCAAGACGAACCCCTGACGTATACCTCGGACAAACATTTCCAATAAGTCTTGTCAATACAAATCCCTTTTGCAACAATGCTTGTTTATACACCAAATACCATACAATATTTTAATAGTTTTTGTTCCCACTCAGGTCCCTCCGGCGGTGATGTCCAGAATTCTGTCTGTCCGAGGCCGTGGCGTTCTCCCGGTGGCGGGAGGGGAGGTGATGGATGAAGGTCTGAGGGTGAGGGTGGACCGAGCCGCCGCATTCAGGGCCGTCCTAGACGGCGGCGCCGCAGAGTACCTGGCACCCGCTGCTCAGAGGCAGGGCTGCGTGGTGCTCAACTGTCCGGCCCTGCACCCGAAACCCGAACCCCCGACTCCTGATTGCCTCACTCTGGGACAACTAAGGACCATTCTGTTGGCCGACCACATGGGGGCGCTGTTGAGAGGGCAAGGGTGAGTTCCTTTTCATAATTCCTCACATCAGCCCGTTTTGATTGAATTAAATTTTTTTACTTGGGATATTTTTTGTTTAAAAAAACAAAACACTTCTCATTTCAGAATATTGTCCATTGCATAGTATCTCCCGTTTTTTCCCCCCAGTCCTCCTACCACCAACAACATGACCACAAAATATGATGATGATGATTATAAAATAACTAATGCTGTAAATAAAATAAAAAATACATTTACAATTACTGTCCCTTAAGATATGGTCCATCTCAGATTTACAGTGTCCCTGTGCCCCCTGCTGCCCGAAGACAGCAGCATAGTCACCTTCCTCCGCACGCTGGGCATCGATTGGCCGACATTCGCGGCCAACTGGACCAATGAGGAGCGGGAGGAGAAGATCCAGGAAGCGCTGGAGAAGTCGCCATACAGAGAGAGGGAAATTGAGAGAGACAGGAGGACGAACGGAGGGCCGGGCACGAAGAAGGCGGAAAAGGGCGAGAATGAAGGAGCAGTCAGGATAAACTTAAAGCGAGTGTTCCAGGATGAGGGGCTGCAAGGATATGACCCCAGCCTCGGAACCTGCACAGGTAAGGTACGGCCAAGTAACCTCAGTGGCTTTTCTAAGTGGACCACAAATATTGTGAGGCATGCAAACGCGTGATTAAAACTTATTGTCATTTTACAAGATATTAAGGACACAGAACTTTTTGTCAAAATGTGAAGATCATTTTCTCGCTTAACACAACTTCCAGTTAAACAATACATATCAAATAAGAAACTACCTATCTCATCTTCAGCTGTCCTTGTCAATTAAAGGCACCCCCACCCCCAAAATAATGTTGAAATTAATGGTAATTTTAAATTTTTCTAATTATTAGTTCCTGATTATAAAACAGCCACAAGAAGGCTGCCGATGCTTGTATCACTCACTGAGTACCGATACCTTGAAATAAAGCTGTGTATCAGCCCGATACTGCTACCTGGTATCGGTATTACAGCCTCCCTAGTTCTAATTAAAAGGTGGAATTGTAAGTACACAGGGTTATGTTAATGTTTGTAGATCTGGAATTACTCTGTTTTAACAAACAAAATTGCCTTCTTACATAAAACCCCCCAGCTTTATTTTTGTCATGCTTTATTTATTCATGTTACAGACTGTTTCTGTACTTGCATGTTGTATTTAGATTTTGGACTCTATTTTGAAGGGCTTCGATGTTTCTGTGCTGTAAAACGTGGTGGAACTTGCTCGGTGCACTAAAGGGCTTTCCCCAACTGTTTCCACAAAGTTGGAAGTATCCATCCATTTTCTCTATTTTATCTATGTCCTCATTAGTGTCGCAAGTGAGCTGGAGTCTCTCCCAGTGGACTTTTTCTGATGGGTGGGCTACATCATCCTGGACTGGTTGCTAGCCAGTGAATCACAAGACACATATAAACATACAAACATTTGCACCTATGGACAATGTAGAATCTTCATGGAGCTAATGTATGTTTTGGAATGTGGGCGGAAACCGTTAACCTTGCTCTCGCAAGATGTATTTGTGAGTTCACAAACTCCCAAGAATCCATCTTGTACCGCTCCCATTGATTTCCACCAATACGAACCACTGGTGGTTCGGACCAATCACAGAGCGACATTTTATTTGGGGGCGGGATATGCAGCTGTGACGAAAACAAGAAGCGCCGAAGCCGTTGAGAAGGAACAAACCAAACGTGGCAACATTCTGTTCTCGCTGAATTAGTCTCTTGCATCCGCATATGAACATTGCAAAACTGACAACATAAACTCAAGTCACAACAGTCGCATGTTGGTGACGACATTTTCATTCTTTGCCGTGATTGGTCGAAACAAAAGTTAGGTAGGCGTGCACACGATTCTGCTTCGTCCAATCAGCTCGAAGTGTTGTACAGCATGCCCCGCCTTTCCCGAGCAAATCAACGCGGAGCAGTCCCAGACTGATTTTGTGGAAAACCCCCTTGAGTGAAGCACAAATCAATCTGGCTATTGCCAGGCTAGGAAACCGGAGGACCCTGAGGAAACCCGCAATCACGAGGAGAACATGCAATGGAAATGTGCAATGGTCCAAAATGTCTTGGTGATGAGATGCTGATTCAGATGGAATGAAAGATTGATGAAGTTAATTAAGCAGTGTGCCCTTTAGTCCATATTTGCTACTAACAGATTATTGGTGCATGCGCGTTCAGTCCACAGAGACAGCGTTTCCCATCTGGCACAACTGGACCTCGCCACAGCTGACTGCACCGTAAGACAAGCGCACACGTGATCACAGAGACACGCGTCTTATTAAATGGAATGACCTAACGACAGAGCACGAGTGAAATATTTCTACACACCATTTTAACATTGTGCAGGTCGCCATGGCAACAGCCTTGCATGTGACTTCCTGCCAGGATGAGTTCCGCCAGCAGCAGATAGCGATGCTGTGGAGAGCCAGTGGGGCAACGCACACACAGGTAATACACATGCCCATGCGCGCTCGCTTGTGTTCCTATTTTTACCTGCTCTTCTTGGGTGTTTGCAGAGACATCTGGTGTGTGGGCCTGTCAAGACTCCTTCTTCTCAACTCTCTTCTGCACAGTACTTGCAGTAAGACACACCGTCATCTTCAAACAGGGTTTCTCATCCTCGTCCTCCTTCTCATCACATTCTGTCCTTATTTTTTTCTTTCTGCAGTAATATGCGCATGCTGTTCGTTAAAACTCCTTTTACAGGATTGTTGCTGATGTTTCTTTTTCTACATTAAGTTTTTTTTTTTTTGTCTTTCAACAGGCTTAGAAGAGGTCAAATGAAGGAGGCCTCGGAGATGAAGTACGGAGATCAAGTAGAAGGTGCGAGTGTGCGCGTGCGTACGCGTAAGACTAATAACGATCATTTAAACTTAGCTGCAGTAAATTAATTGCATTTTTCCTTCACCTCATGTAGGTCAGACATGGGATGACATTATCAGGGTCATGAGCTCTGCTACGATCAGATTTGAGCTGCTCTCGACAGTCCACACCAGTCCGGTGAGTCTGCAACACGACGCAGCGTAATTATTTTAATGGGCATTCATTAAAAAAAAAAAAATAATCCAGACTTTTTACAATTAGTAGGAGTTTAATGTATTATTTCAATCTGCTCCTCACAATATAAAACATGAAATGTCTTCTTTAAACAAGGTAGTTGGGTAAAAGATTGACAGGTTAATAGATAGGAAAAAAATTATAACTGATAGATACAGTAGATAAGTGTTTCTCAAACTTTTTACATCAAGTACCACTTAAAAGAAATACTTTGCTCTCCAAGGAACACCATCAACACATTAAAATGCAGTAGCATTATAGGCCCATGTGTTCATCAAGAATGAGACGAGGCTTTTTGTTCCCCCCCCCCAAAATATCTATGTAATATTGGTGCAAGCCACTGTAACATTATACACAGTTTGATCATTAACACTGTGCCTAATTATTTTTGTAAAAAAAAAAAAGCTATCCTTAATTAATAATTCAGTTATGATATATTATTGCACATAAAAATTAAATACAGTGGTGTGTAATGCATTTTAAAAAATGAACAGTGAATTTAAAAGTTAAATACAACTTAACCGTACTTTGGCAGTGTGTATTTTGCATACCTCGAGAAGGGAGCCCGCCTTTCACTTTACTCGTTCAGCTAATAATTATCATTGACTGAACAGCAAAAAAAGCAGACTAGTAATGAAAATAATGTGTTGATATTGAGTGGTAGAGTAATAAACCTTTCACATATCATGGTGAAAGTAAGGAACTTACAATTTCACTCGAGTAGACAGTCACACAGAGGTAATCAAATGGGTGGGTGGGGGGTTGTACTATATTTGTTGTTGTTTAAATATTGTAAACTCTATGGTTAATATACATATTATATACTTTTTTTAGCTTGTTAAAAATAACAGTAAAAATATATCTATGTATATACTCAAAATTTTTTGGGGGGGGCTATTTTTCACTTTTGGGCTAAATACGTGTCTGGTTGCCGCCATCTTGTGGCATCTATTGGCAATTACAAACCTTTTTGGGTAGGTGTCAGATTTTCACTATTCAAGGCAGGGGCTCACTGTAGTATACAAACCCCTATGGTTCTTTTCAGGTGACATTGGATGTCCAAAGAGAAGGGGGCGTGTCCACCAAAGGGCCGAGAGGCGGCGTGTTTGTGATGTATAACTGCGCCAGACTGCACACGCTGTTTGACAGCTATGACCGAGGAGTAGAAAAAGGTGAGAGTTCAGACTTTGAATCAATATGAATTAACACTAATACTTACAACTTTAGATACGAGGCCTGAGGAATGATCAATGTTGGACTAGCTGTACTGTAGACTTTAAATGCTGTCTCATTAGAAAACACAAGCAAAAGATTGCAGATAGTCTGATGACGACAGGAAGAACATGACAAACCATTAAAAAGTATATTTTACATAGTATAGCCCCATTGCTATACTCTAATAAAAGCACAGAAAAAAAAATGCTTGTTCTTCCAAATGTATTTGGTGTACTTTCCAACTTGCAGGTCTGTACCCAGAAATCCCTGATGGCTCGGAACTGGACTTCTCTGCCCTCAAAGAAGAAGTACCCCTTCTTTACATTCTTATTTAGTGAAGTTCAAAGTCACATCTTCATGCTTTCACGCTATGAAAAGACTTTGCAGCATTGCGTCTGTGTTTGCATTTGCAGGGTGAGTGGCTCCTCCTCTTCAATTACCTTATTCCCTTCTCTGAGCTGCTGGACCAATCAGGGCAAGTGTTGGACTGCGAAGGGGGAGGGGCAAGAGTTAATCTCAAAACGGAGCAGGTCAGAAGGCACCAGTGATGACATTTTGCAAAGATTCATTTACTTAACTGCTCTTTTAATTTCTTCCCCCCCGACTCAGATTTGTAAGTTTCTGGTGTCTCTCAGTAAAGACTTCAGCTCGTACTACAACAGAGTACACGTCTTGGGGGTGAGGTCATGTTTTAAGTTTTTTTTTTCTTAATAAAATGATTTTAGTGACGCTAGCGTCAAACATATTTCACTCCCTCATTTGTTCATATTTAGCAATAGCTTCAATGATGCTACACAGAATTTTTTTTGAATATTGAGCATGAAGGTCATCGACGTAGCAGGTTCCACTGTATGTGCGATCTGTATTCTTCTAACGTAATGTTTGTCTCCCTTTGCTGTCTTTCCTCCTAGGAGCCGTTGCCTCATCTCTTCAACCAGATGTTCTGCCGCCTGTATCTTTTGAGAGCCTTGCGGGAGCTCTACCACAGCGCCCTGGAAACCCTCAACCTTCCGCCCATTCGGCAACTATAGCCTCCGTGTTGTGCCAATCACTCGGCCCCGTCTCTACCCGCCCGCCATTCACCTCGTGTTCCAACAGGACACAATATTGCACCCCTGCCCTTTTTTAAGGATCAAATGAAAGTTAGTTGAGAGTGGCTCCTGAAGCCCGATGCCGCTTAGTTGTGTGCCTAAACACACATTATAGCTGTTTAAGTCTCTTTTTAATATGATGCCAAATTTCTTCCCTAAAAATGTATTGTTTTTCAAATCCTTCTCCCTGTGCCAAGTATATTGTATAACCATTCATTGTCTCAACACAACACCAAACTCTGCTTTTAATGAGCCGTATTCCCAAATTCATGTGATTTATCTACCTTCTATTTATGAATGCCGTATAAATATTTATTACAACTATATAAAAAAATGCGTGTACAGAATAACTATTCACCATAAGAGTATGAATCATATGATTTCTACTGGTCAAATCAGGCTGTTAAGATAATGCACGAAATAGCATGAACATATTGTATATGAAGATTTTTCTTTTTCAAAATAATTCTTTATAAATGTTGGGAGGGGAATGTTGTGATTTATTATTGATCTGTCAGTATTACTGATTATTAGTGATTGTGTTGCCATTTCACCTTGGCTCAAATGTGCCATTGCTTGTTTTCAAAACGACACTGCAACTAAATGTTGATTGTTCCTACTTGTTCACTCCATCTTTTTTTAAATGACCTTTTCTCGTTTACATGACGATGGGGGGATGGAGGCAGGGAGGGAAATGACCAAAATATGCTGATTCATTCACAGTAACTATTGGCCTCCACAACTATTCTCATATTATTAAAAACAGGTTCTGTTTTATTTTCATCCAAATGTTTCAAAACAGATTATTTCTTATGTTTATAAATGCTCGCTCAATATTTTTCCTTCACAAAATTGCTGTCTTGTGACCGACCTGCCTTAACTGGGAGTTGAGGTTAACTGTAGTGTGCCACGTTCAACGTAAGGGGGCGACATGTTTTCAAGCGGATGGCAATAGGCAGGTAGGATTCTGGTTCTTCAATTTTCACCCGAAGTCAACGCAACCTGGCTGGGGTGAGTTCCAGCTCCCCGAGTGACCCTGAATATGACACATGAAATAGAAAATGGATGAATGTCCCACTATGGATCAGTTAAAGTATTACCCCTTTGGTCCAACACTTCAAATTGTAAACATGATTTAATGGCTGACATATGTCTTTTAAAATACATGATATAAAACGCAGATCTCCTGCATTTGCTCACCTGGCTCCCTTCAAATTTCACAAATATAACGACAGTGTTTCTTTCTGTGTGACAGTGGCTCCACGATCTTATTGTTCTTAGTGCTCCACATTGTAATTTTGTCCATGACGCTTCAAAAAACAAACATACAAAAACTACTGCTACTAATGCTACTGGGGGTAGGGAAGGTTAAAAATGGGACACAGAAATGCAGTCACGCAACAGGAAGTAGGAAAGAGTTGTGAAAAAGTTAACACCTGTGGGGTGGGAACACACTTGAAGGTAGCATGCTGAAGATTCAGAAATGGGAGAGGTAAGTCATGTGGCAATAACTTGAAGAAGAAACTAGAGAAAACATATTCCAATTAGAGCTGTCAAACGATTACATTTTTAAATCAGATTAATCACATCTTAGAATTTTGATTAATCACGATTAATTGCTTAATTAAAAAGGCTTTTTTTTCCAACAGTTTTTTGTCTGCCAGATTTAAAGAGCACTTGTTATTTGTTAATTATTTTGACATGTAATATTATGAGGATGTCTTCAGTCTGTCGGGCTGCAGTAAACATTTATCGCTCACTGAAGCAGCCAAAGAACCAAGCTTTTTTTTCTTTTTTTTAAAATGCCGAGTTCCATCCAGTGCTGCCCTCCACATTTCCCAAACTGCACAAACACCTGCTCTAAGAGTTTGTTGTTTTCATTAGCTGTGGCTGTAACAGGCCTTGTGCCGCGTGGTTTGTCAAGAACAGATCCTGTTTCAAGAAAATGTGATGGAACGTGTCAATAGTGCATGATGGAGCAGTGTGATGGCTGTAAACGTTTCGCCGTAAAGCCTCTTAGATTGGTGCTGAACTTCAGTCGGGTACCGAGTACCTCTTGTCAGGTTGCAATTTTGCAATGCAGCTCAGTGTCAACTAGTTACCCACGGGCAAGGGAATGATATGGTATGCTTACAAAAATAAGAAGCGTACATATTTACTTTTGGGACTCCTTATGTAAGGTATGTGTCTTGTCTCATATATATGTTGAATGAAAATATAAAGTGTACTGTACTTGGCCTATATATTGTTTGTATATGTGTGCGAATACATAGTGTCTGAACCACCAATCAAAAAGTCCTTTTTTACAAGCCCTCTCTCTTGCTTGTCAATCCCTCCCCTCAGGCGATAGGTTGGAGCGAGACAAAGGGGGAGGGGAGCATAGTGAAAGGGAGTACAAAACGAGGAGGATGAAGAGAGAGAGATGTGATGCTGGTGGGGGGCCGTGAAAGTGGTTGAAATAAAAAGGGGGGGGGGGGAAACAAAGACAGGAGAGAGAGAGTGCTGCATGTAGAGTAATAGCCGATCTAGTGTCGTGAAGAGAGATGAATGAATGAGGTCAGGGCCACCCCTGAGAATAGAAGAAGCAAGGTGGGGTGGGGGGGGGGGGTGTTGTAGAAAAAGATAGAAAAGGATGAGGAAAGAAGTTAAGATGTGGTGAAGGAGAAATGAGTGGGCAAAGGGTGCAAGGAGGAGTAACAATGTTTAGCTTTGAGGTATTGATGTATAATGTCATGTTGAGAGGTAACTTCTAATATTCTGTCTGGCCCTCTTCTAGCTGAATATTTAAAACCTTCTTTTCACGTTTTAACTATTTCCAAAAGTTTTTCTAAATTATACAGACAGACTTGTTTCTCAGTCAAAAATAACATCTATAACAATTTAATCACAGTACAACCATCCATTTTGGGACAATGTTGGCTTCTTTACTGCTTTGAATGAAGTGGTGATCCAGGCATTTGTTACTTGGGTCTTCAGTCCAGTACTTTACCTAAGTGGCAGAGAATTGGTCATTTTATCATTTGTATTTTTCAGAAGTGTGTATCAAACTGGTAACCCTTCACATCAATCAGTACCCAAGATGTTTTTGATTGTGAAGGCCCAGGGCAGATTAGATTGATACACGACAACATAACGACTGAATCTGATTGGACAAACAGTAAAGTCAGGAAAAGTGCTATGAAATGAAGAGATTGACTGTTGTGAAAAAATTCGGACAATTCCTGCAGCAAATATTAGAATTCAGGTTATAAATGTAGGTCGGTTCTTTTAATAATGTTTAGACCAGCAGAGAAGGCATTCGCGGCCCTGATGATCCGACACGGTTAAAATGTGATTTAGTTAACTTCACAGGATGTGGGGGACAAGAAAACAAATGAGGGCGAGGGGCCGAGGATCCTGAAGCGAAGCCTGCGTTCTCCATTAATGGAATAAATTGAGAATTTAATTAAATGAAGTCATTTAAATTAAGAGTCCATGTATTCCTAAATGCAATCCACTGCTGTGGCGTGTTCAAGGCCAGACTACTCGTTTTGGACACGGATGCTATTCTCTGCCCTTGGGAGGAATTAGCCCTACAATTATTAGTTCTTTTACAGACATCATGAGGAACAATGAATACCCCCAATGTGTATTTCACTTTTTTTTTTTAAACATGAAATTTGACCTGTAGAATGAAATAGCAGTTTTCTTTTTCAATGAAATCAATTTTGGTGACTAATATTCGAATGCAGAGCAGCTTGCAGAAGTCTGGCAGTCCGTTTGGTTTTTGTTTCTTTACTAAACCTCCCCGGCCTAATCTTCAGCAGATGTTCCGCTGTACTTCATCAGCCAAATGAAACAGACCACTCATGACTGCATCAGTGCTGTGAGATCGCAAACAAATACAGGATCAGGTGCTCCTCCCTGTTTTAGGAACCTTTTTGACCCATAAAATGTGTTACTGTCAGTCTTGCTATTTGGAAATGAGTCAAATTTGGTTAAAGGCGTTTAAGGCTGAAGTTGAGATTTTATTTAATTATATATTTTTAAATGGCCACTGCTACTTTTACGACCACTATAGGTTTATATACCGTAAGCAGTGGGGGTCACCAAACGTTTTGAAGCTTTGAGCGACAGTACTTCTTGGGTACAGAAGATTGATGCGAAGGGCTACCAGTCATACATAGCCTACTTCTGAAAATAATGCATTTGCTTCATTAACTAGACTAATTACCTAAATTGAAAGATAACTTATGTGAAAAATACAAAGTATTAATTGTAGTTGAAAGATAAATTAATAAAAAGAACACTTGAACCCAGGAGGCGTGAATTTTTAAAGTTGAAATTTATATGGAAAAGGGTTATCTGAAAGTAACCTCCATTCATTTAGATAGAAAAGTGAAACTAATGATATCCAACGGAAAAATGCAAAAAGAGACAAATTCACTAAATAGCGCCACCTAGGCATGCAGTACCCTCCATTCATTTAGATGGAAAAGTGGAACTATGATAGTCAGTTGGTATACATGTATATCCCCTGGCATATTTGCCACGGATATATTTGCAATGTACAGTCGGTGGTGGGATTCGAACCCACAACCTCCTGGTTACTTTTTTCAAATGCGCCACTGAGCAGTATCAGAGAGCTGATAATGATGATCAGTTGTATGTATAGAAGTGGGCGTGGAAAGTGGGACTTATTACTTAAGCATTCCCACAATAATATATGCTCTTAATTTATGTGCAACAACTGATCATGATTTCTCCAAGTAACTAGGAAACAGACGATAATCAATATGCAACACTTTATTTCTAAAAAGCAGCCGTTTTTGCCGAATAAACTACAAAAAGGGTGTAAGTGTGTGTGGAGCCTTTCATATAATCTAAAATCTGCTTTATTCAGCAGCTGTCATCCACGCTCACTCTGTGTTTTTTGTCCAGAACACCATTTACACCCCAACTCTCCCTCTGCCACTCATTCCCCTTTTCTCTCTACCACAGCGTTTCTCCCCAGCAGACCTCTGTGTGCACTGTTGCATGTCTTTCCTAAAAAATGACATTTCTTTTGTTTTGCTTTGGCGCTCGCAAACAAATTGTTGTCTTCAACCTGGCTGGCTTATTGCGCTTGTGAGGAAGGTCTGATGTGTTTGTAGAGTTTGGTGGCGTCAGGATGGCTGTCATGACAGTTATTTATAGGCGGGTTACAGGAGATACGTGTACGATTTCAACACTGCGGGACTTTTTGAGATGTCGGAAAAGGACTCAGGGAATGCACGGAAGTGTCAAGCTGAACTGCCAACTCTTGCTTTTGTGGGTTGTCTTCGGGTACTCTGGCTTCCTTCCACATTCCACATGCTAGGTTCATTACGACCCTTAAATTGTTCATAGGTGTGAATTAGGGTTGTAATGATGCACTAAACATGTATGTATGTATGTACAGTAAGTATTTTATGTCTATTAATAATTTATTGAATCTGTCATGGCCCACTTTCAGGTTGGTGTCTTTGAAGGTACATTTACATGTTTGACGTGAGCCAGGGCCGTTTTTTTGAGAGCAAAGTCTTGAGTTTTGTGAGCTCCAACAATTTCCATCTGTATTCTCAACCGGGTAGCTGAATGCTCTCATACTGCTGGCCTAAATGTGATTGAGCGCCCGCAATTTCAGGGTTATTAGATATATTAACTGTGTTTCCTGCTCTTCTCACGGTGTCGAATTACCATTAGCGTTAGCGGTAGCCCCAGAAGACCGTCACCGTGAAAAGGCAACAGATTTACTGTATGTCTTATTGCTGGGATTTTCGGTTTTGTTATTGTATTGTTCCAGGCTTATTGTGGACTGTTGTCTATATGCGTATGTGTACTGTGATTGACTGACTCTTGCTCAAGGGCAGCTGGGATAGCTCACAATAACAAGGATAAGAATTTTATAGAAAAAGGATGGATGGATAAAAAAAAAATCTGCCATGCCAAGCATGTAACCACTGGCAGAAGGGCTAGAATTTTTTTTTAAAGTCAAATAAACATTTGAAGCAGTAATTTAGACAGACTTATCCGACAAATAGAAATGGTTGAGGGAATGTAACACACTTTTAGTTGTTGAAAGGTGGTAAATGGTTCTAATTGAGGCTTCTTCTCCTCCTCACTGCATTCAAGGTATATAATCACCTTCCTTGAAAGGCTTTTTACGATAACATGATCATCTTTTTGGACGCTCACCAATCCCGCTGACTGCACTTATGATAAGTGGTGTCGGGCTGGAATGCAAATGCAGAAATGTAAATGCCGGCACAACGCACGGCTGTCTGCAGATATCCAATAAAGAATACAAGGTGGAAACGTTCCTAATGTTGAGCGCTTTAAAAGCACGTCCCAAGGCCGTGTTCACTATTTTAGCGATTATGTTCAGAGGTCTCGTACGACACGGAGCGACTGCTGGGATTAACTCTAATTACACTGTCAAGACGGCGCTTGCCTTGAATTGTACAGTACTTTAACGGACTGCTTGAAGTGGCTTAATAGGCTGAAGTTTGCATTAATCGTGTGTGCTTCATTCCCAAGAAAGAAGCTGAAGGTCACGGGGCCTTACTGTGACAATGATGTTATAATCCAACACAGCCGTACAGTTAAAAGACACGTTGGCACTTCTTGTTCTGTCCTTCAACACAGCGATTGAAAGCTATATTCGTTTTTGGGAGGACATTATTGCATTTTAAAATGAAATATTGAGCTGCAATAAGAAGACCATTTTCCTCCTGCTGGCCTCAATATTGATCCAATTTCTGTGAGTGTGTGAATTCAGACTCGCCCGGTGCCAACCAGACAGACTGCGTGACAGCCGAGGCTCCCTTCAAACAAAGATGTGCTTTTTGAACATGAATGCAGTTTGACAGGAGTCCAAATCGAGAGAGAGAGAGACATCTCAACAGGGTCCAGTCATAAATGTCATTAAATCCAGATTTGATTTAGACCTTGATTACCAGTTGATTTTTTTTTTTTTGTCCACTGGTAGCTTTTAGTGCGCTACTGTACTTGTAACTAGCAGAGGTGCTGTTGAATCAATCTCAAATCCTTTGATAAGGATGCACAGAAACGGAACCAAATAAATAAATAAATATATGTTTAATTGATCATCAGACTCGGAAAGAAGTTATGATTTGAAAATCAGATGCATCCTCCTGTCATGATCGATGTGTTTTCTTTTCTTTCCAACATATTTTTGCATTACTGAAATAAGACTTACTGCAGCTTGCCGAGAGAACATTATTTATAATGAAAAAGGCAAAAAAATGCTGTGACACACCATAATTCCATCGTAATGATACATTTCCATCCCATACGCAGACGTACACGAGATCGTTATTTAATGTTTGTGGTGAAATGAAAACAACATTACATTTGTGTTTTTCACCATTTTCATCCTACAGTGAGAAATTGAATGCAGGAAACTCTCATCTTCTAGACCATTCTTCAATAGTGTAGGTCTGCTATACTGTATGACAGTTATGGATGGAGCCACACTGCTGGTATTATATCATTTTTACTCAGTGGTGAATTTATTATTTATTTAATAATTTATGGGTGGGGGTGAATCCTAAATTGAAAATTGCTATTCTGGAAATTTTAAGAGAAAGAGTAAATAGTTAATTTTCTCTTCTTTAGTTACATCTTACTTACTTACTGGATAATTCAAGTATTGTGAAATCCTCAGTTATCAAATATACTATCAGACTTGAATAGCTCCTGTGAAATTCCAACCCGTACTTTGAAAGAGGACAATACTGTTTATGTAGATGAAGTTTCCGTGAAAATGCAAAAGAGGCTAACAAGCTCCGATATTTATATCTCGATAGCTGCCTAATTTCTGCCCCGCTAATATCATCCAGCACCCTCGGCCCATATCCAGCCGACGTTTGTTATGCTTTCTTCAGTCGTGTTTCGAAGTTGCCCCCTCCCTCCCAGGTTGCTCTTATTCTTACCCCGGAGTTGATCTGCTCACCCCATCATCCCCCTTTCACACTCAGGCGTTTTCAACCTCTCGCTCTTTTTATTCAGTGATTTAGGTCAGTGGCTGAGTAAAAGACGACACACATCTGGCCTATAAAGCGCCCCGTCCTCCTCCCCTTCCCCCTCATTTAAAGCAGTCAATTCTGAGTGTGTTTACTTTGGACCACGGTTGTGTCTGTGCGAGGCGACAACCACCAGTCTCCCCCGGCGATGCCATCTTTATTCTCCTGCTTCTTCTTATTTTTTACGACTGCTGCATTTTCCACTTTTACATTTTTTTATGTGAATCAAATTTTTGTTGTTGTATTATGTTATGCATCTTCATGACTGAAAGATGTATTAACTCATTACTCTTTGGAGGTACAACAGTGGAGCATAAAATGTTACATCGATTCCATGACGCTGGTTGACTATTGAAACAATTTCTTCCAGCGGATATGTAAATTGGATTAAGCCCCAGTGAGTGTGGGTGGCCTGGTGGGGCATGTATTTAGTACAGCTGCCTCACATAAAAAAAAGAAAAGAAAGAAATCCAGTTTTGAATCTCTGCTGAGGCCTTTCTGAGTGGAGCTTACATATTACACAGTTTTCCTACATTTATTTCTAACAAATTTAATTCACAGAAAACACTGACAACCACGCCTTTAAGTACTCAACAAGTCTTTGTTTTATAGAATAGTTATTTTTTTGTGTGGGGGGGGGGGGGTCTAATCTCTGTAAAAGGTGAACAAAAATAGCAATTTTGGTAAAGCATTTCACAGAACAATAAAAATATTTTACAGATGCTAACTCTTAAAAAACGGGGGGGGGGGGCTAAACTCATCTTTTCTGTTCTAAAAACCTAATGTGACCCTTAAACAGTAAATTATGCCCATGCCACAAATGAATGTCTCTTAGTGCCTATGGTGTGAGTTTGCAGCAAACGATTGACACCTCATAGGTCACGCCTTCCGTCTGTGATTGGTTGTTTTTCCTTGGGCACAGAGGTTTCTCAAATCAGTGGCACAAGATGGGGCCAGACTGACATGCTGATGTTTTCATAGATCATTTAAATTATGCTGTACTAGTTCTGTCATTTCATGCACACGTACATATTTATATGTGAGTTCCAATAAATATGTAGTGATTTTGTTTAAATAAATACATTGCCACCCTTTATTATTCATGCATAATACAGCGAAACATTAAAGAGGATCTTAATATACCTAGCAATGACGACACAAGCAAGAAAAACTATCCAGAGTGGAAATATTTTACATGGTGGCTAATCCTGAAAGAAACAAAGCAAAATCCGTTACTTTTTTAATGCAAGACATGATTCCATTTAATTCTGTTTGCATGCATGCTCTCCAATCTAAATCTAATCAAGGGGCCACAAGGAAGAGCGCGGAATAACACATCGACATGTTCTACAGGGCGAGTTTAATCACATAATCTCAAATCTCCCAAATAATTAATGACATCATTTTGACTGAAGCTGTTACAATGTCAGCCAATTGGGCGCCAGTAGTAATGAGCGAGCGGAAGGGAGGGAGAGAGAGAGAGAGAGAAGGGAGATGGTGAACAAAGAGTGTGACTGTTAAAAAAAACAGATGATGAAAAGATGCAATTTAAAGGGACGGAAAAGGGAGGAAAGTATTACATATACGAAAACATGTTCATGTTCCATCACTTTAGGCTCAATGCTCCCTTTTCATAGATTTTTCTAAGCTTTTGCTGAATCAGACAAAAATGAGCAGAACTAGGCAAGAAAGCAAATGTTGGTGTGGTACGCGAAGATTTTAAAGTCCCTCATGAGAGCTCAATTTCAGTGTGTGTGTGTGTGTTTTGCCCTGGAACAGATCATTTGTATTCCTTATTTCCAACGGGAATAAACCGTTTGAAAATACAAACAAGGTTGACTTGCATTCTGGAAAGGATTCTGTTCCAGTTTGGAGAGTCCACAGTGTTGGTCTCAATCCCACAAACAAGAAAAAAACAAAAAAACGTCATACTATCATACTAATGCAATAACCTAAACGTATTCTCAATGGATTATTGAAGAGAAGATTGACATACTGAATCGACTCCAACGGTCAAATGGAACACCTCATATGTTGGAAATGTTGGACTTTGTGACCTCGCTTCTTTCCTCTCCATCATTCTTTCGAGGTGAAGCGAAGGCTTTTTAATCGCTGGTTTCCAATTTAGACTATCACGGCACGCGCCCGTCCTGCTGCTGACGCCGCCATATGTCGCCCTCACACTCCGTGGCTGCATGGAGAGATGGGTCGAGGTTGGGAGGGGTGGGTGCGAGTGGTTCTTCTGTCATTGACTGCTCCTCCGAATGGAAAGGGAGGGGGTGTTTGATGCGCACACTTGAATATGCATCACTTAGAAAGCGGACAGATGAGCAGCAAGCCAGTGACCACCTGCTGGCCTGCCGCTCACGATCTCCCCAGGCTTCTCGTGGTGGGTGTCAGGAGGGGGGTATCAGGGTTACAGACAGCCTGTGGCAGCATGTTCCTTCCCCCCCATCAATCAGGCCCTCCCCCAAAACCCCACCCGCCACCCTGTGGGATAGAGCAACAGAGGGGCAATTAGAGGGGGCTACTATATGCATGCACTGGGAGCACACTATGACGACATAAGCGTGTGTGTGTGCGTGTGTGTGCGGGGCTCTGTCAGCTCCGTCACAACCTTTGTACTCATCTTCTATCTTTCTAACCTTAACACACACACACACACACACACACACACACACACACACACACACACACACACACACACACACACACACACACACACACACACACACACACACACACACACACACACACACACACACACACACACACAGCAGTGGCCATAATCCGCCAGTGCCGGTGTACCCTAAAACACACACACACACACACTCGCACTCTCTCTGTTACCATGGAAACCAACACTGACAGAACGCACACAGGCCCATGCCTGCAAGGCTCAAGACAACAAGGAGACTTCCTGTATAAGGAGTCAGCCAGTTATTGATCTTCTGAGTGTACAAGTCCATATGAGTAGACCACCCCCCACCCACCACCCCCACCCCCACCACACACACACGCATGTAAGGGCGAAAACATCCACTTGCTGTCCTTTGCTCTCTGTTCTTCAGTCAATCAGCAGCCCTTTTGACCACAGTGACTAAAGGGCCCTAGGTTTGATTCCCTCAACTTCCATAGCAACACACGGGTGCACAGGCGCAAGTGCTTGAGTGGGGACATCTAAGGCTGCCAAAAGCACCTGCGGCAGAACCACACTTCCAACCCAGAGGGGGCAATTCACCCTTTAGCCACTGAACACATGGATTGGTCTCTCAAAATCAGCTTTAGACACGATTAATTTTTGTTGTTTATTCTATTCCTCATCCTTAGCAAACGCTGAAGCCCACAATTTAGTGAAGCCATCAGGACCACATAAGAATTGGTTCTCGTAGCCTGTGTTGCATCCGGGACGCCCTTTGGACTAAACCTGATGGGCTGTTTTTGTTTTTAGGCCGTCTGCTATCCAGCCTTTGAGGGGGAGGTACTGTTCTGTCTTAGTTATGTAGGTTTTTTTTCCTGCAAGCTTTTCATATGATCTGTTAGTGGCCTATATGTGGGGCAGCTGAGCATGGAGGTGCACACCTGTGGGCAATTGGTAATTGGTTCCTAGTTTTAAGGCTCCCCCAGCATACAAGCAGGATGCTGGATTGTCAAAAAAAATCATCTACAAATTTATATTAGCCTGTGTTTTTTCTTTTTTAAGACAAAAAAAGGTTGTGCTTTATCTACGCCAAAGAACACCAAATGAAAAAAAAAAAAAAGAGCAGGAAAGAAAAGGGCCACACAAGGAAACCTAAAATCCGCCATATCAGATCACTGCAAACGAGAAAACCACATCATGGACTGGGACAAGGCAATCATTATTGGGAACAGAAGAACAAAAATACAAAAGATGGATAAAAGAAGCAATAGAGATCAGGAAACAGGGATCGGACATACTAAACGGGGACGAAGGAACTTTTCAACTTTCCCACACATGGGATCCACTTAGTAGGCGTAGTTGGCGTGGAGCGCCACATGATAGCTCCGCCACGCCGGCTACGCCCAGGAACATCAGCTGATAAGACGCGTCACAACTGTCAGTTTGACCGCTTCTGCCGAAACTAGTCAAGGTAAAGCACAACCTTTTTTTGTCTTAAAAAAGAAAAACTACAGGAAGGTTGCTGGATCATTCCTCTGTTTGGAGTGTGCATTATGGTTTTCGTCTTTTTGGGTTGCAGTCCAGTCCTCCTGTTTGTGGCAGTGAGTTTTGTCTAGCATTATTAATGATTTGTTTTATTTTGTAATTTATTCTCCTACCCAATTGGTAGCACCTTTTTGCTCCACAGTTTTGTTCGTTTGTACTTTACAGTTTTGTTTGCCCCTTTTAGAGTTTTGTAATAAAGACTATTGGAGTTTTCTGACATCTTGTTGCTGCTTTGTGGTCCAACTAGTCAAAAACCCATAACATTTTGTACCCATTTTCTAGTCTGCCTGTCTCTATACATCACTGATACTGATGCAATCTCTTTTTGTGAGCAGTGTAGACAAACAAAGATGCCTTATTTGTGGTGAGTAAACAATCGTTTTTAGACCAATCAAAATAATGTACCGCATCACAGTGTTTGGGAATCACTGCTCTATAGTTGGAGCAGACCATCGAGTCCACCTTCCCAATAAGTAACGGCATCCTAATTGGCACATCTTCTGTATAATATGTACAGCACTGAATCCAGCATCTTCGTCAAAGGAACTGACTGGAAATTAAATTGACATCCTTTTGCTTGTGAGGGAAACATGGTGCACCCATATAAAACCCACACACGTTAGACATGGGGCGACTATACTGACAGAAATAAAGAACCCCATAGAGCTAAGCGTGCCGAGCCGGAATTGAGCCTTGTTCCGCTTAAACTCCATTCATGCTTGCTGTCCCTGACTCCCACGAAACGTAGAAGATACAGACGTGTTAACAATGACAGCAATACCTCATCGAGAACCTTGAGATATTCTGTGTGAACCTCATGCAACAATGGGCCCTGTCACCGAGACATTTTGTAACTACCGCTGCGAGCGAAGCTCCAGCCCGTCTGCTTGCACAATCCTACTTGTCAGATCATCAGTCATTAAAAGATGACGTTTTGGATTCAATAATCTGTCCTTTTCAAAAGTGTTCCGAAAAATGGATTGTAATGCAGATTGCAGCTGAGCGGATCAGCACTTAACCTGGACTAGACTGAGAATATGATTATCTCAAGAGATCCACGCAAGTCTGATTGTGACCTCCACGCCAATCATAAAATGAATTGCAGTCTGAAGTTCATATTTTACGATAAGCATTTAGAACAAAACTGCTCATTCTTTTATTGAAATTAAAAAGCAGACCTAGAAAACATTTTCATAAGCAGATTGTCTACAGCCCTAAGAGAATGCTAAGCATACATTTGGTCTCATTTTCTGTCCTTTGTCTCCGCCCTCTTCTACAATTAAGGAGTCCCTCTCTGATGTCAACGCCCTTCGGGGTCTTCCCCTGACTGTCAGTCAGTCACTTTCGTTTAGTGTTTGTACTCCGTGGAGTCGCTCTGATCCATTATAAATAGCGCTAAGTGGCACAAAATAGTCTCAGTGCTGTCACTCAGCACCTCCTGTTAGATTCTCCCACTTGTTATCCTGACCAGGTTCTCAGAACGGAAATGAAGATGGGCATGAAACATTTACTACGTGTCATAAACAATTTTGTACATCGTTACAGAATTACAATGATGCTGTTCTCACGAAGAGTTGTAGGATGATTTCACTGTCCGATAGGAAAAACAAGTACCGGTATGTCCAAAATTTAAGGCCTTCTTGAAATTGCTGCATTTCATCATAGTTATTATTTTTAGGCCAAAATGTTTTTTGAGGTCTTTCTCATACTCAAAAGGTTAATGAATTTTATTCATGTGAGTTCAATTTTTACATTTGGTAGGAGGACCCCACAAACAATTTAGAATCCCGAGAGCAATTTTTTGTACTTTGTGCTCGACTTTTTACGCAGGTTTGTAATATATTATCTTGAGAGCACATTGGTCTCCATGACGTCATCTACATATGGTCATCAAAAACAAATTCATTGAATTAGATACAGTAGCTGCAGCAAATATAGATTTCCATGAAAAAATATATATATTAAAAATAATATTTTATAAAAGATAAAAATATTGTTATTGAAAAAAATTCTGACATAGCTAATGATTTTAATGAGTATTTTGTTAATGCTGGCAGTAATTTGGCAAAAGAAATCCCTAAGCCAAGAAACAAACATGAAATAGATAAGCATATCAAAAAAATCCATCCACTATGTGGCTTAGTGCTGTTAATGATACAGAAGTATTAAATGTTGTTAAAATATAAAAAATAAATAAAAAGTCCACTGACTGCTTCAATATTGATATGACATTAGTAAAAAGTATTATAGAATATGTTGTGCAACCTTTCACATACATATGTAATTTGTCGTTTAAAGCCCGTATATTTCCATCAAAAATGAAAATAGCAAAAGTTATTCCTATTCATAAAAATGGAGAAAGACACATATTCACTCATTATAGACCAATAACACTGCTGCCACAGTTCTCTAAAATTTTAGAACAATTATTTTCATACAGACTGGACAATTTTATTGCAAAACATAAGCTTTTAAGCGAAAATCAATATGGGTTTAGAGGAAAACGGAACACCTCAATGGCAGTCATGGAACTCAGAAAAGCAATATCTACTAACATAGATAATTAAAAAAATACTGTTGGGATTTTTATAGATCTAAAATCAGCTTTTGATACCATAGAACATTATATACTAATGAATAAATAAGAGAAATATGGCATAAGAGGTTTAGCAAATAAATCGATGAAAAGTTATTTGGACAATAGATATCAGACTTACAGTTTAACAATATACAATCAAAACACTTGATGATTACTCATGGAGTTCCCCAAGGGTCTGTGCTAGGCCCGAAACTAATTTATATTGTATATAAATTATATATTTTGTGTCTCAAAAATATTCAAAAGTGTCTTATTTGCTGATGGCACAACTCTCTACTGTTCAGGAGAGAACTTGAAGGAGATTCTGACTACTGTGGAGTATGAATTGAACACATAAAAAATCGGTTTAATATGAAAAAACTATCACTAAACTTAAATAAAACAAAGTTAATCGTTTCTGGCACTAGACAAATCACACATCAAGTCAAAATTATGGTAAATTTATTTGAAATACAAAGAGTGTACGAAAATAAATTTCTTGGAGTAGTTATTGATGAAAAATTATGTTGGAAGTCACACATAGATAATGTCAAAAGGAAAATGTCTTTCGGAATGTGTTTCTGTTAAAGGTGTTAATTTGTGGAAGGATTTTGGAACTGACCTGAAAAGATGTCAGTCACTTGCTGAATTAAAAAAATTGTTTAAAAGTAAAGTAAAAAAATAAATAAAAAATACTTACATCGGTCATAAGCTGTTAAAAATGTACATATGCTGTAATTTCTTTAGATGTATCGGTATGAGTGTAATGAAAATTCTATATGTGAGTATGAGGATGTGATTTATAGATGCATTGTGTTATATGTCTGTTGATTTTGTGTGCATATGTCACTGGCAAATGTGCGTATGTGCACTTGTATATATGATTAGGTTTATACATTTCCTTTTGTTGACATACATTACCTTATTATTTTATTAACATAAAACGAATAAGGGGTAGGACTAGATACGTTTTTAAATTCCTCCTACCCCTTTTGAACATATAAACTCTTATCTTTCTTCCTTTTCTTGTTTTCTTTTTTTACTTCAATTTATATTTTCGACTTGTAATGTGTTTTCTTTGTGTTTATATGTTCAATAAAGAACCAAATCAAATTAATCAATGATTAGGATAGTCATATTGGCTCTTATTGTTTTTTATTGGCCCCTCGTGTATTATTCAAGCAGAATGCATACTCCCGTCCTAGTTCCACATTTTTTATTATTATCTTAGATTAGATCTCATTTATTATAATCTATTTAATTAAACTTCTGTATTCCAGAATTGCAGTCAAATGACTTCATAGAAGGAATGTCGTGGTATTGGAACATTATTCACCATAATCAACCAGAGGTCAAAACTTTCAAGGGAAAATCTGAATTAAGCTTTTCAATGTATATGATGTGAAGCAGCTTCTTTTTTTTAAATGAAACTTAAGGGGTATTTAAAATATTAGTCTTTATTTAACACATAGAGCATCCTGCTTTGGTTAACAACATATTTTGCTTTTGTTTTCCCAATGAAAAACTACCAGTTAATGAGGCAAAAAGGAAAAGTGTAATGATAACTAATAGAACCAGAAATAAAACAAAAATACCAAAAACAAAAGGGGAAGTCAACCTCCAGATTTTCTTTGCAGTGTTGTTGGTGGCCATTTTACCACTTTTTTTTTTTTTTTTACTAAAAATGAGTTCCTCAGGGCTCAATGACCAATCATGCTGCAGCTTGAGAAAACAGGTGTGCTGTGATTGGTTGTTACCTGAGCCCTGAGCAACTGTGATGTCATTTTCAGTCAATAGCAAGTGGCAAAATGGCTGCACTTGGATGGATAAAAACGGCTGGGTTTTGCTGCTTAATTCACATTCCACAAACGCATTAAACAGCAGAGGTGGGCATTCCATAAAATATTGACGGAAGGTCCGTCAATGACGGACGCCCATTTTGTTGATGATTCACGGGAAACTTCTAAAAATTGACGAATTTAGCATTGATGAAAGTGAGTTTTCAATCAATTCAGTCAATGACGGACGTCCCATTTTGGTGACTAATGACAATTGACGTAACACTGGCGGACGCTGTTAATCAGAATACTGTGTTTAGACTGGAGGGACTTCATAGAACATATTATTGTAAAGAAAATCTTAGGTTGACTTCCAATTCAATGCAACGAGGGGTGTGTCCGCTCAGTACAACATGAGCAATTCAAAACATAATCAATGTCGTCTCAACTACCTTTTAAATGCCTTGTTCATCATACCAACAAAAATAATCACAAAGATCACAGCTTACAAAGACACACACGCACACACAAAGAAGAATATTTTTCACAATTTATTTTGTGCTTTTGAGTGCAATTTCTCTCAAATGTTGGTGTTTTTTTGGGGGATGGAACACTTTAATCGCACGATTGTTGGGCGATACGAGCATGGTTGCAAAACCAATTAAGTACATATGTCATCTCAAGGCATGGCTGTATTATGAATGACATTACCGTTGCAGCAATACTTTTAGTGCTTTACTAAAAGGCAGTATTGATGTCTGGTCGGTGCTGGATTTCACTTTCCTTTCTTTTCTTTGATCCTTCCTCGGGTCTCCTGACAACCTCACGACTCTAGCTGGATTCTGAAGTATTCGGTTTAGGTGAACGGTATGGGATTTTTAATAGGTTTTAGGTGAATTAATGAGGACACACTCACACGCACGCACAAATGCACACACACATCCGCACATACAAAAAAAAAGAAAAAGAGAGAGCAATGATGATGACATGTCGAATCGTAAGATTACCGAATGAACAATACCGAGCTCTCTCTAGAAAAAAGAAAGAAACAAAGAAGGCAGTATTACATACATTTCCCTCAAACGTTCAAGGATGAGTTATTGTTTTTTTACATTTTATAATACAATGGTTAACTTCCTTTTTACACATTCAGAATGTTAAAATGTTACTTACCTTTTATGACCCTGCAATGGATTCATTCCCATTACTTTATTGCCTATGGAAAATGTGTTTTGAAGTTAGAACAGCATAGCACAATAGCACATACAGATTGTGTTCCACTATGAAAGCAAGCTTCTTCTTTTTTAATGAATTCTGGTGACATAGAAATTATACTGAACTTTTTTGCAAAAGTCTCACTGAGCTTGTCTGACAGTTAATGAGGACACCGATGAAGGGAAACTTTAATTACTAATTTATTGCCTTCACTAAAACCGAGAATACTCGTGTTCATTTTCCATTTTTGTCATTCGAGTTTGACGGATCTCGTGGTTAGCGCGTCTGTCTCACACTTCTGACCTTTGGCGTTTGAATCTCGGCTTGGGCTTTCCTGTGTGGAGTTTACTTGTTGGAAGGAAAGTAGGAATAGTTGTTTGTCGACATTTGTCCTGTGGTGACAAGTCCATCACGTAAAGTAAGTGCGGATGTTCTCCAGATCACTAGTAGTGACCTGAATGAGGACAAGCAGTGCACAAAATGGATGGATTTACATTTCGGAACACAGAAACACCTTCCACTCACCTTGAGAAATTTCGGTCCAGGCAGTGCACCGTCCATGGCAACAATCAATCATGATCAAATGACCTCATGCGTGACATTGAATGCTGCCGGAGGAAGAAAAAAGGGACAATTTGCCCTCTGACTTTGCACACCTTTGGTGGCAACGCTGAGGAACGTTGGCTTCTTCTGCATCTCAACTCCTTCTTGGACCAGCAGCACACAGTGTGTAAAGATGCGATATAGATATTTTTACTTATTGATTTGAAATAAAACAAGCAACCAATCTCTACTCTAAAGCGTGTGTGCGAGAAGAGAACAACACTTGGTTTTACAGTACATGCGAGCTTGTCACACAACTTGACTAGACATCCTCCGACGTGCTCCCTCGACACGCACCCAATCCAAATCCTATTAAGGGCACCAGCCAGTGCCAAGTAACCTACATTCCACTGTAATCACACTGTGTGACCGAGGCATGCCTCGCTGTTGCATCCACATTGGGGAAAAAAATGACAACAAATCCTGTTGGCGAAGCAAAAGGCTGCAGGCATCCCGAGGCCGAGAGAGGAGAACATTATCTTTTGTGCATTTAAATCGTCTTTAGAAATGGAAAATGTGCTTTTGGGAAGGGCGTATCATTGGTGATATGCTCCAAGTTTCTATTAGTGCTAGCAGAGGATAAAAAAGGGGCTGTGGTCCAAGGACTGCTATTTTGTTTAATCTTAGTTAAGAGTAAGTGAAAGGATTTGGAAACGCCTTATAATATTGCAGATGATATTGGTCAGTTTTGATTAACACTATCAATTAACACTATTCATATAAAAAAACAAACACTCATTTAGTTTTTCCCCCCCAATGTTCTACTAATTATAAAACACACACACACACACACACACACACACACACACACACACACACACACACACACACACACACACACACACACACACACACACAAGTTGGCATTTCCTAGCCCCTTCCCCTAACCCCAACCATCAAAAATGATTGCCTACCCCTATTCCTTACCCTAACCTCAACCATAACCCAATTCAAACCTCAACTCTAAAACCAAGTCTTGACCCTCAAAAAGAGGTCTAAAGTTGTGGGGCCCAGCAAAATGGCCCCACATGGACGGGTGGGCCCCACAACTCTGTGAAATCCCGAAATGTTGGCTCCACTATGTAACAAAAACAAAACCACAGACACACACAGCCTATTCAGATTTTAGTTACTGATGGAGGTACAGTGGTTTACTTACCTGATTTCAAATTAGTTCTTTCCCACAGTGACCATGTGAATGACTGTTGACAAGACCATGTGTAGACTGCCTTTTGCCCAAATGAATGGGTTTATTTATTTATTAGTTTGTTTTTTTTACTTTAAAAAAAACAAAAACTTTTTTTATGTATTAAAGTATAGTGAGGTTTTAGGCTAGCACCTAATTGTTTGAAAGGTTGACTCCCCCCCACCGTCATTCGGCTGCATGTTGTCACGTGGCGCTCTGAACCCCAGGTGACATCTTGTGACGACATACACATACACGTACACACACACACACACACGCTCGCACTCATGCGCATGTTTGGCTACTGCTCAGCTTATTAGCGTTTGGCACACGTTGTGTGTTTTCCTTCCCAATCATCCACGCAAGAAAATATGCGCCATCCCACCTATGTCCCATAAGGGCAAAAAAAAAAAAAAAAACCCCTGAAAATATTATTATTATTATTATTATCCTACCCACGCAGCCGGAAGCATAAATTGGTATTGAATGTGGGATGGTAAGCGATTTCCTGCAGAATTGTGCAGTTTGCGTAATTTGCATAATGTGATTTAATTCCTTTCTCAAATAGTCAAGAATGGAATGCGCAATTTGGTGTTAAATTGATACGTTGCGCGCAAACACTAAACTAATTAATGCAAGTACTACAGTGACAAACGATAGTATAGTCATTTACATCTATCTATCTGTCCCTATCCATCCAGCCATCCTTACTCATCATGGTCAATATAGACGATGACGTCACTCGCGAGCTGCCTGACATCTCTGAAATTACGTCACCCTACTGGAATTTACACTGTGGGTTTCCTGAAAAAGGCACATGATATTTTAGCGAATCGTGGACGAGCAGATTGGAATTAGCATTAACGCATGAGCACATGCGAACACGCACATCACATCACAAAAGCTTTTAATGGGCAAGGGCGCGTTTGTGAGATATTATATATATATATATAAATAAAATAAAACAATGCAATGAAAGGGAAAAAAACAAAAAACTAATAGAATTTTGAAAAACTGTGATACCAGGGGATGTTTTATAAATTACAAAAGTCTAAAATAAAAAAATTAATAAAAATTAATAAAATAAAAAAAAGAGAGCAATGATGATTACATGTCAAATCGGTAAAATTACCGAATGAACCATACTGAGCTCTCCAGAAAAGAAAAAAAAGTTACAAAAGCCAAGGAAGCCAGGAAAATACTCAAATTAAAATAAAAGCATATAACAACAACAAAAGCATTAACAACGGAATACTACGCATGTTTAGGCTACTACTTCTAATAATTTACAAACAACAGTAACATAATAATAATCATAATAATAATAATAAATAACTACAATCATGACTGCTTTCCATTTTCAAATGTTTCATTAAACCAGTTTGTAAACTTTCAGTGCAATAGTCTATACATAATTATGTCCAATATCCATCTAATTTAGGTGATATTATATTTCCCCTTCAATGGAGGGAAACGTGCCGGTTGTTGCAAGGAGTTTACAATCACCTGGTCGAGCCATGTAAAGACGCTTTCCGTAAGGGGGAGGGGAGAAAGTGGAAAGAGGAGAGTTTGATTGTGTGTGCATGTGCGGATGCTGGAGGCGTGCACCGACGCCAGGGGTGTGTGTTTGTGGGAGAGTGTGCCTGTGTGCGTGTGAGTGAGAGAGGCAACCAGTGAGAGTGTGAGCCATGTTGGATGTGAGTGAAGGTGTGGAGAGATGCTGCTGCCGCCGCGCAGCTCCTGACGCACACAGCCTCAGCATCACGCACCACAGCGGGTAGATGCCAACTCTCCCGGCCGAGGAAGAGACGGGGGAGCCTGGGGGAAGGGTTCGGGCGGTGCCGACACTCCTAGAAGTGGAGTGGGGAACAGAGAAGTGACCGGGGAAGAAGGAAAGACGGTCTCTTTGCCGAGATAGGTGGAGGAGGAAAAAGGAGGGGAGAGACCGAGAAAGGAAGAGACTAAATGGCTACACGGCTGCCGGGCTTCTCCCCGCTCTCGCCTCTGGGTCTTCACCTGCTTTTCTTCCTCGGTTCTTTGTTCGCCCTCACCCCGCGGACGGTATATGCAACGGGGACTTCCGACCTGGGCACCCCGGGCCCATGCCACAGGGATGCCGGTAAAGCGAGCGTGCGCTGTGAGCGAGAATGGGAGCCGCCGGGGGACGGCAGGACACAGCTGGAGGGAGGAGGACGACCAGCTGCGGGAGGGATGCCGGGGCCAAGGAAGCAGGCACCGGAAGGAGTCGGGACGTTTTGGAGTAGTGGAGACGAGCCACCGATACTTCCTTCTCCTTATCTCCTCCCCGGCGTGACACACAGGAGCCGCGCTGGATGGGGGTTGGAGAAGGGCGTTGTTCCGCCTTCCACCTCGGCCGCTTTCAGCTCTTCGCCGGTTCAGAGTGGTAAGAAACGGACAGTACAAAGGGCTACCGGAGCGTGCGCGCTGTCACGGCCACACCTAACTCAACGTGGCGCAGCCTTTGTGAGAGCATTTGGCCTGCGCGACGCACCCGGAAGTGGAGGAAGATGTGGCGGAGGGGTGTGGGAGAGGGATGGTAAGGTGAGCGGACTTGGTGCCCCCTCCACGTTTTGCAAACCATCACCGGACCCCGTGCCTTCTCGCATCCTTTCTCGTTTTGGATACAATCCAACGTGGACAGAGGCTTCTAATCCTACATTTGAATCACACTCTTGTTTCAGCAACAATTCACTTTGGATCCAAGCATCGAAATTGGGTGACATCTTAAATCACCCAGCATTCAATGTTTTCCAACATTCAACTTATCTGCTCCAAAACGCATATGATGATGATGACGACGATGATGATAGGGATAATGATGGCGGTGGTGGCAGCATGGTCAGGAGGAGAGCTGGTAATTGTTCTTATTTAGGCAGGCACAGCATTATCGACCCAAGCGGCATTCGAGTGGGGGCTAAGGGAGGCTGGACCCAGCGCGTTAGGGGGGAGAGGGAAGACTGGTTGGAGGGGCAAGAAAAGGACAGATGTAGTGCACTGGCAACGTTAAGGTGCCGAGAAAAGGGTGAGAGGAGAGCTGGAAGAGGAGGAGGGGTGAGCCAAGGCAACAAATGCATTAACTTATCTAATTATGCGGATAATGATTTGGCTTTTGCGAGTCTGACTCGACAATGTAGGGCTGATAATGAGGATAATACTGCACCTACAACCGAGAGACGGAGCAATGAATTGCTGGTAGAGAAGCGGGATGCTACCAGTGGTTGTTTTTGCTATTTGAAGGGACGACTAACCTGTTTTGGATTGTTAGCTGACTTAATGGGTCTCTGGGGAGGGAGAACTCAGGGAAATCCCATCCTCCAATTTAGACTAGGCAGCATAAGAGAGGCACTAGGTCAGCGTTGTATATGTAACCAAATGCATCAAAGCTCACAAACAGGCCATGATTCAGAAACTGAACCCACTGAACTTTTCTTTACGTCTCTTGAAAATGTTAAAGCAACTTCAGAGGCAGCTGAGTCAGCATTTTCTATGCAAGAGAAGTTTCCTGTTCACCCAACCAAGCTAAGTCCTTTTTTGCAACATGAGCTAATTTTAGCAAAACATCTCCCTTACCCTTCACAAATCAACCTGACTACTTGGTTTAGTGAATCTCCTATTTTGCCCCTCTCTGAAGGTGACAAGGAGGATTCAGTACTTGGGACAGCTCCCCTGGATGTTGGAGTATTTTTGTGGCGGGGATTCAACATGAACAGTAATAACAACAATGAAGAAGAGGAGGGGGAGAAGGCGATAGACGCTTTGGGTGAATCAGAAATAACTATGTCCAGTGAGCAATGGTCGTTAGATGATGTCAGACCATTAGAAAGGCAGCAGATGGGGGTTGAGGGAGGACAGAGAAGGGAGGGCGAAGCTGAAAGGGACGGGCTGGAGGGCCCTGCTAGGGGAAGAAAATTACAGGTGGGGGAGGGCGAGTTAATGGGAGGGAGAGGACCGTGGGGAGAAGAGGAGGATGAGAGACTGAGCGAGAGGGGGACAACAAAGCCAGGCCAAGCTGGGGAAAGAGAGGTAGAGGGAGGGAAGGGTCAGGATAGGTTCAGTAGCACTGCCACCATCACACAGTCAGATATGGAAAGATGGAAGAAAGAGCTCTGGGCTGATGAAAGCCACGATGGTGAGAAGGAGCCAGAGGGGCTAGTCGAGGAGAGGCACAGTTCAAGGGGAGAGAGGAGCCTGGAAAGGTTGATAAGAGAGCCAGATGATAAAACCTCCCTGGAAGAAAGGGCGGACAAGGTTTTGATGCCGTGGCCTCGCTCTCGACGGGCTGCTAACAGACATCCTCATTTCTCCCTGTATAACTACCAAGTACAAGTGGCAGAGAACCAGCCACCTGGGACCTCTGTTATCGTCATGTCCGCCACAGACCCCGATGCAGGGGATGCAGGCAGAGTGAGCTACAGCATGGCTCCGCTGATGAACAGCCGGTCGTCCGACTACTTCCACATCCACCCTGATACTGGTCTGATCACCTCCACGCAGATTTTAGATCGAGAACACATGGATCTGCATTATTTCCGGATCACGGGAAGTGATCATGGCTCCCCTCGTCTCTCTGGCACCACAATGGTTGCCATTACTGTTGCAGATCGCAATGATCACTCTCCTATTTTTGAGCAGACAGAGTACCGGGAGACCATCAGGGAGAATGTAGAGGAGGGATACCCCATCCTTCAGCTAAGAGCGACAGATTTAGACTCCCCGTCCAATGCCAATATTCGATACCGCTTTGTCGGCGACTCCATCACAATTGGGAGATCTGCTTTTGAGGTAGACCCACGATCAGGGCTCATAACAACCCGTGGAGTTGTTGACCGAGAAACAAACGAGCACTACACACTCCAGGTGGAGGCAAGTGACCAGGGCAAGGAACCAGGCGCACGCTCAGCCACAGTTCAAGTTTTCATCGCCGTGTTGGATGAAAATGACAATGTGCCACAGTTCAGTGAGAAGCGTTATGTGGTGGCGGTCAAGGAGGACGTGAGACCTCACTCGGAGATCCTCCGTGTGAGTGCCACAGACCAGGACAAGGACAGTAACGCTGCAGTTCACTATAACATCATCAGCGGAAACAGCCGTGGCCAGTTTTCCATCGACAGCGTCACAGGGGAGATCCAGGTGGTGGCGCCTCTGGATTATGAGGCCGAGCGGGAGTACACGCTCCGTGTCCGTGCGCAAGACAATGGCAGACCGCCACTTTCCAACAACACTGGCATTGTAAGCGTGCAAGTGACAGACGTCAATGACAACCCACCCATCTTTGTCTCCACACCATTTCAAGCATCAGTACTTGAAAGTTCACCCGTCGGAAGCTCTATCCTCCACATCCAAGCCATCGATACCGATGCTGGCGACAATGCGCGTCTGGAATACAGGTTGACTGGCACCAGTTCCGACACACCGTTCATCATTAATTCTGCGACGGGCTGGGTCACTGTCAAATCCATTCTTGACAGAGAATCTGTTGAACACTATTTCTTTGGTGTGGAGGCCAGAGATTATGGAATGCCACCTCTTTCTGCCACAGCAAGTGTTACCATAACAGTTATGGATGTTAATGATAACCATCCAGAGTTTTTGAAAAAAGAATATTATGCCCGCTTGAATGAGGACGCTGTGGTTGGAACAAGTGTGGTAACTGTAACAGCTATGGATCGGGATGTCAATAGTGCTGTGACTTATCAGATAACAGGTGGGAACACTCGGAACCGCTTTGCTATCAGCACCGCAGGGGGTGCCGGGCTGCTCTCCTTAGCCCTCCCACTGGACTACAAACAAGAGCGGCGCTATGTTTTAACTGTCACGGCCTCAGACCGCACGCTCCACGACACCTGCCAAGTGCACATCAACATCACTGATGCCAACACACACCGACCTGTGTTCCAGAGCGCACACTACTCTGTTAGTGTGAATGAGGACCGGCCAACTGGGAGCACTGTGGTTGTCATCGGTGCGACAGATGACGATGTTGGTGAAAATGCCCGTATCACATACTTCCTGGAGGACAATATCCCTCAGTTTCGCATCGATCCTGCATCAGGGGCTATCACGCTGCAGGCGGAGCTTGATTATGAGGACCAGATGACCTACACTTTGGCTATAACAGCTAAAGACAACGGCATACCACAGAAATCGGATACGACATATGTGGAGGTGAATGTCAATGACGTGAATGACAATGCACCTCAGTTCCTCAGTCCCAGATATCAGGGAACTGTGAGCGAAGACGCCCCTCCCTTCACCAGTGTCCTCCAAATCTCAGCCACCGATCGGGATGCACACGCCAACGGCCGCGTCCAATACACCTTCCAAAATGGCGAGGATGGAGATGGAGACTTTACCATTGAACCGACATCTGGCATTGTACGAACTGTTCGCCGGCTGGACCGCGAGAGTGTGCCATTTTACGAGCTCACAGCATATGCCGTTGACCGAGGCATACCCCCTCAGCGAACACCTGTCCACATCCAAGTGACGGTTCTTGACGTTAACGATAATGCCCCGGTCTTCCCAGCTGATGACTTTGAGATTCTGGTGAGGGAAAACAGTGCCGTGGGCTCCGTGGTTGCCCAGATCACCGCCACGGACCCAGACGAGGGCGCCAATGCCCAAATAATGTACCAAATTGTGGAGGGTAACATTCCTGAGATATTCCAGATGGACATTTTCTCAGGGGAGCTGACATCACTTATTGATCTTGACTACGAGGCTCGCAACGAGTACGTCATTGTAGTCCAGGCCACCTCAGCTCCTCTCGTCAGCCGGGCTACTGTTCGGATCAAATTAGTGGACCAGAATGACAACAAACCTACCCTCCAGGACTTTCAAATTATTTTCAACAATTTTGTGTCAAACCGTTCAAACAGTTTCCCCAACGGGATTATTGGGAGAGTCCCCGCCAACGATCCTGACGTGTCGGACCGACTGTACTACACGATCGACAGGGGGAACGAGCTTCACCTGCTGCTGCTCAATCACACCAGCGGGGAGATCCGACTGAGCCGTAAACTGGATAATAACAGGCCGCTGGTGGCTCCCATGCTGATCACTGTCACAGGTAAGAGAACACGAATGGGGACACGGGAGGGAAGTGTGGGTGGGTGGGAGGTATAATCGTCCACTGTGACAAATACCACGAAGAGAACTGACTACTCCACAGGTTTGTAAGCATGGAGGGGAAAAGCTTAGAATACTTTTTTTTCGGTCTTCATCTATTGAATGGTGGAATGGTGTGTGAATGCAGTTGTTTCATTGTTGGCTATAGATGGAATAATTCCTTAAATATAGTTAAACTGCGCTTCGCGCTAGACTGGTGCAGGGTCTGAAACAGGCCCCACAGTATTCATTTTGCTGTGGTTTGAGTTTGAGATGAGTGAGACAATCAAATGAGGTATTTAGTAGATGAATGACTACAGGTCAAATAATGAGTAGGTTGTTAAGTGAATTGTTACATAGTGCTTGAATTATTTTACCAGCAAAACCTTTGTTATTAATGTTACAAATTTGACCTTATAGGTCTTTGTAGGGAACCCATTGAAATGCTATGAAATTCAAAAATATAACATTTTGAGTGTTATTGGGGGCCATAGCCAGAGTTTATTTCTTTTTTGAATATTTTCAAAAATGTTCTATGCCTTGCAGAAAACCATAGTAAACAAAGGTGCCATATTTGGTTCCTCGCCCTTCAATGGTAAAAACCCTTCGGGTATGTAAACTTATTAGCACAACTGTAAAAAAAAAAAAAAAAAGCAAATAAACGTCACTTAATGACGCAAAAATGCTATGAATTGTCACCAAAATTTACATGCGCATCTCTTTTCATGTCAACCTCTGAACATATCAAAAACAATTGCCACAGTAAATTGTATTTTATGGGCATTAAGCTTTTGTCTTACCGTACAGTGCACTGATAAGTTTACATACCACTAGGGTGTGTAAACTTTCAAGCACAACTGTATGTAAATTGGTCAACAAAAACACCTCTTTTGTGAAAAGAACATGCACGTTTCACATTAGAACATAAGTGCTGATACTGATTCCATTCTAGATAAATAACAGTATAACACACAGTACAACTTTATATACTGTCTCTGAACAGAAACGTCTTAAAGACACGGTCGTTGGTGCCAGGGATCTGAGTGTTGACATTGAAGTGTGGTCATAGAGCAGACTTCCCCAATCCTGGTAATTGAGTGCTGGAGACCTGCAGCTTTTGGAAGTTTCTGTCCTCCAACACACCTGATTCTAAATATCAGGATCGTTATCAGGCTTATGCAGAGCTTGCTGATGAGTTGATTATATGAATCAGGCGTGTTGGAGGACAGAACATTTCTACACACTGTCTCTTTAGTAAATTCAGAGGTGCACATAATATAATACTTTATAATAAAAAATATACTGTAAGGCCATCCTTTATGATGAAAAATCGTAAGTATTTCAACGAGTGCCTTATTTCCCTTTAGCTGGTGTTTGTCATTGCATGTGGTATTGTTCATATTTCATTCATAAGTGGCATGAGCTCATTTATTGTCTCCTGTCCAGTGGAAAATGTGAGGAAGCTTCATTTAGAGATACTAAATAAGCATGCGCGTTGTGGACTTTTAAATGTGCCAAAACGCTGCCCCTCTGACTTGTTCCACAGAGCATTCAGCTTGCTTGAACTGACTCACAGTGTGTATTCATATGAGATTCTCCCACTATCTTACCCCTCCAGGATGTGACAGTTATGAGATTATAATGAAACTACAGTCAGCGCCAGTCAGGCTCGGAGCAAAGCTGTCACTTTTTCTCTCTCTCTCTTGCTCTGTGTGCGTGTCTACGACTCTCGCCTTTTTTTTTATTCTATACACATACACAGTCTTCACTCTGCTCTTATCTCACTCACCATATATATATTTTTTTGCTCTCATGCATAGACCAACTCTGCATCCTTCCTTCACATTGAGCCATGCTTCCGACTTTCATTTGAACTCACCTCTCACTCGTCGGAACTTCACTGTTCTTCTCCAAACGACTCCTGGGTAGCTGCCTTCTCCTACATGACACAACTTGGCTTTCCATACCACTTCCTAGATGGGTTGTGCATATGCTTTGAGTTTATGCAAGAGTTGTGTGCGCTGTGGCTGTGAGCAGGCAGAATTTCTGCATGTTTTTTTTTACATTATGCATGATATTTGTGCATGTTTTTCATTTTTAGATCACAAGTGTGTACTCTCAGGTGGCTGAAAAGCTTTGTGCTTCAGAGGGTATTCATGTCTTTTTAGTCAATAGTATCTGTGCATGGCAGAGAGCGCTCGGGCTGCGCTCCCCTCTTTTGTCTTGGCCGCTCCTCTAGTTCTTTCTCTCAGCTTCTACTCTATTGATTGTCTGCATAAGTCCCATGTTTTTGCTTCATTGTAGTTTAAATGTGTTGCCCATTTATGTTTAGACAGTTTTTACGCACATGATTATGCTCAAATATCTTGCTGCAGGGCCAGCCATTGTACTGTAGACGAATCATGTTTTTATTGCAGTTTGGCACCACAAAGGAAGTCAGCTCAAGGTGACCTTGATCAAAGCAAAAAAAAAAGAAAAAAGAAAAAAAATATCTAGTGGCCAAGAACGGCTTTGGTTGTACTCGCCAACTCTCAGGGGCAAGGCTCTGCTGGAGGACAAAAAAAAAAATACAATTTGTTCTGTGGGACATCAGTACTAATAGTGTTAACTCAGAGTGGTGAAGCACAATTTTGCCTGATGCATAAGGAAACAACGACAAATGCTCACAACAGCGTATTTACAATATAAAGGGTGTCATTTATGATGAATAGTTTGCACATGCCAATACATTTTTTAAGTTGTCGTTCTGGGGAGATTCATTCCCTCAATACAGTAATATTTGTGATTCAAAAAGAATTATCTAAGTTTAAAAACAACTCATCTCATTTGCATTGCACAGATTAGAATCAACACACTTAAGTAAAATGATTTTATACAATATCATATATCCTAAGAAAAAAAAAATCCTGTTTTGAAAAGTACACTCCTCATGCCCCTAAACATGTTTGCATGGAGAAATGAGCATTTAAAACAAACAGCAAAGAAGATGCCACCGCATTACAAGCTGCAGATTCAGCATTTTCCTTTTTCCCCCCATTTAAGTTTGTACTGTGAGACTTTTAGCAGTTCTCGATGCTCATCCAAATAAGCCTTGATGGAGGTCTATGCTATGCTTTGTTCCATTCTCGTTTAACATGTTGAGTTTCATTCAGGGAGAGGAGACCATAATGTGAAAGCAAAAGCTGAAGCCTCATGGGCATGCTGACTCTGCAACCACAGCCGCCCGCATGCATTGACTGACTATACTGTATACATACTGTACAGGTCAAGCCACTATAGAGCGCTTTTACCAGCCCATTAGAAGCCATTAGGTGTGCTCTTGGACCACAGTTGCTTGCCAGGAGTTAAATGTTTCAGGTGGTGCACAGAGAACCAGATGGCCTTTTTTTTTTTTTTTTTGAGTAGTTAGAGTCCAGCAACCGTGCCAGAGCCTGAGACCTGTGACCCTGTCAGGAGCTGCAATGGCCTGCATACTCCCTCATGTTGCTCAGCGGCTCACATTCTCATTGCGTGCTTCAACGCAAGCAAGCAAGAGTCGTCGCCGCCGCTGCACTAAAACGGCAGCTAACAATTCAGATTTCGACATGCGGCAGGAGGGCTTCACGATACAGTCCTTGAAAAATAAGTACTGTAATCAAGTATTTTTACTTTGTTATTTCCCACCACTGGTGGTTGCACATTTGAAAGAAAAGATTTTCAGCAGAAGAAACAAGCAGGATGTTGGCAGCTGCCTCAACCCAGCTGCTAACTGCTGTCACGTGCAGGTCAGCGAGGTCAAAGTGGCGCGGATTTGTGCGAGGCTGCAGATCAACTTATGAAGTACAATAGACGGCATGTGTGTGTGTACGTGTGATACGGGCTAATGGGCAGGGACTTAATAGGCGAGATGGCTTTTGTGTCGGCGCAAGTATCCGGTTTAATGTAAAGGATTAAAGCTTCTGTTGTAAAAGGCTGCTTTGAACCCGAATGTTGCCAGGGTCGCTCCGTCTGTGTGTGTGTTGCTGTTTTTTTTCAACTGAGTTCTACTTTTAGTATAATGACTGACCTGAGGGCTTGAAAGGCTTTCAAAACAAACAGAGCAGAAATCAGCAATCCAGCCAGTGGCTGAGCTGGTGGTGTGTGTGTCTGCGTGTGTGTACATCGACAGTACTTTGACTAGAAATTGATACTACCACATAAATTGCATTTTCGTGTTGACGAACAAAAAAAACAAAGCCCCCATAACGTTGGATAATACATCACAACATATATTACTCCTGTCCGATGTGTTTGTATTCCAAACAATTTTCCGACAGAAAATGAAAAGCAGAAATGATCTGTTCCAGGATCAAATAATAAAAAATAGTTGACTTTTATTAATGTACAGCCAATGATTTCAAACAAGTTGACCATAGTGTCAAATGAAGAGCTTGCGTAAGTTGTCTCTCTATGTATTTTTGTTGGGAAGGAACTGTCACAGCAGTCATTTATGAGGTCAACCTGCTTGTGCACTTGAGGGCTTTTCCGGCTGCAGAGGAAAATCACATACAGGCCCAACAAAACCATGTTGACAGCGCAGTGTGAAATAGGATTGAACCCATCCGATGGCGTTGACATGGACTGTACACTAATGGGCTGAAGGCACCATGACAGACATTTTGTGTATTTCTGAGAAGCAGCAAATGGCTTTTGTTCACCCTAAATCCAATTTTGGCAGATTTCTTTTTTTTTTTTTTTAAACGGTTTGCATGCTATTTGTAATAAATCTCCCCCTTTGGGCTTTTTACTTTTAATCCCAATCTCTTAAATGAGCAAGAGAGCAGATACTCAGCCAGACTCTTAACCACAACAGTACCAATGAATATGAATGAAGCAAGAGGGGCTTTTAAGCATTTAATCCTGTCAGACGTGTCTGCTATATCTACATCCTATGAATTTGTGAGCATATGAAGAGATATTAATTTACAAAAAATTGATTAACACCATAGTAACTTCAGTGACCTTATCTTTGATTGTAGTCATTTTATTCTGATATTTGGTACATTAATTGAGTGCATTTGTTTTAGTTGTCAGTCATGTATAGGTGTCCACCTGAAAGTGGGGGAATGGCTGCATTTTATGCAGCACAGGTAATCAAGGTGTTTTGTTGACTCAAGGATGCATTTACTTGCACTGTATTCATTGTTGTAGCTTTGTCACCATGCATTATTTACAATACAGAACTCACTGATCAGTTGACCGTTTGAATTGCTTGATGACTCACTGCATCATTTCGCACGTGTCAGTTTTACCACACTACGAAATACCTTATATTGCTGTATGTATGTACTATATGTGTTTATGTCTAAAACTTATTTTAATTTTTTTAATAATATGTTCTATGCAGCCCCACTAGTCTAAATATAGCATTCTGGTTTATATTGCATTAGTGGAATATGACTTAAGCATAAAAATTCAGCCATTTTTATCCATCTCAGGGGGCGGCCATTTTGCCACTTGCTGTCTGAAGATGACATCAGTTTTGAAGTGTTTGTCTTCTTCGCTGATTCTTCTTCTACGCTTTCCGATAACTAGTGATAGCAAAATCGAAACTGTGTTTTGGTACGTACCGGAACCCAGGCGGATTCGAATCGCGTTCCTAAATCTGTCTCAGAATCAGGATGTCATGTGACAGTTGCTTTTCGCGTTCAATTACGCCTCCAAACGTCAAGTGCCTTTTCTAAAATCAAATCAAATCCGACCATTGCCCTATATTAAAATGTCTTGAATCTGAAATAAATCCAACCTAAGTATACTTCGTATGTAAAATTGCCCTGCTGATTCATCGCACATGATAAAATATCAACATCCTCTTGAACGCTTTGAACGCGGTGGTTGGTTTAGTGGTAACGCACCCGCACAATGGGCTGAGAAAAAAGTCCGTTATCCAGCTATAACCCAGGTTCACTTTGTGCTACGGGTGTCATGTTTTTCCTCTTTAATACTTTCTGTCAAAACTTGATGCCCTGTCGCAAAAAAGCCTTTGAAATGTAGTTTTTGATGAAATGTGATAGTACTGGGGGTTTCCTCAGAACATTTCAGTCTTGTTCAGAGGCAAAATTAAAAACAAACCAAGTATCAGCAACAAAAAGCTCATTTGTACTTCTATACTTATTTTGACGGGGTGGGGGTTATTCCGTTTTTGTTTCCCATGATATTATTTCTCTCTCTTATGGCGTCCAGTACAATTATAGCCCGATTGCTCGTTGTGTAAATGTTCCAAAAGATCAAATATTTTTGTGAATCAATCGTTTCAATTGATTTGATCGTTTCAATGTTCAATTTCTGCCACTCCTACCGTTAACTCCCTGTGGCTGCGCTACAGCGCCACTTCAGATTTGGCATATACATTACAGCCGTTAAACATCCTCAGCGTCTTCTTTTGGACTTACGCAAGTCTTGAAATACTTCTCATGGGGGGGGGGGGGGGGATAAAATAAAATGGTTCTGCGTGTACAAGATTTGTTCGAGAAACAAAAGCTTCCGTCTGGACGGGGCCTAACTACACCAACACTAATTGACAAGATGAGACACACCTGGGTAAGACACAAGTGACAGGGGGCACTGATTGGTTGACACACGAGGAAGGTCAGGCAAACACAGGTGGATCACATGAAGCTTGACGAGACAAGGGAAAAACTCAGGGACAACATAACAAAACAGATGACACAGAAGGACACAAACACCCAAAACTAAACAAAAAACTCAACCCCACAAAACCGAAACATAACGGAGTGTTTGCCCACTATTTTCTTATTTTACCAGTCAAAATTATATCCTTAAGATACTAAAGTTGCTTTTGTCTATTCGCAAACTAAAAAGTGCGGCGTTATGGGTTTTAATACCAATCTACAGTGGAATTTTTTTTTTTCCCGCATCAGAAATAATGGAAATCAGTTGTAGGGCAAAACGCTTTCCATTATAAATATTTATTATCTGTAACGTTTGAAGTACCTTTTTCTCCATTCGCCACAGCCATACAAGTATAAGGATATGAATATTCGTAATGTGTAAACAACAATCAACATTTCCTTATGTAGGCGGATTTATGATTTGCATTGCTCACGCATGTCATTTATAACATTCTTAATTGTCTTAGATGTGTAAAACAAATTGACCACTGTAACAGCAAAATAACAACCAGAAAATACTTTTAACTTGATGCATGCTGGGAGTTCGAGGCACAAACTTGGAGCAGCAGGTGACTTGGCATCCGGGGAGCAGTTCAGGGTATCGGTGTCTTGCTCAAGGACACCACAGCCGGGGGTCTGGAGGCTTATGGGGGTTGATGGTCCCTTGCTGCATCCTGTCAAGCTCTGTCTGTCCACACTTGCTGAATCGGATGTTTTAGTTGTTGCCCACAATTGTCTCCCGGTCGATGACTTGACCGGGATCCCTGCAGTTTCAAGCTGTGATCTTAATCACTTGGTGAAGGTGGCCCCACTTCATTCCTTTTCAGATTTCTGTTCAGATTTCTCTTAACTTGACATACCTTGTTAGGTCTACTTCTCTTTTGGAAAACAAGTTCTAAAGGTGAAACCACTACATGCAGAGTTCATCTCATTCTCATTCGTTCTCGGAAATTTTGGTTGAATTTCAAATGACCTCAAGGGCATTCAAATGTGCAATTTTTTTTTTATAACCGTATTAGCTAGATGTTACATTTTCATGGCGGCCTAGTAAAAATATATTCCCATGTATGCTTTCAGCTCGAGCTTCCGTTTTGCACGACTTTGCAGACTATTTGCATCCGGCTTTCCTGGATGTGAGCTTGGAATGCTCTGACATTCAAGAAGCTTTCAGTGTCCTATTAGTCAGGCTACCTGGCAAAGTGAGATAGCGGAGAAATCCCCACTTGTCTACCCACCAAGCAGACCCACTTAGCGGCAGAACACTCATCGGTTCTTATGTCGAACTGGTGTTCTGGCACCAGCGGGACCTCACTGGTGATTCCGCATCAGCATGTTCATTCTTTAAAGGCTTTATGAGCGCTCGCCCCGCTTTTGAGGGGGGGAAGATGATGTCGTCAAGTCCACAGGGGTTGAGAAAGCTTCTTCCGAGTTATTTACAAAATCCTTTGTTCTTCCGTTGTGCAACAAAATAGCAAAGTAACTTTCCATTTGTGGACTTTGTGAGATATTAATGTTTTATTGTTTCCATGCATGCTAAAGCGTCAGAAAGGCTGATACAATATTTATGACTTGGATGCTTTATTAGGAAGTTATATGCAACATCACCTGTCCTCACATCACATCACCGCTCAAGAGTGTTTCACGAGGGTTGCATGGCTTTCTATTCCAAAGCCGGATGTATATTTCTGAATAAATAAATGATGGTATCAGTCAACAGTCATGTTTTTTTGTCATCTCTTCTCTACAGCTTGTGTGCAGGCTATTCTTTGTACTTTCACATTTGGAGAGACGTCTGTTGCTCGGCAGGCACACACGTCTCCACTTGAGATGGATGTTTGTCTGACCTTGTTTGTTCAAGGGGGATTGTCCGACTGATGGTGGATTTGCAATGTGTCAGTCAAAGTCCCATGTGCTCCTGAGGCAAGCTTAGACTTCTTAACCTTCATCAGAGTGAGATAACTGATTGTTGTGTTAAGTCAGAGAGCAAAGTGGAGGACATTTTTTATCTCATTATAATTCCAGAAGATATTACCTATGGTGGGCGGCACGGTGGCTGACTGGTTAGCACGTCCGCCTCCCAGTGCAGAGGATGTGAGATCGAGTCCGGGCTTCGGCCTTCCTGGGTGGAGTTTGCATGTTCTCCCCGTGTTTGTGTGGGTTTCCTCCCACATGGCAGGTTAATTGAACTCTCCAAATTGTCCATAGGTATGATTGTGAGTTCGTCTCTGTGTGCCCTGCGATTGGCTGGCAACCAGTTCGTGGTGTGCCCCGCCTACTGCCCGAAGCCAGCTGGGATAGGCTCCAGCGCCCCCCGCGACCTTTGTGAGGAAAATGGATGGATTACCTATGGTTTGTTTTTGCTATTCTGTGCTATAGCAGAGGATTTCGCTCATGATTTTATAACGTGACTACAATGAATGTCCAAATAAAAACGCAAATGACACTTTGTTGTGTGGTGTGCTGAAGATGTAATAAAATGACAGGAAGGTATTATATTTTATTCCATGACAGGCAGTACGAAGTCTTATCACTGGCAAAAAGAGAAAATAATGCAGACAAAAAAGTGACAGAACTTGGTATTGTAAGCAGGATGCTTCTTGCTTTTGGAGAAAGACTCAATAGGGTAGATGGGACTCGGCATTCTGACTGTGGCTAGGGGAACAATTCCATAGTTTTCTAGCACCTAAATGAAACTTAATTACCAAACAAAACAACTCAAAACATTTTACGCTTGGCAGTGGTTATGAAAACAATCAGTCTGCTCAATCAATACCACCAATTGTCCTTGGGAGAAGAATTTTTTAAATTGTGGCTTGGAGCTTTTTAAATGACCTCCCGACAACTTCAAAATGTAATAAATAAATGTACTTTATTATTGGAGCGTGAGCAAAGTACCATTCTGTATAATGTAGGAAAAATACATCGACAATCAAGAGCGGTGTCAGGAGATTTGTAATTACACTGTGTTCTGTAAACACGCTGGCGTGAAATGTATACACGACGTGTGCGTGCGCGCGCATGTGTGTGTGTGTGTGTGTGTGTGTGCATGAGTGATTAAACCCTACTCCAGCAGATTATCCACAGTCATTCCCAAGATTTCTGTCATTTAAATGACAATAGGAGATCAGCTTCAATTTGTGCTACATGATGTGCAGTGATGACAATAATGGAATCATGTTGCCCTTTGGCCCTCGGAAGTTGACGATGATAAGATGCAGTTTATTGAATCATACTGTATGCAGTGTCATCAGTTTGTGTATCAAGACTACGTAATAGGTCTATGTCGTCTGTAAGTGTTCATCCATATTTTAGTGACTTACGCCTTAATGTCCTTCCTCCTTCTGGCTCCTTATTTGTCACCCTCGTCTGTGTGTGTGTTTGTGTGTGTGTGTGTGTGTGTGTGTGTGTGTGTGTGTGGGGGGGGGGGGGTGTGTGTGTGTGTGTGTGTGTGTGTGTTAGAGGTCAGTAGGGAGTGAGGCTCCTCATAATCCGGTAATCAAACCAGCTGCCACCCCACCCAACCCCCTCCTCGCTTCCGCCTTTCTCTCTCTTTTTTAGCACACTCTCCTTCTCTTGCTTTTGCTTATTGTTTTTCTTACTTACTTGTACTGTATACATTAATGATTGATTCTCAGTTCATCATTTTCTCGTGATTAATTTTTTCCTATTCATATTTAGGAAGACATATTTTATTTTATATTCTAATGTGCTGTTTTTAATTAAAAAAAAGAAATCCTACATTACCCTCCATTGTCTTTTTCTTCCTTCCGATGTCTACAAACTTCCTCTTTCACCCGTCAGCTTCTATTTGTCTTATTTTTGCAGTCATGGTTGACATTTTGCACATTTTAAACACTCTGGGCCTGATTTACTAAAGGTTTGCAAACTTGTCAGTTTTCAAACTAAATTGCGCATGCAAAATGTGGTGACTGTCAAACTCACAAAATTGCCATGCAGTTAAATTGTCACGTTGTGGGAGGTGTATAATCAAAAGTAATATGTGCGTATATGCAAAAGTGTATATATAATATATAAAATCAATATAACCTAAATATAGAACAAAACAAAAAGAACGATGTATTTCAAGTCAAGGTGTCAGTTTGTGGAGCGATCTGGATTATAAAACAACATCTTCTCAGTCTATCTGTAGTTTTCAAAAATGTATAAAAGCACAATTACTGGAAAAATATATATAGCACAAGGACATGCTGTTGAATTATTTTTTATAGAATTGTTACATTAAAAGCGACTTGACCGCTCGCTGTCATTCATTTTGTGTTTATTTTTTTTATGTTGATCAGGGGCTAATGCAAGTTGTCACTTCTTTCTGTCCCCTTTTCTTTTCTTTTATTTTAAAGAGTGAAATACATTTGAATTGATTTTTTTTTTTAAAGTAGTGTATATGCAAAAGTGGTGGCTGATTTTGATACTCTTTTATATGGCAAGTCTGAAAGGAAGGTACAAAAATCGGTGCCAGTGTAGGGCAAACAAAAGGAGAAACTTTTTTGCTTGTTTAAACATTTTTGCAATGCCCCCAAAGATCTCTTACAACATATCGTCCATTAAGAAATTAAATTCTCGAGCGTCATAAGGATGTAAGCAGGGCTGACTTGGAGCAAGTCATAAGAAGGAGTCACGCTATCTCACCTATGACTAAACGACTTTCAAGTTACTTTGCATTTCTGTGCATGTGGGTCATTTTACATCACTAGCCGCATTTTTAGATATTCCGAATCAATTCAAATCATTCTGAATGAAGATCTCCGGTCACCCGTTTACATGTGACGTGATCCATTCCAATCTGCCGCTTACATGCTCAGCTCCTTTAATCAAATCAGCTCCGCATCAGATGTTGATCACATGATTTATCAAGATTGAGTTCATGCGTCATTTAGCACCGTAGTGCTAATCTTGATAGTTCCAAGTACTTTTAAAACAAGTTCTCCCCTCGAAGAAAAGCTCTTGGAAAGATGCCGCCATTTTTATGTACGGAAACGCCGACATCGCGATGCATTTACGTCAAGCATACCGGATGCAACCTCGCCATTTCGATTGAAGTTTTACATGACGCTCATTCGGATTGATTCAGCCTTTTCATTCCGATTGAAGTGTTTAAAAGGAGCATTTTCCTTCCGTGTGGCCGTTGGGATTCATTCTAATTGGAATACATGGCTCCATGTAAACTCGGCTATTGTGACAATCAGTGCTGCCCTGTGCCAGAGCAGTTCTCCGAATGTGCTGCCCCATGTTGTTGGACATGGTTACAATGGCTGGTGATCAAACCCACAACCTCTGGGTTGGGAGACAACCACTCTACCACTGAGCCATGCCACCGTCTAAGTGAGGGATCTGCAAGTTCGGTTCATAATTACGTTCTGCAGAAGCCTCTCAGCTGTGTTCGAGGGGGGAGACATCCAAAACATGCAGGACTGCGGCTCTCTAGGACCGAACTTGCCTACCCCTGCGCTAAGTGTAGTAAATAATTGTAACTGTAAGTGCAATACTATGCAAGATAGGCTCCATCCAATTACCACATTTTCAGGACCAGTGAAATAAAACAATATATGTATTTTATGTAGTTGCCGTTCTCAAAATTATCAGTGTTATTTATTTTCTTTTGCCTCCACGAAGACTTCCAATTCCATCACTTCAAACTTAATTTTGCGCTTTTGGTGCTCTCGCAAATGTGCCGTGTAAAAAGCATCAGAGCTTCCTAAAGAGCAAATCCCTCTTTTAAATATTGTCTCCACCACTTTTACAACTGTTGCCAATGGTGCGCACATCCTATCAGAGTGAACACACAATTGAGAACTCACTATTTGGGATCTTAAATCAAGTAAATCAGCCCCCCTCTGTGTCTTCGGTCCCATGCAAAATGGCTTACCTTAACCAGAATCCTGCATTGCATTGTAGCCAAAGGTACAAGAGCTTTCCCATTCACACTCTTGGTTTTTGTAAAACAAATTTCCTCTAAAAAAGAAAAGAACAAGAAATTTATTTTTGTTGACTGGTCCTACTTAGAAGGAAGAAAAATGGCAAGAGATCCAGAAAATAGCGCGGTACGACGACAATAGTCGAAGTTATGGTCAATTGAAAACCTGCAATATTGAACCACAAAGTAGCTGTTTTTCCTCCCCCAGTTGTATTACTCATTGTAATCCATGGGCAGATATGTTTTTGTTTAGAACACATAGTCACATTTTGTATGTAACAGTACTTGAAATCTTAACATGGACCAAGAGTGATATTGCACTCTCCATGTTTTGCTGATGAGTTAATGAAGGGGAGTCCTTCAATCTAAAAACAGAATTTTTGAACCGATTTAAGATTAACCAGAGAATTGGTGACCAACTTAATAAAATTGCTGGTAACATACGATTGAATTAAGTTACTCCATAGTGAATATATTAAGCTTAATTAATTATGAGTTTGTTAAACTTGGCGTGGCGGCCGTGGCTCAGGGTGTAGAGACGGTTGTTCAGTAACCAGAAGGTCATCTGTTCGATCCCCGCTCTCCCCAAGTCATGTGTCGTACAAGGCACTTCACACACATTGCCTCCAGTGCTACTCACACTGGTGTATGGAAGGTGCGAATGTTTGGTGGTGGTCGGAGGGGCCGTAGGCGCACACTGGCAGCCACGCTTCCGTCAGCAGTTTGGATGTGTAAGTGCATGAATAATGTATCCGTTCCATTGTAAAGCGTCTCTGAGTATTAGATAGAAAAGCGCTATATAAATCCGATGCATTATTATTATAAACTTAATATACTCACTTTGGATTAACTTTCAATTCAATTCATTTGTGTGTGACCACTTGAAGCAATTTTATTAAGTTGGTCAACAATTCTGTTAAATCTTGAATTGGTACAACATTTTTCTTTTCAGAGTGTGAAGGATACCTTGTGATTATCTATGAGCGAACATTCCTACTTCTTTGTGGTGTATTTGACCCGTCAAATTCTGCTAAGGCCCTGCTAGCACCATCTTATCGTAATATTGTTGTTATTGTTTGTTTTGTCATTTTTGTGACATAGCCTATTTGTAAACCATGTTGCACGTTGCAGTAATTACCAGTTCTACATTTTCATTCCTTCCAACATTTTAATTCATTTTCTTTTTCTTCTTTTTCTTCTTTTGCTTACAGATGGTGTTCACAGCATTTCTGCGCACTGTGTCCTTCGTGTCCTCATCATTACCGAGGACATGTTGGGCAGCAGCGTCACCGTCCGCTTGCAGAACATGTCCCAGGAGCACTTCCTCTCACCGCAGCTTGGTCACTTCCTGGAGGGCGTGTCGGCGATTCTCTCGGTGCCCGTCGAAGATGTTTTCATCTTCAACATCCAGCCGGACATGGACGCGGTGCCGGGAGGGATCCTGAACGTGAGCTTCTCCGCGGCGCTACCTGGCGGACACTTCTTTCCTTCCGAGGCGTTGGAGGAGCAACTGTACCTGAACAGGCCGCGGCTGACCTCGCTCACACAGATGGAGGTTCGTAACCTTGCAAGATACTCCAAACCTGGTTGCTTCTGTTGTATGTTTACTTTTGTTCCAGTGGAAACGTAAACCCTAATGGAACGTATGATTGAGACGAGCATAAAAGATGTTTAACCTTGAAGGAACAAAGGCGCTATTTGAATGCAACCGATTTACGTTAGAATGCATAGGCTACGACAGTGCGCGTGTACTATTGTGTGTCTAAAACAATACAGTCCATATAACAATATTATATACTGAGAGACGTGCATTTATCAGAAAATAATGAAGAAAATATGGGATGAGCATTCACTCTAATGCTGTTGTGCATCAAGCATATTTTCATCAACCTATTCATTGTTTTTCTTCCTTTAGGTGAATATTCAAAATAGAGTGGCAGCTTTTAACAATCTTGTTATTCTGTCATATGACATTATTGCCCCTGCATTTGATAATTATTTTGATGATGGATAACCAGTTTTGAACAGAAGTCAAGGAAAAATTCTGGCAAGCTTTCGCAATGGAAAGGCTCTATACTGCCCATGGCCGCGTAGGGGCATATCTACATAATATCTGAAGATGCCTTGACATGCTGTGATCAATTTCTTTCTTTCTGTCTTTGACACTTTCTGGCCCTTCAGGTCCTTCCATTCGACGACAACGTGTGTCTACGTGAGCCGTGTCAGAACTACATGAAGTGCATCTCCGTGCTGCGTTTCAATAGCTCCGCCCCCTTCATCTCCTCACCATCCATCCTGTTCCGACCCATTCACCCCATTGCCGGCCTGCGCTGCCGCTGCCCCGTGGGCTTCACCGGTGACTACTGCGAGACGGAGATCAATCTTTGCTACTCTAACCCGTGCCTGAACGGAGGCGTGTGCGCCCGCAAAGAGGGAGGGTACACGTGCATCTGCCGTGAGGACTACACTGGTGAGTTGTCATGCATTCTATTTGTATAAACAGAATTAAAGAGGAAGTCAAACTTACATGGCATTCTGATTAATGTTACATTTGTGGAATATGAGTTATGCGGCAAAATCCAGCCCTTTTTATCCATCTCAGGGGGCGGCCATTTTGTGACCTGCTTCTTTTTTTCTTTTTTTTTAAGAGCTCAGTATTGTTCATTCGGTAATGTCATCATCATTGCTCTCTCTTTTTTTTAAAATTATTATTATTATTTTTAAATTATTTTGTATGTGGGTGAGTATGTGTATGTGCGTGCGTGCGTGCGTGCGTGCGTGCGTGCGAGTGTGTGTGTCACTTGCTGTCGACTAAAGACGACATCACAGCTCAGGGCTCAGTCAATGACCAATCACAGCTCACCTGTTTTCTGAAGCTGAGTTGTGATTGGTTGTTACCTGAGACCTGAGCAACTGTGATGTCATTTTTATTCGACAGCAAGTGGCAAAATGGCCGCCTCCTGTTATAGATAAAAAATGCTGTATTTTGCTGCTTGACATATTCCACTAACGCAATATGAACCAGAATTTCGTATTTAAACTAGTGGGGCTGCATATAATATATTATTGTCAGGAAATTTAGAGGGGGGGGGGGGGTTGACTTCTGCTTTAAGCACTTTATTATGCTGCAGCTTCTTAAACGGCAACTCAATATGGAAGCTATTCAATAAACTGTTTTAAACTGATTAATTGTCAGGGTAAGAGCATAGCCTGGGTGGGTTGGTAGAAGAAGTAGAAGCTCTGGAGTGTTTTTCCGCACAGGGAAGATTCACACATTGGAGCTGCTTATGACGGCCATGCTGTATAATTATTATGGTTTTTCATTTTCATATAATTACTCTGGAGCTGGTCCAGATCTAAGACTGATAAAAGTGTGTTAGGCCACTCATGAATTTCAAATCCGGATCACCTCCAAATAAATGAAATGGTGGCCTCGGATAAAATATGTTTTGTTTATTGTTGGAACGAGCTTATGTGAGCTGAAGCCAACTGTCTCTTTTGTTGGCGTCCCGCATTGACATTGTTTTTGATCTGCGGTGTTTTCCCTCTTTTGTCATGTTGAGCCTGACAACATGAAACAAGCACCATTGCGTCGTGGGAGAATTTCTCCTTTGCAGTCATCTACCTGTTACTTTGTCATTTACACACACAAAAAATGCACAGCATGACTTCTTTATCCTTCTGCTTTGCTTTAGTCTATAAACTGCTGTTTCTTTTTTTGTTTTTGACTTCCTTTTGTGTTTGAATTGAAATGGTGCCGTGCAGCGCCACATCAGAGAGGAAAAGTAGTTTCAAACTCCCACCGAGACATTCAGGAAGAGTCAGAGAGAGAATAGAATGAAAACTGAGCACAATTGGTTGGAAAGACATGATATCAGTGAGGCAGCCAAGAGAAGCTATGTGGGTGACTGATCAAATAAATTCATCCCACCAAATGATAAAGAAAATTCAGGGCACACCTATTACTGTTTTATACCTTACAAGGATAATCAAGGGAAGGGTTAGGGGAAAAAAGAGAAAACATTTATGTTTTTGTCTGGACATGTAAATGTGGTTGGAACTCTCCATTATGAGCTGAAGAAGTTTGAAAATGCTCCAAAGTTGGATATTTTCCATCAGAAATAAAGGAAGTAAAATTGGGGGTTATTTATACTCATATACATTATATACACTATGTCTTGTATGCCACGTACCATACAACAATAGATATGAACATTATACTGCGAAAAAATATTGTTTTTTTTATGCTCTAATTTTGTAACTCCAACTGTATTTGAGGTTCTTTAATACGCAAACCATGAACATTGAACTATATTATGCTCTATTATACTTTTTGTTTTAACCAGGATTATGAGCCTTCAATTATGCAAATATCCATTGTACTTCTTTTAATTCACTTGGATTGCTATATATTCTTGTGAATTGTGACGGAATCCTTTTACTTTGCACTTTTTCATTTTTCTTCAATTATTTTGTCACCTGCCACATCATACAAGGCACTTGGCCCCTGCAATTTGTACATTTTGTTCTTTTTGGATCCCAAAGAAGTTCTACACATGGATAAAACCTTTCATCCTTATTCTACATAAGATCCCACATAAAAAAATAAAAATAAAAATAAAAGATTAGAACCTGATCTGAGGAAATCTGGCTGGCATATCTGAATCTGAGCAACATGGCTACCAAATGCAAAAAAAAGGAGAAAAAAAAAGTGTCGGACATGTCACTGACCAACCCAACAAGGAAACATTCATGTTTGCGATTTGCTCAAGGTCATTTTTCTTTTCAAAACTAGGGCGGCCCAAGACTGTGGATGGTGCCCGTATAGAGGTGTAAAATAAAGTGATAGATGGGACAGATGAGGGAACACACGAGATCAAAGATATGAAAAAATTTGGAGAGAAGGATATATTTATGGAGGAAGCACTGTAGGCGAAAATGGGTTGCGAATGTTTTCAAGTAAGTGAAATAAATCCAAAGGAGTCTTGGGGTGTTGGTGTGTGTGGGCGTAAAGAGTTGGGTTGCGGCGTGAATAATCAGGGACTAATTGATTTCCCCCCAATTCAATGTGCTTAGTTTTGCATTTATTATTACCACACAGCATATCTTTATTATTCTTAGCAAACAACTTAATGGCAAAAATGAATGGCCTTTTTATAAAGTACAAACACCATCCTCAGCAAATTCAATTCACTCACTGTAAATGCATTGCGCAATATACACGGTGGAGCGCGTGGCCAGCACATCTACTTCAAAATCATGGTTCGAATATCCCATCACACCCTTCTCTGTGGCGTTTGCATGCCTGCTTGGGTTGTAAACGACTACTGCAGTTTATTTCCACGTTCCAAAATCAGTGAATTGAGGATTCTAAATTGTGTAAATGCGAGTGTAACTGTTTGTTTTTCTACGCCGTACAATTGATGCCGACTCGTGCAGTCCTCTGCATCTTGCTCAAAGTCTGCTGAGATTCCCTTTAGCTCAAATCCAAATGAGGACATGCCGGCATTGAAATTGTATTTGTTATCCTTAAAAATGATTGAATGTCCCTAAAGTAGATCAGACATTCAAAAGGTATACTCTACGAACAAAAATTAAGACACCTCTTGAGAAAGAAAAAAAACAAAACTTTATGGTCCTGGCTCGGCTCAGATGTACTGGTACATTTGTGTGATTCTGCTGAACTCATCTGAATATTTAGCCAAACTGTAGTGTGAATGTGGATCCCAAACATTTAATAACTCTAATGCCATGAAAAAGATACAAGGATGAAGGATAATGATCTAATTTGACACTTAAGATGGTGATACATAACGCGGTAAATGCACCTTTTAAGGGAGTGCTTTGAGCTGCAAAGAGGAGACGAGACACAAACAGGGATGCAGACTAAATTACTTTGTGAGGCGAGCGAGAGAAGACGCAAATAGAATTGAAATCTCGTGGTGGTTGTGCAGCAGGCTCTATTTCATACACAGAGTAGCTGAGGCAAAGCTAAAGAGAGACGGCAAGGAAATACAGTATAGGAAAAGATGAGATTCGTTTTGGCTGATGTGCGTGTTAAAGTGAGAAATGTAATCCATCTGACAGAGGAGAGAGAATAAATGTATTTTCTCAATTGTTTGGTGTGTTATGAAGCTAGTCGATTGTTTCAAGTGTTTGCATAGTGGAAATAAAGAGCAGCATACATCTAGTGCAGTATGTTTTGGTGAAATTGAAGCATGTAGTACAATCCCACAATTTACAACTGGATGGAAGAGTGCTTTGTTTGGAACAAAGCAAGGTGGTAGCTGATGAAGGGAGGATATTTGAAACGATCTTTCAAAAGGGAAAACTACTGCATGCAAAGACCGGAGGGATGGGAAGTACAAGCACAAGACGCTTTGAATGTCTCAGGGCACTCATCAGCACACATCATCATTATTGCTCAACCATCTTCCGCGCCATAGTCCTCAGTCATGTTCCACAAACGTTTCTCCAGTATCCACCCTCCATTCACAAGTCTCCACTGCGTGTGATGTCATCATTACGTCACGGCGAAATGCCGGGTTTTTCAGTAAAAAATATGCTGTTACTGTCCCTGAGCAGTTATAGAATGCAGTGATGTGCCAGGTTGAATGGTTGTCTATTTCTCTAATTGCTAATATTGCTGACTATGAAAATGTGGTTTGGGTAAAAACGGTTATTTTTAGGATTAATTGGTTTAGGGGAGGGGCCTGCGTGTCTAAAAAGGGGCCATCGTCTGTCTCTCGAGTGTGAGAGTACGTACTATAGAGCACTTTTTTTTTTTTGTATGTGAGTTTGACATTTCTGATTTTAGGAATGTTATTTCAACATTTTTGTAAATAAACTGAAAAAGCCACAACATCATTTGGCTAGGCCATACTTTTAATAAAGACATTCAAAGACCAACTGCACACAAATTTCTTAACAAGTAACAGCATATATGATCAAGCTGGACAATCACATTGGGCCGCAAGGGTTCTATTTTCTGGAATGGCATAAATGGCCTGTGGCGTGTGGTGTAACTCTGCCCAGAGGTGTGTTAGACCCAGTGTTGGTCATTTCACAAACAAGCACAGGCCAGCAAGAGAGGGATATCTGCACCATTGTAGAATCATGGCATGTAAAACAGCTCATCTCCCTATCTTTAAATGTGTCATGCACGGACAGTCTCAACATGGGCGAAGTGGGCATATGGGGTCCAAAACATCTGCCCATCTGCCCCCCGTAGTTCTACCAGTAAGTGGGTTGATTTGGAAAATATAATAATAATAGTGTTGTAGTTGTAGTAGTAATGTTAATAATAACAACCATAACAATAATACACTCATCTATGGAGCTTAGTATGCCTGTGCCCCAATCAAATTCACTAAAATCTTGTTAGAGCAGAAGTCGACACAGTCAATTCTGTAGAGTAAATTTTACTCTGAAAAAGACTATAGGCTACTCTGTCCCAGTCTAACTAGAGTAAACCTTTACTCGCAAGAGAGTAAAATATTCAACAAACAAACCCAAAAACTCCGCAGTTGATGAACAATCACAGAACCTTCAGGTTGGGAGGCAGCCAACCGAACCACTGACCCATGCCACTCCTACGAGGTGTTAACATATCGCAGGTGTCAGGTGGAATCCTCGTATACCTCCATTTTTAGTGTCCTTTGGGACATATCAGCAACATGTTAGCTAACAATAACTCTAGCGTAGCTCAAGTGGTAGAGTTGCTGTCTTCCATGCTGAAGGTTGTGGGATCGTTCCTCAACCCTTGAACATTTTATTGTTGTTTAAAAAAGAAAAAGAAAAAAAAAAGAAGGTATTTTACTCTCTTCCAAGTTTAAAAGTTCACTCTTTTTAGAGAGGGACTAAATAGTCTTTTTAGAGTAAAATAACTCTACGAAATGTACTGTGTACCCTGCGCCAGCCCTTAGACATGTAAGTTTAGATCAGAAGAACTTTCTACCACCATAGTGTCACTCTGCCAGGTGCATCTCCAATGACACTCATTTTTACTGCGACGGCATGCCCAGCTTGGTGGACACGTGTCTGCCGGTGTTTGTGTCCTACTGCAGATACACTGTCTCAGAAAATGCTCTCCCCCGCCAAAGTTTTGTCACTGAGAGACCACTCACAATTGTGTCCTATTTATTTTCATCATTTTTTTCCACATTCTTCTTCTCTTAACAACCAGCTATTGAGGCTGGCCCATTTATAATAAGTATATAAAAAAAATCCAGAGAAAATCAAAACATGCAGATTTAATCATTTTATGGCCGCTGATGTGAAAATGAGTGAGATATGTTGAAGGCTCATGTGATGTCATGCACAAAGCCAGTTAGAATTTCATGATGTTTAGTGTCTTTCAAGTCAAAATTTCCTTCCCAGTACTTAGTCTGTTGTTCCACTTGTTATTAAATTGTGATATATTGTTTACTGTTGACTGTTTGCTGCTAAATCATCTGCAAGTGGTAGTTAAAAGACTTATCGTAATTGTAAGTTTCAAACCCAGACAATGCAGCAAGTGGACACATTGCGGTTAAATCCACAGTTCATTGGGAGGACTAAAAAAAGGATCAATCAAAGTATGAGATGAAATAAAAAAGATAAATATTTCAAAAGAGATAAAACGATTCATTTTCCCTTTGAACAGCTGTTGTCAAGTCACCCAACCCGGCAAATGGAAACTGCCTTTCACCATACAGCTAGTCCTTGTCGAGACTTAAACGATGACAGCAAATATTGTTTATTTATGCGAAAAAGTCCCAGATTAAGCAAATTGGGAGATTTGGGGTTCATTATGCATTTCTTGAGGGGCTACAAGAGAGAGAGAATGAGAAAGAGAGGGTCGATTTAAACAGGCAGCGAGACCTACAGAGGGAAGACAAGAGGAAGGAGAGAGGGATGCTGCATGGAGTGTAGTGGCCTCCAGGGATGTACCATGTGGTCGGGAGAAAGAGGAGGGAGCGACCAGGCGGTGGGAGGCGAGGCGGAGCAAACTAAGATGCCGAGGGGTGCTTGAAGAATATAGTGGCTTTGATGAATAAAACATCTGCATGAATGAAGGAATGGTGTGAATACATTAAGCCAAGAATGGAGGAGGAAGAAGGGATGAGGAACTAAAGATGAGGCAAGATGGATAAAGATCTAGAGGGAACACAGGTGAGGAAAGGGAGGCTGAAGCAACAGACTGGAGGCAGGCAAAGTGGAACAAAAACAAAACTGAAACAATTAAATGATGATTCAGGTCGAAGTACAATATTTCCCAACTTCTCAAAATTGTATTCACAATCCACGATATAAACGGATACTTCAACACTTGATTTACAGTGCGACAGCAAAACTAAAAGAATACATTACTTAGCCTACTTATAACAGCTTTTGACTTTTAAGCTTTCATTATCATCCTGTAATACACTTTTTTTTCAGATGGCGTGCATTCTTCAGCTATGTTAACATTTGGCTTCTATTTAAATCATTTCTTATAACCTAATAATAATAACCCAAATCAGGTTAAAATAATGGGCCGACCCAACTTTTTGAGTATTTAAATTAATAATTCACAAAGCGACCTATTTTTTGGCTTTTGTTGGTTATTTGTTCACTCAACTTGTTGGGTAAATTGAATAACCCAATTGAATTTGGTCAAAAACGAACCGACCCAACTTTTTGAGTTATTTAATCCAAAATGTTGGGTCAAATTAAACAATAGCAACCCGATCTGTTGGGTTGTTTTTTCAGTTATTCATTTGTCCCAACTTGTTGGGTAAATTGAATAACCCAATTGAGTTGACTGAAAAATTAACCAACCCCATTTTTTTAATTATTTAAGCCAAAAAGTTAAAATTAATTTAATAACCCACAAATTAACCACATTTTGGGTTGTTTTGTGGGTTATTCATTTGAACCAACTTTTTGGGTTAAAGATAAATTGGCATGAACATACAGTCCATGTCACTAAGCGCTTGTAAATGTGGTTAATCCTTACATTTGCCGTGTTAAATTGAATAATTTTGCGGCCAAATGTTGAATAGAATACAATTCAAATCTATGGATGCAAAAAGATGCATGTGTAATTATTCCAATTTGGGGGAACAAGTGCTTTGAGATCATCAATATTGTATCATTGACATGTGAATGTTTTTTGACTAAAGTACTGAGAATGAAAGTGTTGTTCTTTACTTCTTCTAATTGGGGCGTGTGTATGTTTTCTTTTTTTTCTATTCATTCTACAATTTCTTCCCAGCCTCTGCCTTTCCACCTATTCCCAACTGTGTGTGCAAAATGAACCAGACTCTGTATTTGACTTATGCACGTGCGTGTATTTGCAGGTGTGTTATGTCTCGCCACACGCATGATTCATGAGTATTAATGTCTATTTGTTTATTTTAATATTAATGAGTCTGTGAATAAAAATGGTCCAAGAGACAAAAGCAAGACAAGCAAAAGTGTGTCCTTGTTTAAAAGGTTGCCTTGTGCGGACGCACTTTTATGTTTGTGTTGTGGAGAGCGTGACAGCAGTACTGGAAGACGTGCTAAGATGACAATCATTCCGTTTTTGTCTCAAGACCTTTGCGGCGTGTGTTCACCTGTCCTTCCTTCCTCATGGGGGTTTGGTAGTGTGTGAGAACACATTCACCAGACAAAATGGTCATCCTTGTGGGAGCGATGATGAGGGTAGGACGATGGTGAAGACTTAAAAAAATAAATCAAAAGTGGTCATGAAAGCAAAGTGGTGGTGGGAGAAACCACAAGCATAACTCAAAGACCACTTGTCATCAGATCCAACCATATACAGTATACAACATACTTGATATCTACTTAAAACAAAAGCAATGTTAAAACAATGATGTAATTACAATGCCTGAAAACACTCACAAATGCTCCAAACAGATTCCTCTGCAGACAGTCTCTATGCAGGTTAGAACCACTTGGAGGGAAGAATGTGTGCGTGGGTGTGTGTGTGTGTTGGGGTCCTTACTTGCCCTCTAAACATGTGTGGCTGTTGTTTGTCTCAATGTCTTTTGTGTCTGATGATATTTTCATCCAAACTATCATGAGGAAAGGCGAAGGTTTCTATTGACTTACAAATGTGCATGGGAGGGGCTTCTTGCCAGTGGGCTCCTGCTAAAAGCAGCACAAACAAAGTGCCAACAGAGACAGTTACACGATCAAACCTGACAGCCTCGAGGGCAAGGGCGATGATTCTTTGTGATTGTGTGTGTTTGTGTGTGTGTGCAAATAAGAGAAATACTAATAACACCATTAGATATACATTGCTTATGTATGTAATGAGAATGCCTTTCTCCTTGCCATCTTGCGTAGTGTGCACGTTTGAAAGGCCGTCGTCAGGTTCTAAAGAGAGTCCTTAAGGAGCAATCTATCTGGAGGCCTGTTTGCTCTTTTTTTTTTTTTTTGCCAAGGGTAAAGTGTGAGTGTGAGCAGCTGCTGTGTCAGAATATATTTGTGTCCAAAAGTGCTCTAGGAAAGGCGGAAACTGAACATCGATGTGCTTCATTCTGTGTGTGGTGATAGAGGACTTGCGTGGGTGTTTCTTTTCATGGGTGTCTGGAGACGTACTGGCAGATAAAACTCTATTTTGATTTGTTGCCTCCACCATGGAGACTGTTTTCATCAGTCTGTTTGTCTGTGTGCAACTTCCAAGCGCATGGCCATTAAACTATAGCAACGCTGAGGGTGTCATAAACACTCATCGAAAATTCAACTACTTTGAATTAAATAGTCATGTCTTACCAAGTTTGTGATCCGTACTGAACATTCATAAATCTAATACTTAGGCTAGTTTGCACCTAACCGTGAAGCCCAAACTTTCCAAAATGCGACACTCGAATGAGGACACCCTGTTGGAATTTTTACTTGCAAAATTGGCTACAATGCTGTACAATGGGTGGTGGTTGCTGCTACATTACGTATGGTACATACGGTACATAAAAATAAGGGTGACATTTATTTTTCTTTAAATATATCGAAATCCAACATTGTCAGTCATTTTGTAAGATGAGGTTGTTTTATACGGTTTTCTCAAACGGAGGCACTCGATCTTTATCGAATCTAATCAGATATGGTAATTTGTTGTGCTATTAAAAAACGTCTAACCCAATTGCTCCTTTTTGGAGGTCATATTGCCCATTACATTTGCCATGTTTTTCCATAATATCCCGTGTTTGCTACATTTGATCTCCTATAAAGGTCAGTCCTCTACAAAAGAAGCTCTTACACCTCCTTACGGAATCGGCATCCTGCTGCTGTGCTCCATAATGAAGGAGACATTTGCATAAAAAGGAGAGTGTAATTGGCTGCCTGATTGGGAAGAAAAACCACCAGTCTATGAGTATGCTGCATAATGGCGGTACAATCAGTGCTGTTTATTGCACTACTTTTAGATCCTCAAAACTTGCAGGTAAAACTTTCTGAAGGTTATAGTGCAACAATACTATAACTAATTACGGTTATTACAAAAATAGGTGAAAAGCTGTGCTGTATTTCAGTTAGCGTATATAATATTCACTGCAGAGGTGGGCGCGTCAATGAATTTTGAGCGTCCGTCATTCGACAATCGTCAACAGTCTGGACACCCTTCCGTCATCATTAATCCATCAATATTTCAAGCCGAACCGTCAATCCGTCATTCGTCAATTGCACAGCAAAATGAGCATCCGTCAATGTTTCCGTCATTTGAGGTGGGCATCCATCAACGTCCCGTCAATCGTGGTTCATTGCCAGATTGATGATTACATTGACGGACAAAAGCCTACTTCCGTTCAGAAGTTTCCAGTCAATCGCCAATCGTCAACAAAATGGGCGTCGGTCATTGACGTCAATATTGACGGAATGCCCACCTCTGATTCATTGTAACTCTTACATTCTATTTCTTATTCCCAGAGTCTTTATATAAAAAATACACAAAGTAAAAATAGAGAGATGCTGAAAAAACACTTGACAAAGAAACCTTGACTTAGAAACCTCGATTAAGAGAGCAGGGCTGGATGTGTGGAAACCCTCAAACACATTGATGAACAGCATAAGTGGAAGAAAGCTTGCATCGAACCTCGACATACTGACAAAAGTGTCATTCAGTAGCTCTCGCTAGGGCAAGGCACAATTCTATATGACAAAATTAGGGCCTATATGACAAAACAAGAGTGACTAAACAAACTAAGAGTGACCAATACAGGAACGGCATAGCAACTACAAAATAAGCGTGACTCAACAAAATAAAGAGTGATAAATACATCATCATCACAAGAGACATAGCGACTGCACAACTGACAACATCATTATCATCAGGGACATAGCAACTGTATAGCAACTGACACCATCATTATCGTCAGGGGCATAGCGACTGCATAGCAACTACAAATTTCATCAGGACATTATAACTGCATAGCAACTTAAACCATCATTATCGTCAGGGACATAGCAACTGCATAGCAACTACAAAAAAGAGCGACAAATACAACATCATTGCATAGCAAATACAAATATCATCAGAAGGGATATAACAACTGCATAGCAACTGACACCATCGTTATTGTCAGGGACATATCAACAGCAAAAAGAAAGAGTGACAAATACGTCATCATCATCATCATAAGGGACATATTGACTGCATAGCCACTGACAACATCTACACAATAATCCCATGACCCAACCCAAAGCACAGTCTTCTGTGTTCTTTATAGGGAAAAATTGCTGAACGTATGTCTACAGTTAAGGGAAAGCTACAAGATAATTGCTAGCAAGCTTGACAAACATATTAACTCACCGTGCCAAGCTGACTTTCTGTTTGGAATTTGCATATTCTCCCTTTACTTTCCTGGGGTTTTCTGTGGGTCCTCCAGTGTCACCCCGCATTCCAAAAACAGGTTTCTCCAAATTGTCCTTGAATGTGACTCAAGACTCAAGTGAAAGCAATTTTTCTGATGGATAGACATTTACGTTCACTGTACTGCATCTTTGTATCTTGTTTTTGTTGCAAAGGTGCAATGGTACAGTTTCACATAAAAAGCGATGCCCATGTGCATTTCCTCCCAGGTGACCAATGTGAGTTCGACCGGCGACACGGCGGCTGCGTGCCGGGCGTGTGTCGTAATGGCGGAACGTGTCGGGAACTCTCGGGAGGCGGCTTCCGCTGCGAGTGCCCTGCCGGCGGGTACGAACGACCGTACTGCACCATCACCTCCCGCTCCTTCCCCCCGAAGACCTTCGCCATGTTCCGGGGCCTCAGACAGCGCTTTCACCTCTCCATCTCCTTAACGTAAGTAGATAAGAAAGGCTTCTTTCTGTTGCTATCGTGTTTCCTTGGGCTCTCATCTTTCAAAATCCAATTTTGCTCATCTAGACATCTATAATTACACCTCTTTGATTCTCATCTCTCACTGTTTCAGTCTTTTTATTTCATATCCATCTCGTAGATCGATGCCACGAGCTTTCCCTTTCACTTGTCTCCATCACATACTCTGGTAGACAGTGTGATTTCTCCTCTCTCGACTTTCATCTGTTCATCTACAGGTCTCATTAACATGTCTTTTTTTCATCTTTGTGATCCCCTTCTCAGTCTTTCTTTCAGTTTCAGGTGATCTTATTCTTTCTTTGTGGGGCATCGCAGTAACTTACTTTACCCTCGTGACGTTTATGGTTTTCATTTACGACATCGATCATAATGTGGGGTGTACGGGGGCAGCATGGCTCAGTGGTAGAGGGGTTGTCTCGCAACCCTCAGGTTGTGGGTTTGATCCCCAGGCCATTGTGACCATGTTGAAGTATCCTTGAGCAAGACTCTCAAATGGATATTATGATTGGACAAATAATACACATTATACGTTCAACCACTCTACTATTCTTTTCTTTTGCATCTTGAATTTATAACGGTGTCCTTAAGGAGGGGCCTATTTTTTCTCTGTAGGTGTCCATAAATAGTCACACATGGGAGTTTTTCACACCAGTCAATCTTAAATCTTGTCCCTTATTTCTAGGGAAAATATTGATGAGCTCGACAGTCAAATACGTTGTGAAACTTAAATATGACTGATTTGAGTGTCTTCACTCTCCACTGACATCGTTACCCTAAATCCCCATCTTTTATTCATCACCCTTTTTGCTTCTAGCAAGAATGTTTGGCCTGATTTTGCAGAACACAGCATTGCAGAACTCTTTCTCAAGTCCCCCACCCCTACCCCAACAATTTTGTATCCCCTTCTTCATCAGTCACCCTCAGAGGTACACGATTTGTCATTGCCACGGGGCCTAAAGACAGATAGTGGGTAAATATGCCGTGTTCCCTGGGGCTGCAGCATGCAACTAGATTTGTTTGTGTGTACAGCCCAGCTGGAGGAGGAGAGTGTGTGCTGAGCAAACATTAGTCGAGAGAGTCTAAGGGCGAGTACATCAATATGTTTCGCCATCAGGATAGACAAATGTGAACTAAAACATGTTTTCATGCTAAATTTGTACAACTTATTTACGTAATGTCGTCCAATGACATCATGCACTAGTAATAGACATATTGGGCACACAGTATAGTGTTTTCTACAACCTTTCCTATCTGTCTGAGCTTTAGCTGGCTACTGCGCAACTGCTGGTTGGTTAGCAGAAACTTGATAGCTCTGCATAATGCTGGCAAGCATGGTGCAGTACTGCTGCACTGACTGCGGAGAAATGCAAACAATAGATACATAAAGCAATATTTGCACGATTTTAAGACATTCTTATTGTCTTCCTTATTCACTCATTTACAAGAATTTCAGATCATTCATCGATTATGTGAGTGAGAGTGTGAGAGAGAATTTGTTGAATTACAAATGAATTACAAAAAAAAGAAAAGAAAAAGAAGGTCACAATAATTATTGTGGTAGTAAAGTAAAGGACAATTCCCAAACAACTGTTCAACCTTCCTTGTCTGTATGGCCGAACACTAATACTGAAATAAGTACACAGTAAATTCTGTAGAGTAAATTTTACTCTATTTAGAATAGGACCAAATAGACTTCGTTTTAGAGTCAAATTTACACTTGGAAGAGAGTAAAATAAAGCATTGGGGAAAAAATGTAAAGTCACTCAAGGGTTGAGGAACAAATTGAGCTATGCCACTCCTACTGTTTGCTTATCTCCATGAGGAAACCCCCCCCAAAAAATTGGGCCTTGGAGTTAGGAAGATTCCAGCTGACACGAGCGATATACTAACACATAGCAAGAGCTGCGTGGCTCAGGGAGTATAGACTGTCTCTCAACCTGAAGTTGTTAGTTTGTTCCTCAACCTTTGAGTGACTTTTTGTTTTTACTCTCTTCCAAGTGTAAATTGTACTCTATTGACTCAGTTTAGAGTAAAATTTACTCTACAGAATTTACCCTGTGTAGATTTTAAATAAATCCCCAAAACTCACATTTGAAATTATTTTACACATATCAAAAACGCAGGAAACTTTCACTATAATTACAGCTTAGTTGGTTTTATAATGAGAAAATGTAGTTTGTTAAATTTTCTTTCTTTTTATCTTTCTTTCTTTCTTAAAAAACACTCAATTTTTAATTGTATTTGATTAATGAAAATGCTTCGTCAGTTTTAATTATAGTTCTTTCATTGTTTTTTTTATTAACTATAATACCATTGGTGGGAAAGTTAAGTCCAGGTTTAAAATGATGCTTTTTTTTAAACTCACAAGCATTTTAAAGCATTTTTAAATACATTTTTCTTGCACTGCATTCTTTTAGTAATCTATGTTTTATTTCTGCACTTTGTTTTTAAATGCCTTAAATTATTTTCTTTTTTTTTAGTATTGTACTTTTACCCATGTAATGCACATTGGGTTACTTTGTGTGTGTGCTGTATTTCCCTAAAGCAACATTCGGAGTCAGCAAAAAAAATGACTTTGAATTTATTAAGTTTTCAAAAGAGAGCATAAAATAGCAACAAAACAAAACAAAATCACTGCAATTCACAACTTTTTTTTGTCTTCAACTGTTTTTGTAATCACACCAAAGCTGGGAAAAAAACTAATACAGTACAATAAAAGTAACAACTTAAAATCACAGGATATAAAAAAAAAAAAAAAAGAACAACAACAAAAGAAGCAACAACAGATCACAGCAAAAACAGGAGGCAAGAACTAACTAAGCAAGCGCAAGAAGCAAAAAAACAAAAAAAAAACAAAGCATGGACTCTTGGTAATATGAAAGAACGGTCAAGCTTACAACACAGAAGTCTCCCTGACAAGGCAGGATACAAGGTGAGCTGAAAAGAGGACACGACGAGATGCAGGAGGAGACCATTACCATGACGAGGAGACACAAGGACAGGAAGTCAAGCTTCTGAAACAACATGAAAGACAGGACTAAAAACTGACAACTTCATATAAACGACGAGACGTGACATATAAATAAAGCTTCCTTGCAAGCCCTGCCTTGCCTTCTGTCCGAGACGGATGCCCCTTCCTAACATTTGATGACCCTCCATAAATGATTGTTGACTGGAGGGCGGATGCTGTGGATGCGCCCCTCAGGTGGATTCCCAGTTGCCCTCCCCATCCACCCCCTGTTTTGCACACCACAGGGTGTATTCCTCTTCTCCAGCCCACTCACCACCCAAGTGAGGATAAGCGGCATATAGAAGACGGATATACTGTATAAACTTGTTCAGCTACATTAGTGGTGGCAGTAGCTCATTCGTAAGCGCTTCCAAATTGACGGGGGGTGGGGCTCACTGTTTGATTGATGAATTGCAGCTCGTTGTTGGAGAGATGCTCGGACAAGTCTATTACTCTGACATCCCTTCTTGCATGCCTACAAATAGTGTGCGGTGTGCAACAAAATGATTGAGCAGTGTAAACACAAAGCAAATTGAATTTCTCCTTGAAAGATCATAATAAAAAATAATATCAGAATAACAAGGCAAAATGGATCTGTTTTGAATTCTTGCAATGAGAAAGGAGACAGTGAAGGAGAGCAGCAAACATTTTGAAAAAGAGAGTTATACACATTGAATCCAGGCTGTTTTTGTGCTGTTGGCCAGAATACTTTCATATCGTCACACTCGTAAAATAATTGCCTAGTCACGTTTTCAAACTTTATGACTGTCATTTTCCTGGAACGTCATCTGAACATCTGATTTTGTGCTAGTGACAACTAGTCAGGTTTACTAGCATATGCTACCCAAAGCTGAAATACTATGTTTCTACGTGTATGTCTTTTGTAGTTTTGCAACACTTGAGAGCAACGGTCTTCTGTTCTACAATGGACGCTTCAACGAGAAGCACGACTTTATGGCTTTGGAGATCCAAGAGGGACAAGTGGTGCTCAAATATTCCACAGGTATGTTCGTCAGTTGGATTCAGACTTAGTACAAACACCGAGCACTCCATATTGAACACAAAGAAAAGACAAGTGCGAGGTGTTATCTTTAACTTTTTGCACAATACCTGCAGGTGAATCGTCCACCCAGGTGAGTCCTTTCCTGCCTGGAGGTGTGAGTGATGGGGAATGGCACACAGTTCACATCCACTATTACAACAAGGTGAGTTTATCACAAAATCTTTATACAGTATTTCGTTGAACAATTATGCTACTTTATTGTTCTCATTCACGCTTCACATTTAATTGCATAATGACTTCATATTATTTGGCTTTCTTCCGAATTTGAGTTGCTTTTCTGGCGTCTGCAGAGTTGATTTTAAGATTTCATGTCAACAAACGTTTATACCATCGCGTGGGTGTTTGCTTGTCATGCTGGCCGTGCAGAATGAATGCACATCATCTTTAATTTTCTTTTGTTCTTTTTATTTTCCTCAGCCAGCTTTACGCTATGTGAGTATGACTGTGGCAAAGTCCATATACATGCTGTCTGTCTTCCTTTCTTACCCTGCAGATTGTGTGTGAACTATCAGTTTACCGTGTCTTGCCTGACCAATAACTCTTTTCCTCTTTCCCTGCTATGAGATATGAGAAATGTATCCCACTGGTAGGCTACATGTTGGACTAAGAGTAAGACTTTTAAGTGCAGATCACAGGTCACAGTTTTATTTGAAACATGCTCTCTATACGTGTGTGAACCAAAATGGTATGCTCTTACATTTTTGCAATTTCTACTATACATTAATTGCTATATGTGGTTAGTGGAAGGGATAACAGAACTAAAATGTAGCTTCCACATCTGAGAAGTAAATACAGCATGCTCTAGTCCTCCATCATTGTTGTTGTTGTTTGTTACTGTTAATGTTTTATTTCGTTTTGACAACTTCCCACTATTTTAATAATTTTCAACTGGAAAATTGATGAAAGTAGAGATGAGCTTGAGCAACTTTGCAACATTCAAACACACAATTCCTATAATAATAATAATAATAATATTTGTATCATTTTTTTCCAGAAAACATGAAAAATAGAACAAATGACTGATTATATTATATTTATTACAAATTTTAATAATAATTAAAAAAAACTTGTCAAATTATGACTTTGGCCATTATTTTAATGAGAAGATGACAATATGCTATCACTGTTAGCAACTAGCCACAGTGACAAGTAGCTATTCTATCTATACTGACAAATAGATGAGCTATAGCAATTAGCAACACACAATGGAGGCGACCAGCTACATTGTCACCAGTATCAGCTAGCACAGGTAGCAATTAGCCATGGAGCTAACTAGCTACAGTACATGACCACCTACTTGTGTTGACCCAATAACTTGCCAACTTGCTTAAATGGCAATTAGCTACAGTAGCAACACGCACTACCAATAGCAATTGTGGCAACCATCTTATTTTAGGTAATTAAACATTATTTTTTATTTTATTTTATTATGGTTCACACTTGTGTCTTGAATTTGGATGTACAATTTAACTGTCCAGTCATCCTTGATAGAGTATATCGCGAACTGTTCGACTCTATTGCGGAAATGCTGCAGTCCATCCACTTGCATGCATGCAAAGTTTCAGACAATATCCAGTGGGATACACAGTAGTCAACAAAGGCTATGCATTTCTAGTTGATCATTTAATTATTTAATGTGGTCTGTGTATTGTGTTGTACAACAAAGTTTAAAAATAAATAAATAAATCCCCTTCAGTCTTTAAATTTTTCTCCTTTGTGTGTTCAGCCCAGGCGCAGCATGGGTGGCGAGGCTCAGGGTCCCTCAGATGAGAAGATTGCAGTAGTGAGCATTGACGACTGCGATACAGCCTTGTCACTCCGCTTTGGCACGCAGCTCGGAAATTACAGCTGTGCTGCTCAGGGCAAGCAGACCAGCAGCAAGAAGTGAGTGTGTCTTTTTTTTCATACGAGAATGTTATGTTTACACTTACTGGGCCAATATCAGATATATGCATGTGTTTTTAATTTTTTAAATCATGTACTCCTGCTCCCAGAACGAAAAGAGCTTGAAATGAGGATATTAATTCGCCTTTCATGAGACCCGACAGTTCACCAGTTGACTGCATGCTCCCTGGTGATTAGCTGTATCTCTCTAATGATCTTATTACCCGTTTCATACTTCATCTTCATTTCTTTCAGCAATGCCTGCTCATATCGCTCTCCTATCTTTAATAAAACACCCTAAAGGGCCATTGTGTTGTCACCAGAAATTTGCAGGGAATTGTATGAAGCGTTTGAGCACAATATTATTATCATTAATGAAGTATTTTCCACAAATATGCCCAAAACACATTTGAAGTTCCCCATGACAAATAATGGAAATACCTTACAAATAGTTGTGGGGGTACATTAGCCTGACTGGCTTCATTTCCAATTCAGTGATGTGGTGAATGTGATGAATGCGTGTGTTTTCCTTTATGTGCCCTGCAACTGACTGGCGACCGGTCCAGGGTTTAGTCCGCCTTTCCCCAGAGTCAGCTGGGATAGGCTCCAACCCACTGTGACCTTGAACTAGACAAGTCAGCTCCAGAAGACATTGAACGCTATTTTCTTGCCCAGTGCAAGTCTAGCACCAAGTGCAGTCTAACTATGCACATTGATGAGATTTCTTTCTTTTGGTATTTTCGTAGATGGGAAAAGGGTCTTTGCACCGTTGTGGGAGTAAACACAGCTGAAATAGACTCGCTGGAGTCCATGCAGAAGATTTAAACGCACAAAGTACTTTTATAGCTATGCCACGACCCAGGGGGGTGTTTTAATAAATATAGTATAAATGATGATATTATGTTGTGTTCAATGAATTGATTTCTACAATGATTCAGAGGGTTTGATGCACATTGTCATATTCATGAATGAAATATGATGGCATCCACCACACATACAGTATCATCAGAGCGCAGAATCTGTCACACTACATGCACCACAATTTAGACCTACTCTGAGCTGATCTCAAATCTAGTTCACGTTAATCGAATTGCTCGAACGGCCAGCATGGCGCAGCACGGTTTGCAAAATGAACAAACAAAGTAACTGAGACTTGCTCCGGCATGAAAATGAAGATTTTTACACGAGTGCTCTGTCTACGAAAATAGAGCCCAAAAAGTTGAGAAACATTCTGACCTTTTCAAGTGTAAAAATTGTACAACATGTACTCAACCTGAACATAAAATCAGTGTAAGACTGCTTAGACTCACTTCATGCATGTCACTCTTTCATATTCACAAACCACTACTTTTTACTGTCTTATTGGCAGCTTCACCATATTGTACTAAGCAGCCACATTTACACCTTGACAATTTATAGACTTCATTCAACATAACAACATGCATGTTTTTTGGAACATGGCAGGAAGCCAAAGATCCCAGAGAAAATCCACGCAAAAATGGGGAGAACATACAAATTCCGCGCAGGAGGGTTGGGGCCGAGATTCAAACCCAGAACCTTTCGACTGTGGGCCAGATATGCGAAAGCTAAACACTACGCCACCGACGCTTAAAAAAATGTCTGCTGTAATCACATTGGCTGCGTCACGTAAGCATGAAGAAAAGCCAAAAGGATCAAAGAAACATTGTCGAGATCTCCTCCATGGCATGTCTTATCGTCTTTTACTCACCGCTAGCTTCCAATGATGCTTTTGTTGTTGTTAATGTTTGTCAAAAGTACATCTTTTGTTTGTGCTTTAATGTCATTCTTCTGCATTTGATTTACGGCGTTTTAACAAAAGCCAGCGTTCAAAAGAAAATAAAGGGGGAAAACTCACACTGGAGGGCAAGGTTGCAGCAGCGACAGCGCACGAATGTCGCATTTTTTTGTAACGTGACATCTTCTTTTCCCCCCACACTCTCTCTGTTCACCTTCTGTCTTTTCATCCACCTCTACACTTGTACTCTCTTGATATTTGCTGTAACTCACACTTAATCTCTGTTTATTCATCTGTGTCCCCAGCTGCCTCCTGTCGTTCTTTTATCATATTTATTATGATTATTATGATTATTATTATTTTGTTGATTTCTCCCTAGTAATTTATATTCTGTGTTTGTTTCACCGCTTTGTCCCCCCCCCGCCTGCCTTATAATCCACTTGATGTTTAATGTCGCTCATATTCAATCTCTTGTTCCTTCATATATCTCCTTGTCTTATTTTCTGTCTCCTCTTTCAATTTCTCTTTCTCTGAGGTTTTTTTTTTTTTTTTTTAGAGACCACCATTATCTTTTGATTTTGCCCCAAAAGCTTTGCTTATGCTGCCACTGTTATTTCTCCGACAAGATATTGAATGGATTTGTTTAATCCCTATCTCCTGTCCTTTCTTATTACTATCTGACAATGGATGTATCCAAAAAATATATATTTTTACACATCACCTTTACTCCATATCTCCTTATTTCTTAGATCTCTTGACCTGACTGGTCCATTGTTCCTGGGTGGGGTTCCCAACGTTCCGGACAACTTCCCATTTGGCGCCAGGGAGTTTATCGGCTGTATGAAGGAGCTGCACATTGACAACAAGCCGCTGGACCTGGCCGGGTTTATTGCTAACAATGGAACACTGCCAGGTTAGCGATACTATTCAACCATAGCTAACTTTAGCGACAGCTATTTTCACACATGGTGTATTTAAAAAAAGGGCAGTTTTTGGCTTTGCGGGTGTGAACTCAGCCAATTTGCCTCCAATCAACACATTTAAATGCTACAAGAAACATCAAGAAAATTCGCGCGGCAGTGGCCAATGCGGCAACCGACAATGTAAGCAAGTCATTAAATCATTAATACTGTACAGAAGGAGATGTTGAATTAAATAAATATGTCCATAGACTTCATGTATCTAGCCCCAACACCAATTGTTCATGTATTCACTTCACCCCACCAAAAGCTGTATACTGGCCAGGGGGATGATTTAAAAACTTTAATATTGAAAATAAGATTAAAACATTCATTGAATCGATTTCTAAAATGATTCAGGGGGTTCAATGACTGCTATTCTCATATTTATGAATGAAATACAATGACATCCACAACAATGTCCGCAGAGATCAGAACATGTCTGCAAGTGCACTGATCAAATTCACCAAAACCCTTTTAGACCAGCATTGTACCTACTACACTGGATTTAGACGTGGTCCCAAATGGTGAGCAGTTATTATGACTTTCTGCCACCAAATTGTCAGATGCTTTGTGTGCATGTCAAACAACACAGAATACACCCTTGCTATGTTAGAACACCCAGCTTGGCGCAGAACAGTCTGCCAAATTCCCAAACAGGCACAGCGAGGCTTCCGCCTTCTTGAAAATCAGGATACGCCAGCAGTTCTGCATGCGCCGTCTATGAAAATACAGCCCTTAGATTTTCTTGTCTCTACAGTATGTGTCATCAACATTTTTTTAATCATAGTCCGACTCCTAATGATGCCAAATTGATTATGACCAGGATAGATAGATAGATAGATAGATAGATAGATAGATAGATAGATAGATAGATAGATAGATAGATAGATAGATAGATAGATAGATAGATAGATAGATAGATAGATAGATAGATAGATAGATAGATAGATAGATAGATAGATAGATAAATAGATAGATAGATAGATAGATAGATAGATAGTGTTTTCTAATAACATATGATGTTTACCTATGTCTATAATAGGCTGCAGCGCCAAACTTCCCTTCTGCAAGTCCAATCCCTGTCAGAACGGAGGAACCTGCCGGGTAAGCTGGGAGACGTTCTCCTGTGACTGTCCTCTTGGGTACGGAGGGAAAGACTGCAGCCATGGTGAGAGCCCATTTCACTTTCATATTTAATCCATTTTGCGATGTAATTCACAGTATAAAATCTATTAGAATTGGTTATCAGTGGGCTTTTTTTTTTAAAGCAGGCTTTTTAGTGGGATGAGCAAAAGGTCAAATAGGTGCAGCATTGGTGAATTTATTAATAAACGGATCATTGAAAAATTGTTACTTTCTACCAAAAGAAAATTGAGGCTGATGGTTGAGCTCGAGGGTGGAATACATCAGAGCAGTGAAGAGACCACAAGGGATTCTGAGCAGAACATGAAAAGCTGTTACAAGGATGAGCAGGGGCGGAGTGGGGGCAGAAGGCAGGCTGGAAAATATGATCAGGGTTAGCAAAATGTGTTTATAAGTAAAGAAGTAAAGAATACATTGACAAATGGTAAATGCAACTGTTTGAATACTGTAACAAGCTGTTTGATAAACGTTAGGTGGCTTTTTTAATGTACACATGTGGACAAATTTGTTGTATCGTGTCATTACATACTGTACAACAAATTTCATGGCATTCTAAGTCAAATTCTGGGGCATTTACAGTAAAAAAAGGATTTTAAAAAGTTTTAGAAAAGTGGTTCTTTCAACTGACGTTGCCAAGGGTACCACATTTTCCCACTGTATAATTTAGTATTATTTAGTGTAGCTTTCATATCGATTGTTTTTAATTAGATTTTCTATTTTTCATTTTTGAAACACAACCTGGAGTTGCTCCCAATTTCCTTGTAGCTGCTCACGCAATGACAATAAAATATCTCTATTCTATTCTAAAACATACATACACATAATTAGGTTATAGTGATAATGTAGTTAAATATGTCACATCAAAAGTCAGTCAGTGGACTCCTGAAAGACTGTTTTTTAATATAAAAACAATTATTTATATTAAGTCAAAAAGGCTTTCATTATTTAATTTTAATAAAATCTTTAATCCTAAACTTCCAATAAAGTATTGTCAAAACCAGTCGTCATGTTAAGTCAAGTTACCAAAGCATGTTGTAATCTATCTTAGTTACTTTTTCAAATCAAGTCATCAGTAATTAGATTACTTTCTTAAGGTAACTGTGGCAACACTGGTGATGACCTTCCATGTAAGTTACTGTTTTAGAAAGTGTCATTTTTAGTTTCTGTCTAAAGGTTAAAAACGCTTGTTTGTCAAATTAATCTTTGTCTCGAAGTCTTTATTTACGTAACAAATAACAATAACAATGTTGCGTTTGAGTGCCGTGCTATCGCCAACTACTGGCCTGGCATTCAAATTATAGTATCATCGTTTTTGCAAGTGTTGGCTTGTTTCGTATTTACTCTATGCTGACCCTCCCTGACTGCCCGGACAATCATTAATACATGTACTGTATTATTCCCGCGCTTCTGCGATTATTCCAAACACACACACACAGTAATGTTGAATTGCATCATATTTCTCCTCAAGTCCAATGACTCACCTGATGACTCATCATCATTATCGTCATCCGGACCATCCGTAACCATCCATGCATGATTCTTTCTCATCCTTTCTGCAGTAATGCCACACCCCCATCGCTTCCTGGGAAACAGCGCCCTCTGGTGGGATCTAAAGAACGACGTGACCATCTCCACACCCTGGTACCTGGGCTTAGTGTTCCGCACCAGAGCCCGAGATGGGACGCTGCTTCAGGCCCAGGCCGGCCAGTACACCAGCTTGCTATTCCAGGTTAGGAAACAAGTCTTTCAAAGTTGTTTCATGTTTTCTTGGCTCGCCGATCATTTTTGCTGATATGTTCCATTCAATTCCAGGTGACAAATGGTCAGCTAGTGTTCTCCGTGACCCGGGGTTCTACCAGACCAGTGAGGTTGAGGCTGGATCAGGTTCAGGTGGCAGATGGGCGGTGGCACGACCTCCAACTAGAGCTACGGGACGTTCGCAGTGGCCGGGAAACTCGCTATGTCGCCACACTTCGCCTGGACTTTGGACTCTATCAAGTAAGAGATGTGAAGCCAAAACAGATGATCACTTTCATTTGACATTTTAAAGCTAAGCCTTGAATCTTGATAATGAAATGATGGTGCAGACCTCCACCAAGGCACAATCCATTCCAGCTACAAGTTCTGGTTGGTCTTATGGTGTAAGTGAAAATAGATTAAAATAAAGAGTCACCTCACCTTGCATTTGCACCAAATTCAAATGCTAAAATTTATCTTACCAAAACAATTACTAAATTGCATTGGCATCACATAGCATGTATGATTCATTATGAATTTTTAGCTATGTTTCAGCAGAGGTCAACAGAGGTCTTTTTCCTGCTCCACTTGGTTGCTCGGTCGAGTTCTTAAGGCTATATTTTAACCAATGGATAGGCTGAGGAAAAGTATGTTGGCCACGCCCACAAGGCTGTTTGAATGACAGACTTGGAGCTAATAGGGCAACAACTGTCACCTCTTCTCATGCACTGAACGAAGCAAACATCGGAGCTCTTTGGTAGACATACTGCTAAACTGTCTGGCCCACACCGAAGGGGAAAATTGGTAGTTTGGGTTTGAAATTCACCCGTCCTGGAACCTTTCTGAAACATGTTTTTTAGTGTACAAGCCAAGGAAATTAACGATTGACTATATATAATACAAAATTGAATAACCAAACTCTGTAAAGAAATAAAAACATTGTCTATGATGATGCTCTGCTCCAAAAAGTAGCCTTTTTCAAAAAAAAATCTCCGAGGATGATTTTTCAAACAAGACCACTACGAATGATCAAAGGTTGTATCAGAAATCATCTATGTGTGTTGATGTTTGCAGCAGTCGAAGTTTGACATGATGACACACTGCCTCCATTAATTAGACACTGATTACCTTTGAAATTGTTTGGCAGAGACTGTCGGCAAAACATCAATTCAAAGACTAGCACTGTAAATGGTACTCATTGATTTATATTTCATGCTTGATGTTTAATGTTCCCATCCACGGCTGCTTCACGACCGTTATTATTCGAGCATTGGCCCTCTGTGGATCGATCTTATTTGATTGTTTTCTATTTTATTTGATCAAGGCAATTGTTTTGTCTGCCCTGCCTTTAAATGCTACTCTTTTAAACTGCCACAAAGTCGATTACAGTACTTGGTAATACAATCACACATGAAAGTATACTTAGTTAGGACAATTCTATTTTAAACATTTTTTAATTCATCTTTCTTTCTTTCTTTTATTTTTAATTTTTTATTATTTTTTAAATATAAATAATAATATAATAATAAAAAAATAATAAAAATCTTTCTTTCTTTTTTAGACTTGCATTAAAAGAAACTGCCAGCTTTGATTTCTTCATTACTAAGACATTTCTGTTTTACAAGGTTAAACACTGCTATTCAAATGAAGTCCTTATCTGTCATTGTTCAAGAATTCACTTTCCGTCTATTATTAATGATGATCTTTTGCCTTTTCTGTCCCACTTCAACCTCTCGCTATCTTTTCCCCTCCATTAGGGAACAGCAATAGTGGGAAATGAGATTCATGGATTGAAGGTGAAACATCTGCATGTGGGAGGAGTGTTGGGCTCAGGAGAGGTCCAGAATGGGATCAGAGGATGCATACAGGTGAGACTGTACGGATGAATTATTGATGAATGGGTGAGCTCATAAGGAGAAGGTTATTTGTTAAAAAAATAAAATTAAAATGTGGTCTTTCTAGGGCGTTCGGTTGGGTGTGAGGCCAGATGCCCCCCCACTGCCGCGCCCCTCCAGAACTGTCAAAGTGGAGATCGGCTGCAATGTCGGGAACCCTTGTCTCTCATCTCCTTGTCCCGCCCACAGCCGCTGTTCGGACCAATGGGAGCGGCACACCTGCTTATGTGAACCTGGTGAGTGGCTGGGATAACCTTCACAAACTTAAATGAATCAAAGTTGGATATCCTCCGCTTCCACACGGATTCAGCCAGACATCTGTAAAAAGTGTACTAGACCACTCAAGCACTTAATTCTGGTGTTAAACGATGATGTCAATTTTAGGTTAGCTTAGCAATTAGCATTGCTTCCCTTTCTTCTGTGAAATATGTCTTGTCATCCCATCGTGAGAATGATACTGTGTCACAAATGCCGTTTATTTGTCGCCCTGGAGGCGATGATTACTGACTTAAAAGTCCAAAGTAACGAGCGCATATAAGTAGAAAACATAGATATCTGTTTTCAGATGTGAGGAGCGATGGTAAAAAGTTTGCTACAATGCTCAATTCAAGTACATATACAGTGCCACTACTGCATGTGTCTACCTAACCCTGAGGAGCAGTTTAAGTTCTCATCCACATGAAAAACAGAGGAAGAAACTGGAACTTCTGACAGCCTTCTGAATAGGCTCCATCTCATGAGACAGATGAGAAGAGATTAAAGGAGAAGTAATCACAACAGCGAGAGCAAATACAAGAAGAAATGAGCCAAAAAAGAGAGTTACAGAAATGTGAAACAATGGGAGAGGAGGAGCAGACGGTTCAAAAAAAAGTTAATGCTTAATTAAGTGAAAGTGATGGCAGATGGAAATAATGTAAACAGCAGCGGTTTGGGGCGGTGAAACAAGAGAAGAGAAGAAAGAGAACTTGAGAAAGTTTAATCAAATAGCCTGGAAACACAGGCGGCACATTTCATGAATAGATCTGTTGGGGGGAGCAGAATACAATCATTAAATAATTAAGCAGAATATGTTGTGGGTGAACCGTGTCAGGACACAACTGCCACTCTCAGTTCTGTTTAGGATTGTTTACATGCAACATTCTGTCAGCACATTGGTGAAATTTAAGAAGACAAAGTCATTGAATCAAGAAAATAAAGTCCGAATTTAAAAAAATACTCATACCATTAAGTTGTATAATGGAAATATAGTCAAATCATGAGGATTACAAAAATGAATCAGTGGGGGTAACATTTTATCTTTAAATAGATATTTTTTTATTCTGTGCATGAATTTATCTGTGTTATGTGTTGTTATCAGGGGCGCAGATACGATTTTGGAACTGGTCAATGTCTAGGAAAACCAGATCGTCAGTCTTTGATTATGTCACACTACACGAGGCATCAACGCTAACTAAAAAAAATAAATCGGCCACGACAGTGATAGTTTATTTGCGACGTGTCTGCCGGGTCCAAATCAGGCTACAATCGTGTGCCTGTGCTCTCAGCATTAGTAGTAAAAATTCTGACATTCTTATGTCTCAAACATATTAGTAGTTGTAGCACAACATAAGTCCTCTCTTTTACTGGAGATTTTTTTTGTCACCATACCTGGCAAAAGATTGTGTGGTCATTATAAATCTGGGTGGGACGTGTTAAAGCAAGAAAGTTGGAGGGGAGTTGCGAAACAAGGAAAAGTTGGGAAATGAGAGCATGTCTTGAAGCAAAAATGGAGGGAGGGAGCAAAAGAAGAGTGAGTGTATGTGTGTGTATTGCATGCGGGATGGAGAGGATACATATGTGTTTAGATGCCTTGGGCCTGGCAGCCTGAGAGAGGAAGCACGGATGCAGTGCTGTTCCTGTAGCATCCTTCACTAGCCCGTGAGCTAATGCTAACACCTTGGCTTCTTTGCATGGAACACCGCACACACACACACACACACGCACACAAACAGAATCATACACACCAAACATTTGTTAAAAAAAAAAAACAACAACAAACTTCCAGCGCATGCTGTTATTTTAAACTACAGCTCTCATTATCTTTCATCAGCACGATCATTAAAAATGAAGAATGTTGTACAATGAGTGCAAATCAAAGTTTAATAACAGCATAGAGGGAAAAAAATAAAAGAGAGAGGTATGCAGCTGCTCAATAATTCCCTTTCATTTGAGAGGCCAACATGCAAATTGACTGTGTATGCAATTGGGCCAATACAATACAGTACACCCAATTTTAAACAGGGAAAACAAACTTGTTTACTTTACTTTACTTTCATTTACTTTTGTTTACTTTTTTGATTTTGAATAAATGACAAACAAACTAATATAGACAATAAATTAAAACCAATCCAAAACATACAAACAAAATCAACATGTAAGGGAAGACTTTTATTTGAGGTTTACATTAGTGAGCAACCTGTGAACTCAATAAAAGGGCCTTATTCTATCCCAAGGTTCACCAAATTATTTTTTTTATTATTATTTTTTTTTTATACAGAGGTGGCAAATCCAGGTCCAGAAAGTAAAAACCCAGCTACAGTTTGGGTTTAGCCCCAGGTGCTAGCTAGCAAGCTCCCTAGCTAGCTCCCCGGGTGCTTGTTTACCTGCTAAAGCCAAACAATGGCAGGGTTTTTACTTTCTGGACCTGGATTTGCCACCTCTGGTGTTCAACATAGCCCACAAACCATCCCCAAACTCCATGGACCATCTCCAGAGTCTCTTTCGAAATGTGAAAAAAAAAAATATGTACAGAGATAATTCTTTAAACCGTTTCATAATGTTCTGCTTCTGTATGGCCATCACTCTCTTTGCTTGTAATTTATACATATCTATAAATAAATAAAAAATGCAAATATTTTCTTATTTATGCTCAGCCGGGTAAAGACTGGGCAAAAACAAAAGTGTCTACTTTGACAGATTACTTCTGCACATGAACAATGATTGCTGTTTTATTATTTTAACTAATACAGTAGAAAAAAATAAAACATGAAACCTAAATAGGAGTGTGACATCTTAGCAACATGCTGCAATAACTGCAACCCGAGCTCGAGAAAAAACTGATATGGCAATCACTGATAGCTGCATGGACTCTAATTAAAATGTCTCTTTAGAGTTTTTAATAAAACTGCTGCCAGTCTCCGAGCGAGCATTGCCGCTAGCATAGCAAAAGAAATTAGCCAATGCTGCTAGCTGGATTTGATCGATATCAGAGGACAGCCTGAATCTGAATTTTTAATAATATATATATATTTTTTATGTCTTTCGTAATTATACATTATCGACTCGTATTATGCCCTGCTTCTTTGTTTGCATAGTCACAAATCGGTCCACATCTGTGAGCGAGCCCTCTCTTTCTTCTCCCATATTGTTGTCTCAACGCCCGTGTGTCATTAGAAGTGCGTGAACAAAGCCAAGGCCGTCGTCACGGTACTCTGTCAGTTGCCATGGTGAATGAGTGGAGATGTATAAGGCTGATAGCGTAAGTGTGTGTGTCACTTTGCACGTGTGTCTTTGGATGTGTTTGTGAGCGCTAAAGCAATACAGGTAGTATTAAATAAAATGTCTGACCGGCAGAATACCGACATTGATTGTAGGCATGTGTATTGCCAAATAATCTTCTTCTTTTTTTTGTCTCCTTGGAATTGTGGTACAATTAAGTAAAATGTGAAAAGAAAAAAGATAAATATGTGTACATTTAGGTGTTTTTGATTTTTTATGCACATCCTTTCTCTCTTGCAGGTTACTATGGGAAAGGCTGCACTGATGCTTGCCATCTCAATCCTTGTGAAAATGAGGCTCGGTGCCACAGGAAGCCCAGCTCGTCACATGGATACATCTGTGACTGTGGTGACAATCACTATGGACAGTACTGCCAACACAAGTAGGTGTCTCATTGCATATATTCACTGACAGGATTACGCGACAACTGCGGGACCGATTTTTGTCAAACTTTGTGCAGGGTTCTCAGAGCCCAAGGTTCAACCCATTAGATTTCAGTGCTTTAATAACCGTGGTGCTGAGTGCCATTCATCTCTTTCTGTAATCGTTCTCTCAGAATTTCAGAGAGAGAGAGAGAGAGAGAGAGAGAGAGACACTGAGAGAAAGACCAACATAAATATTGTGAAAACTTTTACAGTTAACCCCTGTCCCCTAAACACGTGACGAAACACTGCTTATCACCAAAATAACACCATACTTAGAGTGAAGCTTGGTATTTTCTTCAGCTGGAACTGGGGCCTTGTAAAGGTAGAAGGAATTATGAACATTTCCAGATAGTAGTCAGTTTTAGCATAGGAAAAGTCTACTAAAATATGTGATATGTATTTGGAGTAGGAATTACGTTACTGCATGCTGATTTTATTTAACCTAAGTTAGATTGTGGTGGTATAATTCTGAAAACGGACACATCTCTAGTTGTGTAGACCAAGAAAAATATAGCTGATGAAAACTAACAAAAAAACTCAAATTGAAATAACGTTTTTGTTGATGAAATAAAAAAAAATGCTAAAAATTCAAATAAAATTGAAAACTAAGTGAAACTACTAAACCTACTACTATATATATATATATATAACTATAACTATATTTATATATTTTTTATATTCCTGTATGTCCATATAAAAGGAGGATGGTCATTAGAGAATTGTAGTTTCCTTTATTGTCTTACATAATACTTAGTGACGTCTTTTTCTATGGCTAAAACTAATAATAATAAAAAATAACAACTGTTCTAAAAACGAATTAAAACTAACTGCATTTTTTTTTAAAGGCAAAATGAAATTAAAAAAACTGTAATTAAAAACTTGGTGCAGACCTGTATAGCCACACTATTACAGTTGTGCATTTTTACCTCATTGCTCAAAAAGATTCTATTTTTTTAAAGGAAAAAAAAATGGCGTTCATTCAAAAGTGTATGACTTCTTATATCCACGACAGTTGTCCCACCCCCAAAGTGACTGTCATGTGTGCATATTTAGGATTGACCACCAGTGTCCCAGAGGTTGGTGGGGGTCTCCCACCTGTGGGCCTTGTCATTGTGATGCCAATAATGGCTTTGACCCCGACTGTAACAAGACAAGTGGACACTGTCGCTGCAAGGTAGGACATTCACATGTGGCGTCTACAGGCCATTATACTGTAGGTTGGGGAATATACCATTTATACATGAATACACACCTTGTAAATCACTTTGGTCTACTCTTACCCAAATACCCTAAAAGCTTTAAACATAGTAGCCTATGCTGTTTTCCCTGTTGAGTGAAACACATGTAAATGCCATGATGTCCATGTCTTTTTATGTTCCTAATATAGTGCTCAAATCTTCTTACAATGTCCTATTACATTTGCATGAGAAATGTATTGCAATCTGACAGACTCAGAGGCTTATGCAAAAATGCCACCGACAAGTCAGGCATGATACAGTATTCCTACCTGTTTATGTTGTATGTGTGTGTGTGTGTGTGTGTGTGTGAGCAGTATTTCTATCCTGGATATAATCTCTTCTGTAATCTCTGTTATTGACCTCCGGTCTATATCTCTCGGGAACTGTGTGTGATATCATGGGAAAACTTTCATGTTTTATTCATGTCTCTGTGTCTGCTTAAATGATGTGTGTTTATGTGTGACACAAATCATATATGTAGACACAGACACATGAATATCATAGTCATTATTCTGTCAGTTGTTAAGAGGTGACATATCTTCCTATTCCTGTCAACTTTCTGTCCCGCAGGCCGACACTCGCAGCCCCGAGGTTGTCATTCAAATTGCCTTGCGGGCATATGGCTATTTACAGGTTATTTGTGTGTGAAAGTAAAAAACAAACAAAAAACACACATTTAGACAATAAGAGCATGCAATAATTTTCCTGATCCAAAAGTGGTTGGCGACAAGGTATGGAAGAGGATTAGGGCCAGCGAAGAGAGGGGGAAATTTTTTTGGCAGAATTCTGACTTTATTCTCAGAATTCTGACTTTAATCTCAAAATTCTGACTTTAAAGTGAAAAATCTCACTTTAAAATTCTGACTTTAAAGTGAGAATTTTGACTTTAAAGTGAGAATTCTGACTTTAAAAATTCTGACTTTAAAAATTCTGACTTTAAAGTGAAAATTCTCACTTTATTCTCAGAATTCTGACTTTAAAGTTTAAATTGTCACAATTCTCACTTTATTCTCACTTTAAAGTCAGAATTCCGAGAATAAAGTCAGAATCATGCCAAACTTTATTCTCTCTTCACTGGCCCTAATCCTTATAATAGTTTAGGATTTTTCATTATAGTTAGTTTTTATTTTGGTTTGCCTTTTTTTTGTCCCAATTTCAGTTAGTTTTCATTTGTTTTAGAGTGGTTTTGTACATCTTATAGAAGCGTCCATTGTTATATATGGATATGTGTTGTTGTTTTTATTAGGATTTTTTTTGCTTGAGTTGAGTTTTTATTAGTTTTACTTTTTTTAAATGTATAGTACAACATTTTACTGTGTGTGTATTCAGGAGTTTCACTACCGTCCGCGGGGCTCAGAAAGCTGCCTGCCATGCGACTGTTACCCCGTCGGCTCTTTCTCACGAACATGTGACCCCGAGACCGGCCAGTGCCCATGCAGACCCGGCGTGATTGGTCACCAGTGCAACACGTGTGACAACCCTTTTGCTGAGGTCACAAACTCAGGGTGTGATGGTGAGGGCCATGTTTTAGTTCTCACATGGTTAGGAATGATTTCAATCAAAATCCAATATACTATACCTGTATATATTTCACTCTCTAATTAGATAGAATACATTGTACATGTAATGTGTTTAAATAGCCCAGGATGCAGAAAGTCAAAATTTGCAGACAGCAAAATGTCCAATTACAAAACAATGTGTACCATAGACTCACGTCTCTATTTTGTCTTCCAATATTTGAAGATATCTCCCTTTTAAATGATTGTCACTGGTCCAAAGGCCTTCATCTTCCATATAAGGCAAAACAAGTTTTCTACATCATTCGTGAATTCACGCTTTGCTCCCGCTCTCTTTGCGCAGTCATTTATGATGGCTGCCCAAAAACTATCACTCAGGGGATTTGGTGGCCACGGACCAAGTTCAACCTGCCTGCTGCAGTGCCCTGCCCTAAAGGTTCTGTGGGTAAGCCCATACTCATCTCCATTCAATCCTTGCAGGTTTGGATCGCAACAACAACATACAGCAAAAATCCTTCCGTTTTTTGTTTTTTTGTTTGTCTTACAGGGGCTGCCATCAGACATTGTGATGTTGAGAGAGGATGGATGGAACCAGATCTTTACAACTGTACCTCACCTCCATTTGTGGAGCTCAATGCTGCTGTATGTCGACAAGTAGCGCTTAGGATATAAAAAAAAAAAAAAAAAGCATACAACATTTTGTATCTAACTGTAGTTAACAGTGCCATATTTTTTTGTTTTCATCCAGCTGGATTCACTTGAACGCAATGAGACAGAGCTAAACACGATCATGGAGAAGAAGCTCGCACACCAACTCCGTGATGTCACTGAGGCGACCGGCCGCCTCTATGGGAACGATTTGCTGATCGCAGAGCGTCTGCTGTCACGCCTCCTCACCTTCGAGACCCTCCAAAGTGGCTTCGGACTCACCGCCACTCAGGATGCGCATTTTAATGAGGTAGGAAATGTCAAGTTTTTGTCAAGTTTAAGGTTCAATAGATAAATAAAAGAGGAAGATAATGAGTGTTGGAGGTGCATAAAAGTGTGTTGAAGAAAAGCATGTGTCAATAATGTGCTTTTACAGGTTCCGGATATCCAAGTCTGAGCGCTAACAAGCTTAGTAGAATTAAATGTATGCACGGTGTATCATCATTGCTTGCCTTGCTTTGTCAGATACAAAAAAATTGATGGACCAAATTCAAATATTAGGTGCTCGATTCTTGGATAGAAATATTTTGATGTTATTTTTGGTTGAAGTTCTGTCTATTATTTGGCAGAGCTCAGGAAGGACGAAAACAAGCCACATTAGAAGATCCGAGGGAAAATTGATCTCCAGTCTCTCGTAGTGAAGAATCAGTTTAATTAAATTTGAGATTTGGTTATTCAGGGATGTTCGATACCACATTGAAGATTCGTAGATGTGACAAACTGCCGCCGTATAGCGCCAACTACTGCCAAGGAGGATGTACTCGATGCTAGATTTTCTTTGCCTTAATTAGCATTGTATCAGCACAGAGTACCTGATTTATCGGCCAAATGCTGATATCTGGTACTCACACATCCCTAATTTTATTATTAAATTAGTTTACAATGGGTGTATTTTCTTTTTATTGTATTATTGATGTTTTAAATGTTTAGCACCTTGAGTTGCATTTTAGAGCTGTCAAACGATTAAATTTTTAAATCAGATTAATCACATCTTAGAATTGTGATTAATCACGATTAATCGCTTAATTAAAAAGGCTTTTTATAACCATTTTTTGCCTGCTGTTACCTGTTATGTGTTAATTATTTCAACGTTTAATGTTATGAGGACGTCTTCAACATTTTTTGATCCATTGCACACGCTCATCCTCCTCTTTTTCTAAACAGTTAATTAATTGCATAATTTAAAATGAAAAAAAAAACGATAGTTTGACATGAACACATATTCTTAATGTCATACACAAACATTTATTAAATGCTTTACTTTAATGCATGTAGTTATGTTTTTTGCTCTAACACAACCTGCTCTACCTTTAACGTAACCATCCGTGTGTGTAATGTGTAATGTGATTTTTTTTTTTTATCATAGCAGTCCGCCTGTTTTTATTGTTTTTAGGGTTTTTTCTCTCGACGTGAAGCTCTTTGTAAGACATGCGTCATCTCCTGTCTCCTGCGTCACTCTCCTCTATGACACAGCCCTTCTCCCTCCTCTACACATGAAAATCTGCTAGCTACCGTAATGTATGTAGAATCAATGCAAAGCGCTACTCCTCCGCTCTCAGCAACCGTTGGAATTACATTGCTAGCACAAATAGTTCTAGAGTTACGGTACTTTGAAGTTACTCTTCTCTATGACGCGGGACTTCCCACTCCTCCACACGTGACAATCTGCTACCGTAATTTATGTGGTATCCACGTAAAGTTCCGTTTCTCTGTTTTCAGAAGCCGTTGGAATTACGTTGCTAGCGCTAGCGGTTCAGGAATTATGGTGATTTCAATAACAAGTGTGTTGTCCTATCGCCGCCGACAGTTTAGGATTTTGACAGCACTATTTTTAATGTATAAATAGTGCTATATAAATAGTTAGTATAAAGTTTTTAGTTATAAAAAGTTAGATTGATCGATCGATTAATAGTATAAACAATCAAAGAATATCTATCATATTGCACCCGTTCTCTATTTTGCATCTCCGCTCACAAAGAAGCAATTGAATTCATTCTGTCAAAAAACATAGCCACAAGGAGCTTTTATGTGTGAAAATGTAAATACGTTATGAAATTCCGCCCTGCCACAGTGCCAGTTATGCCTGCCGGCATTGTGAACCGTGACAATTGTATTCCAATCTGACTGCATCATCAACCACTGTACAGTAGATTGAAGCAGCATCTCTAATCCATGCAAACGCAATTTGTGTTTGATTTTGGTTTCGCAAAAGGGATTACTGCCATGCTACTGATACTTTCGTGTTGACTGTACATGGTTACACTAAACCTCTGTATTAAATAGCTACACATGCAACAACAGCGCTTACGCTTGATGCTCAAGACTAAAGTAGGCAATGTTGCTATGGCAATCTAGTGACGCTTGCCCATCTAAAATTGCAAATGTCATCCCGCTGTAGTACGGAGTCTCATTTTATCATATATGATAAGAACTTGTTGGTATTTGAACATGCTAACAGTCTTTCCAGACATGCAAACATTCTGCGAGTACTTATCTTCCTCATGTTATTGAATGATTGTTGTGTGTGGCAAGGTGGATTTTTTAGCGGGCTCTTTTACTTGCTGCTGTGGCTACACCCTGTGCTGTTAGAAAGGGCTCCATCATTGTTATACCACCAAAGATGTGTTGCTATAGAAACTGACATGGTTGAGGAAGTAATATATTATCATCAGTGAAGCCCTTGTAATTACAGTGGTTTGAATTATACTTTAAGGAAATGCTGACCTTTTAAAGGAGGAATATTCACGGTTTTATAATGTGTTGATGCATACACATTTTCTCCTTGTTTTTCATATCTCTATTTTCATACAGTAATGTCAACAATATTTAGTTTTCTCTCTCACAGTTCTACACACACAATAATAACATTCATGTTTATGGATGGAAATTGTGTGGTTTTTTTTAAGGGGTGCTATTAAATAACTATTAAATTATATTATTATTAAATTAGTGCCATTTAATGTGATTCTCTTCTTCTATTTTCATAAACACTTGTGGCACATGCTGAATACTGTGTCACTCCTTCCAAGAAATGAAACAATGGAAGACGGATACCAACATAATGATGAGGGATTTATTGTTAGTTTTGGGATTTGTGAGGTTTGGCCATCACACTTCAAGTAGCTTTCATTACCTTGAATGATCAATGGAGACTATACAGTTGTCATGGCAACCCAGTGCCATCTTAAATGAAATCCTATAGTGAGTGAAATGAATGGCCACCTATGTCAGAACATGTGCTATAACAATAATTCCAAATGGAACACTTTTACTTATACTGTCTGAATAAACTTAATGACTTCTCATCTATTTTATTCATCATTGAACTTTTTCCCCAAAATCGACCATGTGCATGTTTTCAGTGCTTTTGTCTATGTATGTGCGTTTGTAAGCAAACAGCACTGTAGTTCACATAATACTGCAGTATCTTTTTGTTAACTTCATTCCCAAGTAAGATATTCATGGCATGGGTAATTCCATTTTACGTTAGATATTGTTTTTGCAAATGACTCAAAGGGATTCTGTTATGTCCAGAGATGTATTTATTTTTTAAATAAAACTCAATATTGATCGATTGTAACCTTAGTTTTTTTTCTTCTTCACCATTTCCTACTTGTCACTCCCTCCGCAAATATATTCAGCCAACCTTTGTCTTTTTCTTCTTCTTTTTTTTTTTTTTACAGTTTATTGCTTTCCCCCTCCACGGCACTTTGTTGCTGCCTTCTCCCCTAAGCATCATGACGCTCCAATACTTTATTGAATCTGGAGCAGTATTATGACTCTTCGCCCCCTCCACGCTCATATATGATCCACAAACAGAATGAGAAAAACAGCCAAACAAAAGTCTCTCTTATAGTGTCTTTTTACACACATTAAACTATATTTCTTCTTCTTTCTATCCACTATTATTGCATGTCATGTACAAACCTTGTCAGTATTCATTCAAATTTTACACCAAAATGCACTTCTTTCTTTGCTGGCTCATTCCAGAACATCCTGCGAGGCTGCAGTGTGCTATTGGGTCCTGGGACAGAGGGGCTTTGGCGTGCCCTCGCCCAGGGTCAGAACCACATTCCGAGCGGTCCGGCTGAATTGTCGGAGTTGCTGGAGCAGTATACGCAGAATCTGGCCCAAAACATGAAGCTCACCTACCTCAACCCCGTGGCGCTGGTGGCTCCCAATATTGGTGAGTTGAGAATGACACACATACAGTACAAACATGATCCAGCTAACCGTCAGTCAAACACGGTAACGTTGAGTACTAAAGCAATAAGATTTAAATCCTCACAGATGACCTGCTATGAAATGGGCTCCAATGAATCCTTTTACAGCAAGGGATGCAAATGATAAGAGCTGGCAGCAGCATAAAGATGGCGACGGACACACGCACGCTCACACAAACATCCATAAATAAGAATGGACGCTTCCATAACATGTACAGCCCCTGAAGCATTTTAGCACTAGCCTGCATTTAGATTTAAAGCTGCCAAGTGAACAAATTCACTCAGAGAGAAACTGATGGCTAGGCGAGGCAAGGCAACGCACATTGCATACACAAGGTAACTCAATTTCACATCATTAAAAATACAGTACAGCAGTTAAAAGCATTTAGATTGATTTCATTCTCAGGGAAATTAATCGATCGCCTGCTCTGTTTGTGGCTGCCATGCTGAGCGATGCACTTAACACTCGCACAGGGTGGGGTTGGGGTTGGGGTTGGGGTTGGGGTTGGGGTTGGGGTTGGGGTTAGGGTTGGGGTTAGGGTTAGGGTCTGTCATTTTCTGTGATGCTCCGGTCCTAGTCTGATTCTGAAGCATTGTGCAGTGTGCGGTGGCCTCGAGCATCACTTATCACTTATCACACTTTAACACAAAAACCTGTTATTCTACTGGGACAACTGGGTTGAATTGTACTTTGATATTAAAAATATTAAGGTACAATTATAATTGTTAGATTCTAATTTGCGAATTTTATGTGACAGTGGTTTGAGGCATGTCTCAGGTATTCAGTGGATATGCAGAAGTTTGAACAAAATTATGAAAACAAATATGCATAAACACGCACACGCACGCACGCACAATCAAACGAAAAGTGAAATGAAGTGGTTTGCTGAGTATAATGAGTGAGTGCCCATTCACTTCTGTTTGCAGGGTGAAGTATTCACTCATGGACACTCCGCATTAACTTTTTCTATAGCAGGACATTCTGTTTGCTCTTGTGTTTAGTTAATGGATTTTATATTGGCTCCTCACATGCAATACATATTTTTTTTCATATATAGGTTACAGCTTGTTTTTGTCATCTAGTGTGTGTGTGTTTTTTTAGGAGCAATGTCGGAAATACTGTGACCTGACGCACCAGATGGTTTATTGAGCAAAACCTATTTTAAAGAATTAAGTAAGGCAAAGTTTGCATGTCACAACCACGAGGGTCCATGAAGTGCTACCAAGGAGTGGTTAAACTACATACATTTAATAAGATCCCAAAAAGTGGACGATAAAGTGAGTGTTCATGCTGTTTGTGCCGCGTGATCTATTAAGATCGCGGTGCAATTGGCGACGGCGTGATGGAATTGGAAGTGGTAGTGGAAGAGGCCTTTGTTGTGACCCTTTTTGATTGACACACAGCTTGCACGTTCAAAGGAAGTGTGTGCTTGCATGTGATGTGTAAACTCCACTTCTGAAAGGGGTCATTAGATGTACATGAGTGCAATCTATTGCTCTGATCATTTTGAGGAAGTGCAAGTGGCATGTTTTGTGTGACTTATCCTGACTTTGTGGCAATTGGATGTCTTCACCCATCCAGCGTAACATTGCGAAAACCTGTTCTGGGAGAGGACAACTCCAATTGTTACAGTGTACTGAAATCACCCAAATGCAGAGTTACACGCGTTTTGTAATACCTGATAAAGCCTGACGCCTTCTTGTGACTGCCTACTTGTCAGTCGTCAGATCATTCAGAAGCTCCAAAATTGCATTGCTAAATAGCCATTCTGCTCATGTGGCTGTGCCTGGTTAATACATGAGCTTTCATATCTGTTTGGACGAGCAATCAAGTTGAGTAAATCAGACCCATAATGCTAATTATGTTGACAAGCAGATTCCATTCCACTTGCTTGTACCATCGCTGGCTTCTAGAGGGTGGAGCTACACATAGTACTGTCTGTTGGTTGGTCAAAGAGGATTGCTTGAATGAATTGGTGACATAAGTGGTGACTGTGTGGGATCTGTTTTTCTTCTCTCTCTTTCTCTTTCTGCACTTTAGTCATGAACCTGGATCGGGTAGAGAATCAAACCCATGTGCGTCGACGTTTTCCACGTTACCAAACCACACTGTTTCGCAGTCAGGCCGTGTGGGATCCCTCCACCCATGTGATACTGCCCCCTGCTGCACTGATGCCACGACAACAACACTGGAAGGAAAAGGAGCGCACAGAGAAAGAACGTAAGTAATGATTAAAACGCGAAAGTTCCTGACAAAGAGAAACTACTAACACAGAGTTCTCCCTTTCAGTTGTCCCTCCACCTAACACTGTTCAAGCGCCAGGCAGCTCCTCCTTAGCCAATCAGACAGAGTACACGGCAGCGCGGCGCACAGTTGAACCTTCCATCACCATCGTCATTTTGCTCATCTATCGAAGTCTGGGCGGAGCGCTCCCTCCCAAATATCATACGGACAGACGCGGAGTGAGGTGAGAATCGTCAAGTTTCACAGTCTTTTGTGGACTTTTTGGTTACGGTTAATGAACCGGCCTGAAATGCTCTGCCTGTGTCCCCCAAAAATGCTCAACTTCAAAATCTCTAAAGACCATTTTTAAATGGATCTTTCAGGTCTATTTTTTAATGTCATTTTAGAGAGAACCTAGTAAGTTACATAATTGGCATATGAAGTTTAAGGATAAAGGAGAAAGATGATCTTGGCGCATTATGGGAAATGCCTTTGTAGTCTTGGCCTATCTACCGTATGGTAGAGTAACTAAGGAAGTCTTATTATTTATTTACATATTATTAATCATTTATCAAAACAATACAATAAAAACCTTTAAAGATGTTACAGTAAAAGATGTGCTAACTTAATGAGGCTCATAATTAACCCTACACTCTCTCGTTTCCAGACTTCCCAGACACCCAGTCATGAACTCCCCAGTCGTCACCATCTCTGTCTACACCAATCAAACTTTTGTGGGCGGACATTTGGACCAGCCCATCCTACTGGAGTTTAAACTACTGGAAACGGCCAATCGTAGCAAGCCGCTATGTGTGCAGTGGAACCACAGCAGCCAGTAAGTTCGGAATTATGTTATCTGTGCAGTTCTGTTCATTCATATATTCGGTCTTTAACCTTTAGCGCAGTGGTGGGTTTTGTGCTCAAGGGCTGCTGACTTTTAGAACAGACAGATGTGCCATTTGTGGATGAGGAAAAAAAAAAAAAAGTGTACCACAGCAATTACCACATTTATTTATTTATTGATTGGATTTACGTGTCCAGCGCCTCGTATCTTCATTATTAAAATTAAAATTGTCCGCCTCGAGCTCTAGTAGTGCCAGTTGAAGGTTCAGCGCGCCATCCGCCACAGCTCCACGGCTCACGGGCAGTCTCCGGCCACGCAGCAATGCGCTCTCGGTCAAAATGGATTTCTAAGCCTCGTATCGTCATCATTAAAATTAAGAGTGTCATCTCATTTCTAACAGCTGTTGTTGATTTTGTAATTATTATTTAAAAAAAAAAAAATTTGGGAAAACATACCGGCCCGGAAAAAAATGGATGGATCACCATTATATTTTTGTTTCTTAAATAAATGTTTTGGATGTTAGTTTAATTCGATTTTATTGTGTACACACACTGGGTCAAAAATAACCCAACTATGGGTCAAAAATGGGCCGATTCTCTACTTGGGTCGATTTGACCCAACTTTGAGTCTTTCAGTGTAAAACAACTCGTAAATATTGGTCAGATCCTTTACTTGGGTCAAATAAATTGGGTCATTTTGTATAAAACAACCCTTAAAGTTTGGTCAAATTGACCCATAAAGTGGATCGGTCCTTCTTCTTTTTTTCTTTCTTTTTTATCCATAATTGGGTTACTTTTGACCCAAATGTTTTTAAGAGTGTACAGGCCTACTGTATTTAAATAAGAGATACAGCATGTGAGAAAATGTTCACGCCTATCGGAGGAAAGTGCATGTATAAATTGTGTGGTGAGGTGTTTTACAGCCTTTACAGCCTGTATAATAAATGAAAAAATATATAGTATGAACGAAAAAACATTTAGAATAAATGAAAAAAATATATATGTATATTAAAAAAAAACTGTATTCAGAAATGACCTGATGCACTAGGACAGCAGATTCATGCCTCCTAGACAAACAAGAAAGATAATATTCATGATATCATGTTTAGCTTCTCGATTTATTGAGATAATAATGTGTTTGCTAATGCGGATGTGTTTGTTTGTAGGTGTGAGATTGGAGGCTGTTGGACAGTGAGGGACTGTATGGTGGTGTACAGGAACACCTCACATGTCCGCTGTCAGTGTCAAAGGCTTGGCACCTTCGGAGTGCTGATGGACAGTTCGCAAAGAGAGGTTTGTCATACGTACACAGTACTCAGTCAGATGGCGGCGGAGTGGTATGCAATAAGCTTGGAAGCAACACTTAAAGGCTTCCGGCCATTGTTTTGAATTAAAAACTAAAGCAAATACTGTACAAAGATAAGATGGGCCACCTTGCCTTTTTACTAACCCACAGATTTCTCTCTTCTTCCTTCCACAAGCAGCAGTTGGAGGGTGATTTGGAGACGCTTGCACTTATCACCTACTCCTCTCTGGTGCTGTCCATGCTGGCTCTGCTCCTCGCCGTCCTGGTGCTGTCCTGCCTCCGAGGGCTCAAGTCCAACACCAGGAGCATCCATTCCAACACGGCGGCGGCCATGTTTTTGTCTGAGCTCGTGTTTCTGCTGGGTGTCAATCAGACTGAACAACAGGTTGGTACTTGAGTTTTTCTTTTTAGATCACCTTCCCGTGTGATGCCATTTTAACCAACACTTGCAGGCACCAAATGTAAAATCTGTGGAGACATTTCAGTTTGTGTTTTTTGCATCGGCGTTGTAATACTTGTCAACTTTGGCATCATTCCTATAAGTTGACTTGCCAGATGGTTTGTTTCACAAATCCGGCTGAAAAATAGACTTAAGAAAAAAATGCTGGCAAATGGCGTGTCTGTCACATCCACTAGGGGCCAATCCAAGCATCAAGTAATGTACACAGTGTTATGGCATGCATGACAAGTGGCACTTGCTGAAATCACTCGGAAAGGAAAGTTATTAAATCCATGTATCATTCCTTCTTACCAAACGTCTTGGTTACGTAAAGACCACTATTTAAATATTGAATTTAAATTCAGTCCTGTGACCTGTTTTCCGATTTCACATTTTGACCAGAACCTAAAAAAGCTTTCTTTTTGGTGTTAAATTAAACAAGTCAAATAACAAAACAACCATTACGTTTTTTATTTTTTGATCAATAGCCTATTGAAAATGAAAACAATCAATGTTACACTGCTTTCATTGGTCCAGTATTTTTATGCTATACTTCTTCTATAATGTTTGTATATTCTTGCAAAAACACGATTACAGTATCACTCACAGCCTAATAAATCTTACAGCTCTAAAACTTTTATAACATACATTATTATCGTTTTTTCTGTTTGATGGTAAATTCCACATGCTTTCTTAGACCCAGCACCACGTGTGCTGTGCTGTGCCTCCATTTTCCCTTCTGGCTACTTCTCATGTCATTTTATTAATCTCGTCGACGCATTTGTGTGTGGCGAGGTATGTCTTGCTTTCTTACAGAGGAAACGCTGCACATATGTGCTCAGTCAGCATGAAATCTCATTAATTAAAGCACATCCTTACACAGTCGACTGTACATTGTGTATGGTTACCTCCAGCTGAACTACTCTATGTGCTGTCGCTATTAATGTATTTTGTGCATCACGCTCAGCAGAGCATGTTAGTGCTCATAGCCATTTTGCTATATATGCTATTTCTCTCACTTCTACTGTTACGTTTGTCGTGTGTGTGTGTGTGTGTGTGTGTGTGTGTTTCTAAGTATGTTGATGCACAATTAACCATCTGGGTATATAATCTTGACAACACATACTATTATGTTCTAGGTGTAGTTATTCTTTTTACGTTTAAATTGACACTTCACAGCCAATGTCTCTTATCTTTGAATAGCATCCCTTGCATCTTAATAAACAAACAGTGCACATTGAGACTGACCACTTCAATTCAGATTGTACATGTAAATGCAAGTTTTTGCTGCAGTCTAGCTTAACATAAAAAAAAAAGATAATTACATATGTTTATCCAGAATGTGAGGCCTAATATTTTGGGAATAATTCCTATGTGTTTGTGTCGGAAAAAGACTAGTCTAATTCCCCCCTTTTCTACAAAGTATTACAAAATCAATGAGTTGCAAACGCTGTGGTTTAGTGCCTCTCGCCTCAATCATAACGTCTTTGCACACCCCTGTACATTGTTCTCTTTACTCTTATCTGCTTGTTCTTCACTTATTTATTTATTTATTTATTAAATTTGTAACTTTAAGCCATCTGTCTCGACCTTGCTTCGGAGTCACCCTCTTTGCTCCTCTCCACGTTCTCTTGCAGTTCCTGTGCACGGTGGTGGCCATCCTCATGCATTACTTCTTCATGTCCACGTTCGCCTGGATGTTTGTGGAGGGCCTTCACATCTACCGCATGCAGACTGAGCAACGCAACATCAACTTCGGCGCCATGAGGTTCTACTACGCCATCGGCTGGGGCGTGCCAGCCATTATTACCGGTAATGCTTACAGTTCCAGAATTATATAAATATGTTTTTTCATTCTCGCATGAATCAGAAAAGGCACTTGTAGTCTTTGTCTATGTGATTATTATTTTTTTACTTGTTTTCTTGCAAAGGCAAAGTTATAATCATTGGTGAGTCATTCTAAAAATACATCTTAATGGGCAACAAAAAATACATTTCTTGGATAGCTCACAGCAATTGTCTCCATTCTTTGCATTAACTAAAAAAAAAATGTAAGTCTGAAAAAACGGTGCTATCGAATGGTTTTAGTGTGCTGTAACATTGCTCTGCATCCACACGCTGACAGACAAATCGCAAGCTCACACCTGTCAGACATCAGTGTCAATACGCTGCCAATATCCTACACATGCACACAGCTGTCTGTGTAGATAAGGTGTCCTATTGGCATTTGGGTGGAACGTGTTTCCCTGACATTTTTATCTCAGCAGTAGTAAGATGAAACCCGAAATGGGCACATACTCACAAGGAAGATTTTCTTTATGACACATCCTGCATGCAGTTCATTTCTGTCTGCCTTTCTAGCTGCCAATTATTTTCCATCAATTTCCATTACTGGTATACACATACACATATACATACACGTACAGACATGCAAGATTCAACAAAAAAATAATACATCCATTTTGAAAAGTGACCAATTCCTTAATGAATGCAAGAACAATTTTCAGAATGCAGGGATTTAAAAATGTATTAGAAAATTATAAACATGCTTGTGTACTCATTGACAAATTCTAATTTGCAATAAATGGTCCAATTCTGCAGGAGTATATTGCAGTCTTGTATACCATAGGAAATGAATGACTTGAAAAGAAAGAATGTGTTGTATAGGTGTACCCATTTTTTATGTTGAGCACTGTTCTTATTCAAAACACATCTCCTTGCAGTATGTAAAGTTTCTTCCAGCCATGACCATGAAAAACTCCAACCCAAAAACCCAGCTGCAATTGCACCAAAAATTTAGTGATGCTAATAAAACAATGGTGTTTTTTGAGGATATGTATTTCTAAAAAGCTTCGTATGTCTACATCACCATTGTTATTGCATGAGTTTCAATTATCTTCTTACTGTCCTCAGAAAATCAACATACGCTGGTGTTAATACCATTTCTGTTCATTAGTTTGCCAGCATTCCTCCTCCTCAGAACTAATTGAATTACATTCATTGCATGCATCATTTAATGAAATGTGAAATGATGTGCCCCGCCCATGGGAAAATGATGCATATCCACAGATCAGAAAGACTTCTCCTTATATTTTTTTCAGTGTGGTGGAGTTCACTTCAAACGTAACAGTAATAAACATTATTGCATACAGTACGTGAAATGTTTCAGTATATTTGGATAGCTGAAGCAATTTATGACTACTAGAAATGTGTGCTACTGAACAGGTAATGGGGGATTGTTATTTCCAAACTCATTGATAGGTGCCCATTTCTACTTGTGTGTGTCTTTATGGAAGGTCTGGCTGTGGGCTTAGATCCAGAAGGTTATGGGAACCCAGACTTCTGTTGGATCTCCATCTACGATAAGCTCATCTGGAGTTTTGCGGGTCCAATAGCCATTGTCCTACTGGTAACTTTTCACTTATGTCTTCTTTTTTTCCTGATATATATATATATATATATATATATATATATATATATATATTATCTGGCTGCATATACGTGACTCCATGTGCCTTCCTGTCCCTCTGTCCAGATGAATGGAGGTATTTTCATGATTGTCGCCAAGATGTCTTGTAATACATCTCAGAAGGAGACCAAGAAGCTTCCTGTCATGTGTGTACTATTTTTCATACAATATCGCATTGTCATGTATTAAATTGTATTTTTTTTAATTACATTTTTACATTCTTTTCTTACCAAATTTCTGAGCATGGCACCATAGTTGTGACACTCAGGACAACACTGTACTTGAACCACATTTATATTCAGTCAGTCTGTAACTCTTAGGGCCCTATCAAATGTACCTATTGCACAAATGTATGTAATATTATTTATCTTATTATTTTAATCAATCAATTAATGAAATTAACTTTTTTTGAGTGTGTTTCAGCTCAATCAATATCTATCAAATTAGCTCTTGTATTGCTCCATTACAGCTCCGATTCCTTTCTTGTTGCATTGCATGTAATATCTCAGCCATTTTCCTTTTCCAGTGCAACCATCCGCAACGCCTTCCTGCTGTTGATGGTGGCCACCTCTACCTGGCTGTGTGGTTTAATGGCTGTGAACAACAGCATCGTGGCTTTCTACTATATATTTGATGTCCTCTGTATAGTGCAGGTATGAGCGTTTTGCATGATCAGCAAACTGGGATCCCGTGTCAGACCGTTGCTTTGACTGGTTGCGTTTTTAGGGTCTGTCAGTGTTGCTGGTTTTCACCGTGTTCAACTCTGAGGTGAAGGAGGTTTGGAGAGTGGCCTGTTTAGGGAAGAAGAGTCCTGGAGAAGAGCCGCCAAGACCGACATCGAATGCTGTGAGTTACACACACACAGGACTGTATGATGAGAGGTGTGGCTTTAAAGAAAATGTTTCTGTACCTAATCTCCCTTTGCGAGCTTTATATTGTGGTTGTAATTTGGTACAAAATTGCACTACATCATATTGGAAGGGTTTCTTAACTCATTCACTGCCATTGACAGCTATAAACGTCATCAATTCATTTGAACTAAATATTATTTAGTTTAACATTTATTTAGTTTAACATTTTTTTCCACTTTTGTTAACAAGAGTATGAAAACCTAGAAAAAAACATTTGTTTGTACATTTAGAACAGATATAACATTTGTGATTAATCGTGAGTTAACTAAAGTCATGCAATGAATTACGATGAAAAAATGTTATCAGCTGATCTTTTTAATAAATAAAAATAAAATAATTGTAATAATTTATTTCCAATTTGTAATCTTTTTTTTTTTTTTTTTTTTTTTTTTAAGAAAAGATTATAAAAAATTAGGGGCATCAAGCGATTACCATTTTTAATTGTAATTAATCGCATGACTTCACTAGTTAACTCTCAATTAATCACACATTTTATATCTATTCTAATACAATAAAAAAATTCATACTCTTGTTAACAAAAGTGGGAAAATGTTAAACTAATAGAAATGGTTAAAATATTTTTTGGACGTCAATAGCCGTCAATGGCAGTGAATGAGTTAATGTTTTGGTCGCCTTACTTAGTTTTATAAGGAAGTCAAAATTTTAGAAACACTATTGTGAATGGCAACCACTATAACAATAACTTTTAAATGAATACCAAATGAAGAAAACTGAGCATTATCTTTGTAAAGACAGGGTTTCCATATTATCATTAGATGATGCAATTATACCAGATGATGCGCCCAATGAGGTTATATACTAATATAATATCTGTGTAGGCTAATCTCATCAGCTGCATTGACTTTACTGTGCTAATTCCCTCCATCAATTCTTCCATCCATCTTCTGTCCTCTCGCTCTCCTTATGCCTCCGGGATTCTGTTTTGACCCAAATAAAATGATATAGGGCCCATCTTGCATTGTAGTGACTATGTAGTTCAACCTTTTAACCTCCATTTCCGACGCAACTCGCTCTGTCAGATTTGAAACGACTGTACAGTACCTCTCACGAGCTATTATTGGATGCACAAAACTGACCGCATTTGAAGCGCTGCTCTGTCCAACAGTATATGTGCATTATAAATGATCTGCTAGCGCTCTGGCTTATTAAATATGAATGCAAAACATACTGTATAGATAGCTGAGGTCATGTCAAGATTCATCTGTCAAAGCTCTTTTAGTCCCATAGAAGTGGTAACTGAAAAGGGATTTGTTAAAGTGTAAGTACAAATAGGAGGTTAAGTTACATCCTGATTAATGTGCATTCACATCTTACATCTAAATGACATCCCAATTGTGTTTCAAATTGTGTTATTTTCTGTTATTGCTACAGTACAACTGCTCATAGAGTATTTTCACTTCACGCAGGTGAAGCCTCCTTGGCAAGGTATCATGAATTGTAGCCCAGTTTAGTTAACTTGTAAAAGGAACTGAGTTACTTTACTGATTACTTGCTTAAAAAAGTAACTTAGTTACTTAGCTGATTACTTGCTTTAAAAGTTATATTACAAGTTACTTTAATACCACCCTGCTTAACATAAAAATGACACCCACTTTGGCCACTTAATTGGAAAGTGTTTTTTTTAACAGTGACATTTAAGAACAAAGTTTGTTTTTAATAACAATGAAATAAAGCAGAAACCTTTTAGAGTTATCATAATTAGTTTAATTCAAGCAAATAATGTGTCTTTTTCACGATTTCACTTAACAAATTCGCCACTTTTTTAAATAAAGAACAAAATAAAATAAAGACAACAATAATTTAAAAAAATAATTTCTAGAATAAAGACAGTGTTATTCACTTGACATATTTAACTATTAATGTTTTAATTGCAAAAGCTCAACATTTAAAATGTAAATTTTTTATAAATATAACAATAACAATTGTGGACCTCCTCTTGTTTTTGGACACGTGAGTCTCAATGCACTGCAAACGATGATGTCACTCCCTCAGACGTGACTTTTACCGTAATTTGAATACTCCCACAATGCATTTCACTGTGTTCAATCCGAGAGTTCCCCTCTCTTATGTGTTCTATAATGTATAGTTATTTGCTTAGGGAATGCGTACTATAGTGTTATGAAACATGTGTCGTCCTGTATTTTATTATTCATGAATTATTAGTTTTTAATAAGAGAAGCACTGTGGCTGAGAAGTGAAGCGCAGGCTTCTGCAGTTGACGGCAAGCAGTCAGCTGCAGCTGCTTGTATTGGTGTAAAATGCCACACTCTGAAGTGCAGATGTTGCGAGCATACACATTCTAAAAAGTAACTCTTAGGGAGGTTTGAAGAATAACTTTAGACTGATTACTTGTGTGCAAAAAGTAACGTATTCGTTACTCCGAAATGTGCTTATTTCAGCGGCCTTCTAACAAAGCCTTTTTTAAATGTAACTTGATAAGTTTGTGTCTTTTTGACAGGCACAGAATCCCTATCACAATGCTTCGCTGCTTGAGCAGAGTGGCCTGCATCGCATCACCTTGGGAGCATCCACCATTTCCTCTGTCAGCTCCGCCAGGTATAAGAGCACATAAATACATCATGTGGTGTACATACAGAAATACATCCCAAAAAAAAGATGAGACATCAATCATTTAGGAGGAACGAGCACTGGTTCCTTGTGCCACTGGATATGGGGGCAGTGTTGCTTTAGGGGGTACTGTAACTGCAGCCATTAAAAGCCCGTTGTCTGTTTTGTGGGTCAGTGGGGTAAAGAGAGAATACACGTCGGATAAAACAGTGTACTGTAGCGAATGTAGAGCAACGCTAATGTTGCCGGGAGTGACTTTTTCTTTGGCTGTGGCTCGCTGCTTGTCTCCTCGTTTGTAAAGGACATGCTGTATCTGTGCGGATGTCCTCTATTAGTCAGCATGAGTAAACATGCAGTGCATGCATCTCCAAGTGTGTTGTCACTCCTCTCCCTGTTTGCCTTTTAGAGAGAATCTTTTAGCACGTCAAACTCTTGAACAAAGCATTGTTCAAACCGGGGCAACCGACCTGGACGTCGCCATGTTCCACAGAGATGGAGGTAAACAACCCGAAAGCGCTTCAATAAGTATAGGTCAGCAAATTCCATTTATCAAGTACAGAAACACACATGTACCAGGTTTGAACATTCGTTTTTGCTACAAAACTGGAAGTTACGATTACTTTGGAAGCTAATCATTTTCTCTCTCCCACCTCCCTGAAAGGTGAGGATTCCGACTCTGATTCCGACCTCTCCATGGAGGAAGAGCGCAGTCTGTCCATCCCATCATCTGAGAGCGAGGACAATGTCCGTCTACGCGGGCGCATCCAGCGACGTTTCAAGCGCTCTAATCACGGCGAGCGCCTGCTCACTGAGCCAACCCATAATGGTACCAAAGGTAGACAATTGTCCAATACGTACAGTAATAATCATTTTCCTGTTACGGTGTGTGTAGGGTGGAGGATCCAAATGCAGGAAACAAGGAGGCGAGGCAGGCTTTCAGGAGGTTGGAACAAAAAAGGGATTTTATTTCCCAAGGAACAAACCAAGAGGCAAACAAAGGATGTGGAAAAACTACTGTTAACCAAAAGACCAAAAATCTGAAACAAAGTAACAAAAAAACTCACTAGACTAATCAAGGGAAGGACAGGATGATTGGCAGACTCAGAACCGCAAACAAATGATCCAACAAAGGCCCTGTCCAGACGGAAGCAAAGCCGGCTTTGTTCCTCAAACAAATCTCGTACACACAGAAGCATTTCAAGACTTGCGTGCGTCCAAAAGAAGACGCTGAGGACGTTTAACAGCTGTAATGTATATGCCAAGTCTGGAGTGGCGCTGTAGCGCAGCCATAGGGAGTTAACGGAAAGCGTAGAAGAAAAATCAGCGAAGGAGACGGACACGTAAAAAAAACCCCACTTTATTGCAATCTACAGAACAAACATGGCTTTGCATGTATCAAAACAACAAAATAGGAATACTGTATCAGAAAAGTCCAGTGAATTCGTAAAACATTAATGATCAAAACAAAACATAATGTATGAGCATGATAGAAACAACTATGCAGAAATAAATTCAACCAAAAAAGAAAAGTATTAGTGAATCTGTGTCTTACATTTATTTTTGCATTTGCCAACTTACACTTAAAGGACATACAATGGAAATATTTAAAACAAGCTTTCTACAAATGTGAGGAATGAGAAAAGGCCGCAGAAAAAGGAAAAGCACTCTACACATTTATAAAGTAAATCAATTGTTAAGCCTAATAAGCCAACGGGGTTCTGTAGACCAGAAGCTGTCAACTGTGTAGAAGAGAGCAACATGCAGGACAACGTGGATCCAGGAGAATTTCAATCAATTCATCAATGAGAAGGACCACAACATCGTTGACCGACGCAGCTTTTTACTGAAAGGTCAATTCTTTGAAAAGATCTTGACGATTGACATAACATGAAAGCTTCCATTGATTTAGGAAAGACATTGAATGGATACCATTCGAAGACCACAGAAGGAATACAAATTATGGACAACCACATCTGTGACAAAGAACATAAACATGAAATACTTGTCCTCGTCAATACACAAATTGTGACATTTCATTTTAAAAGCATGTATTTAGGTGGTATATGTTCAGCAGTGGAATGGTGTTTTAAGCTTTAATTTCATTGTTGGGTTTCCCGTGAGTTGCGTTTTCGAGGTTTGAAAAGTCAAGTAAAAAATAAATACTGGTTTGTCTAAATCATATGTGCATATACTTGTACATGTTGTGTATATGTCTTTCATTTCTTCTCGCCCTACAATGATTAAGTTTGTATATACCATCTCCTTCACTATGATAAAGTTCAATACTAAAATGCAACATATGTAAACGTAAATAGAAAAGGATTACATTTGATCCTGAAAGTGCTTTTAAAGTGCTAAATGTTGACTTAACAGAAAGTGTATGATTAGGAACCCTCATTGTTTTACTTCTCTTGGTAATTATGCGAAATCTGTGTTGTTTGGATAATGTAAGCAAATCCTGACTGGTCTTTTGTGGCGTGTGACAGATCTGGACGGCAACGACCTCCTGTCCTATTGGCCCGCGCTGGAGGGATGCGAGAAGCACACCCTGCAAAAGTGGGGCTCCGAGCGCCCACTCGGGGCCGATTACAGCAAGGACGCAGCCAACAATAACCAAGCCGACGCAGCGCTCACCAGCGGAGACGAGAGCGGCCTCACGCAGCCGCACAGGCACCGCAAGGGTGAGTTCGCAGACACCGTTGCGCTCATCAAATGTGTAAGACCCCAGCCCGATGTCAGGCTCATGACACAGCTGCACAAAATAAACAGCTTAAGTAATTATCAATATCATTTTATGAATGTGGAAGCTCTGATAAGACCATGACACATTTGTTAAAAAAAAAAAAAAAAGTGTAAAATGCCCGGATTGGCTGGCAACCAGTGAAATAAAGCCACACTGCTCTTAGTCACAGTTCGCTATTCACAAATTTACTTAGTTGTGCTTTTTACGAGGCTAGTCGCTGCAAAACTAACTCTAATACAATTAAGCACTGTTAAAATTAAAGCGTTAACTAATTAATTAATCACAAAATTATCACATTAATCATGTATTAAAGCAGATTAATCACACTATTAATTTTGACCGCGGATGATCCTTTAGTTGACAGCGAATGGTTACGTTAGCGGTAGCACAGATTGCGTTTGAGCAATAAACATGCAAAATGTTTGCGTATGACATTCAGAATATTTGTTCATGCCGAACTACTGGGATAAATTTTTCCCATTTTAAATTATAATTAATTTGAAAAAGAGGAGGGTGAACATGTGCAGTGGATCAATTTTTTTTGAAGACGTCCTCATAACTTTAAATGTCAAAAAAATTAACACATAACAGGTGCTCTTTTAATTTGCTGGGGAAAAAAGCCTTTTTAATTAAGCGATTAATAGTTATTAATCAAAAATCTAAGATGTGATTAATCTGAATTAAAAATGTAATTGTTTGACAGCTCTATTGTATATACACAATGACTCACACACTGTGTAAGAAACTGTCAAACAGCATGGAAGCCCCTGTCCTTGCACTCGGCCGACGCAGTTTTGCATCATTAATATATTTACTTGTGTGACGATGTCACGTGACCGAGACAATTCCTTTCAACACATGACAATGTGGAAAGCGAATCTCCCATGTTCACCCATTTCCTTTTAACAGTTAGAACTTCATTTGGGAGTGCCTCACCTTGGGTGTATTACAAAAACCCAATGCGGTGATTCATAAAATGTTAACATTGCTAAGAAAAAAATTGTTACAAAAGTTTCTTTCCTCTTTTCTATCTTTGCTTCTTCTTCCCTTCCGTTCTCATGGCTCTGCTGCCTCCTGATCTTTTCTACCTTTTGTGTCATGTTTTGATGTAGGTATCCTCAAGAATCGTCTTGGCTGTCCCCCCGCCCTCCAGGGCCTTTCTACAGTGGGCCGGGGTGCCAGTGAGCTCAACTGGTACCGCACCTCGACCCTGGGCCACCGAGGTGTTCCTGCGGCCTCCTACGGCCGCATGTACTCAGCCTCAGCCGGTGCGGGAGGGGGTACGGGTTCCCTCTCGCAGCCAGGTTCCCGCTACTCATCCAGGGAGCATCTGGACTCGCTGGCCCGGAGGCAGCTGTCTCGGGATCCTCTCGGGAGGCAAACCGTCGGGGGCTCGAGGGACCGGCTGGACTCTCGGGGATCCAGGGACAATCTGGACCTCTTACCCAGGAGGAGAGAACTGGGCCAGCAGAGCTTGGGGCTGGATCACCAGCGAGTGTCGTCATCCAGGGAGAACCTGACCTCCTCCAGGGACAGACTGGACAACCATCACTCTGGCGCTATCCACGCCTCGCGAGAGGACTTGAGGGGAAATGGGGGCGCTACGGGAGGCGGCATGGAGGGAACCCTGAGCGGGTCCCGATCGCAGTTGAACATGCAAACTCGGCGACAGGCTTCATCTCGGGAGCACCTGGCAGGTGCCCTGATGAGCAGTAAGTCGAGGGAGCAGCTGGAGGCCAACGGAGTGGGAGCGCAGTCCCAACCTTGTCGGGAGTGGCTGCGCTCCCTGCCGCCCCGCCAGCCCGCGCACCCCGACCAGGCTCCGCCGTCCTCCCCGCCTCCGCCCATCTCAGAGGAGCCCCAGCAAGATCACTTCCCCTCAACGCCGCACGGCCGAGGGCGCCTGGACTCTGCATGTAGGTACCCCGGTCAGACGGCCGCGCCCGGCACGGGTATGAACCCTCTGGGGAGACAACCTTCTAGTGAACACCTGGATATTCTCTCCTCCATCCTTGCATCCTTCAACCCATCTGTGCTCACTCCTCCAAACGCTGCCTCCAACTCTGGGCCCAACGGCTCGGCCCACTGCCCCGCCCCTTCCCTGCCGCAGTCTGCCACCTCCCACAGTATATCTGAAATGTCACCTGACTCGGAGTAAGTGTCCTCTTCGTTTGTCCACATGTCCTTTTTATCAAGTAAATGGCATCTTATTATAATTGCACACACATTTTATTTATTTATTTATTTTAGTGCACAGTACAAGTTTAGCACAAAGCGCAGTCGACCTGCGCTCATTAGTGGAGTTTTCTTCCTTTTGTTATTTTCTAGGACTGGCACGGGTAGAAGTGAGTGGAAGGAACGCAGCCAACTCTGGGACAATCGAAGCGGCTCCCCTTATTTGCTTTAAATTATGCACAGATGCAGGAGATCAGCAGGCACCAATATATAAAAATATATTTAAAAGGAACTGCGTGAAGATGTCCACTTGTGGATGATGTAAAGTAGATCGCTGTTTTCAAACTTGAGCTAACCCTGACATGAAATCAGCAGAGCTGGTAATTCCATCTCAAGTGAAGGGAGCAAATTGTATCTTGTGCCCCTTTTAAAATAAACCTTCAAAAATTGCTATCATACCTTCCAAGATGTTTGTTTTCTGATTTTTTCAAAATATTTATAATGACGTCAAAGTTGCATCAACCGGTGCTAGACCAGATGTACTTGGGTTGCCAGATCGACTCGGGGGGCCTGCGCTGGTCGATGATGTCACTTTCATCATGTGCATGGCAGCACAATGGCCGAGTTGTTAGCCTTGAGGTTTGGGGTTCGGATCTCACCTCCGGCCTTCCTGTATGGAGTTTGCAATTTTTCCTCGTATTTGCGTGGGTTTTCTCTGGGTTCTCCAGCAACCTCCCACATTCCACACATGTATGTTAAGTTTCTTGAAGACTGTAAATTGTCCATTGGTGTGAATGTGAGTTTGACTGCTCATTTGTTTATGTGCCCTGTGACCTGTCTGTCCTCTCAGCCGGGTCACTCTAATGAGGATATGCTTTAAATAAATTGGTGATTATTTGTAATTTAAGTTTAAGCATTATATTCGATTTATTTCTTTTATAGAAAATCTACTATATCTGTGTGGCTTCAGCATCATTCAGTATTCATTGCTCATTTTTAACTCATTCACTGCCATTGACGGCTATTGACGTCAAAAATTCATTTAAACTATTTATATTAGTTTAACATTTTTTTCCACTTTTGTTAACAAGAGTATGAAAACCTAGAAAAAAATATATTGTACATTTAGAACAGATATACAATTTGTGATTAATCGTGAGTTAACTATTGAAGTCATGTGATTGATTACAATTCAAGATTAGCAGCGTCGGGCAATTAGCATCGTAATTAATTGCATGACTTTGTGAGTGAACTCATGATTAATCACAAATTTTATATCTGTTCTAAATGTACAATAAAAAAAATCTAGGTTTTCATACTCTTGTTAACAAAATTGGGGAAAAAATGTTAAACTAATAGAAATAGTTTAAATGAATTTTTGACGTCTATAATCGTCAATGGCAGTGAATGAGTTAAGGTAGACTATCTGTTCAAATTGTATGCATGACCTCATCTCCTCATTTTAAGTGCATTTTTTTTTTTAAATACAATTATTTGCAATTGAAATGAATCTTATCTCGTCTCCATCTCAGAGCCAACAGAAGCGAAGGACAGTCTTGATGACAGCCCCGTTATGCATACCGAGGATAAGGTGAACCAGCGAGGCATCGCAGGACTAAAATACAACTTTGGACACAAGGTGACATTGTGTGGAAAAATAAGAAGATGCGGACTTTGATGGTCCAGCGGACAAAAACTGTTTACAAAATATCACACTCAGTTCGATGCAGACAGAATCCATCTAAAAGACTGTACATACTAAAACATTTTTATACATTTTGTATCTTTTTCATTGGAGACAAAAATGTCTCTTGTGAGGTTTTCTTTTTTGTAACGTCCGTGTGAGTGACGTTGGTACGAGTGAGATGTATTTAATTCACAGGAAAAAACAAAAAACATTTCTCTTCACATGTGCGTGGTAATTGCAAGTGGCATAACATCTGACGACCGCAAAACATAGTTGGAGGGAAACCATCAACATATCGATGGCTGATGTGTAAATAGAGGGCCGTTATTATTATTATTATTATTATAAGTGAAGAGATTTGAATGGAACGAGATGATTGTAACGAGGAAGACTATGTTGTGGGTGCCACGCGAGGTTTCAGGGTTTGACCATTAAAGCTCCGTCACAAGTTGTCATGAGATTGTGATGTTTTGTGATCTAAGTTCCTCCGTTAAATGAATGTGACCTTGTCGTCTGTCTACCTCCCGTGCCTGGACCGTGTCCGTGTACGCACGGCGTCATATCCTCAGTAACACCTGCCTGACTCTCTTCAATGGGGTTACATCCACAACCGTTTTAAAGCGGAAGTCAAGTCAAACATTTCTTTACAATAATATATTCTTTGTGCACCCAAAAGTCTAAACATGGTATTTTGATTAATGTTGCATTTGTGGAACATGATCTTTACCTTTTTATCCATCTAATGGTGTGGCCATTTTGTTTTGTACTGCCACTTGCTTGCCTAACAAATGACCAAACCCAATTGGCAGCAAGTGACTAAATGGCCCCTCTAAAACGGGGAACCGAAATGCAAGTGAAGCCAGGGCTCTTCTGAATCTCACAAAAGTGAAAGAACAGTCAGTGTGAACTCTCAAACATTATTCCAACATACTGTTTTCAACACCTGCTGGACGTCTACCCTGAAATCAAATCACTACTGACTGCTACAGTAAATTTGAATGACCATGTTTGGCGTAAACAAGTGTACTTCAGTTTGGCCTGTCAGTTTAAGTCGATCAGCTGTTGCCAACAAGTTGAGAGTGATGAAGTGTTCCTCGGCAGTATATAAATTTAGTTGCAGTTTGAACTGCTGTTTGAAGGCCGCTTTAGTTTCCCCGCCTGGCGAATTCTGCAGTGCGGCTGCACCATTTCGCACAGGGGATGATGTCAGGTGTGTCTCTACGTGCTTTTCAGTTGCAGCTCTCTTTCATCACAACAGCTGCTGCCGTTCTCACTCCTGCTGGAGGAAGCAATAACACTCAGATGTCAACACAAAAGAACCTCTGGAGTGCAAAAGGTACCATGTGTTTAAAAAAAAAAAAGACAAATTATCATGGGATTATTGTTGAAACAGGAAATTTTCTTTTATTAGGTTGAAGATGTACGGAAGAGGATTAGGGCCAAGGAAGAGTAAAAAAAAAATAAGGGTTGGCAGGATTCTGACTTTATTCTCAGAATTCTCACTTTATTCTCAAGCATTCTGATTTTAAAGTCAGAGTTCTGAAAAAGGCGCTTTTTATTTATTTATTTATTTTAGAGGATCAAGGCATCTTTTCCAGAATAAAATGTATGGTATTACGAGTGTAGATTAACAATATCGTATTTTGACTTTAATGTCAAAATATTGAAAAATACTACTTTATTCTTATAAATTCCAACAAAAAAAAATCCATCTTTGTTCTTGTAAAGATATTTTTTAAAAATTCCTCCTTGAAAAGCCAGGACATAAATGTGTGCAGCATCGTTATCACAGTTTTCCTCTTTGATATCATTGGTCCCCTCCTGTGGTGGCATTACACACACACGCACACACACACACACACACAAGAAAAATTCAAACATGTCACAGATGTAACCCAGATTTACAATATTGGCGGATGCATCATGATGGAAGTTTTTGTGCAGCTTTCCACTGTATTTGAATACACAGGACCAACTCAACCGCTCATGTCCTCTTAAATCTGAATAGATTAAAATCTCTTGATTGTTCACTGACAGTGATCAATTATGTAGAATGTCATTTTTTTCTACAATGATGTGTAACATTTGTACCTGTGACGTCTCTCGCAAACCAAATTGCCCAATCCTCATTTACACCTAGAATTAAAACTACCAAATCAAAAATAATCAAATAAATTCATGACAATAATATTCAGAGTATTTGCGTCCATGCAAATTAAACATTTTTCTATGATTATTTTTTTTATTTATTATATATCCTCATTAATAATGGATGGAAATATATTGTTTTATGTTTTTTTTTTACTCCCTCTTGATTTCATACAGATCCAAAGTTGACACTGAATCACATTTGTTTTGTTTTAATGCAGTATGGTTAGCATTAAACAATTACAGCAAGGAGGCAAATTGGTTGAAACAACAGAATATCTAGGAAATAAACAAGAATGAGGCAGTATAATAAGTGGCAATGTCATTGATTTATTTGTGTTTATGATGGGATGCCACTTTCCCAGCACTCAGCAAGCGATTGCAGCATGACTATGGATACAATAGAAATGTTGAACTTTTTTTTTTATGTATTACTACACAGTTGTTTTTATTTTGTGTGTGTGTGTTCAAGACATGAGGATCCCATACGATAAAAACTGCAGTAGCTGAATGGGGAAAATGTACATACAGTATATATATATATTTTTGTAGAATGGCTGATCCATTACATGAATACTGTACAGTAAAAAAAAAGTGTCTGAAATCTAATATGGCTAAAGCACGTGAATGTGATGACATACAAGTAATAGTATAATATAATAGTATAATATATATTATTATTAATATCATATATATATATATATATATATATATATATATATATAAAATATGTAAAATAATATAATGATATATACTTAATCATATATATATATATATATATATATATATATATATATATATATATATATATATATATTATATAATAATAGTATAAATAATGGGTTTGGATGTAGTGGTAAAATGCCTTTAAATTTGTCTCAATATTTACAGTAAGGTATGAACTTCTTTTTTCTAACCACATAACATTTAGTACATTTCAAAGTTATACATGCACATACAAGCCGCACTTTGTAGCTAGATTGTCCATAATAATATACAGTAAGAATGCTGGCAGAAGCAAATATGATGTCAATACTGCAGTCACAAATGACAAAACAAACATCAACTGCCATATAAAACTTGAAAAGCTGTTCACTTTCCTTTTTGGTTGTGCAATGCAAAGGAGAATAACACACATCAGAGACAGCTTACAATTGTCATTTTGATAGCTTGGAATCAACTGCATGAGTGCAAGCAGTTTGGTCCCTTTAAAGAGCAAAACTGGTCATCCAAACCTTCCTCTTAACTCATTACAACGGAGCTCATAGCTGTTTTGCTTAAATCTTATTAACAAGCTAGCATTAGCAAGCTTATTAGCATGATGTCATGTGAGTTTAGTTGCTTCAGAAATTGCTGAGACAACAGTTCGCATCTTAGCATTCGGTTTATTATTTTCTATCGGTAATAATTAGTACTAGAAATCGTCTGTTCCAGGGTCAAACTGTCAACACAGACAATATTTGAAGAAACAATGAACATTTAATTCATTAAATTAACCAATAGCCACTAAGTTGAAGTTCTAATTCTAAATTGTAAGACATCAGGGGCAGATTCCGATGTATCTACCGAATCCAGAAAAAAAATGTTCATTTTATGTTTGAGTTCGAGGACTACTTGGGTGCCAATGTCAAGATTGACCCAAGGCAGTAAGCTGATCAAGTGGTTAGCATGTAAAAGCGCACAGTTCTGAAGTTTGGGGTTCAAATTTTGCTTCCGGGATACCTCTGTGGAATTTGCATGCTTTCATGGTTGTTTTTCTAGAAATTCCATAAAAATGCATTTTAAGAGAAGATGCTACATTGGTGTCCAAAAGTGTGAATACGTGTTTGTTCTTCAATTAGCTTCCTTTTTTCTTTCTCAAAAGTCAGCTGGGAGAGGCTCCAGCTCATCTGTGGCGCTACTGAGGATAAGCAGGAAAGAAAATGGATGTATTTTTACCCCTATTAACTTCTGAAGTCTGAACTCTTTTTTTGGGGGGGGGGGGTTCTTATAAAGAGCTCAGTATTGTTCATTCGGAAATGTCATCATTGCTCTTTATTTATTTATTTATTTATTTATTTTTATTGTTTTTATTATTTTTTTGTGTGTGGGTGAGAATGTGTATGTGCGTGTGTGCGTGTGTGTATTTGTTAGCTCACCAAAAACCTATTAGAAAAAATCTCATACCGTTCACGAAGTCTGAACTCTTGAGACTTCTCGACCTTCTGGAATGCAGATTAAAAGGAGCTATGAATCTGTCGTCTAATAGCGACAAATAATGTACTGGTAATCGGTGCCTTCTAGCTCACTTAGAAAGTCAAGTAAAAAAAAAAGTGGGCCTAATGTCGTACCTTGCCCTACTCTAGCAAATGTTCTTCGTGTACAAGAAAGGCTGATGAGGCAAAGGACAATCAGCATTTAGGTACAAATCCATGTATGAAAATAGTTCAGTGGCATGTGGGACAAGCGCTAAAATGGCTAATCGTCAAACCTTGGCTCATCCCGTGGGATCGGGGCCACTTTCTTCATCGCTGCTGGAGGACGGCGGTACATGCTCTCCCATCCTCTTTAGCTTGGCCTTGTAGTAGTTCTTCTTCATCCTGAAGGCTTTGGCTTTCTGGCAAGCGGCTCGCGTCTTCTCCCTCGCCAGCTCCTGCTCCCAGGCCAGAACCTTCATCCTGTTCTCCCACTCCAGCAGCCTCATGTGCTGCTGCTGCTCCAGGACGTCTGCCCTCTGCTGCTGATCGGCCGCTTCATGTGATCGGCCGCCTGACGGGACGAGACGCTGGGTGAGGAAGCCCGAGGTGCCTGGGGAGGGGACGAGTATTCAGGATCGGTGTGAAGCTGTCGCTTAGAAAAACTGTGAAGTTCATGTATACCTTTCTTTGTGGATTTTTAATGATGAATAAAGTTAATGTCTAGTTGCAAACGCCAAATAGCATCTGATTTGGTACCTGCTGCTGTGAAGTAGGCAGCAGGGAAGGATGAGTCCTGCAGCTCAGTATTGTGGAGGCTGGAGTTTGACGCGGGGCTGTGTTGCAAATCTGACCAGTCCTTCCCTGGTAGCCTCTCCAGGTCGTGACGCTGCAGGCAGATGGCCACGTGGTCCTTGCTGTCTTCAGCCTGTGCATCACACCGAAGTTTTACTTCCAGGTGAAATAGGACTTCATGTATTGTTATCGTTTAGAGCGATTGTTGTGATACCTGATTCAAGCTGCCATTCATTTGCCCTGCAGCATTTATAATCCTCAAGCTGCCTGTTTGACAGAAAAAGAGGGGAGGGTCTGCTGGTAGAATGAGCACATCCTGCTTACACATAAACTAAAAGTAATTAAAAATAAATGGCTTACAGATCATCGATTTCCTAAAATTTTACCAGACGAGCGCACGCACATGCAAGTTAGAATATGCATATCCGTATCACTTGAACAATACTTCTTTGACACCAATTATGACTTTACTTTTATCACGGACTTTGGCGCCATCTTGTGGCACCTTGGGACATTACAGAATGTGCATGTAGGTTCCACAGAACAAACCGTGGTGTGAATAGTGTAATTTGTTTATAAAACAAACAAGAAATGCAGCTTTTCCTTAGTTCTTGATTATTATAGTATTTTGACAAAAAAAACGTGGCACTATGTTAAATTGTACGTGTAATGCAACTACCGCCATGACCTGTGCATGGCACATAACGTTGTGATCTGCTATTAAGAAGCACTGCCTTGATGAATGTGGACATTCCATTGACGGCATCTCTTGCCATTCATTAATGCACCATTTCTGAGATGAATAACAACTGAAATGTACGCCTATTTTGCAGTGTAAACCTTATTTCGCAGTGCTTTGTTGACCTATCCCAGCAATAACAACGCTAGTTATAACGCATGGTACGGCATACTGTAACACAATGTTAAATGTGTCCTCCCCGTCAGTTCCGTAGTTTGACATGTAAAGCTGATCTGTACCTTCCACAAGCTTGCGCACCGCCGCTTTGTGGCCAGCTCCCCCTGCGTGGCTGGTAAGAGCAGCCTCGCCCATGGTCTGAAGTTTAATGGATTTGCAACAGGCCCGACATCGGGCGAAGTGAATGTCCTGGGTATCCTTAACCAGCCAGTCCTTGTATACCTCCTTGGAGAGCCAGGACTCCTGGAATTTGCACTTCCCAGGCATGGTCGAGGAGAAGTTTTAGCTGGACCGCTATTCCACGCAGCCTCACCTTCCACCGGTACGTTCAGGTTGACTCGGAAAGGGGGATATTATTTGATTCACTGCGCCATTCGTTTAATATTTGTAGAGTTTTATAAACCCCCGCGCTATTATTGCAGCAAATCGGCCCAATAACGTCTACTTTTATTGCTCATTAAACCACGGATTTGCTCCTCAAGTTGAAAAGAATGCAAAAACGAATTTGTGTTTTGTACGAACGTGCCGCATCATGGATACAGTCGACTGTACCGTTTTAACCAAATTTTCCTAAAAGCATCACAACGCTGTTGAACTCTTGCACGTGACTCATTGTGCCCAATAGAAATTACGCTCGATTTTTTTGTCAGCCAATCAGCAACCAGAAAGTCCTGTGAGAAGTCTGATTGGTCAGAACGGAACGGAAGACGGAACAGACTCACGTTTCCTCTTGTTGGAAACTTGTAAATGGAAATGTTTTGAAACGTTGCATAGTTTTTATTCAAGATTATACTGCATATTCTATGAAGGTCCCGATCACTCAGACATGGAGACAGCAGCATTAGTAGCCCCAGTCACAGCCCTGGAGTTCCTTCAGGATACCTTTCTACTGACAGGTAGGCTTTGTTTGTGGTCAATGGTCACAACCTTATAGATCAGTGGTTCCCAAACTTTTTTTTTTGGCTTGTCTATGTACCTCGAACCTTTTTGTCATACATGAGTGCCCCCCAACCCGTTCACTCATAATACGTCTTGAAGATTCTTCAAAAGTCGAATTTAACACAAATCTTGTTGTTATTTTGCCCTTGTTTGAACATGTAATTATTAGCCATTGTTTTCTTTTTAACTGCCTATAAATATAAATGTGGCCTTGAAAATCATATAATTAAAAAAATATGAACCAAAATAGAGAAATTAATTTCTCATAAATCTTATAACATTTGCTGTGTGTCCTGCCAGGCACATATAGACAAGCAACCATTCACATTAACACCTAGGGACGATTTAGAGTATTCAGCCAACCTCCCATGCATTTTTGGAATGTGGGATGAAACCGGCATAAACCCACAACGGCCCGGGGAGAGCATGCAAACGCCACCCAGGAAGACAAGATTAGAACCCATCACCTCTGCACTGTGAGGTTGATGTCCTAACCATTCGGTAATTGTGTTCCTGGTTAGGAAACACTTTTATATATCACAATTTCTTGAATTACACAAGTTCACAAGACATTTTGGGTAATTATATCATCACCATCATCAGCAAACAGGTGGGGGGCGCTTTTCTGTGCCTACTGCTCAGCGTGCACGAAGCAATAAAGGCATGCTAGAATCTGTTTGTTTTGGAAGAACACCACCTAACACCCTAGGGATTAAATAGAATAGTGGTTCTCAACTCAAAAGTGGATCACAGTCACACAGCCATTTTGTGTGGGTAATAAAAAATAAAATAAAATACTGGGTGTCAGCAGTTTTCAACAGTATATAAAGTTTCAAGGTTGAGAATGGCGTACAATCAACAAATTTGCTGGCAAGCAAATTGCTACACACGCTCACTAATTTCAGTTTTTCATGTGATTGTTTTATATTTATGGCCTATTCTTCTGCCATCTTTGTTATCAGGTGAGGGTCCAGTGTTGACGGTGTACAGTCTTCAACCTGAACCTAAAGCATGGGCCTCAGTACCTGTCCTCCAACAGCACCGCATCCATGGGATGAGGCCAAGAGTCTTGTCGACTGCTTCGCGACAGAGTTCACTCACAGAAAGTTGCAAAGAAACCAAAGGTAAACTTGATGTTAGCACGCA